>NC_050177.1:2175000-2917500 GCF_008315115.2 Sander lucioperca
AATGCTGTCTGGTATTGTTAGTTTTGGTCCTTGCTCAGGATTATTGAAGACACCTTTCAGGATGGAATATTTATTATCACTGAGGATTCAAATGAAAAGATGTACAGTGAAGGACGCTCGCCCTGTTTACAATGAATGCCAGATAAGGACTCTGCAATGCTAAGGACCCAGATATGAAATTTAACTTAGATTAATTCTTTTGATTGAGTCCGCACTATTTTAGTTGGTCATATGAGTTCCACAAAAAGAATGAATATATGATCACTATTATAAAAAGTGAAAGTATTACTTTTACTTTTGTGTTTTGGCTAGAGGCCATTTTAGAGATGAAACGTAGCTAAAAAATATTAAGGTAGATGTGGCTGTTTTTAGATGGCTCATTTTGTGTCTAGTCTCATAAAATAAACACAATCTGAAGGTTACTAGCTTATACCTGTTGTATAAGCTTCTCCTTATGTTTTCAAAATACCACACTTTGTTTTTTAGCAGTTACAGAGGAAGGGGGAGGTTCATTAAAAATCAGACATCTTAACAACTGGTTAGTGGCTGTACCTGGCCTCCTCCATCCAGCCACAGCTGCCACTGGCTGTGTGTGGCTGTTCAGACAAGGCCAGTTGATGGTAATTATTTATGAGGCTTGGTCAAGGTCCATTACTGCTGATTGGAAGTCATTGCCTGCCTGTACGGGATGGGGCTGGGTGGGTAGTGTAATCCCTGGGACCACAGTCCCTCATCTATTAGCCATACGTTTTGATCAATTAACCAAGACCTTGTATGTGGGTTTGTGTGAAACTAGTTCCTTAAATAGGCTCATAAGAGGACCCACATTCTGTGGCATTTTCAACCTGTAAACATACAAACCGTGTAAAGAGACCTCATATGTGGTAAAACAGAAGGGTGCTTATGCTGTCGGCCGGTGACGTCATGACCACATAATTAACATGTATGTAGAGAGTAGCTGTGTTAATGGCTATGTGTGTGACATACAAAGCACGAGCAACACAGCGAAAAAGCGTGTGTGAGTGGACTTGCTAGGTGTTGCATTCATGTGAAAAAGCTTCTGTGTTAACCAGCGCTTCCCACTCCTATGTGTTTGAGCCATTATGTTTTTATTACGTTACATTTGCGCAGGCTTCTGAGAAAATGTGTGCGCTAACGCCACCTTCCAAAAACCCTCCGCTCACTACTGTGTGTTTCTTCTATGTAATGTGTGAAGTGGTTGTAAGAGGGCTGTGGAAGTTATTTCATAAGGCCCCGCTCATGGGATCCAGCCTCTTGGAATACTAATCTTTCCTGCGCTGCTGTAAGTGGTACAAATCTGATTTGATAGTTCAGCCTCTGTGTTATTTGAATTGCTTTCCTTTTTCTTCTCTTCCCCTCTATCTTGCTTTGCTCCCATAGGACCGCGTATGTGTTTTTTTGTGTGTGCTAAAAGAATTTGGCTATTTTTGGCTTTGGTGAAAGAAAAGACGAGATTTTAAATAATGAATATTTCTCAAACTGTTTGCGCAGACGAATAGGGGGGTTTCTGCATTTACATTCACCCCCATGAATGCCTCCTGCTACATGATATCAATAGGAACGCGGTGTGAGTGATGTTTGGGAAGCAGACGCTACACAAACTGCTGTAGCCACATTAAAGGGCAACAGAGCACCAAAGGGCCCCTGTGGAGGAACTGTAGGGCAGCCTGCATGGCTCTGCTGCTCTTGGACGTAGACGAGCGTGTTCCCTAATGAAAAGTAGCCGTCAGCGCTGCTCATAGTAGGTAAGGTTGTCTGGAACACAAGGACATATTTGATCTCGAACTAAACAGCAAAACAAATTAGGAATACAGCATTCACTTATGCAGGAGAGGAAATAATTTCAGATAAAGTTGAATGAACAGAGAATTGTAGAAATTGTGCGTGTCGTGACAGAGTGGAGCATAAGGCCAAAGGGAGGAGAGGGAGCTGATATGGGAAGTGTTTGATTTTGGTGTTGTAGGTTTGTTTTATAGATAGTAAAACAAGAGAAAACAAGACATGTATACTCAGCGATTTTGAGAACCACATTTTTTCATTACACTGGGCATTAAGAACAAATTCACATATTTCACTGTTGATTAATTGTCCACAACCCTGCTGTCTGATTGCTGTTTTGTTTTAAGCATCCTGCCAACAATGGAATTGAGTTTGTGTGTTTTTGGTCTGTGTGCTCCAGGAGAAGAAGACGTTCCAGCAGCAGCTCATCCCACAGTTCGTCTCGCAGGAGGAGGAGTCGCAGCGTAGAGAGAGACAAAGGGAGGAGCCACCGCTCACACAGGTCACGCAGCCGAGACAGGAGGTAACACCATCTCTCTCGCACGCACGCTAGCCATAGTCTAACCATAGAACCCAAAGTATTGTAATTTTACTGACAATCTTGTTTAGATTAATCTTGAAGAAAGTTTCTGGATTATTGCATTTACAATTTTTTCTTCAGAATTGTATTAGTAGTAGTGCATAATAATACTATAATATTAATAATGATAATTCTTTTTGAATAAATATGTATTTAACTACTATTTTAAAAAAGAGTGAAATGAAACAAAATAGAAGATAAAAATAAGCTAAAATAGAAAACAATATCTTTTATTTATACTGAAGATAAAGTATATAATACCTAAATAGAAGGAGTGATGAGCGATGGTTACATCATTTAGGAGTAGCAAAAAAATGCGCCTTGAAGCGCTCTTTGGGTGTTTGTATTACAAATCAGTATGTGGAATGCCATTGCAGACTTTTCTTATTAAAAAAGCAATAAGACGTTTGGAAGTTTACTTCAGTGTCAACAAACACATCATTTCGTATTTATGTCTTATGTCATCAGATGGAGCCACATGGAAACTTGCGTTTTAGGTCTGGGTTAGTCCGTTGCGTGCGCATGTACTCGTGTCTGTTTGCCCTGACTATCTGTCTTACTGTGCGAGTATTAATGAAACCGAGACCCGCAGAGACAGCAGGTCATATTGCAACACCAGTCCAATCCTTCCCAAATCTCTTCTGGCAGCAGCTCTCCTTTCACTCATTAATGCAATTAAAACATCATTACCCATACAAACTTTGTTGAATTATGATTATTATTGGTGTAGCTGACTTGTTTTTGCAAGGGAATAACTTATTCATGCAAGACTTATGTGTACACACCTGCACCACACTTCACACACACACACACACACACACACACACACACACACAGTCGTAGTCAGTCGTGTATCCCTTTCAGAAACATAAAGGCAACATCTCTGTGTGTGGTGGTCCATGTCATTAGCATAGTTAATCTGGTGCTAATGAACCAGTAAACTGTGCTGTTTTTAAATCCCACACACACGCACACGCACACGCACACGCACACACACACACACACACACACACACACACACACAAAAACATGCACAGATGCACAATTACAGAAAAGGTTGACATAATTTATGCGTGAGCAAGGCCCATTGTTTACTTGTGTACGGCTGTGGGGGGAGAGCAGAGATCATTTTAATCACAAAGAAAAAATAGTTTTTATCTCTTCATTATAAAGCTGTCAGGATGAATTGATGATGCAACAGAGACGTTTTGACATAAGAGTGGTTGATGGTCTCATAAGGAGACACTACACTTCAACTCTCCAACCTAATCACAAAACATTTTTGTGGCGTCAGAGCAAGGAACAAATTTCCGTGTTGCACTGTAAACTGAAACCATTTCTGGAGAGAATTTGTCCAAACAGTTTTCACACATTGTCGCCCTTCTCTCTGTGGTACAGTGGCAGTCACTCACAGCGGCATTGGTGATTAAAACATCAGTTGCAAATGGCATTACTGGTGTGGTGTGAGATGAAGGGTAGAGGGGATTTGGGAGATTTAGAACTGCAGTCGATGACATCGGTGTTTACAAACGCTGTACTGTGATTAGGAGTGTTGCGTTGTGTAATCGGCTTAGCGGTGAGCGAGGAGCAGGTGGGTAAGGCTGGTGTTGGTGGGAGTGCGTGGTGGGGTGTTACGAGGTGGAGGCGGTGTTGGAGGTGGGGATGTGCAAAATGGTGGCATTGGTGATGAATTTATGCAGTTATTTGATGGAAGTTGTTGGTGACCACATGTGTGCTCCTTAGTAGTAGTATTATAGTCCTGTACAGCATTGTCGAGGGATACTGCACGTTCTGTATCCACTGTGGTTGTGAAACAAAAGCAGGTTGTTGTGCACAGGTGCCCTGACTGCCATTACTGTGTGTGTGTGTGTGTGTGTGGCTGCCTGTGTGTGTGGCTGGTGGAGAGGCTGGCTGATGGATCAGAGGAGGATTGAGTGGACAGGACCTCATGATTGATACGCAGATAGGATATAAGGTGCTGCCTCCCAGCCACGCCAACCCGGCATCACCTTGACAATATGAAAGACAGAAGCAAGAAGAGGCCGAGTGCACTGACTGGAGAGACGAGAAGTTAGAAGAGAATGGAAAAGTGTGGAGGGAATAGGTTGAGTTAGTGCAGGAGAGGGAGAGTGCGGAGAAGATCCTGAAGGAGGAAAATGAGGAGGAGAGACAAAAGCGAGCACCAGTAGAGAGAACAGATAGGCTCGAGAGAGGGATATTATTCAGAAGAAATGAGAATAATAATGTCTGCATCAGAATATTGCAGGGGAGAAGATTAGGACCATAGTGGGGCCATCGTGGGTTGAAGGGAGGGGATTTTATTACCTTCTTTTCTATCTCTCATGTATAAATAAAAAATAAAGGGGTACATGAAATAAGAATAATGCTCTGTCATGTGTTTACCATCTATCGTGGCCTCCTCCTTCTCTACTTTCATTCTCCTTTTTTCCCCTGCCCTGAATCAGAGAAGGGCCAGGTCCCCCAGAGGCAGTCAATCTTGCCCTGAAATGTAAAACAGACAAGAGGAGCAGATTACCTATTTGCCATTAATGTTTATTCTCTTTGATGTGAGCAGGCATATCAGGGTGTGTGTGTGTGTGTGTGTGTGTGTGTGTGTGTGTGTGTGTGTGTGTGTGTGTGTGTGTGTGTGTGTGTGTGTGTGTGTGTGCACCAGCATGTGTGAGGTTGATTAAGCGTATGCATGTATGTGCAGATTTGCGTGAATGCATGTTCACGTTCAGGGGGGTGTCAGGACTTAGTCCACTGGGGGAGAACAGAGTGGAGCCTGGCAGCAGCAGCATAAAGTGATGTGATGTGTACCCAGTCCAACAAAGACGACACAGCCTCTCATCACAGCCGGATCACAGGCACGTCTTTAGGTGAGCTGGGCGTAGCAGTGTAGTGCTGCGCTTTTATGGCTTTTTATGGTCCACAGCAGGGGTTAAATGTGTGTGGCTCAGTCAGTCATTCTGTCAGTCCTTCATTCACTTAACATTTTGCTTCAGAGGCACTGTTAGAAGACACGGAGGAATGGCAGGTGTGACAAATCCACCACTTGACCCGTCAAAGAGAAGCTGAGCATTTCATTCATTGGTACATATTCACTCATGTGTGCAAACTGCAAGGCACACACACAAATGCTTACATTTTCCTTATTAATATTTCAGGGGTGTGTTGAGTTAGCAGGGCAGAGTGCTAGCGTCAGGGTTTAGCCCCGCTAAACTGAAGCGTCTTCATCACTGGGCTGCTGTCGTGACTCTGACGAGCAGAATGAGTTCTCTAATTATCTGTCTCTCCCCTAGAGGAGATACAGTAGATAGCAAGCTAAACACACCACCCACCATGCTAGGATAGCAGACCAGAGTCAGGATAATCTCAGCCATCCTGGAGCCACAGAGGCCGGATGAGTTCAGAACTGGTGCTTAGTTAGAGCAAGGGGAAAGTACTGTGGGTTGGTCCAAGACAAGTTTATATTGTATTTACATTTATATTTACATTTAGGCCGGATATCCATTACCTTGGGCTTCCTTTTTGTTGCCATTTTAAACTCTGGTTGATTTATGAGGACTATTGTTAACCTTTTCTCAGATCTCTGCAGGGTAAACTAGGGCTGAACGATTAATTGCATTTGCAATAATATCGCGATATGTTAAAAAACGCGATTTCCTAATCGCAAAGGCTGCGATTTGGTCACATGGCTCGCGAAAGCAAATCAGTCTGCACTCCACAGAGAAAGCATCAATCAAAAAAAGCTACACTGTACCTTGAGCTGATTTCTGTCATTCAAACAACTCTGAGTTGTAGTTTAAAACTTTTACAGCCATTTTAATAAAATGAAGGGTTTTATTCTGGTTCGAGTCCATACGTGCAGTTAATGGCTACAGACACGCAGAACTGAAGGCTCGGTTGGCAACTAGCTCTGATTATCGGTTAGCTCCGTTTTAAAGATATGAGTGGAGGAGCTGCCACTGAGAGGGGTAACAACCAGACTGATAAATGACGTTCGGGGAGCTTTCACAGCAGCGTGGCCGCGGTGTTTCAACAGTTTTATTAGTACAGTTAATCCCACGGCAAGAACACCAGCAACATGCTAACGCAACGATAGCCTCTCTGAGCTCTGCAGCACAACTTCACGAGGGGGAGGGGCTGGAGGCAGCTCCTCTCTGTGCACTGTAAAAAAATACACTGTTGTGTGTGTGTGTGTGTGTATACTATATTTTTTACTTTTTTAACTGTCTAGTGTGTAATTGTGTGTTGTTCATACTATAAAATGATTTATTGTTTGTCTTTGTTGAATAATACAGAAGACAAAGAGCTTAAAAAAATAATCGAATCGAAATCGCAATATTTGAGAAAAAAATCGCAATTAGATTATTTTCAAAAATCGTTCAGCCCTAGGGTAAACCCAGACCGCTAGCTAGACTATCTGTCCAATCTGAGTTTTCTGTTGCACGACTAAAACAACCTTTGAACGTACACATGTTCCACCAAAACAAGTTCCTTCCCGAGGCTATTTTGCAGCGGCTCTGTTGCTCCATACGACGCTTAGCGCGGCCCAAGACCATTTTGATTGGTTTTAAGATTTGCCAATAAACCAGAGCACATTTTTGTCCCATCCTGGAATGCTGTGTGGGCTAGCCAGACCCTCCTGGAGGAAGGTCTGGCAAAGCAAGACTAGGCCAAGACAGACTGTAGGACTGCTGTCCAAGTCAAAGCTAAAGTTGTGACGTAAAGGTTTTTGTGGTGCAAAAATCAATAGTTATTATTCATTGTGGATGACTTTCTGAAAACGTACATTTATAGCATTACACAAGACGTTATTGCAGTGTTTGAGTGTAATACAGAAGTTAAAAGGACGTGTTGTGCGTAAGCTCCCAGGTTTACCTGCTAGAGCCTCAGATTAGGTCCCAGATCTGGTCTCCTGCATTAAGGCTGACATGAAACATAGGATACAACAACAACAACAACAACAACAACAACAACAAACTTGAGTGATCCCACATTCTGCTGTCCTGTTTTGGAGAGGTCAGAGGTCAGGGTTGATGAAAGACCAGCAACCAGATCTAGATAGTATCATTGCCTTGGTCTTCTGGTTATGTGACAGTCAACCACTAGGCCACCCTGTCATGTCTTGCTGGAACAAGGTAATCTAGATGTTTTAGTTTCCATGACGTGTGTGTGTGTGTGTGTGTGTGTGTGTGTGTGTGTGTGTGTGTGTGTACATGTGTGCGTGCAGGGGTTGAGCGATTTATTTCACACAGCAATTTTCCCCAGTATGAGATGAGGTGTCGTACATCTGCTAGATAGCTTTTCCTGCCTAGTATCGACACAGAGCGCGCGCAAGGTCACCCAGGCGGCTTGGTAACGGGGAGGGCTGAGGTGAGGAGAGGAACTGAAGGGAGGAGTGAAAAGGTCTTTGAGGGGGAGGAAAGCGAAGGTAGGGCAGTCGAGTGCAAGAAGACCGAGGTGGGGTGAGAAAAATCAGCGACTTTATTGTGGGTGAGCAGTGTGGCCTCTCAGCTTTTCATTGCACCTGGATCAGCAATTCTCCTGTCAGGTGACAGGGTGGAAATTGTTCTGCGCATTTGTGTCCAACATTTATTAATTCACACAGGTTAGACTCTGTGTGATGTAGCAGGTGGTTTTGGGTGTCGCTGGCTTCATAAGGGAAGCAGCCCTGAGTGTGTTTTGAGAACATGACAAGTGAAATCTGGTTTCCTCAACAAACCGCTGAGATCTTGCTATTATGCGAGAACCATAAGGCACGAATGGTGGTGCTGACAGATAGGAAATAAGATGAGGAAGAATGCAAACAAGCCCTAAATCCTTTTTTCTTTTTTAAGTTGCAGTATCTCACGTAGTGTTCTCACTGTTTGAAAGGGCTCACACGTTAGTCTAGACGTATACTATACTGGAATTTAGGACGAGGCTCCTGGCTGTTTTTCATCCATCTGTCTGTTATCCCATGGACTCTCAACATCTTTTCTTCTCCCCCCTTCCACAGGATGACATTCAGCCCTTTCTTCCTTCTTCCCCTATTACCGGACTTGCAAAGTGTTGATTTAAACTGATAGATAACCTGGTTTAGTTTGGCTGCGTCTTCTCTACTCCATAAAAATCAACATGCTTCCAGTCGGGAGATCTGAACGCGTTTGATGTTGTGTTTCTCTTTTCCTTTCTCTCTCTCTCTCTTACTGTCTTTCTCTGTGTTGTCTTTTTTATTTATCTGCTGTAAAGGCCAGTCAAGCGCTGCTCGGCTTTGTTGTCAGAAACCTTTATTTACCAAAGGGAGGAATAAGTGACTGACACAGACAGCCTCTTTCATCCGCGCCTCGCCGCAAGCAGTGTTTCCCTCTACCGCCAGAGGAAAACCCCCCCTTTCTCACCCCTCACTTCTGCCAAGCCATCCTCCCCCCACCCCACTCCTCCATCCTGCAGGCTCACAACACACTAGCCCACTCCCATGGGTAGCAACCTAGCTGTAGAGTCCACACACACACACACACACACACACACACACACACACACACACCTCACAAAAGGCATCACACCAGTCCTCTCACATAGGTGATTAGATGAGGGAGTTAGTCTGATGGTCCCAAACAAAGACTAGTTTAACATCAAAGAGTTGTCCCCTTTCTCTTTTTTCCACCTGTTAAAAAAAATGGGAGTTATGACACATAAAGCCGGTTATGTTGTAGCCTTGACTGGAAAGGTAGTTGTTGTGCTTTTAGACATTGTATGAAGGAAGAATCTCTCGGGCATCAGCTGCCCAATCAGTGCGTCAGAAATGACCCAAGCACACTGATTTGTGTTTAAATCAGATAGTGATATTAAAAAATAGGAAAGAACGTTCACACTTCAGAGGTCATCCTTCTCATTAATCTAGTCGTAAAAAGAAGTAATTCTGTATTTACCATAACTCTTACATTTAGTAATTTATCCGAATTTGGTAATAATAGGGAAAACATGGATTACTATACTTGCATTTTGAATGATACATCCAAACAGCTTTTTCTGAAGACATCAAAGGCATGTAAAATCACCGGTGAATATTTTCCTACCTGCTCAACCAGATGAAGTAACTGGTTAAATTAGTAGGTTGTTAAATGCACATACTGTAGCTCTTAATCACTGTCAAGATGAAGAGAATCTGAATAGTGTCTAATAAAAGGTAACAGCTTTTCTTTTCTAGTTATCTATGTCTTTATTTTTGAGTGTGGAGGTGGGAAGATAAAACCTGTTTTCTGTGAAAAGGTCCGTAAACTGTGGAGTTATTAGCATTTAACATGTTGGTAAAACAAACAAATTAAAAGAAATGATAGTTTATTTGTTTATTTTTATTCATAACATGCTTTATCATGCTACTCTTAGTGATATACTGGTACTCAAGATAGATAGAAACACTTGCTTACAAGTAACATGTAATGTAATGACTTATACATAAAAATGAAAGACACAGATAATGAGATGTGTAGTAGTGAATTATTATTATTATTAATATTATTGCAATAAACATAATTGTATCTAGTGCTCAGGCATGATTCACTGTTTCCCCAACATACCTCTCTAATAAATTCTTATTACAGTATAAATTCTAAAGTTTTGGAATTTAACAAAAGTTGACAAAAAAAAGCTTACAGCTCTAATCATTCAGAGCGCTGAGTAATTTTCCTTTTTGAAAGCTGTTTGAACACAAATCTTTGTGATTGATTTAAGTATCATAGAGAGCAGACTTTATATACGAAAGACAAAATGTGGCTGTTTGATGACTGAAACCCAGTAGAAGTATGACACTCCCACTGTAATTTCTTTAGAGACACACTTGCAATGTTTTGCAAATATGCCTCTATAATGCCAAAGACTAATACATGCAATCAGCCCTCATTGTGTTCACTTTATGACCGTGAAAGGCCTCATCCGTCTGGCCAGACCAAGAGAAAGACGGAGACAGAAACACTTTTAGCTCTGGCATAGGAAAATGAACACCAAATGCATCTCTCTCTCTTTCCTTCCTGCCTTTTCTCTGTCTCTCTCTCCTATTTAAGCTTCTTGAAGTTCTTCCAAATTGGGTTTTAAATGCCAATTAGGAGGTTGAATGTAGTAAAATAAAAGCAAATGCAGGCAGGATGGCCTCACCTTCTGGCTGGTTAGGCTTCAGAGAGAGCCGAGCCGGACCTTTGGCTCCCAGCGAGGCTTTGAGAGAAATATCCTGCCTAATGAACACATTAATTAGAACCATAACTATTTATAAGATGATAATTAGAAACGAAGGGAGGTAAACTGGGCTTTTCCTGCAATTAATGGAGGATTAATTACGGGAGCTAATGAAGTGGATTTTTGAAACGCATGGAGGTGAAGTACAGAGATGTGCAGCTCGCTTTGTGATCACTGGCATAATTATTTTCTCCAGCGCCAAAGCGTTTGAGGCCCTGGTCCTCGCCGGCTCAGGCCGGCTAATAAGCATCATTGCGTCGTTATATATGCACTTAAAAAGACCTGCCACTGAAATGACTGTCTAATTATTTCTAATTGGCAGGCCCTGTGTGTTGTCATTGAGCTGTTTGGAGCTGCAGCGGAGCCCTGGGTCTAATAACGCTCTGGGCGGAGAAGGAGGGGAAGAGAGAGATAGAGAGACAGTGATACCTAGAGAGAGAGAAAGTAAAGAGGAGGGGGGGGGGGGGGCTCTACCAGTTGCCTGCTGCTCATAGCCAGACCTGCACATTTCCCCCCTCTGCCACTTGCCCAGTAGGACAGCAGCTCCTAGAATGACAGTGGTGCACTCGGAGGTCACCTTGTCAAGTAGCCGCTTAGCAAAGTTTTATTTTATTTTATTTTTTTTTTATGTTTGCTTATTTTCCCCTTCTAATTAACAGCTTCTGCTCTTAATTTATGCACAGATAAACGCCACCGTCTGTCCACAGTTCTTCTTTTCACTCTAAAACATGCTACACACACAGAGGGAGGGAGGTATCTTTATGTGTCCTTTGTGTGATTCAGTGGCCAGGTTTTGAGCCAGTCCGTAGAGACCCATGCTCAGAGAGCATGCATGGACAAACCTCAGTCAGGCGTGTTTACCTTGTACTCTACTCATGCTCTGGCTCAAACCATATGGACACCATAGTTCTCTTGGACTCAGAAGAAGCATGTGCGGACTTATATAGTTGGTCTTTACAATATGCTGGCACATATTCATAGTCATATTCAGATAGCGTTGACTTTTTAGCACACATTTATCAATGGGTTTATTAAGTAAATATGTGCATGTTTACAATAGATTAACATTTTCATTATTTGAGGCATTGATCTCCATTTAAACTGTCACATCCACACGTAAGACCTTGCATGTTTGAGAGTGTATGCATTACGAGAGTGTTGAATGATGGCCTAGGATTATGTGTGCGAGCACCTCACTTAACTCGTCCTAAGCAGAGCCATGTGCGTTGTCCTGCCAAAAAACAGTCCTTTATTCCTTCTCTCCCTCCCGGACAACCTGAGAGCAAATTGCCAGTTAATGGAACTACTGCCTGCACTTGTCAGTTCACTTCGGACAAGCAAAGGAACCACACAAACGCACACACTGACGCACACACATAGATGCACACACACAAGCATGTGGTTCCACTCACACGTTTAGCAATTTATTTGTAGAAAAAGAAGAGAAAAATGAGAGAGAATGGCAGAGGAATGAAACCAGGATCATGTGCGCCTTGACTGAAACCTTGACAATCTTTTTGAAAGTAATGAAACACTTTCTCAGCATGCGCATGAGTTTTTCTATTTGAAATTTGTCTTCCTTTTTTTGTTCTGTCTATCCATTTGGGTTTTGGCAGAGTCGAGGACATGAGGAGGAAGTGTAGATAGATGGATCGCCCAAACGATACGTGGCCAACTGTCATATGATTGGCTGAACAAAGAGCAGAACACTTCTGTGACTGGTTGACTGGTCGCGATTTTGGCTTGAAATCAAAGCCGGGAAAATGTAATTATTTTAAATGCAGTCAACAGTTTTGTTGGAGTGGAAGTTTGCCAGATTTCTCTGTAGACTCTGTGGGATATTGACACTCAGAAAAAGTGGCATAACAAAGAGTGCTCCCCGTCTCTCATGTGCTACTGCAGATGTGTAATGAGTGACATTTATGCCATCACTGTAACGTGTGACATAATTTGGATCCTGCTGTCAATAGCACATAGCAAATAAAATCAAATCAGCTATTCCTGCGAAAGATTAAGTGTTTTGATTTCATGAAATACATACATATAAAATATATTTTTAGATTTAGATTTAAATTAAATTAAATTATAAAACATAAAAAAAGAGTGTGACCGTGGCTGCATCAGCAATAACATGATGTAGAGATAAGAGAAGAAAAAATTGTGATGTGAAAGCTGTATGCAGCTTCCAATATATCGTCATCCCATAACACATAACGTATCTATGCAGAGTTTTTCCATAAGAGTGGTGGTCAGAAAAGGTGGCACAGGGTGGAGTGCTTTCTTTTCATTTCTTGATCTCTCTTTCTCCGTTTGTCTCTTTTCTCTCTCTCCTTCTTCTTGTTCTGTCTTGACAGCAGTTCTAAAAAAAAAAATGTTTTTAGAAACTTCTTCATGAGACAAGCCTCTGTTCTGCCAGAAGACAACTTTAGGTTATTTCACTGAAGAGGGGAAACTAATAGTTTTTTACAGGGCTCTGTTCCAGTTGTGTCTTGGGTGTTTAATTAAGTGTAGTTTCCCTTTAGTAGTGGAATGTGTGTCTGCTTTCTGTCGGCCCGTTCCTTGGTGCCTTTTACAGTCCACCCACATGGTTTGTCTCAGCGTTTATGATTTTTCTTATACCGGAGTTGTGAGGTTCCTAAATCACTTAAGCACACGGGGCCGAGCAGTCCACATTTAAACAATAAAAGGCTGTTATGCTAAGGGCCCTCAGATCTCCTACCACTTCATAAATACATGCGTATAAAAGGCAGAAAAATACATCTTCCCTGACCAGAGAGAGAGGGAGAGCGAGCGTCTGAGAGCACACCTGCTAATTGGAGCCAGCTTGATGTGAAGCACGGCTGTCTCCTCTGTCCTCTCCATAAGTCCCAATCTTTTTTTTTCTTTTCTTTTTCATTCTCCCTCTTTTTTGTTACCCTGGTTGTTCTTGACTCCCCAACTTTATATAACTTTTTTTTTTTTTTTTCTTAATCTCGTTACTTATCCCTCCATAGCCTCCTGCTGTTGTTCACCCATTGTCTCTCTTGTCTAGTCTGTACTCGCTCCTACAGTCCACCAGCTTTTTCTCCCTCACTGCTTTCCACCCTCTTACAGATGGAGGCTACGACAACCAAAACAACTCTCTCCTAACTTGGCGTAACTAATTATTCGGGGCCGTGATGGATGGAAGGAGGGAAAAAGTGGGTTTCGATTGCGTGAGTGGCTGTGAGCGAGTTGGCAAGTTAGCACCTAGTCTGAGTGTGACCTTCACTTGACCTTGTGTCTGGGCTGAGTGGCTGAGCCAGGGCCCCCCTCGGTTCCAGCTGCTAATGGGTGTCATGTCGAGCTTTGGCTGCATGGAGGTCAAAGGTTGCGGGTGCACACCAGACGGCCAAGTTTAGGATTGCGATGAGGAGGTTGAGTGACACTGGGCATATGCGCCAATGAAGACGCCGGTGTAATCAACACACAGCCATGCACATATACACACATGCACATGCACGCACATGGAAACCACATCTTGCTGCAGAAAGTCATCTTTGCCGTCATCGTTGGCTGGCCGTTGTAGGTTTATATAGATCTGAGGGGTCTGTGAAGGCCTTTGAACTCTGCTAAATGACTTGACCTTGTGGCTTGTGTGTGTGTGTGTGTGTGTGTGTGTGTGTGTGTTTGGATGTGTATGGGGGTTGTAGTGAGTGGGTGGCCTGCATGGGGTCTCATTTCTGCTTCACAGCATAGCAGGGCACTGCAGACATTTGTGTTGACGACTGCTAAATTAAAAGCAAACTGAAGATTATGACAAATCTAAACATTGCTTTTATGAAGCAGAGGGGGACGGAGAAAAAACATTTCTGTGAATCTTTCATGCTCTGTCTTTGCTGTGTTAATTGTGCTCACATTCAGCTACTTTGCAGTGATTCCTTGTGTGTTATTTAGTGTGTGTGTGTGTGTGTGTGTATTTATGTTTCTGTGTGGGTGTGCATGGTGGATGGCTATGAGTGCATGTGTGTGCGCGCATGTGTGCATTTACTGTGAACCGAAGGAACAGATAATATGGCTGCTTGGAAGGAGGAAGCAGCTTGGGAAATGATTTCAACAGCTCTCATAATTAGAGGAATATCATAAATTAAACTTGTGTCTGCAGTTGCGTTTGAAGAGCACTCAAAAGTAATAAATTCTGGATGGTTAACATATTTGCATTCCATTCAGCAGGCAGCGTCAGGCAGGAACAGCTGTTTTCCACGTCTTTTGGCAGCAGGAAATGCACATTGCTCACTCAAGGTGCTTTTAGACACATTGAAATGGCAGAAAAAAAGAAAAGTGACTTTTAATTTGAACATGAAGTGCCGCTGTGTGCTCTGTCACTGGAAATAACTCGGCGGGGAACAGCGCATTAATGAAGTTCTTCAAATATGGATCTTCTCACTTTCAATAGGCCCGTTTCTTTTTCAATCTGTCTATTGCTTGAAACACTCGTCTGGCAAGCGTGTGTGTGTGTGTGTGTGTGCGTGTGTGTGTGTGTGTGTGTGTGTGTAAAATACTCAAATCTATGGTTTTACCATTACTTGATAGGTCTGTACTACCAGCGGGGTGTGTTTGTCAAGGCTGTGTAGTATAAAATAAATTGTAGATACCAAATATTTGTAAACAAATTGTATTATTAGTTACATAAGCATTGTATCTAGAAGAAGTTAATCAGAAAACTGCTATGAATTTTGGATTCATAGCAGTTTATTCATGTTAACAAATTGTACAGTATATGGCACCATCTCTGTCTAGTCTATCCAACATTACACAGTTAATATTGTTTAAAGGCATCTTGTAATTTTGTGACGCATCTGGTCTAGCCTCTGTTCCACTGGCTTTTGTGGTCCAGTTTTTGTACTTTTCCATAGACAATTTCTCTCTCCGTTGTGAAAAGCTGAAACATGATACTGCAATTTTCTGTCCATATTTTAGGCTTAATGTAGGTATACTACTGTACACCAACTACACCCTCATTTTACAAAGATTAGATAATGAATGATTGTGCACCTATGTTTTACATAGTACAGTAGTAGATATCCATTTAGCTTAAAATAGAATATGCACAGATGACTACGGAGTCACATTTCAGCTTTTCAGAAAGATTGATGACAAAAGACAAATACACCTAGCCTGGAGGCTATCTATATTGACACATGTAGATTAACATACTGTAGTTAAAATGATGGTAAGATCTAAGAATTTGTGAATTGTGAATTTTTGATCAATCATTTATATTCCTTATCATTGGTACGATATCTATCCAGGAAACTGAGATGGTCATTTTAAACATAACACACCTGTATGTCTACGTCCCATGATGACTCACTCTTCTCTAGCTTTTAGTGTATTGCTGGTGAGAAAGAGCCTGGTCAGAGAAGGGGTCACTGTCGCCAGCGTCCACTGAAATGCGATAGGATTAAAGTTACATTGCCATTAATCACTGCTGCGCCACACTGGCCTAATGGACAGGGACGCTGCCCAGGGCGTCACTGAGAACATCATCACTGTGTGTTGTTCCCTGCAACGGGACAAATACAATATGGACATTTGTTTTGTCCAGCCAACAGAGGATGGTGGTTGGGGGAACGAAGAAACAATATGAATATGGGGAGGATAAGGTTAAAGGAACAGTGAGGATAATTGCTCTTATTGTTTGTTTGTGTGTGTGTTCATGTATTCTTCGTCCCTACACTGCGTAGTATGAATAATGATTTAAATGGGGTCAGATAACATTGGAGACGTTCACCTCTATCTGACACTAGTGGTATCGCGTAGCTGCCATTAATGTCCAATTTTCAATAAAAACAGAAATAGAATACAGACTGATAAGGGTAACACACCATCCAGCTTCACACCCGACCACATAATTACCCCAATGGGTTGTGGTGAGGGATCATATCCTGGCGCGCACCGGGGGGTCAGTGGCGATAAGCTTCAGCCCGGCTCCCAACATGCAGCATAATTACTCTATTGATAATTCACCAGGAAAACTGTCCCAGCCAATTGCAGAGCTCCGATTTAATGGATTGGACTGTGAAACGAGGGAATGGAGGGAGGAGGCTGCGAGGGGGGACGAACATGTGTGTGTGAGGCAGTTTCTACGTGTGGGCAACCAGCAAGGGCCTTTTATTAGAAATGAAAATATGTTTAGGCCATAGGGGGACCCATTTTCCCTGGAGATAATAAGGCCAATAAAATGTAAAGCAGGGGAAGGGCTTGGCATGGGGTCCAACTGTGGCTGTTTATCTGTGTGTGTCCTGCGTTAGCCCATTTATCCCCAGCCCAAATTAGCTAATCATTCTCCAAGGGGAAGGACTTGGTCAGGAAATTGACATTTAGCAGCATAGGCTCACTCTATTAACTACAGTAAATTTAATTTGCTGCACACCTCAGAAGTGGGCTGTTTTTTTGAGAGAGAGAGAGAGAGAGAGAGAGAGAGAGAGAGAGAGAGAGAGAGAGAGAGAGAGAGAGAGAGAGAGAGAGAGAGAGAGAGAGAGAGAGAGAGAGAGAGAGAGAGAGAGAGAGAGAGAGAGAGAGAGAGAGAGAGAGAGAGAATCGATCTGCATCTGCTGCTTTTGGCCACAATTTGCTTGGCTGTAAATATAAGACTTTGGTTTGGAACTCTGCAACTCTGTTGTATTTCCCCTCATGTACTGTTGATTACAAACATACGCAGGCATTGTCAACACATAGATTTGCTCATTCCAAGGTCTGTTTGGGCCAATGATGGATTATCTCGCCTGGAGACTCCAACCCCAAAAAATGCCAATGTTTTTCTTTTGCTTTTTTCAGTTAGCTGTGATTCTCTGAAAAGCCTAATCGTAGCTCCAGCAAACACTGTATTAGACATGCTAAATCAAATGTCCTGTGACTGATGACTGCTTTCACCTCTGCCTCTGAATCAGATGTTTCATAATAATTATTTGTGATCATAACTCCTGGGTGTCTGCTTTAGTATCTGTTCTGCAGAATGCAATGAGACTTGCTTTAATGTGGGCAAAGTAATACATGCAGGAAAAAAATAGTAGTGCTGCACCTGCTCAAATACTGCAGTATTATTGTTACTAGAGCTGAAGTGATTAGTTGGTTAATCAATTAGTCTGACTCTGCAGCTATTTTGATAATTAATTAATCAATGAAGTAATTTTTTTAAAGCAAAATGTACAGGTTTTGACTAGCGCTGCAACGATTAGGTGATTAATCGATTAGTAGTTTGACAGAAAATGAATCGGCAAATATTTTGATAATCGTTTAACTATTCACTATTTAACTATTCACTATTTTCTGACATTTTAAAGATAACAAAAAATAATTAGTTGCAGCTCAGTGTTTGACTTTCTTAAATGTAAAAATGTGACAGTTGAATATATTTTGGGTTTGGACAAAAAAAGACATTTGAAGACGACAGGCTTCACATTTTTCCTCTATTTTCTGCACTTTTGTTGAATGATTAATTGTGAAAATCTGCAGATTAATCAGTAATGAAAATCATCGCAAGTTATAGCATTGATTGTAAACGTGAAACTAAACTTTCTAAAAGTTTCTTGTTTACTGTAATCATAGTATGTATTAAATATATGGTGATGTTTTAATGATATCGGTCATTGTTTGATCTTTGCTTATAAAATAGGTGTATTTATGGCAGATTGCACTTCTGCGGTTTTGAAGAAAAAATAAATAAATAAATAAATAAATAAATAAATATATATATATATATATATATATATATATAATTTTTAATTTTTTTTGGACTTTTTTTTTTTTTTGAAAGAGTATCTTTTTACGAGACCTTGAACTAGTGCAGCTACTCTCCAGTGATCAGGATCGGCCCGGCCTAATTGATTGCAACAGTTGTCAGAGTGTTGTCTGTTAGGATGGTGACAGGCGTCTGAAGAAAATGATTAGTTTTCTGTCGGGAGAGAGACAGCTCTGGATGTCCCAAACTGCAAACTAATAAAGGGGGGGGAAGCAATAAAGCTCGTGGACAGCAGGTTTGACTGTTTTTATAGACAAATCAATAAAATGATAGATGATGGAAAATAACGGCATCTCAGCTGCCGATTTCTACTGGGGTTTCAAATCATGGTCCTTCACACACACACACACACACACACACACACACACACACACACACACACACACACACACACACACACACACACACACACACACACACACACACACACACACACACACACACACACACACACACACACACACACACACACACACACACACACACACACACACACACACACACACACACACACACACACACGCGCGCGCAAGCAAGCAAGCAAGCAGAATATGTAGGACTTTGTCTGCGTTAATTTAGGGATTGACACATAAATAAGCGGTGATGTGGTAATTTTGTGTCCCTGTGTGTGTATAGCACCATATTGAGGCATGAGTTACACTTTCAATTCTCTTTTTGTTGATGTTTAAATTATTGTGTGTGATGTGTGTGTGTGTGTGTTAATATTTGTGTGTCATAACTAACAAAGTAAATCTCCTGCTGTTAATCTTTTTGAGACCAGAGGGCCAGTGTCAGGATCAATACCGAGGACAGGCCTTCCTCTGAGCCCACCTCTAATTGGCTCCATTTCTACTGTGTGTGTGTGTGTGTGTGTGTGTGTGTGTGTGTATGTGATTGTCCATCCACTGAAGGATGAATTTGTCCAAAATGTTATTCTAGTGAGTTTTATTTGAAGTTCTGTTAACCGATGTGAACGTTAACATGTTTCTATGTGTTAAAGTAAAGTCACCACCTCCAGAAAGTTGGTCTCACATTGGGTTGGGTGTCATTTGCAGTAGATATAACCTGTTTGAAGTCTTGTAACATTGTCTGATGAACAAATATCCAAATATGTTGAAAGCAACAAACATTTCTTTTCAGGAGATTTAAGCAGTAATAAAAAGGTTTATGCTTACATAAAGAAAGGAATAGTTGCTTGTTTTACTAAACATTTATTTTTACTTGAGTTGGACGCACTAGCATTAGCTGTTTCTTGCGTATTGTGACTATTTTACAATACAGTCTTACAATCTTACAGGGAGAAATCCAACATTGAAGACCCATATATTTTGTAAACAAGCAATCAACTTAATCATCTGTACTGCAATGCATCAAGTTGTGTTTTCCTCAGTGGGATGAGGATCACACTTTATTGCTTCACTACTCCTATTTCTGTTTTGTTAAGATTATTTTTGGGCATTTTTAAGCCTTTATTGACAGGACAGCTGAAGAAATGAAAGGGGAGAGAGAGAGGGAATGACATGCAGCAAAGGGCCGCAGGTCGGAGTCGAAACCGGGCCCGCTGCGTCGAGGAGTAAACCTCTACATATGGGCGCCCGCTCTACCAACTGAGCTATCCTGGCGCCCCTATTTCTGTTTCTTATCACTGTTGCCATACACATGCATAACTGACAGCAAAGTGAAACATTGTAGGCCACATTTACAGGGAGTGATTAAAAGGCATTCTGTGAAATACAGGCAATAATTAACTGAAGTAGAAGTAGACAAGGAAAAAAGTGGATATAACTTAATAATAAAGACTTAGGACAGGTTGGCGACATTTAACACTGCAATAGTATTTGAAGACTCATTTGTGGGGGAAAAACTACCAGCATCTCACTTCTTATTCATTGAGGAAAAATGAATTTTTAGTTTGTTTTATTGTCAATGGTTAAGCTTCAAACCATGTCTTGTCTTTTATCTCTTCCAGGTCTCATTCTCGCCACCGGCGGTCTCGCAGTAAGAGCGGCAGCCGCAGCCGACGAGGGACCCAAAGCCACAAAAGGAGCAGCAGCCGCAGTCGCCGGAGGAGCCGCAGCCACAGCAGAGAGCGGAACCGAAGCCGCCGCAAGGGCCGCGACCGGGAGAGGGAGAAGGAGAGGGACAGAGGAAGAGACAGAGACAAAGTCAGAGAGAAGGACAAGAGTAAAGACAAGGCAGCCAAAAAAGGGTAAGTGACAAATGACTTTGACATGAAAGCATACATGTACAGGTAGACACAAACACACCAAACAAGTGTGGGGTTGGCCCAGCTCAATCTAAACTGTAGGCTCCACGTGAGGACAGAACATTTTGGTCAGTATAATATAGACTTAAATATGGAGCTTAGTCTCAGCTTCTCCATCTGTCCATCCATCACTTGATCCTTCCATCCATCAATCCATCAATCCATCGTTCCTTTTCTTCCTCCATTTCCCCTTGCAATCAAGGCCAAGGCTACACTGGCCTTGTAATGGGATATAATTCCCTTTTGTAAGAGAAGATGTCATGGGGATATAACAATAGATGGTAGGTAGGAGCGCTGCATAGATTCAGTTTTTAGATAATGTTTTGGTCACCAGATGACGTCTGATGTCTTTACCTCTACTTTTCACCCAGCTGCAATAAGTCTAGAAACATAACAACATCATATGCATCTTTGATGTCTTTGGTCATAAAGAAAACAATAAATGAGAGCTCCTTATTGAGGTGAGAAGTGGTGGCAAATGACATCTTCACTTGCAATTGTATGTCTTCTAAAGGCTGTTATACACACTAGAATACAGGTTTAGAGTAGTGGATCTTTAAACAGTGGTATACTCCACTACAGGTCTAACTACCTTAGAGGCCTCTCTTTGCCTCTACCAGAATAGCACCCTCAATCCCTCCCCAGCGCGGTGTGCTCTAATGTAATTTAAGGCCACTGTAATATGACTGGTACCCAGTTATTGTCTGTCATAGTGAATGGCACAGATGTGTGTCAGACTATGGATCCCATGAGCGGTGCAGACCAGCTGCTGTGCAATACGTCAATTTAAGAGATTTCAGCTCCCCAGATATCAAAACACATGGTGCAGTCTATGTTTTGCCCTTGTCAGTTAACAGATAACTTAAGTTAAGTGCATAGCTTGAAAAGTGTATGTTATAATACACACCCAAAGGTCGATCCAGGTATTGATTAAGCTGCTGTTTAGTTTTTAAAACAAAGGAATAATTTGAATACTTTGCAGCTAAACTTGTCTAAAAGGCAATATTTATTTATAGGCTCTCCATTGGATTTTCTAACAGAAGTATGCAGTAGTAGCCAAATTGCAATTTAGGATGTATTCTTGATACAACAGTGCAATCAGATGATGAAACGTATCACTGTAGCAACGGTCATAACACAAAAATGCATTACATTCTCAACATTTTGTTTAAACTTTGCTTTTGCACCACTGTCAAACTGTCACAGCACCTTTTCTGTAAACTGTGCGTATGCTATATCTCATTAAGTGAAGTAAATGCTAATTATTGAGAAAATGCATCTTTGACAGTGATTGCGCAGAGATTTTTTTTTAACACAACTCATTTAATGTATTTAACAAGTACTATGCACAGATATAAATGAGGAAAACATGCACAGGGTTTAGAAATAAGAGTTAATAGTTCACATATTATTCAAGCTATGGTTTCTTGTTTATTTAGAATTACACAATTTTTAAATGATCTTTCAAATAATGAATCATAAGTTCAGTATACTTGTTAGCGGAAGCAAGTGTTGATAATAAAAAGCCTTATCCTTTTTAATACAATTTCCATATATTTAGCACTACTTTTTTATCCTAATTGGGGCTTTATTGGTCATCAATGAAGACCATGGGGCTCAAGATTTCTCTGTGAACAGAACAACAACAGACATTTGCTTTTAATTTAGTTGAAGCTATTACATATTGCCTTTCTTAGATCTGTATCAGGAAAACAAATAAAGCTAACAGTGAAATGTAAGGCCAGCAGACTATATCTATTTTCTTATTAAGGCTTCAATATCCTTCAGCATCGATAGGAATCTCTTCCTTTATCTCTGACCCCGCTTTAGCTAGTCTGTGTGCATGCGTGTGTGTGTGTGCTCATATACGTAGTAAGTTTGTTGGTGTGTGTGTGTGTGTGTTTGTGTGTGTGTGTGTGTGTGTGTGTGTGTGTGTGTGTGTGTGTGTGTGTGTGTGTGTGTGTGTGCATTTCCACCTGTTGCAGCGTTAATATATTTCAAACTGTCTATCCTCCTATCTGGCCTTCCAATTTACTGAAACCTGTGGAGGTATGACGTTGGAATAATTCTGACTAAACCATATGGTGCTGACCTGCCAACATACCAGGTGACATATACTGTATGTATGTATGTATGTGTGTGTATGTATGTATGTATGTATGTATATATATATATATATATATATATATATATATATATATATATTTTTTTTTTTTTAATCTGTTCTAAATGTACTTTAAAAGGGATATTTCTTCAAGTTTTTAATGCTCAAGATCGTATTTGAGACTTGTCTACTCCATTGGTATCTCAGTTCACATTGACGGAACATGCAAATAGCTTTAGTCTTGTGAAGAGAACCATCTGGAAGGGCTTTGAAACTCAACTTGCCATTCAAAAGACCCTTTTATTTATCCATTTCTGCTCAAGGAGCTGCGTTCATGGATGTATTATAAGACCTGTAAGACCCGCTCCTGTTCCACCGTCTCGTCTCTGCTGCGTGCAGTTTGTGGTTAACGTTAAATTGGTGTATATTTTGTGACATGATGAAAGATAATTTTCCCACTTTATTTTGACTTTAAATTGTCAACATCATCACACTTAAAGTAAAATGAATGAGTAACATTTAAATGACATTGGTCTATCTGTGGACCTTGATACGATGTTACTTTGAGCGTCCAAAAGCTGCCTGACATGGATGTTCCTGTTATTCCCCAGGTGCTCCCACAGAAGTTGAGTTTCTTTAGCAGAAGAAAGGCAAAGGCAGGGAAATGTTTCAGGAATATGTAAAATGAGGCTTTCTGCACTGTATCCTGTCTATGACAAGTCACATTTTCTATTTTCTGTCTTTTCCATTATCATTCTTCTACTCTTAATGGTGATGGGGGTAGGGTCTTTATGTAAGCCCCTGATCCTCACACACACACACACACACACACACACACACACACACAGTAACACTACAACCTCATTTACATCCAGGTTGCCTTGCTGGGTGGTAGGAGAGGAGTAAAGCAGTGCGATGTTGACGGCGGGGTGGAGAAGAGGCTCAGGAGCTTTATAGTGTCTGTCAGGATAAAAGAGGGGCCCCTCAGAGCAGCACCCTGACACTGACTCTGTGTGTGCATGCTCGTGTGCAGTGTTGTCGTCATTAAACATTTAACACTCCTCTAGTGTGACAGCAGGCAACGTGGTGCACCAGCAGCATGTTTTCATGCAAAATTTATTGAAAAAGACTAGCTGTTGTTAAGAGATCTTGTTGCCTTTCACCGGTGGCAAAGGGTAAGTGGGTGATTGTAGGGGGGTGTGTGTGTGTGTGTGTGTGTGTGTGTGTACCCAGAGTAGTGTACAGGGTCAGTAGGTCAGCTTTGCTCTGTGTAATCATCTGGCTTCGTATTTACAGAGTAAACATAAAAGGGTTTTTTTAAGAATTTAGCCCTATAACACTTTGTTTGTTTGTGTTTTTCTTTTTTTTTTTCCTTGATCGAATTCTCAGCAAGGCGGCTTACTTGTGGATTGTGTATATTGTACATTCACAATAGAGTTAAATATATTCACGTGGCTCCCAACCTTTTTATGTCTGACACATCCCCACAGAGCACAAGTATGCCTTCATCAGCACCACCCGTCATGTTTCAAATATGTTCATTTTAATTGATGTGCATCCATAAACTGGATTTCATTTAACACAATTAAACAAAATATTTTTTGTTGGTTACGTTTGGAACCTTAACCATTTATTCATTAGTTTTAGGGATCTATTTTTATTTCTCTCTATTTCGCTTGCTAACTAGTTTTCATGAAATCTTAATTGCAGTATTTGGTCTTAATGTGTTACAACTAGGGCTGCACAATTAATCGCAATTGTATCAAAATCGCAATATGGACTAGTGCAATATCCAAATCGCAGGGGGGCGCAATATTTGTTAAAGGCAAATATGTGTCAAACCATTCTAAAATAAAGTATTGTGGTGCTGCAGAGACATCCCGGCCTACAAATCCTATCCTACAGACTAAAGAGAAAATCTTTGCTTGGTACAGATCCTCCAAAAATCACACTATAATCATTTTAATTTCTTTCAATATCAGTCAAAATAATCGCAATTAGATATTTTCCTAATATCGTGCAACCCTAGTTACAACTGACCCAAGTTGGTGGGAAACTGAGGAGTGCTGCAGTTAATTGGTTATTGTGACAATACATTTAGCCTACTTAAGGTCAGCCTCACACACAATTTATAATCCTATTTGTTTGTTTTCCTCCGAAACACAAAAATGTAGCTTCTATAAAATTAAATTATGATTTTAATTTTTTTTCTAATTAGATGAGCTACTCAACAATCCTTCCATGTGCCCCTTGGGATTCACTAAAATATACTAGGGACAAATTACAAAGATATGCAAAATAGCTTTGATTCTCAATCTGCGTGGAAGTGGAGCCGATACTTTCTCTTAACTCTGTGTGGCCTGAGTCAGGTCCGGTTTCATTTCATGTTTTTTTCCTTCCCTAAATCAGAGCAGGATAAACAAACAGTGTGTTGTGTTGACAAGGCAGATAATTGACAAAAGTATAATTTGAATGTAACAGCATTCTTCACCTGATGTTCAGACCCAATTCCCACCTGTAATTAATGAGCTGAAATGCAGAATGTACAGTTACATGACGGCTCCTCCACAGTAAGTTTTAATTTCAAGTCACTGTCTTAAAAGGTTTTGGCATAATCAAGCTGCAGAGGTTCAGGCTTTGATCAGGCTTGAGGGAATGTAGTTAGGGTATGGATGAAGCAAAGTCGGTGTTGCCTAGTGTTTTTGATTTTGTTGCATACTCACTCTTTTCCCTTTCCATGTCCGTCACCCTCCTCAAACGCACCTCATTCGTCAAAAGAATTTGTCTGCTTTCAAGAGAAGTCTTCACCCTTTCCTACGGCAGTGTCGACCTCTTTGCTTTCCTCTGTAACCGATCACCAAGGTAGTGGAAGAACGTGGGCTGGCTGCCGTACTCCACATCCTCAATCAGAGAGGTCTGTCCAATTAGGCTGAACTCCTTGTCTGTGCTGGGTCACGGGAGGACTGTTGGTCCATGTGACTCAATTCCATGTCATATGAGTGTGAAATGGGCAGAGGCTGGGCAGCAGAGGCACAGAGGGCAGTGTGGAGACCTCTCATTGAATCAGAGAGCTGTCCTTTCCCTGTCCATGTAAAACTAGAGTTGGTATAATGAGTTTAGGGTTAAAGAAATGAAATGACTGTCTACCTTTTATTAAAGCCTGGTTTGATGTCTTTGTCTGTGAAAGAATCATTTAGGAGTTTTTCTCTGCTAGTATGGGGGAGCACTTCAACAGCGTCCATTGTTCACACCTTTAAACTAGCTTATTTTATGAGGGTGGAGTTTCCTTTTTAAAGTCTTTAAAATAAAACATGTTTCCTTGACACTTTTGTCCATAGAGCCATCCACACCATCCCGCCCATCCCCATCTCTCTCTGTGAATGTGATTGTATAGTAATTCCTCACATTACTGTTTTCTCCCCTGACAAGCTAAACAGAACCCAGCATCACCACAGGGGTCCCGGCAGGACCCGCAGGCCTCAGTTTGGCTAGCTTTGCTTCATCGCTCAGCCTTAACCTCTGGAAGCCTAGAGGCTGTGAGGCAGAGAGAAAATAAAACAAGACCCTCGACACAAGCACACACACATTCACACTCACTGCTGTTGATTTTCTCTGCCTCCTTGCCTTACTCTGAGGAAATGATTGTCTGCTTCTTTGCCTCTGTTGAACATCTATCAGCTCATTAGTGTTGGTAATACACAGAGAAAGTAAGTGTGTTTGTGTGTGTGTTTGCGCTTATGTAGCCCCTGCCTGCGGCATCCTCTCAGCCTGTTGGGAGTGTGTGTATGGGTGGTGTGGATGGGACCGCTGCTGCTGCTGCCGTGGTTGTGTGTGTGTGTGTGTGTTGTTCTGTGTTTGTCTGCATTCTTGCAGGACTCTAGGCTGTGTCTGGCTCTGGGAGCGGGTCTGGGGAGGTAAGAGAGACTTCAAACACCGTCCTCGGAAGGTTAGGATACACTTACATTGACTTAAATCAATGAGCTGTAAGTGTGTGTATTATTTGTGTGTGCGTCAAGGGGGGTAGCCTAGTGGCTAAGAGCAAGAGGAGACATGGGTGAAGCTCAAGAGGAGTAGGTGTGTGTGTGTGTGTGTTGTGGGTGGGGGTTGGGTAGGTGGATGAGGGTGGGTGAAATAGAAGTGATGCCTACATGCAAAAGGTGGACAAGCGTACACACACATACACAAACACAAACACACACAGAGGTCCCAATAGACAACACACATGTGCACACAGAGCATTGCAGCTGTAGTGTTTCTTGGCCCATGGCTGTATGTAGTCATTAGCTGTTTTTTTCCACACAGATAATGTGCATATATTGGATAGAAAACAGCCTTGCTGCATAAACTCAATCTTCACTGGACATTTATTCTCTCTCTCTCACACACACACACACACACACACACACACACACACACACAC
The DNA here is from genome assembly GCF_008315115.2 of Sander lucioperca. Classification (NCBI taxonomy): domain Eukaryota; kingdom Metazoa; phylum Chordata; class Actinopteri; order Perciformes; family Percidae; genus Sander; species Sander lucioperca. The sequence continues at coordinate 2,202,150 of NC_050177.1, forward strand.
ACACACACACACACACACACACACACACACTGACCTGGCTCCAAACCTTAGTTTAAGGCAGGAAAGGGTGAACAATATAATAACTATAGGTGCATTATCTAATTTTAGAGACTGCCCAAGACAGTTTGTATAGGTGACTTCTAATAGCTCTTAAGCACCAGCTATATCCCCAAACGGACAAGGACACAGCTTAGGCCAGCATGTTCACAAATGTGCTTTGTACACAGTGCATACGGTCTATAGACATGACCAAATGACAACATCTATGTTACTTGGACCGAGGGCTGGGCGATATGGAGATAATCAAATATCACGACATTTTTTACCAAATACCTCAATATCGATACCACAACGATATTGTAGTGTTGACTACACAATGAGATTTTTGATAAATAATCATCTTGATCGATATAATGACTAAGTGGGTAAAGGCAAATAATAGAACAGTTACAACCGTCTGGTAAGTTCAGAAAATGACATAACTTTACTGTAATGCAGCCTTTTAAACCAGAAAAAGACAACACTTATGCCATATTACGATATCCAAAATCTAAGACGATATCTAGTCTCATATCACAATATCGATATAATATCGATATATTGCCCAGCTCCACTTGGACGCTCACACCTACACAAAATTTGAGCTATACCATTGGAATATAATTTTTTTATTAGCCCTTTAATTTTATGTAAAATAATAAGTAGAGAAAAAGTCGGTCTTACCATCAACCAACCTTTCCTTGGTCATTGACTGTATCCTAATTAAACCCTGAATGATGAACGACTGACTCGAGTACAGGAAGTCCAGCCAAGCAGAATAACACAGGCAGAATCTGATAACGATACTCTCATCGATACTCTCATCGATACTACTCTTTATTATTTGGTGCAAAAAATAAAGACCTAAAAAGATTCAAGTTATTTTATTTTTAACTTTTTTTCAGAAATAAGTCAAGTTGTTTCTACTGAGTTTCCTGTATATATAATGAGGGAGGAGCAATTGCTACAAATGGCTGGTCTATAATAACTATAAGCAATGCAAAATTTAAAAAGTTGCTTGTCAGAACCGCTCTCACTAAGTTTGGCTAAGCAGCTTATCACTAAAATGAAAATAAGCTGGTCCACCTTAAAGGTCACCCACCTCACGCACACACACACACACACACACACACACCAACCGCACCAGACCGCACTGCACCGCCACATTCACAGCTATCTGCTAACTTCATACTCACCGTCACACACGCTCTCTTTTTCACTCTCTCCTGCTCATTCGCTTACATTATACACACATATGCGCTGTGTTTTTCAGATCATTAGACCCAGCGGGTCCCAGGCAGCGTTGCATAAAAAAACAATAGCAGTACTGTTTGTCCAGGAGCTTATTTATAATTCGGTACTGACCAGTCCGGAACCGGTACCAGTTTAGTACTGGTTCTTGATACCCATCCTAGTAACCGATCACCAAGGTAGTGGAAGAACGTGGGCTGGCTGCCATACTCCACATCCTCAATCAGAGAGGTCTGTCCAATTAGGCTGAACTCCTTGTCTGTGCTGGGTCACGGGAGGACTGTTGGTCCATGTGACTCAATTTCATGTCATATGAGTGTGAAATGGGCAGAGGCTGGGCAGCAGAGGCACAGAGGGCAGTGTGGAGACCTCTCATTGAATCAGAGAGCTGTCCTTTCCCTGTCCATGTAAAACTAGAGTTGGTATAATGAGTTTAGGGTTAAAGAAATGAAATCACTGCCTACCTTTTATTAAAGCCTGGTTTGATGTCTTTGTCTGTGGAGGATTTTTTCTCTGCTAGCAAGGGGCAGCACTTCAACAGCGTCTATTGTTCACACTTATAAAATTATTATTATTGATGAAAGGCTGACTCGAGTACTGGAAGTCCAACTTAGCAGAGTAAGGCTGCATTCACACACTGCGGCGGTCCTCACGCGGTCTGACAAAAACACAGGTCTTCCCATTCATTTTGAATGGGGGTAGTGTGTTTAGACTGCGGCGGTGTGGGCCGCAGGGGTGATCCGCAAAAACCTGCAGCGGCCTGTAGTGAGACGTTGAGACAGATTCCACTTTTGGAGAAACTCAACCCGACGTCACCCTGCCGTGGCCAGTCATGTAACCGGTGGGAATTTGAGGTGGTGTGATAGTCCTGTACAGTAAACAGTAAACATCACTGCCTCTATCCCTGCCATGAGAACGTTTTAAAACACCATGATGGTAAAATAAATGAAGCACTTAACTGTCCAGGAGTTTGTGTAACAGCTGATACAGCGTTCCTGCAACAACAAACACACAGTCCCTCCATCTCTTTTCTTTCTCTCTTTCTCCGTGAAATGAAGCTGCCTTCAAGTGCTTTTGGAAATTTTGAAATCTACAAACGTTCTGACCGAAAATAGGGCTGGGAAATATATAGACATTATATCAATATCGTTATGCAAGATTAGATATCGTCTTAGATTTTGGATATCATAATAAGATGTCTTTTGCTGGTTTTACAGGCTACATTACAGTAAATGTAATTTTCTGAATTTACCAGACTGTTCTAGCTGTTTGGAAACGAAAAACAATAATTGTGCAATTTAAAGTCTATTTGTGCTACATTGGGGTTTAAACAACAGAACAGGACACTCCAACCACAGCACAACCCTGTGTCGAATTGCCGGATCACTTTCTTTGGTCTGAATGCACCCTACCACAGACAGACTTTGTAGTTAAATTAAAGTTACCTGCTGAAAGTTTAAGGTTTTTACAATTTCTAGAGATCAAACAGCAGTCACAGGCATTGAGTATTGTTATTCCAGAAAGGTAAGAGCCCGTGGATGTATTATAAGACCTGGATACAGCATTCGAGGCGGAGCCCTGTTTATTCCTATGAGAGTTGCTCAATAGCACATATGCCAAAAAAGTTTCTAAGCTTCCGGGTTTACTTCCGTGATATGCGACCCACTGAATATGAACAGTAGTGTTTCTCCCACTGGCCCCGCTCGCAAGTTCCCACTCGGTTCATAGACTATGTAACAAAGTCAGATAATAATACAAACTAACTAACCGATCGAGGCAGGAGTAGACCAGCAACTCCCGTGTTCTGCGAGGTAAAATTACTGTTTTTGTCAAAGGAGTCTAGTGGCTTCGAATTGAGCATAGATATATAATAATTACATAGTGATATAGCGTACACTTAACTGATATGGATTTTTTTAGGTGGGCCTTTTTTCAGGTGGCTAAAATACGTTTTGCTGTGTGTCCCCATCCACAGCAGTATATTGCTTAGCTTCCATGCCGGTAGTCCTGTCTGTTTCTCCAAACTGTGGGCGTGCCAACCGCCATCTACTGCGGGTAATACACTGACTATGCATAAGTACCTCATATAACCCCACAAAAAATCCAACCTATCCCTTTAAAAAAAAACTGAAAGCAACTGTCGTCCTGGCTGTCAGTTACTGTAGAAAATGCTGTCTATGCCTGAGAATGACCTTTCTCTCTCGCCTTGTCTCTCGTGTGTGTGTGTGTGTGTGTGTGTGTGTGTGTGTGTGTGTGTGTGTGTGTGTGTGTGTGTGTGTGTGTGTAATCTGGCCACTTTTAATCGCAGGAGAGACACCCTGAGCGAGCGATAGAGAGCTGTGACAATCCACTTAGTGCGCTCTGTAATCTGTTTAACCATTTAGTGAGTTGTTGAGGGAGTATGCAAACACTCACACGTATAAAAAAAACACACACACACTAGACACCCTGCAGGCTTAAGCGGTACACAGGACAGTCTGCCTCCTGAACTGGGTAGCCATCAATGCTGTTTTAGAGTTGTGTGTGTTGATGTGTTTGAAACCTGCTGTAGGCACTCAGAGAAGCCAGGCCTGGAGCGTGATGACAGAGACCAGACCTGGCCAAATAGAAGATCCCCCCCCAATCCAATTACCCTGTTCCTCTCTTTTATTCTCTCCTCTCCTTGCCTCCCTTCTCCTCTCCTCTTTTTACGGCCCAGTCTTAGCAGGAGCAGCAGCTAGTGACGGCAGTCCTGGCTGTTGTTGAAGTGGCTGGCTGCTCAGCTTTATGGATCAGAAGAGGATGCAGGCAGGATTATAAGCAGCAGGTTATGAGCAGCAAACATGACAGGCCAGCTCCGATTTAGGAGGGTTATGTAAAATGCTTGTCGACAAAATATTTTTTTCTGCCCTATTTTCTCTCTCGGCGGAGGAAGCAGGGTGATGGTGAAGGGAGGGAGGAGGTTTGTTATGGAGAGTTATGTGTAAAAGAAATACACTGTTAATGTTTAATTTTCTACAGACTCCAGTGCTTATTCATCTGCAGCAGGGGCAAGAGAAGGTGTTGTCTGAAGTCTTCATGAGAAACGCTGAGAGTGAGAATACATTATATAGAGAGATGTTTTTAGTTGGAGAGAGCAGATGCAGTAACATAGAGGAGAGATAGAAAGACAGACAGCGGAGGAGGGTTTTCAGTTATCAGAGAGTACCTTTCGTCATGCATTTGACCTCTGCTGCTCTGAGACAGAAATACGGCTCTGCAGGTCTTGCCTAATGGCATTGATCATTACAAGAATGCCTCCCTCAGACTGGGTAAACAGCGCTCCAGACATACAGTTAAGTACCATGGCTCAGTTGTGGAAGTAAATATTGCCTGAGAGGAGCTTATAACAATCATTCTCAGTGGAGGTTTCAGATCGGCAGCCATTTTTCTTTTCATTTTTTTGTTGAAACAAAAAGAGTTATGAGCCCAATCATACAAGCGTGTGTACGGTTAATTGTGATGACTGAGGGATGGGCGTACTTATTTGTGTCACTGATACACAGCTCATATTAAACATTAAGAAGCCACAGGAAAGTTATGAAGCCTCCCTCCTCTCTCTCATTCTCTTCCTCCCCTCCCCTCGCACCCATTTAGTCTGCCACTTTTTCAGCAGAAGTTTAGATCTCGGGCCGATGTTTAATTCATTTGTACTAATGTCTCGCTCACTCTTGCTCTCCTTCACTCTCATGTGCTCGGTCTTGCTCTCTCACCGTCCTAGTCCCTGTGGTTATTTTACTTATTTAACTTGTGTCTCACTCACTGTCACATGCACACATGCACACACTGGGGGTGGGAGACATGGCCATCATTGGCAAACATTCTCAGAAAAGTGATATTTTTACGATATTGACATGTCACAATATGCCAAAAAACAAAATAATTGAATGTGTATTATGCGTTAAGAGACATAAATCCTCATGTCAAGTTTTTTTTTTGTTAGCTTTTAATTACGTTTTGCTTGGAATAATTAATTTGGGCACGAAATATTTGTTAAGGAATAGATGAAAGAAAAGAATCCCTTAAAACACGATTTACGAGCCACCACCGACTCATTCATTCTGTTTCTGGTCTTTAAGTCTGAGTCAGAAACCTTCCTCTTTCCCTCTGCTCTCCCATGCACTTTTCTTTCTTAACAGGTTTTCATCCATCGTTCTTTCCTCTAAGTATCTTTCAGCCTTTTTCTCCTTTTTTATATACCCCTGCCTCTCTGTTCCTGCCTCTTTCTATGCCCACATCTGACAGCATGGAAAGTATGCACAATTGTGTATAAATGTCTTGGGCACTGCTGTTGAATCAACAGATTTTATAAAAAAATGAACTAATTAACGCCTTTTTTTTTTTTTTTTTTTTTTTTAATACGTACACACTCATCAATGCAGATCGACATCTGAAATCAGTGTCAGTGCTGAGCTCTACGTGGAAAATGTTTTTAGGGGAAATGGTGGAGTATTTCAGAAAATTAAACGGAGTAGCGATTGATCTCGTAAAACTTACAAATGCTTATTAATCAGAAGGAATAATGCTGTTGGCCATTGTTATGGCACGTATATTTTTGCAGGTAAACAGTTGGCACACTTAGTTGAATGTACACTTCAGGAGGGAAGTTGTTATATAGTCATGCTGTATGTTGGCATCTCAGATGTATAGTATTTATGAATCCACTGTTGAATAGTGCTGGGTATAATATTTGGATACCACTACCAATAAAAAAATTTGAATTCCTTGCTTTGGGAGATATACATGTTTTTCTACAAAGCCCTTTTTTCCTTCTTGCAGAAGAAGCCAAAGTTCTCAAGTGTTAAATATTATCCAAACACAAAAAGACGAATAAGAAGTTTGCCTAAATAAATTGGTCTAAACAAAGTTTCAATCAGCACTTCATCACAGAGTACAACTCTGACCAGACATTCAATGCCAACTTTTGGTGCTTGATAGTTTTCAACTGTCTGTGCTGTGGACGCCTTTGGGTCGGTTGCAAGGTGGCTGTGTGTGCGCTGTAGCACCCATTCTGTCCTCGGCGTCTGTGTGTGCATGTAAGTCTGTGCTGTGCTCATTCGTCTATTTGCATTAGTGTGAGACTTGGGTTAACTTTTCTTTGTACCACTTTTCCTTGAAGTCTACACACACACACACACACGCACACACACACACACACACACACACACACACACACACACACACACACACACACACACACACACACACAACGTCTGTGTGTGGGTGAAGGCCTCAAGTGTTCTTCCTCTTCTCCAGTATAATAGTGATTAGTAATTTCAGCTGTTGAGCAGTGCCAGTGAGTGTTGTCCTGCTACAGGGGATACACACACACACACACACACACACACACACACACACACTCTCGCTCTCACGCACACTCTATCTCATGCACACTCTCTCTCTCTCTTTCTCTCTCTCTCTCTCTCTCTCTCTCTCTCTCTCTCGCACATACACACGCACACACTCACACTCCTGACATCTCTCCCTATAGGCCAGACTGCAGAGCGCTTGGGGCCATGTTGTTTTGTCTTCTGACAGACAGACAGACAGAAAGAGAGAAAAAAAGAGAGACTTACCCTGGCCAGTGATTACGCCAGTTTGACATCATAGACATGGGAGGGGGGTGGGGGGGGGGGATCAGTGCACGAAGAGAAGTGAAAAAGGCACAGTAGAAAACGGTGTGGAGATGATATGAATAACAATGTAGCGGTGTGTCTCGCTGGACCCTGATAACCTGCAGACCAGAGCCCCGTCCCTGCGACAGGCTGGCCTTTGTGGCCACTTTATCCCGCCTGTACACTTGTAAGGTAGAGCTGGGATAATCGCACCTAATCTAATTAAGGCTAAAGAGGGCCATGACTGAGGCTGGCCAGAAGCAGACTGGGCACTCACACACACACACACACACACACACACACACACATCAACAAACAGCTCAGCAGCAAAATCCTGTTTGCATCAGAAAAATAAGGTTGTCATATTGATTATGCAGATGAGGGGCTAACTGGAGCTAACTACCTCTCGGCCAGCTGACACAGGCTAAAGAGAGGGATACAGAGAGAGGAAGAAAGGATTAGGACAAATTAAGCTTGCTGTTTTCTTTTTACCGTTTTGCTTGTACGACTTTTAGGTTCAGAACAGCCTGTGTGTATGGAGGGTTTTTGGGTTAGGAAGAAGGAAGACTTCTAACATACAGTTATTTAGTTTATAAATCAAAGAGGGTTACAGTACAACAACGAACAACACTGAACAAAACTTTCCGGGCCCTTTTGTAACAACTTATATTATTAGAAAAAGTGCATTATTTTAAAATTTCTTTTTTAGGTTTTGTGACATTATGGTCAGCAACAGTTTGATACATGGCTATGCTGTTGAAAATATACAGACGGCTTCATATATGCAGTAACAAATTAGATGAGAGGAGAGAAACAGAAGGGCTGTAACATCTCTCTGTGCTTTGTTTATCCTGAAATCAACCATTATTTTTCCATTATTGATTAATCTGTTGATTGTATTTTTAGTCAAATAAGTCAAAAAAATGTAGTGACACGGTCTAAACAATTATCAAAATAGAGTGCAGTTGTTGTGTTGTGGATACATGGCTATTAATAAACTGTGTGTGTGTGTGTGTGTGTGTGTGTGTGTGTGTGTGTGTGTGTGCGTGTGTGTGCGTGCGCGCCTGCCTGTAAACACTTGTCTTCAGGTGTGTGTATTGTGTGTGCAGCCAGCCGGCAGCCAGATTGCTATTTCCCCCCTCTGCCCCTATAGAAAAGCCTGGGTATTCTCTGGATGAGGGTGTGATGTACAATTGAAGGGCAGGATTGAAACTGATTACCTTGTTAACTCCTGGCACCCACTGGCAGCTTGAAATAGACCTGAGCGCCAAGGCCTGATTTGCAAATGAATTACCTCTCGCCTGGCCCTCCCCTTCCCCTCCCCTCCATTCCCCCGTCTTCCTCCCTCTCCCTCGTTCTTTTTTTTTTTTTTTTTTGTCCATTCGGTGCCAAGATCATCTTTTTATATTGTGCCATGACAGATGCTGTGCCGGGCTGCCATTGTTCCCCATCAGTTTTTCTGGGGCCACGAGGAGAGCCAAAAGATTTCAACATGTGATTTTAACACAAGCGTCCCCCCCTGCCGTATAGCCCAGTGCTTTATCCTTTGTGTACCAGTACTGCAATCGCAAGAGTTTTGGAGCAGGCGGAAATGTTGGGGAGTGTCATTGTCTCCGTCTCAATAATGGAGAGGTATTTCTCTGATTAGGAAAGGTTCTAATTGGGAGGTATGAAAAGGACCGCCGGCTATTGAAGAAACCACGGGGAAATTGATTGCTCTCCATGTCTCCCTTTGGCTTTTTCTCTCTCTGTCTTTGTCCCACTTTCCCTCTATGTAACACACTAAAAAGAAGTCAATTTACTTTAAAACTTGGCCCCAGCATTCAATTCCCTTCAGCACTGGGTTGGCGTATATAGGCTGAGAAGAGGAAGATATGGGCAATCTGTTGGGAGACACGCTGGATCTATGACGTTATATGTGTGTGTTTAAATACGTGTGTGAATAGATTTGGGTCGGTTGAGTCGGCTGGCTCAAAATGTGATGAAGATGGTTCCTCAACCATGACCTACTGATGCATGATTTGTTTCTTAATAGCAAAATAAATGTGAACATGTGCCAGGTCCTAAGCACTTAAGAACATATTGTTCTTTGGTAGGGTTGGGTACCGAAACGCGGTGCCAATAGGGCACCGGTTCCGACCTAAATGGTAATAATGAGACCGAATAAGAACGAAAATTTCTGTGCCTTATTTCGGTACCTGACTTTACACTACATTCAACAGCAGGTAACGTTAGCCTACCTTTAGCTAGCAGCTGGATTAAACACGGTTAAAATGCTGACAGCTAAAGTTAAACAGTGTAAAGTGTGACTGTATTTCAACACTGGGACGCAACAGTCTGCTCTGCAGCGCAGCAGATGCCGAGGTCGGAAAAACACAGACGGTGCGTTCACTGAAACTGGTAACCTACAGCCTCACGGTGCATTCAAAGTTATTGTAAAATACCCTTTTCCCATCTGGTGGTTGTTTTTGTCATTCAACAGCAATTTACTAGTGAAATAGGTTATTGTTTATTATAAGTTATAGTTATTACATTACTATTAAGTCATTTAATTTTGACCATATGGCCGTAGTAATAAACAAGTTGTTCTTAAATGTCACCGACTGTTGTTTAGTACCCTTCTTTTTTTCTTCTTTTTTTCTTTTTTTTTTTTTTTTTAACTTTCTTCAAAAGTATCGGTTCAGGCACCGTTTAGGCACCGGCACCGTTTTAAAAGTACCGCTTTAGCACCGGTATCGGAAAAAAAACAAACGATACCCAACCCTATTCTTTGGTGACAATCTTCTTACTTATCAGCAGACATATACAGCAATTTTGACATATCCGCAAATATTGGCTGATATATCAGCCTGGCATATTAAGCGGTCTAGTTCTAGAAAAAAAGAAATTAAGTATTCAGAGTCACCAGTTCACACAAAAACGGTTTGATCTTTAACACCGGCACCATTACTCTCCTCTCCATGTTTGGCCTCTCCTGTCCTTCTCTTCTTTCTAATGTCAATTATGCTCTTAAAGCCCTCCTCATTCAACAAGCTAGTAGTCTTAAAATAGGTCTTATTATTCCTTACATCATCTGTCACATTTTTCAAAAGGTGGCATGAAATGAAATCACGTCAAATAGTTTGTGTAGGATAAACAAGTGGCGTTTGGTTTGGAGGGTACTACTTAAACCGTAGCCATAAAAGTGCTTATTAATAAAACGTTCTCTCAAATGTTTGCCTGTGGTGCAGAGGGACAATGCACTTTTTTTGTAATGTAAATGATGATGATGGTGTTAAGTAAACATGATAAGCACTCTCGTCTGTTAAAGTGATACAAATTTGAAAAGTGTAATCCTTAAATTTTTGCTCCACAAGTTGTTAAATGTGTTAAATTGTATGTGATGGTGTTCGGATCACCTGTGATTTCCCTGTGCCTTTAGAGCAATTAGATGGGGCAATTTGATTGCTTGTTGAATTATTAGCTCCTGGCTGTAGCGACTCTGCCCTTGTATGTCTACCGCTGAATTGAACCTGATTATTTCAAACGCTCTGAAGATATGCTTTGTGCCGAAAAGCATAAGCGTTGATTTATTATGATGTGAGCATAATTAAATAAGTGAAATGAGTTGTGAGAAATGAGAGTATTTTGTCCTCCTTAACTTGGGAGCTCACCCTTTCTTTACTTTTTGGAACATGTCTATTGGTTTTTGCTTTTAGCACTCCACCGAGAATATCCATTGTTGACGCGCGACCTCCTTTTTCAACTTGTCTGTTAAAGTGATACAAATCTTGCAAAGTTTCAAGAAGTGCACTGCAGTCCTTTAATTCCTGCTCCACATGTTTCTAGCTCGCTTTCACTTGTGTGTTGTCCATGACCAGGTGTCAGATATGGGCCGCATATGAACAGGTGCGTGCGTGAGTGCAAGCGTGCGTGTGTTTATTACAGAGAGCAGAAAGGCCAGCCATAAATCAGCTTCTTTCTTTCTTCTTCCTCCTTTTCTGACTTTTTTTTATTGACTGCACTTAACCCTCCCTTCAGAGAAACATAAAGTGCTAAATTTGTTAGCCCCATTTTTAATGGACTGGTTTTCTCCACCATTTTGGGATTATGCTAAAGTGGAGCCCCTCCACTGAGCAGGGGGTCAGCTAGTGTACCCGCGTATGTATGCGTGTGTGTGTGTGTGTGTGTGTGTGCGCGCGCGCCTATGCCGAATTACATAGAAAGCATAGAAGATTAAGTCGATGTTTTGTTCCCTCTTGTGTGTTCTGCATGGAAGAGTGACAGCCCCTGACTTACCCCTGCATTATCCCTTCCTGTGAGTGTGTGTGTGTGTGTGTGTCTCTCCCCCCCCCCCCAGCCCTCCTCTTAGCTGTATAAAACCCTGAGAGGTAGCTCTACTAGTACACACAAAGAAATACAATTTCAATTTCAATTGGCAGCCCTGTTAAAAAGGAGCTATGGAGATGGCAATCAGGCCTGGGGAAAGCTGAGTTCCCTGTATTATTGTGCGTGTCCCTCGAATGCTTAATATCAAGCTTTTGCCTTCTATTAGTTAAACAGGCAGATGTCACTGATGTGTGTGTGTGTGTGTGTGTGTGTGTGTGCGTGCGTGCGCATGCTCTGGTGTCCCCATCACATTGAGTCTTTAATAAATATGCCTGCCATTCTATCAGCAGGCAAACAACATATGAATGCTCAATGACACGCTTGACAAGGCATGCAACTGTGGCAAATGGGGTTCACACATGCACACACACTCTTATGAATGATGTCTCTTTCATAGCGTTACAGTGTCCTGTCTTCCCTTTGCTCACTATCTCTGACTGATATCTGGTTGAGGGCTGAGAGGCTGCTGTAGGCTGAAATATGATTTCTGCAGCTAAGGTGTGTAAGAAAGAGATTGGTACACTTTAGAAAAAAAAGTAGTAGTGCTTACAACATGGTCATAGGTTATTTTACTAAGTTTCCCCAGTAAAAAGTTATATGTTGTCCAGCACAGCTTAATTCTGGACCCTTACGTATTAAAATTGAAGACATTTCCACAACTGTTTAAATTCTGATGATTTCATAGCACATACACATCAATGTGATGTTCTAGGCATTTTAAGATTAAACCAACTGAACTGACAGATAATTCAACTTTAACTATTAAGATAATCTATTTAGTTAATTAGTTCTGGCTTCTCAATTGTTACAATTTGCTGCTTTTCCTTCTCTTATATGATAGCAAACTGAATATCTTTTGGTTTTCAAGTGTTGGTCAGACAATTTGAGCAGTTTAATGCCATCGCTAATGTAATCGCTAATGAAAATAATCGTTAGTTGCAGCCCTTAGTGGAAAAACAATAGGATTTTGTCGAACTTCTTTCTTCAAACTGCTTTACATTTTGCTTAAAGGTTAGTGCAAGACCTTCTGTTTCAATAGTGTAATAAATCTAATCTCAAACTTCTTAAACAGAGTATGATCGAGCCATTACAGGGACACAAACGGCCATTGGTGTTGAGTTTTTAACAATATTTGTTTTAAATTCTTAAATTGGATGGTGTTTCATCGTTTTGCAGTGCAGATTTTGATTGCCCAACCCTTACTGCCCCCACACTGCCGTTGCTAGTAAAGGACAGTTAAGTGGTTGCTGTTACTTAAAGGGGACAGTTAAAAGGGTTTAAAATGACCATTGGAAGAGAGCAAAGTATGCCTGATAATACGTAGTAAACCTGGCCAGTAGTGGACAGTGAAAGGGTTAAAGCTTCCACACTCAGGACAGCAGGCCTGAGAGGTAATGCATGGCTGATGAGTGCTGGGCTAATGGGCAGCTCTGTTAGCTGGAAATCAAATGACTGCCTCTGCATTTTAAGTCCCTCTGTCGCCTCCATTGACTGACTGAAGATATTTATCTCTGCAGTGTCAAAGGGTGGAGGGGAAGAGGAGGAGAAGGCAAGTAGAGAGAGGAAGAGAAAGAAAGGGGGGTGATGGCATCTTAGAAAAAGACCTAATGCAATTATTAGAAACTTGACCACAAATGACAACTCATCTGCTGCTGGCTCTGTAAGTAATTGTCTGCTAGCAGGAGCGCAGGGTTTTTTGGAGGATGAGGGGTGGGGTGAGGGGGAGAAAGGCAGGCAGATGATTGTGAGAGGCCAAAATGACAGGTGGGGAGAGACAATGAGGTAAGATGAGTTAACAGCTGAAAGATCCTCTTTAGAGTGCAAGAGACAGGAAAGGGTTCGAAGACAGTGAAATGGAACACGCACTGTGAGTGATAGAGGCCGAAGGAACGCACAGGTGAGACAACGAGGGGAAAAAGTATGCGATTAAAGAAGTGTATTAAATAAGGAGAGGCGAGGGAGAAAATAAAGCTGGAATGAGAAAGCAGAAAAGTGCAGACAGTGTGATGGATCCAGTGACGATGTTAAATTGGTTATATTGACCTTGCCAGGGCTCAATTTAACACTCACACTTGTTTGTCTAGTTTTACTTAATTGACCTCAGATAACTAATTACCATTTCCTGGAACAGCAGTACATTACTCTCTCTCTCTCTCTCTCTCTCTCTCTCTCTCTCTCTCTCTCTCTCCCTCTCTCTCTCTCTCCCTCTCTCTCCCTCTCTCCCCCTCTCTCTCTCTCTCTCTCCCCCTCTCTCCCTCTCTCTCTCTCTCTCTGTCTCCCTCCCTCTCTCTCTCTCTCTCTCTCTCTCTCTCTCTCTCTCTCTGTCTCTGACCCCTCCCTTTCTCACTTGTCATTCTTTGTCAGGCTCTCGGTCTTTCTGGCTTGTAGCTATTTCGAAGGAAAAAGAGAGATAGTCTGCACATAAAGTATTGCAGGTTCCCAAAGATTTAATGATGCAGTGTGTCCTGTCCACCTTCAATATCTTTGTCATGTCAAATGCAGAATATTATGCCTGATGACTGTCTATTTTGCCTGACATAGAGCTCAACAGTGTGGTTCTGGAAGTAAAAATCCCATTGATTTAGATTATCAGCCATAATGTCTGACCACGAGCTACATGGTTGTGAAACGGAAGTTTCTGTTCCTGTAAAAGCTAGAAGTCTGTATGAAATCAACCTTGTTTTAAAGAAAAACATGTTTTATCTGCGATCTTATGGAGAAAAACTACACTAGATACCACAGAACCCACAATCCTAAGCGTAACAGCAACGTCTCTGATTAGTCCAACTCGCTGTTACCATAGAAACGTTTGCCGAAACCGCGAACGGCAAGAGCGAGCTTCTGCCATTGGAGTCTATGATAGTTTCTGTACACGGTCTTGTACCTTTGCCTTTTTTGCCGTTTTCAAAATGTTTTTTTTTTTTGCGCCGAATCAATGTTTTATGCTCACTAGTAACTACTGATCTCGTAGCTGGTTTGCTTGGTTCAAGACTTAAAACTCTTTATATAAGTAATTTTTGAAACGTCAGTGAAACAATTGAATGGGAAAAAACACTTCCGGAACCAGAGCCGTTAATAAAGTGGGCGGTCACTGTTGAGCTCTATTAAAGGTTGTAAACCTTGCGTCATAAACATTTTTAGAGCTTACAATATTTACTCTCTCTTTTTTCATTTGCTGAGTTTGTCCTACACCTGTATCCATGGTTAAGGTTTAACTTGCCTGGTAAAGAATTTGTTTGCCACTTCATAGATCTTAGGTCCAAGATCAGTGTTTCTTATTGAGAATTTAGAAATGTGTGTGTCAGAGCTGACATGCAGCATGCACCATGAATCGTGAAATACACAACTTTGACTTGTGGATGTATCTTGAGACACTAAAGACCCAGAACATCAATTACTTGTTCCCCTTTTATAGGCAGACATGTGACAGTGGGAAAAGCATAGCCTGGTCCTAGCAGACTCTCGTACATTTCATTTGTACAGAGAGTCTGGCCACTCTCCATTGACAAGTGTTAACTTCCTTGAAGGCGGGTACTCTGTTGAAGTTTAAAACTATTGGATCTGCCCAGAGGCACTCTGGATCTGCCATAACCAATCACTAACGTTTGGTCGTGACGTCGGCTTAGCATCGCTAGCGTTCACCTTAGCCAACTCCTTCACCACTAACGGAGCGAGCTGGAAAATCAAACTTTTCCCGTGGGGAGGAGGGCCACAACATCATGGCCACCAACACAACTGAGCAAAGATTGTTCTTGCTCAGGCTTTAATTTCTGGATATTCTGCAACGTTGCCACAACAGACGAATGGCTTCGCTCACATCTTTCTCCGCCGCCATTACGGAACTCACCGAAGGTTACCGAACCTCAACGTCATCATTCTTAGCCACTGCCTCTGTTCGCTGATTGGACCGGTAAAGATTTGACCCGAGAAAACCCAACAATATACCACAAACCCAGACGTAGTACTGAAGGAAAACGAAAATTGAACGGAAGTACCTAGGAGGGCGGAGCCAGGTTAGGAAAAGCACAGGTTTAAATGATGAAATTAAGAATGGCTGGTGGCCGGGTTGGATCAGTGGGTAGAGCAGGCGCACGTATACTTAGAGGTTTATGCCTCGACGCAGAGGTCCAGGGTTCGAAAACGACCTGTGACGATTTCCTGCATGTCTTTCCCCTCTCTCCTCTTTCTCACCTAGCTGTCCTATCAATTAAAGGCGGAAAAGAAATAAAAAAAAAAAAAAAAAAAAAAAATCTTAAAAAAAAACAGAGCCCCTAGTAACCCCTGTGCTCCTCCTACTATAACAAGTCAAAATGTCTCGTGTGAAAAAGGCCTATTGCACCAATATTCTCGTAATTGAAGTCAATGACTAAATTGTTAAACATTACATTCATTTTGGCAGACATTTATCTCAACACATTTGGAGAAAAATGTAGGACACTTAAACAGGACACAAACAAACAAAACAGGATTGTATCATCAACCCAACCAACAACCTGAGCTATAGCAGTTCCCATTATCTCCGCACAGTCATAAAATGTCTATGGACAATTATTTACATACACATTCTTATAATCATACTGTAGTAAAGCGAAGTAGGTGTTTAGGCTGTATATGTAAATGAATACATTCATATTTACACTGTATATAGCGCTAAGTAAGATTTTAAATGTGCCACAAGTTCCATTTCTTGATTGAGGGCAAACTGCAATACACAATGTGACTGCCACTCCTTCTAGCAAGCCTGTCACAGCGTATCAGGAATCACTGACTGTCTGCTTCATTCCTGTCTTTCCATGTCTTCACTTCATCTCTCTCCCCATCACTTTTCCCTCCCTCCTTCCCGCTTGCTGTGTGCCAGGGCTATAATGTGCTCCTATGGTTGTAGTAAGCAGGCCACAGTGTCTCTGAGGCCTTGTGCTACACCACCATTACTATCTGGCTTGCCTCCACTACAAATTGGATGAACAGGCACTGACACATTTTCAATATTATTACATTAAACCAAGTGGATTTTGATTGATAACCTAATATTGGCCTAATGCAAAACATCAATCATGGCAAGTATATTAATTATTTAATATTGTGGCGTAATTCAGAAATCGATGCTGCCTCTGCGTTGAAGGCACAGAGAACGGAGGGAGGGAGAGAGGGAGGGAGATAAGGAGAAAAGGAAAGCTCTGTCCCTGAAGACCTCAGCAGATTATATGATGTTTTGAAAAGCGATATGGGGATGTAAAATTGTGTGTGTGTGTGTGTGTGTGTGTCTAATGGAAAGAGCGATCCCTTTGGCCCGGGTGTGGACAGTGCCGGACAGCTTGCCCTTGATGAAGTCAAGACAACAGATGACACAGTGGGAGATTAAATGCAAGAGAAGAGCTTAATAAAGGTTGGATCACAAAAATAAAAGACAAGGTAATAAAAAGAAGTGCGAGGGGAGAGAGAGGGAAGAAAAAAGCACAGGGAAATGAGTGGATAAGGAGGAATCGAGCGCTGCGTCTCCCCTATGTTAGATTGTTTCTCACTAATTGCGCTTCATTAGCGGATTACACACACTGTCACCAAGGTAACAAATGTCTTGCTGTCTGGTTGCCGGGCGCCCATCATGTATAATGAATGTGGCGGGGTGTTTGTCAGAATGTAATGTAATTACAGCTAGATGAAGTTTGCCTTAAGTGGTTGACTTGTCTGCATGTGGCTCACTGACAGCGCAGAATTAACAAGCAAACATCCGTTCTTCATGACTTCTTCTCTCCTTGTTTCTTACTTTTGTTAGGATTTCTGTTGAGCGTTTCGGTCATTCCTTCATACCAGTTTTTAGAAATGTTGATGATGTGGGAATGGCTTAGGTTTGTGGGCACACTGGGTATGGGACCTGGCCGGATGGATGGATGGATGAAAGGGGGGAGGGAGGGAGAGGTGTGGGGTGGAGGGTGGGATGGATTAGACAGTATGTAATTTTAGAGATGGTGTAGATTTACACTGTGATGCTGCTGGCTGCATTAGCAACTGAAGCCTGTCGATAAGCCTTCCTTCTTCTTAGCGCACACACACACACACACACACACACACACACACACACACACACACACACACACACAGTGAAAAACGCTACGGCCAGGGTGGAGATGTCAGTAATGGGGGCCAGAGTTGCATGGAGAGTGCTGGGATTGGGGACGGGGGCTGTTTATGTTCTCTTGATCTGTTGATTTCCACTACTGCAAATTTGAAATGTGCCAAAATCGCATCTATTATTTACTGCCAATTTGCTCTTTTTAAAACCGACTGCTCCCCCCTCCTCCTCTTCCACTTCCTCGGCTCGCCATTCTGCCGTTGCTACACTGATAATCATACACACATTTTTTTTATTATTATTATTATTAATTCACACAGATAATAAGCTCCGAGTTCTTTCTCTGTACTGGAAATTATTATTATGACCGGCAACAGTGAGGCGACCATATTGGTTAACCTCTGTCTGGTGTGGACGCAAACACACACAAACATGCACAGCACTTCAGTCTGAAAGGTTACATTTAGGATAATTCTTCATTATCTATTTTTTTTCCCTTTTGAATAAACAAAACCTGTCACCGAGATCAATTTTTTCCACAACCACTCTGCTCATTGTCAAGCAAAAATGTCAAAAAACACAGTTTTTAGCTTCTCAAATGTGAATATATGCTGTTTTTCTTACTTCTCTAAGAAAAACTCAGTATCTCTGGACTGATGGTCGGACGCAGACATTTTCAGTTAATTTTATCATCTTGCTCTTTGGAAACCCATGATGGGCAGTTTTCTTTGCCATTTTCTGACATTCTATAGACCAAACAATGATTCAATTGATTGAGAAAATAATGGGTAGATTAATTAACAATGAAAAGAAATGCTGCCCTAATTCTAGCCAATCAGAATTAGCTACAGGTATTGTTCCAATTCAGTGAGAACAACTATTCAGAAATTGGTTCAGAAATGTTAAATTAAACACACTTAGAGTAGAGTTTGTTCTTCTGTGTCTCTCGTGCGTATTAATGTATGTGTATTTTTTCGGTATATGTATGTGCGCGCGTCTGCAAAAGAATGTGCGTCTGCACTTTATTTACAGTTGTGTTGTTGTGTTGCAGGGACGCTGCAAACATCAAAGGCAGATTAGAACATCTGGTAAGTTCTATTTGACTACCCCATTTTTACCCCCCCGCCCCCTCTACACACACACACACACACACACACACACACACACACACACACACACACACACACACACACACACACACTCTCACACTCACACACACTCACTCACTCACTTTCAAATCTGCATTCCTAATTAAACCTCCGGAATTGGAGCTGAATACCTGCAGCTAACAACAGGCAGGGAGAGAGGACAGAGAAAACAAGGATAGAGGGAGGGTAGTGTCGACCCTAGGGCCTGGTCCACCTTTCATATTAGCATTTCATTTATCCTCAATTCTGCCCAAACACACATACACAGGTTATCGCCCTAATTTTTGCATTTTATTTGCAGGATTTCTGCATGTGTGCATATCTGTTTGCACATGGATGTATAAAAGGACTTTTTTTTTTTTTACCTTTCAGACACACACACACACACACACACACACACACACACACACACACACACACACACACACACACTCCCTCTCTCTTTCTTCCTCTCCCTCCGCCTGTCAGCATGGGGCCTTTCCTCAGTCTTCTCCCATCCATGAATCGAGGGCCTGCTGGAAACATTCTCCCGGGACATCCCTGAAAATTTAATGGCCAACGTTTCTCTTGCTACTCGCTTTAATACGGGGTCAGAGTGCCGTGCAAAAAAGCGAAAAGGTTCTCTCTCCTCTTTTTGGGTGGGAAGGAACCGAGGTTTGATGTGCCCCATATTCCAGGGGATAAATTATAGACAGGGGTCAGCGAGGGTCCCGACTCTCTGTGGATGTCACATGCCCTCCCTCCTTTGCCTCCCTGCATACTAAACCTGCAGCTCCCAGCACCTTACGCAAATTACCCCCCCTCCCCACCACGCAAATGACCCTGAATATGCCACACAAATGACTGACCCTGAAATTCAAACAGTTCACAGTAACTCTCCACTTGAACGAGTAGCAGATCAGATAAAGTAGACCTCTGATTTTAACATCGTCAAACTCATTCGCAGAATTGTTCCTTAATGTTATTATTGACTGTAATCAAACTCTGATTGAAATGGGATATAAGAGTTGAGTGGTTTTGCCTGTATTTTGCTCACCGTTTACATAAAAACTGCATTGAGTGTATCATGTGTAATAATCATGTACGATTATAATACAGTTATTAATTATTTATCTAAAGCATTTTGTTGCACTTACGGCATATGAAATAGAGAGGCACTGGTTGTCTTTTTGGCTGTCTCCAAAACCATTCCCTCGTTCCCTAATTCACTGCTCGCTACTTTTTTGCCCACTGTGGAACTTTTTGAGGGCACTATATAGTGCATAGATTTTTGACTCCCAGTTCAGACACTTAAATAAAATGACGGTCATTAAATATAGTGCACGACATAGTAATGGTCTAGTTTGGCTTTGGAGATGTCTATGGGTGGGTCTGGAGGTGTGATTGATGTTGTACTCCATAAAAGGGGGTGTGAATTATTCAAGAGAGGATTACATGCATAAACAGCATTAATCAATATGTGTATTGGCAGTTACATCTTGGCAAACATTAGGTAATGTGTGTCTCATGTGGAGATGAGTCTCCCTCTTAAAGGCAAGTGGAGGAATGTGAACTAATTTCCATAAGACATAAGTGATACTAGGGCTGGGCGATATGGCAAAAAATGTGATCACGATATATTTTCCCATTTTGATCGAAATCAGTATTTATCACAATATCATTTTTTTGCTGATTCTGCCCGTTCGAAGTGCATCCTAACTGAAGCCGGAAAAAAACCCAGGTTTAATTACACTTTAGAATATAGTTTATTAGCATATAAAATAAAAAACGTGCCTTTACAATAATCAGCACAATGTTTTTGTTGAGATCTCACATTACAAATTAAAAAATAAAAAATTACAAAATCTTTTTGTCATACTGATTCATCTTACAATTATGTTTTCCTTTTTATGTCTGCAAAATAAACAAAGTCACAAAGTGAGCAGTCAGTTTTGGCTACATTTCTTTTGATTTAGTAAACAACCTAAAACTTCTTACATTAAAAGCAACATAAAACATGCCAAGAAAGCATCTCAAATGTTTGCAGAGGTAGCACAAAACCAAACAAAGTAAAGTGCATGTGTAAACAAGTGTCTTTCTCTGTACAATAACAAATAGCGCTCATTATATTTTTGCTCCTTTTTGAATGTTTTTCATATGGGGCAGTGCCTGCAAAAGACAACACGATTGGTTGTTGTTTTGGTACATCAGCTACAGGGCAGCTAATGCTAGCGCTGTCAACAGCAAACAAACTAACAGTACTACTTTTAATTTGCAGGCTGTGTGTGTAGACTTGAACCGGCATGAGTTCGCATTTTCA
The DNA here is from genome assembly GCF_008315115.2 of Sander lucioperca. Classification (NCBI taxonomy): domain Eukaryota; kingdom Metazoa; phylum Chordata; class Actinopteri; order Perciformes; family Percidae; genus Sander; species Sander lucioperca. The sequence goes on from NC_050177.1 coordinate 2,222,958, forward strand.
TACTCTCTGTGTGGTCGCTGGGATGGTACCTTTTTCAGGTGAGGGGAAAAAAATTAGTTGTGTTTCCCGTCCTGGTTGGCACCAACCGCCGACATATTTTGCAGACTGGCTTGATCTGCTCCTCGTCTCTTTTATAAAATCCGAACCATTATCACACAACTGACATCGTGTAACCCTTTTTATCAACAATGTCTTCAGCTTGAGAGGATAACGCAAGTTCACGTTCACCATGTCCACCATTACTTTCATTGTCCTCAGCTCCAGTTTAGCTAATTTCTTCTCCCTTTTCCAACTTCGCCTTCTTCTCCATACCCAAATCTGAACCAAACCTAATCCCTAAACATAACTATGGATAGGGGCGCTACCCATTTTAACAGGAGGAAAACACTATTCGACCAGGGAACACATTTCCATACAACACTGGCAACAGACAAACGCTCACAATTGGAAGTGGGCGTGCCCGGCAAGCTGAAAAGCCAGACTCTGGCAGTTGTGTTATCGGGTAAATATGTCCAAAGCTGACCTGAATTTTATTGCGATCCAGTTTCGAGATCGTTTTATCACCCAGCCCTAAATGATACTGGGTCAGTATATAGTCCAGACAGATATGATGTACTGTATGTATATATGCACAAATCTTTCATGTTTTCACATTTACATCTGGCGAGAGTTACCTTGAATTGTATATCTGTGTATCATATTATCAATTTGTACTAATTCACTGAAGTTAAACAGAACAATAGTACTAGAATATAATCTAGATAGTCTTTTTTACACGTCATGTCCTAGGGTATTGCACATGTGAGTACATTTGCTGTAATGTTTCTTGGCAGGGGTTAGTGCAGCTAGTTTGCATGTGTGTTTTGTATAGTTTTTTGCACCAAGTGGACCTGTAGGAACAGATTATAATATGTTTGCATTTGATTCTTGGTCTTTATTAGGATCAGCTCAGAGTTAAACAACACACACACACACACACACACACACACACACACACACACACACACACACACACACACACATTGGTATGTTTACCCGTGCAATTTTTTTGTATTTATACATCTGGGGAAATTTGAATACCTGAATACTGAGTGTTTGAATTTATGGGTGTGTTTATGCTTATGGGGAGATTGCACCCCAGTAGTCAGCTACCTGGGGAGCGCAAGACTCTTATTATGATTCGGGACAGAGAACTGTAAATAATGGAGCTTGTCTCCCTCTGAGGGAGAGTTGCAGGGCTGTTCGAAAGGCTGTTTCCCACTATACCTCACACATATATCCCTGCAGATTTCTAAACAGGCATTTATGGCTCTCTGTTGATGTAGTGCTCTAAAGATTAGTGCATCAACCATATTGACACTTGTCATGGTGTCGCCATGCTCAAGTCACAATACCCTTTCAAGCAGCTGCCTTGGACCTGGTCTCTATCAAGGAATTGCTTTTTATTTTGACTTCCTAATATGAATTTAAATAATTTGCATTAGTTGTCAGAAACTGTTCCGGTGTTTACTCGTAACAAAAAAAAAATATTTGTAAGATTTTCACACTGATGTGACAATCAAATGATTCTTGCGCTTGATTTTTCATGATGCATACTTACATTGCCTCCTCCTGTTAAGTTAACAGTATCAGTGAATGGTGCTGTAATTAGGTGGGCAATTACGATTTATGTGGTCTGAGGTTTGTGTTATTGTTCATGTTTGTTTTGTTTTCGTATTTCAGCAGATTGACTGAACGCGATCAGTAGTGATGCAGAGAAAAAGACTGAAGTTAATTGCTCCCACTGCTCTGCGTTAGTTTCTGCTTTTGTTCGCACGCACATGCGCGAACACACACGTGCGCGCACACACACACACACACACACACACACACACACACACACACACACACACACACACACAAACTTGAGTTGGATGATTCCTTGCTCTGGGAGAAATGGAGCGATAGCGAAAGAGGTGGCCTACAGCAGCTAATCAGTCCAGATGCACAGCTTCTCAGAGCGAAGTAGAAGAAAGCCAGCAGCTCAATCAATACATGAGGAATCAGCCTCATCAGGATTACTGGCTCAATCAGCAGCTGTACCCATCATTCCACAACACACACTGGAAGAACGGGAGGGGGGAGAGGTAGCTCTGCCCTGGGATGGGAGTTTGAATAGAGCTTGTTGGTGGAGAGCAGGAGAGGCTGGTTTACAGGTCAGTCCAGGGTTGCAGGTTGAGTTGAGGTCATGATTCACAGAAAACTGAAATGACACATCTGTGTTGTCATTGGATAATATGCTGAGTATTGTTGGGACATTGCCGGCCTTTTTGTAAAAGCAATAAGAAAGTCCTTTTAAAGTTTGTTTATAGAACAATTATGATTTTTAATTGTATTAATAAAAGATGCATTGTTTAGGTGGAATAGTTTGCATATGACTGGTAATTTAGGAACACATAGTGTTTCTGCACTATTCATAAGCTTAAATTGATCCCTTAAAGTCTTAACGGTTGTCCAGTAACCCTCAATTTCCCTGCAGGATTTCTTACCTATAGTTCACACAAGCTGTGTTGTAGTTGTCCCTCTGATATAAGTAATTTTGGTTTGTAGTCTGTAAATAATTCAAACCATTGTTGCCTAAATGGCGTTCAAACACTTTAATATAATGATGCAGGGGTGCTCTGCATCACAAGAAAGTGTTTGTTTTATCCAAAAAAAGGTAGCATAGAAACGAGGGGTCACCAGACTGCTGTACACATGGCTTTCTTCAGGGATGGCTGATGTCGCCCCAGTGTCCCTTGGTGAGTTGAAGAGTTTACTGAGGCAAATACCCTTGTTGGCCTACTGACAGATATGCAACAGCAGCTGTAGTCAGGACAACACACTCACACCAAGAATGTGAACCTGGTCTCACTGCAGTGAGTTGACTTTGAGTCGCCTTAGTGTAAAATACGAGGAGTTGAGGAGAGTTCAGAGCTCAGAATGATATATTAGCGTTCCTTTTTTTTTATTCTGCGTCTATAATTGTCTCATTAAACACTATCTCTTTATCTCTCACTATATCTCTTTCTCTCTCTTTGTATTTCTTTGTCTCTGTCTGTCTTTCTTCCTCTCTAATATGATTTTATAGGATAAAGAGGTGAAAACAGCTCAGAGAGAAAGATTCTGTGCAGATAAAGGAGGGGAAGGGGAGGTGGGGGGTGTTGATAATCTGCAAACAGATTTCCATGCTTATTACACTAATGATTTCATGATATTTGATGTGGCGGCGGGGGTTGGGAGGATGTGGAGGGGGTGGGCTGGTTTCTTTCTCTCTCTCATCTCGATGGCGCGGCTAAATGATGGAGTAATTTGAGTGACCTCTGACTCGGGGCAGGCCCATACGTAATTGCATGTCATTCTGGCACGGAAGGGGGGGGGGGGGTGCTCCACAAAGTATCCCCCCGTTTTCCCCTCCTTTCTTGCATACCACTTGTTTTTCTGTCTCCTTTTCATGTATCCCCATCACTGTCTTGCTCTCCATGTTGTTGCCTGTCTCACTGTGGCCCGCTCCTTGAGTATTTCCAAAAAAAAAACACCCCCCCACCCCAAACAAAAGAAAGATTGCATTAATTTTCAAATGATGATATTACATTAAGCGCAGAGATCTCATATATCAAAACGTGAGAACTACTCCCTTACTGTATGTGCTTCATCTTAATGGTATCGCTGGATGTCAAGGGCATGGAGGAAATTAAATCGGAAAGTGCAGATAGACCAAAGAAGATATTATCTCTGGATGATTGCAGTTTTGATAGGTATTCCAGTGAATTTCATTTTCTCCGGATGGGGAGAAGATGAGTTAGCCTGCACATTTGCTCATTTTTCTTCTACATGATTTATGTGAGTTGAGTATAAAACTCTCTCTCTCTCCCCCTTTTATCAGGAACACATACATGAATGCGCACCCACGCACACACACACACATATGCACATGGTGTAGTAAATTACTGCCTTTGAGTTGTATCTTGGCTGGGGCAGTTTATCTATGTATGTGTACTTCTTGTATGGTTGTATGTGGGCAAACTGCAATGCATAGAGTTTGTGTATTTCTATGCACGTGCATGTTTTAGTGTGCGTGTGTTTGTATGAATACACGCGCCTGAGATAGCAGCAGAGCCATCAGCGGGAATGATTCCAGGAAGACGGGGGAGTGTCATTACTCAGACTTGTTTACATTCTAAATACGTAATGAAATCTTGTTGGTAATAATGACGGGAATAAAAGTTTGGGAAATTGTAAAAGTGGTGAAGTTTGAGAAATGAGCCCCGGCCTGTGAAATAGCATTTGGGGGCAGGAAACGACATTATTATGCAGTGCTCCTGCCTGCCTGAGACATGAAGATGAACTGCTGGCGGGCCATAAAATGCTGTTAGCCCTAGCCTGAAGTATGGCACATTGTAAAAGAGCCCTGATCCCATATTGCCATTATATATAAAAGTATAGCCATACACAACATTATTTTTCATATAAGATGAGCTCAGATACAGTGGCCCCGGCCCCCCAAATACATACACTGATAGGCAGATTTCTTTCCCCCCTTCTTATAAAATATATAAATAAACATATTGCCATGGAACCCATCTCTGCCCTGATCTTATAGACCCGATATTAAAAACAGAAATATTGCATTTTCTAGGGGCTCTGTTTTCCCCTGTCCTCTTTTGGGTATGGGATATATCTGTGTGTTTATTTGGGGGAGTGGGAGGAAGGCGTAGAGGAAGAAAAGATGAGGACGAAGCCTGAGCAGAATACAACGAATGAAAGAAAATGAAAACAGATGATGACTTTAAAAATATAATGAGATGAATATTGAGCATATCAACTCCAGCATAAAGAGAGTTAGAGAGAGTGTATATTGAAACTGTTTATTGACAGATAATAATGGTTACAGTGGTGCAGTTAAGATTAATGTTACAGTAGATGGACTCAAGATAGTGTTTTGGAGACATTTGGAACTGTGAGGTTAGTTTACTCAAACCCACATTTCATTCATGTATTCATTTATTTATTACTTCAGATTCTTTACTTTTTAGGTAGGGAGCACGGAAGAGGGGATAATGTGTGACAAAGGTCCCATTCACCATGTTTACAATACTGTAATGTATCTGTTAACCTTGATCATTTGGTTCTGTTAAACTCTTTGTTTCAAACGCTAGTTTTATAATAATGTGAACTAATCACAAACTTTTAGAGCAGGGGTAATTTCCCTGAAATGTTTTTGGGAGGCAGCTCTTTGGTCAATTATTTTACCAAGAGGACATAGAGACATAGACAAAGTCACTAATCTGTCCTTCTAGATTTTTTGTGCTTCATTCTAACAATGGGCATACGCCATTTTTAAGAGAGTGCATGTCATTTGGCTTCCCTAAGCACTAGGATAACTTCAATTATGTTTAAAACCAATCATCTTCAGTGATATGTGGCGAATTATGTCAAAATGATGATATGTTTAAAATGACACAAAATTATTTTTGTTATTGAGTTTCTGGCACTACGTTGCTTATTTTCAGTGGAAATTAACTTGAAGGGGTTATAAAGGACTGGAAGCAATTAAGTCACTGAGCAGTGGCTGAATATTTGGTTGCTCACCTCATATTGCTTTAAAAAATAAGCTTAGCTATGACAGAGATATCTATTTAATCATATCTATATTTATTTGAATGCAGGTTTACAATGAGATAATAGCTCAATCTTTCGACGGTAATCTTCCTATAACTATGGTAGTATTATACATGGCATATACTGTACATCTAATGTTCTGTCGAGTTGAGTCTGTGGTAGAGATGAGATGAGCTTCACTGGCTTCGCTCCTCTGAGCAGCCTGAGAGATGATGGTTTACTGTGTCTGCCGATTCTGGAGTTCAACTAATCATCAGGAAGACCAGCAGTGCTTGGCTCTGATTCTCTGACCTACAGTATCTATCTAACCCTTCATTGCTTCATTGTCCTGCCCTCTCCCCTTGGTCTCCTCCTCACTTCCTCAGTTTTTGTTCATGTCTGACCTGAGCCTGAAACAATCTACGATATCCATATTCATAGAGTAAATGATTATGTAAAAACAAATGGATGGACAGATTATATCAGGAGAGGGCGACTAAAAGTAACTCAAAGTGTTGCTTGTGTTGTGTCTGATGTCTCTTTCTGCTTAGTCATCAATTATTCTTGTTGCTTTGGTATGATAGAGGGAGTTATTCATCTGGTGAAAAAGCGGTCTGACCATCTGACCACAATCTGGCCAGATCGGCCTATCTGACCTCTGTTCTGCCTCTCTAACAGGCATTTATTCAGCTGCTGACCCACCATACTTTGCTTTGTCTAGCCGGCCTCAGGCCCAATAATAATATTAACACTAGTGCCTTGGACCAGAGCATAACTACAAAAAGATGAAATCTCCTGCATGTGGTACCTCATCATACACAGTGTGGCATTGTTTTTACCAAGCCGAGTGAAGGTTATTTATTTTTCTAATGGAACATGTTTATTTTTGACTAATGGGACAGACGCTGGGCACTTATGCTCAGCTAAGCGTGTCTCAGTGTGTCTGTCGTCGCTATGGTGAGGTAAGGGAACAAGCTGGAGGCCTTCCGTGAGCATACTGGACTTCCTGTCTCATTTAGGGCAAGCGTTAGCCCGAGTCAAGCGGGTGTGGGTGTCAGAGCTGGCAGTAATATCCCAATAACAGTAGATTCTATTATGACAGCTACTTGAAAAGAAGGATGTTTTTTAAAAAAAAGGCTTTCCTTAGAGAGAGAGAGAGAGAGAAAACAGTGTCTACTGCATGTTGGTGATAACAAAACCTGAACTAGACATGTATGACGAGATTTCATTGCATTCAGAGAGGGCTCTTTCAGTGTTTCAGCTGAAAGGCACGAGAGACACATAATCTCAAAGCATGGGCACATAATATTGAAATAAGTATTGCTAGATATAACGGGGCAACACATAAGGCGTTGGTATGCTCCAACCAAAGTGCTTCTCAGAGGGTCACAGTGATTGACCAAGTGTGTGGAGGACAGGAAATGGCAGGATTTGAACTTCTCTATCAGGCCCTTTTTCATTCTTCACAACCCTATTTCTGTCATTATTCATGTGTACAATTGAGTGCAACACTATGAATTCCCTCCAGGAAGAATTGTCTGAAAGAGGGTACAGTTATCCTCATATTTAAACAATTACTGCAGCTCAACCCTCTTTATGATGGTCAGCTTGTCACCTTTGAACGTTGCCTCTTGGAAAACAGCCAGAAACACTTTTGCATCCAACGTGGTTTGATGACATGTTGTACATGTTGTACGAAGTACTTTTTGAGCATACTCCAGCCTATAAGACTGCCGTAGCTCGGTAAAAAAAAAAAAATCTGTACATTTCTACTTTCTAAAAGCTCCTCTCTTGATGGCTGTATCGGATCCTGTCTGTCTTTGGTCCCCTCTATGTCCATATTCTTTTTCTTCATCATCTTTTAATTTCTTCCTCACCGTCCCTCTTTTTCGCACTCAACCTCATTTTGTCTGCAATAATTCCTGAGCTCTGAAGAAAACAAAGGCAACATTGTGTGTCTGTCTTTTGTCCCCCTCTGCCTGTCTCCCCTCTCCTCACAGTGTGATAATCTAGAGCCCATGTAAGAAAAGTGCTGCTCATATCCAACACACTCCCACCGTACTCCCTCTGTCTCATGTTTGTTTGTGTGAGTCGGAAAGGCGCAGTTCTAATTGAGGGGCGAAGCCACTTCAGATGCAGCGGGTGCCTCTTTCCCAGTGGGGGGGAACACAGATCTGCCTCTGGGGAGCACAATTAACGCCTTTTTATTGTTTACTAATGAATTACACACAGACGAAGCGGGCATGCATGTGTGAATTAGAAAGAAAAATAGAGAGTTTGTTGGGAAGCAAAAATATGCAATGTTGTGTACTGTATGTCCACTTGTGTGTGTGTGTGTGTGTGTGTGTGTGTGTGTATCATTATGTTTGCTTAGTTGTAAGTTGACTTCTGAGTACCTTTTATATCACTTGATAATTTGATATTAATTAGCCTGTTTCAGCCTTATGTAGTTCTTTAGGCAGGAAGTACACACTTGTCCTGATTTGTACATAGCAGAAAAGTTCTGTGATGTTCCCTGCTAAAACGTTTAAGCATGTTGCACGCCTCTGGCCACACGCCAATCATTGATGTTAAAGCAGGTGTTCTTCCATTTACAGGTTGATAGGAAATAACTGCTTTGACATCAGTGATTTGTGTCGTAAAAACAGCAAGTTGCTTGAAAGTTTTAACAGCGACAGACAACGCGGCAGCAGTTTGCTATCCTGTGTCCGAATCAGTGTTGTATTACCCACAGCTGGCTGGCCTGTGTGTGTTTGTGTTTGCCTGCATTGAGGATTCATGGACTTACAAATGCCTTAAGGCCAATGTAAACAAATGCTAATGTAATTACTGAGGGGGGCGTCGTAATAAACTGTAACTAAGATGACTGCACAGCACACAATGATCAGTTTAGTTAAGATGTGATGTGTTACTGCTTTAAATGACTAGTTGTACCAAGACTGATTCCTGTGTCGTTCTAATTGTTTAGCAGGCTAAGCCCTGTGCCATTTTCCTAGGTTTGAATCCTGCCCAGGACCTTTATTTCATGGCATGTAATCCTTCTTTTTGCTGTAAAGAAGATGCCAAAAAAGAAAGGAGAAAAAAAAAAAGACTAAATTGTGCCCTAATCACTTGTTCATGAGAGGGAATAGAGAGTGTGTGTGTTTATACGTCTGTGTGTGGGTGAAGGCCTCAAGTGTTCTTCCTCTTCTCCAGTATAATAGTGATTAGTAATTTCAGCTGTCGAGCAGTGCCAGTGAGTGTTGTCCTACTACAGGGGATACACACACACACACACACACACACACCCATGTTGCATTAAGTGTGCGTCAGTCTGTCTGCAGTGCCTGGATGTGCGTTCCATCTAGAATACAGCACCCTTACATTGCTATATTAAAGGGGGTCATTATATTTCCCTGACTGCCACCGAAAAGTGACGTTTTTACAAAGTGACAAGTTTACAGTTTGATAAATCAGATTTTTTCTGTGGGTGGGGAAGCTGGGAGAAGGAATAGTGGGGGGGAAGAGCCAGCTTGTCTGTGAAGGTGGAGGAGGAGGGAGGAAGCGCTGCCTGTCAGCGACGCCCCGGCCCTGTCGTCTAAATGATGCTCCCAGGCAGCGGATTCAGATCCCATCCCCATTAGCATTTAATTTCTCTCTAATCCTACACACAGTCTTCACCGCTGCATGGTAACGAGGGCCTCTGTGTCGCGGCAGCGCCGGGAAAAAACTCAGAGAGCAATCTGTAGCGTGCTCTCCTTTTACAGCTCCGCGCCCTGTCATAGCCATCATTCTTCCTTGACAATTAAGACCCTCAAATCTAATAGCAGCGATATTGGAATTACGGCAAGACCCTTTTGAGGGCATGTCAGGAGAAAGGGCTGCGCTTCCCAATACAGCTGTCAAAGCACAAGGCCCTCCCCCCGTTCATGCCCGCTAAGCGTTTCTGATGCACACACACACACACACACACACACACACACGCGATAGGATGGGGAATATGTTGAGTCTTTGGCTGTGATCTTTGTAAAATGTGCTCTCTGTGCCCTCTTATCCAACTCTCCATAGACTTGTTAAAGCAGCTTTTGTTTTCCCTCTTTTCCTCTCACTCTCGCTCTTTGTCTCTAAATTTCTCTTCATCTCTTTCTCATTGATTCTCCCTGGTGTGTCAGAAATGTTGTTGCTTTCTGTTTTTCACCAGGAGGTTGTTTTTTTTTTTTATACAGATGATTAGACTAGGAGATTGGTGAAGTTGTCCCTTGGTGCTCCGTAAGGACAGTTTAAGGGAACATTCACTGTAATGTTTGCAGTTAAAGATTATCATGGGTAAAATATATTTCAGCCTGATGGACACAACATTTTTAGAGCTAGATTACATATACAGTTGTGTCAGTGTGGAGGCAGTCCCCAGTTATGAACTGCGCTTTGTGATATCTCAGGCAGCAGGGTGGTATTACAGTAAACAGTAACAGTAAACGTGTTAATGAGTGTAAGTCCTGCTTAACGTGCCCTCGAGCAACATACTGAGCCCTTCTGTAGTTGTCTAAGAAGAATGAAAACTTTTTGTTAAGTTCAATTAAAACATCACATTATCATTGTTGACTAATTTTCTGTTTTTGTTTGATCTGTCTGTTACTCTTCTGCAGACTCCAGCAGAGCAGGCTAAAGTCCGAATGCACATGGTCCTGCAGGCTGCAGGTAAGTCGATGATTATTCTGTTTCTCTTCCCTCGATTCTCTTTGTTACAGTGTGGTTTAAAGCTGTTGCTGTAGTCTGACACTTGTCAGTGGTCACTCAACTAACTGCTAACTTTAAGGCAGTGTGTGAGAATACTGTGTAGCAGTAATAATAGTTTTGAATTTTCAATTAGTTTTTATTTTAGTTTTACCTTTTCAATTTCAAGTTCAGTTTTAGTAAGTTGTCAGAGTGTGTAAACTAGATTTATTTAGTTTCTTTTTTTTTTTAGTAAGGTTTATTTTTATATATTTTTTTATATTTAGTTTTACAGTAGTTTTAGATTGTTTTGTCAGGGCCAGGTATAATGTCTCAGAAGTATGTTACAACATATACGTACAAAATACATTGTTGGAGAATGGCCATGATGTGTAATGTTTAATCTTTGCGCTACTTCAGTGTCCAGAGTGCATGAGCAATTACAGCACAGCGGTCTCATGTCAGACCGTTCAATTTCTGTGGTTCAATTTCACAAGAGTTGACAGAAATTCAGTCTCCTTTTTCAGACAGTGTACTGTGTAGACATTTAGAGCAAGTAAGAGTGGTACCAGCAGAGTAACAAGGCCTTAGGCTTGAAGGGGCTAATTTTCATCTCAAGCCTGAGGTCACTGCTGTCTCGGTTCATATGTGGTGTAAAACCTTGTTAATCTAGTAGTTTTGTTGTAAAATGTCTAAATATCAAGATATACATAATGTATATAAGGGAATCAAATATATAAAAACATTTAGCCAAATTTCACAGCCCCATCACACATATTTTGTTGCAAATTTTGAGCTGTGAATGAGCCACAGTCTCATATAGGCACACTCCACAGTGGACCTGGATGGGTTTCGTCGTTTTCCCACACACAGGCTCAAAGCACACCACCACCACCACCACCACACACACACACACACACACACACACACACACACACACACACACACACACACACACACACACACACACATATACACACACACTCTCCTGTTCTCGCTCTCAGTGCTTCTGGGCCCATATTCACTGCAGCTTAATTTCAAACACTCCTCCCAGTACATAAGTCATAGATGTCACCATGCACACGGTGTATATATTCCAGTGTGTATTCGAGGGGTAGAGTTGCGAGCCAGATGTGACAGGCAGAGATTGACTGTGGAGAAAGATGTCTTCATGTTTACAGTCATGCACACACACACGTACAAGGGCCCAGCACTTCAGAACAGGGCTCTAATTTCACCACAGGAAATATATGAAAGAAGCAGGCATCTATACATCATCTATAAAGCACCCAGCAGCCACACACTTACCTCACTTAAGACTTGTTCTGCCTTACTGTAGGCCACAGAACAACGCTGTGATCCCTTTTTGTGATTTCACAGATTTTTCAACTTTACATTTTCATGATACTTTGAATTGACTGTCATAGTTTACATGTGGGTATTATGTTTGGGAATGGGGGACAGTTTGACTTCTGTTTTCCCTTGCTTAATTATGTTCTCTATTATATATCAGACACCCCACACTCCCTGCCCTGCCACCCTAAAGACTAATAGTGCACTAATGGTGGTAAAGCAACATAAAATTGAGCATGTGGCTTTGAGTGCAGCGGGCCAGACTGGTGCAGACACAGGCCCAGGGCCAGACATGGAACTAGAGGCGAGGGTTTAATGCACTGGACATGTCGCTGGTTTTCCTCTCTTTCCTGGAGGCTTCCAAAAGAACAGGTTTATGGCTAAGTCAAAGATTGTCTTCACCAGAGAGCCCATTCTGGCCTGTATCAGGCCTTCGGGTGCATGTGATCATGAAATGATAAAGGAGTTTATATTTGGTACTTGGACTGATTTTTCAGTCATGTTTTCTGCTGTCTTTTCTCTGTTTGTGATTAACCATAGACTGCCCTCACCAATTTATATCATGTTTGTATAACAAGAAATATAAGGAATATCTTTTTTTTTCCTCTGAACCTACAGCTGCTAAGCCGCCAAATCTTCTAAATTCATCCGTCTCACGTTTCTTCATATTTTCTCCATTTGCTTTTCTCTCGTGGCTCTTCGTCTATCTGTCCTCTCACTCTCCGTCTTACTGTCTTTGTTCCAGTGTTGTTAGTGGACAGAGGAAGATAGGGATGGATAGAGGGAGGGATGGAGGACGAGAAGGAAGCAGCAGATGTTGGGAGGTTGTGTGAATGTTAATGTCCTGACGTAGCCATGGAGCTTAACCCTCCTCCTCCTTTCCTCCGTTCCTCTCTGAGCGCCCGCCAGGCTTTCTCTCCCGGGGTCTCCTGACATCCTTAAAGCCCGTGGCTCTCCTCCCCACTTCTCTTCTCTGCTCTCCTCCACCTCTTTCTCACCCATCCCCTCCCTCCCTCCTTTTGTCCGTCTATGGACTCTCTCTAGTCAGTAGAGAGCAGATCATCCCATGGCTAAAGCGGCTCAGGCCTTTGTGTTGGGGGGCTCTGTGGACCTGTAATGAGCCCCCTCGGCTGGCCCGTTGGCCTGCTTAACGCTCACTGGGGGCTTTGTGTGTGTGTGTGTGTGTGTGTGTGTGTGTGTGTGTGTGTGTGGGGGGGGGATGATGAGGTGAGAGGAGGAGGTCGACACTGGCCCCCAATGAAAGAGCTGGATGGATATGTTTATGGGTCACTTCCTGCTTGGCCTACATATCACACACACACACACACACACACACACACACACACACTACACCTCATATTTCCAAGACAAATTCACTTGATAATTTATTCAATAATAAGATCATTTTTCACAGTCGTGTAACTTTAATAATTCTTACAACTTTTATGTTAATGAAACAAGGCCCTAATATTGTCATGATGTGCACAAAATACATACACAAGATTCATAATTTTAAATATTAATATCAATCATGATATTGATCATTCATTCTGAAATATTGGACTTTCAAAGCTCAGAAAATCGCAGTTAACAGAGATTTTTTCACTACTTATCCCAGCTTGCATTGGCCAGATTGCAGGGAAACCTCCTGCACAGGTCGAGGAAGTTCAGCTGGATTTATTTGGACGGGAAATATAGTATAAAGTTTATGTCATGTCTGTCATAGCAAAAAGCAGCAGCAGTGTCTCTACTTTGTGGCACCCTCAGTATGTTTGAGTAATCTGCTCTCTATGCATCCCAAATATACTACTACTGAAGCACTCACAAAAAATGTATACTTTCGTTCATATTTTCTTCCATGCTCTCACACACACACACACACACACACACACACACACACACACACACACAGCAGCCACGACACCCTTACATATGTATTATACTCTTTTCTTTTATGCCACTTGCTAGGTTCTTGGCTCTTTTCAGAGCGGTGTCCATTTCCACTCAAATGAGCATAAGCACTGTGCGCGGCAGCGGGCCTCTCCTTATCCACACATCAATAGGGAGTGTTTGCAGAACACCCACTAAGGACCTGAGGGCCAGGGGTCATCAAAACCTCCGTCTTCTCCCTATTTGAACCTTTGACAGCAGCAAAACAAACAGTCCTTAAGATCTCATCAGAGGCTTGAACTTGGCAGAGGCTCACTGGTCTGAATTAACTTCCTCTATTAGTTTGTCTATGTTTGACACCTGGCTGGAGTTTGTAGGGAGAACGTTTCTCATTTCTGATTTTAATAATGTTGAACAACTCAGTATTTGATTTATAACTGAAGCTTCACAATTAAAAATACATTGACTACTGCAATTCCCAGCGGTATTTTTTAGTTCTAAAAGGTCTAAAATAGAGTCCAAAAGAGGTCCTTGCGATGCTGAAGGAGAATATTGGAGATTAGATTAGGGTCTTTATTTAAAGTGGATAAATATGACGCATAAATCATTTGTTTCTGCTAGCATATATTTTAAACATTTGAACGAGTGGTGCAATTTACAACTAAAATGCAATAAAATAGAGGAATTTTGATTTGCAATTTGATATTTTTTGTGTTTTCAGGTTGTAAAATACTTACAAAACTTAAATGCGTGCTTGTTTGTATCAAAATAGTGTAAAAAAAAAACTTTGAATCTCTCACTTTAAGCAATAATTGAGTTGTACGTCTTTTAGAAAATAAATAATTAAAATAAAAGGTTTAATATTATGGTGTAAAAATTATACATTATTTTACTGTAACTCATTTCCTGGCACTGTTGACTCCCATTTAACAAATGTTGTAATTCAGTACTATTGATATCAATAATTTTGTAATGGGAAACTTTGCTTGAAGTTGTGATTCAGATAATGCATTGATACAGTTTAAAAAGACCACCAATGTTGATGTAAAACAAGCAAAAAGCCAATCCTAAAGTTAAGAATAAGCTAATTATGAAATTCAACATCAGCAAATGTCCCTTTAAATTCTTCTTTTTTTTTTTTTAAACAAATGTTTTTCAGAAATTATAGGGATGAGGAGCGAATGGCGGGAAAAATGAGGGATATTCGTCGAATGGTCCCCCAGCAGGAATTAAACAGGGGTGTTGCGATTACATACATGTGTACAGTATCACCACCACCCCATGTTATGGTGCATGTTGGCTCCTAAGCATGTCTGTAGGAGTGTGTCTCTCTTGTTTGTGTCTGTAAGTTTTTCTGTCTGTTTATATCAGCTCTCTGATCGAGTGACAGACATAAAGAGGCAGAGGGGGGGAGGCGACCAGCCAAGCTTAACAACATCATGCGATAGGACTAATTCTTCCACAGTAAATATGGGGTATTAAGCTTCTCAATCGCAGCAGGGGTCTTGAAGAAACACACACACACACACACACACACACATACACACCCTTTCTCTCGAGCTCGCCGCTTCTTTCCTCCATCTTCCTTGTGCTTCCAGTACACGCCATCCCTCCCACTGCCCCAGCCCACCCCCTTAGGCCCTGACAGATGTGTGCTGAACAGACCACATACATGGAGGGTGTCACCTTACCCCCTCTGGAACTAAAGGGCTAATGCGCCACATTTAGGAGGCTGCCGCCCTTTGTTCTGCCAGGATAAGAGGTGACGGGGATGGGGAGACTGAGACAAGACCCAGCTCTTTACATGGCCTAAGACTCCGTCTTTATTCCCTCTCTGCATATTTTTTGTTTTCCTCCATTCTCATTCTTCCAATTTTCTCTCTCCCACTTTTTGTACTTTCATCCTCATCTCCTTAAGATGCAGGATTCATGCTGTTATGCAGCACAGGATTTGTTAGGCAGTGAATAACAGTTATCACACATTATCCATCTTAATCATTTTGCCGTCACTCTAGTTATAGCACCACTTTTTGTCTGACATGACTAAGGTGATGGTCACAAACGCCAGTAAGCGGGGACCTTCATCTCAAAAAACACAAGGGAATTACCCAGTAATAACTGCCAACCACATGTTCTCTTTGCTAAAGGTGTTATTGTAACAACAACAGCATGCCACTTGACTTTGAGCAGAAAAGAGGGATTTTGCTGTAGTGGGTTTTTTTTTTTTTTTTATTTAGTTATTTTGTTGTGAGGTTAAGGGGTTGTTTAATGTACTGCTTTGTCTTGCAATACTGCTGATGAATTTGGATTTTCTGATTAAACATTAAAGGTTCAGTCAAAGATTATAAAGAGCAGAAAAAAAGGGTAGTCGGGAATACAACAGCTAATCATGACTTGTGCAGTTTAATGATTAAAACAGCCGGGTCTATAGAGAAGCTTTGCTAATGTTTACCCTGCAGCACTTTTTAAACACCAGTTTAAAAGCCTCGACTTAACAAATCAGCAGAGATGCTTCCAGGTTAGCTGCATTAGAGGGATTTAGTTTGATACATTCATTTTTTTTTCTTTTTATATTTTGTTAGTTCAACTTTTTGTCTGTGAAATCTTCAAATGTAAAGTTAGAAATCTAACAACATAGCTTCCACCATATTCCAACTAAAGAAACAATTACACAACAGCAACAGAAATCCCCTTTGCATCTGTGCAGGAATGTGTCTCCTGTTGTCCTTTGTTAGGATAATGGCACTGGGATGTCCTGTAATTTAGTCTCTGTAACCATTGATCAGCTGGATTTATGTGCTATTACCTCACTGTTCCAGTCAACAGTCATAATTATGTCAGAGAGAGAGAGAGAGAGAGAGAGAGAGAGAGAGAGAGAGACTCCATGTACAGAAGACCCAATACCTGAATAAGCTTTTATCAAACTGCCCCTGCCGCTCACTTAGTAGCAGATTGACACCGGTGGCAGGCTGACTGACCTCCAGATGAGAGGGGTGGATGGATGGATGGAAGGGTTTGTCAAGCTCAGTTAGAGAGCCATACCTCATAGTAAGAGCCCTGTGCCTCAAGCTGTTGCTCTGACCCTCTCAAAAGAAGTCTGTTTACGCTTTAAAATGTGCATGTGAGTTTCAAGGAAGGATGTGTTCGAGATGGATCGCTGTGGTCCTCTGCACCTACAAGTGGATTTTTTTTTATTTCAGTGAGAAATAAGCTTCCCAGTTCAAAGGTGTCTGTCAATTGCGAGGCGGACTGAGTGACCTAAGGACTGCCTGGAACAGAGTTTATGTACAATTGATTTTTGGTTTGTTTTATGGGTATAATAAATGCAGGTCCTGCTGCGCCCTGGTTTTCTCTTTGCTTTAGTAAGCTGGTGATAATTTGATGATTTTCTCAATTTTATATTGTAGATTTTATATATTTCAGTTTCAGACTGTTGGTTGGACAAAACAAGAATTAATATGAATTTGAATATGTCTTCTTGGGCAATTTTCATATTTTCTGACATTTCATAGCCAAAAAATGAATTGATTAGTTGAGAAAATAATCGTTAGGTTGCAGAACCTAAAATCAATATACTATATTTGATGCATGAGTAGGTGGTGTTTCTGTTTTTTTTTTTTGTGGCTAGATTCCTTTTTTCTGAGAATGAAGGTCTAGGGTGTAAAAAGTACTTGTCAAATTAGTGGACAACTTTCCTTGCCTTGCTTTAGTGAACAATATATACTGTACTAGAGAGACCCACTTAGAGGAAATTCTCTGATTCTGTATGTGTGTGAGAAAGAGAGGGAGAGATTGAGAAGGCTTTGTTTTTCTTCTGTGGGCAGATTTCAAACAGCATCTGGTGAGCTCTTAAAAAGACTGTTATGAGAATGTTAAAATCCAAACTGAATCATTTTTGGGCCCTCCTTCCTCCTCCCTATTTTTTCTCTCCTTGTTGTCGGTGACACATGGTGATACCCCCCCCCCCCCCCCAACATCTCTCTCACTCTCAACATTTAGACATTTCCATAACAGAAAAAGAATATTTTTAATTTGCTGCTTTCCATAATTTTGAAACATATGGTATAAATGATTTTGATGCAAATGTATGTGCTAATTATTTGCACACAAGCCTTAAACAGGCCAGCCATTGAAGTGGAATGAAAGCAAATTTGCAATCACCTTAAATTTTGCTAACCATTTATTGTTAAGTAAACTTTGCTCAGTAATTTAATTACCTTGGACCGCTGGCAGGCGCTCAGAGCTTTTCGGGAGGGGGTGGAGAGGGAGTCTGAATACAAAGAATGCAGAGTGAGAGATGAGAAGGAGAGAGTAAAGACAGTGTATACTGCTAACAGTAATGTTGAATTCTCATCATGTGGAAGGTATAAAGATGTCATTGCTTGGACACTTTTGCGAGGGAAAGGCAGGGAAGAATCAACAACAAGTTGTCACGTAACATCATCTGTTTTTTTAGGTTTAGACCAGCTCTTAAGTTTGTAGATGTTTCTACATGGGTTTAATGGATGTAGATGTCTGATTGGCCCTGGATTAGACAAAGTGTAGACCTGTGCATTCCTGTCTTCATGATTTGTAATAATGTCTACCCTCTGACACACTTTTCTTCATGTTAAGGCCAGGGCTGCACAATAATGCCAACAATTAAATTGCATTTTGCCTAATACTGTGGTCATGGTTATTAACAGTGTTGGGAAGGATACTTTCAAAACATATTCCATTACAGAATACATGCCCAAAAATGTAATTTGTAACGTATTCCGTTACGTTAGTCAATCTGAGTAACGTATTCTGAATACTTGGATTACTTCCACATTGAATTGCATTTTATAAGTGTAGGAATGCGGCCATCACATACAGCTTACTAAACAGGCCTATTCTGGTGTGTTCTTCTGTTCCAACTGGCTGAATGTGTACCTGAACAAGCAGATAGATATTTGTATTTGTAGTCCCGAACTGCATACTACAAAAATCTAACCGCAGTCTAAGCTACCACGAGCTAATTTTAGCTAACGTTAGTCAGTCTTTCAACGGCTCTGGGGCTAGTAAATCAGCACATAGGAGAATGTAAAGTCGCACGTCAACTATAAAATAGCAAGGTGACCAGTAAAACTACAGCAGACGACAACCCTTGGCTAATTAAAAAAAAATACCTTACTTTAAGATGCTTTTTTAGGTTGGAGGTGGAGTAATTTGGACGCTGAAAGGAGGTTGGTTGCTGGCAAGCAGAGGTTGCACTGCACAGTTATATTTCGTTCTCCCTGTTCTTTCTTTAATGTGAAATGCTGTTTGAATTTCCAAGATAGAAACGCATTCCTGCCCTGGCTCTGTTGTGCCGGTTCAGGCTCCATCTCTATCAGTGATCACGCAAATAGCAAATTTTTTCGTTTTCATATTGGGGCTTCTGGGAAATGCATGGAGTTGCCTTAATTTATTCAGAGAGTGAATAAACTCGTGAAACAGAAGTATCATCATGTAATCCATTGATTTCAACAATGTAACTGTATTCTAAATACCAACTATTTAAATTGTAACTGTAACGGAATACTGTTACTCATAATTTGTATTCTGAATACGTAACGCCGGTACATGTATTCCGTTACTCCCCAACACTGGATATTAATCATGATTAAAATCAGTAATTTTATGTCGAAAATTTAGAGGGACTTTACAGTGCTTATGTGTTTTCATGTTTTATTGTAACACAACATTGAATCACAGCAGATTTAATATTTTGGCTTTTTTGACACTGATCGACAGAAAAATACATTTTAATGTTAAAGTGAAAACAGATTTCAAGAAAGTTCTTGAATTTCAAATATTCAATCCCTTTCATAGCACACACCTGAATCATCACTGGTGCAGCCTGTTGGTTTTAAGTCATATAATTAGTCAAATGGAGATTACCTGTGTTGAATTTTCATTCATGTGAGGCGAATTGGAAATTCCAAATTCCTCGTAGCTGTGAATGTGTTTCTCTGTATGCTGTAATAGACTGGCAGACTGTTTCCCTGCCTTTCATCCAGTGCATGCTGGGACAAGCCCCAGCCCCCCCCCACGACCCTGAATAAGAAAAAGCAGGTATAGAAAATGGATGGATGTTCAGCGTTCCTGTTATAGATGGACGAGGATGGGTTGCCGCAGCAACCTTGGCCTTCGTACACTCATCACACTGGATTCTTCTGATGGCTCTTTAGGTGATTCGATTGATTGGTTGTATTACTCTAAAGGGCAACAACAACTCCAAGGCTTGTTTGGTGTTACTCAGTCTACAAATGAAATATCTCCTAGTTATTGACACTGACACATTTTGGCTAAAATGACGCTGTGTTTAAATTTTTTTATCACTAGTTGTTTTTTCATTATATCCAACATTTGGACTAATAAAGTCCTAGTATTTTAACCAGTTATAAACTGTTTTTAAAGATGCTCCGGTCCATGATACCTTAATGTGCAGCTCTGCTGATGTGCTACATCCAGGCATGATTGAGTCACAGGGAACTGCAGATGTAAATGCAGACAAATGGGATGAATGATGTGGCCAAGACGCCTGTGATTGCTTGAAGTGCTTCACAGGAAGAATGGAGGAATGCTTGATTTAATTGTACAGTGGGTGGAGCACGACTTTGTAGATCAAAACTGCAAGGTTGGTGGTTTGATTCCTTGCTCCTCCTAACAGCATAATAAAGCGTCCTTGTGCAAGACACTAGTGATGTAATGGACCATAGTTGATCCGTTGATCCGACACCCACAGTTCGGAATGCATGTGAACCGCGGGTTAATTGCAAAGTTTAACCATAATAATAGTGTGAAATACATTTTTTGTGTCAGAAAAGATACAGGCAACGCAATTTTCTGTTCATGTGAACGGGGCATGTTAAAATCAGTTGTATGCTCACTTGAACGGAGCATTTTAAAAGCAGTTGATAGAGACGGTTATGGCTACTGGAGGAGCGGAAGAACTCGAAAAGCTGTGACACTGGCTACAGAGCTCCATCTTATCAGCGGCAGTTGGTAGTTAAGTTACCCGAGAATAGGGGGCTTTGAGCCGGGTACAGGGCACAGCGAGAGACAAGTCTTTTAGACAGACATTACGGTTAAGTTTAGGTGACAAAAAGTGAGCGTTATGCGGCGACAACAGTTAAGTTTAGGAAAAATATCGTGGTTTGGATTAAAACACTCCCTAGGAACACACATTTCCGGGGTGAAAGTCCTTTAAAAAATTCGGAAATTGATCCGATCCGAACCGCGAGTTTTGTGATCGGTTGCACCCCTCTGAGACACTGAATAAATGTTAATGTGTGAGTGATGTATAAATATGGCTCTTTTAGGCAGAGAAAGGAGACATTTTAAAAGCTTTAATTTAGTCAGCTAGATTGTCTTAAAGATAACCTGTAGAGTTTTTGACCACTAGTGGCGCTACAGTATGTGTGTATCTTTTTACGAGTGCCTCCTTGTTTTCTCTGCGTGCATCCGACACATTTGTTAGACCTAGAGAATACACACAATGTGTCTTGGTGAGTAACATCAAATGTAAACATAACTTTTGTTTGTTTACCAGAAACCTCCACAGGGCAGCTTCAAAATGCCATATGGTTTTGACCTTACATGGGTCTAAATAGTAAAAACCCATAGATTGCCTCTGGTTCTCTCTCTATATACTGTAGACAACACTCAGAAAATAGAAACTATCCCACTCACATTATAAAAAATCTATAACTTATCATAATGATATCAAAATATGAATATCATAAAAAATAAGATGAAATCACGCAGTCCCTACCCAGAGCCATTTTGTCTTAAGAGCCTTAAAGAAATATTTCATTGGATAAGAGGATAGATACCACTCTCATCAGCTAGCCTGTCTCTGTCCAGAGGCAACAAAATCCGCCTACCGGCACCTCTAAAGCTCTCCAATTGACATGCCTTTATCTCTTTTTATAATCTGCACAGAAAACTAAGTGTAAAAACTTTGTTGTGCTGTTTTACAGGACGTTATGTGCCAGACTATTTCTTAGCCAGGAGCAGGCAGGAATGCAAATAAGAGTATTAATGGACAACGCCGGTTCAGCGTTTCAAGTGGTGCAAATGCGGAAGTGCCTTAAACCTGCATTCTATCTGAATTCCAGCAGGGGGCGACACGTGCGGTTGCAAAAGGAGGTCGGTTTCTGTAGAAGTCTATGAGAAAGTGATCCACTTCTCACTTGATTTATTACCTCAGTAAACATTTTCATAATGAGTTTATGGTCTCAATCGCTAGTTTTAAGTCTTTTGCAACACAGAATGATGTTCATTTTTTGAATTATGGTCTCGTTGATTTTAAAATCGGCGATAAAGCAGGGGGTGTTTTAGGGTGTGGCTATGATGTGATTGCCAGTGAAAGTGTGTAACGTAACGTAGAGTGTAAGCAGCTCCTCCCTCTCTCCTCCCTCTCGTCTAAAGTCACATCAGCAACCAGGATGGCAGCGCCTGTAACGGCAAACTCGACGACGGATAGCAGATCTCCACAAACCAATGGGTGACGTCACACATGCGCTGTCCATTAATATATAGTCTATGGTATTTCCCAACGTGTCCAGCTACTGCTTTACGGTTCCCTGAATGTAGTACATGTGAAGCTATAAGAAGAAATAAATGTCACATTATGCAATTAGACATGGTTAATTTGAATGCCCTATTTGAGGCAGCGTTGGATGTTTGTTATGGCTAAAAGTCAGCGGTATGGAGAAAAAGGCAAATTCCCCGGTGCAGTTCCGTAGCCTGCTTGCTGACCTGCATCAACAAGTAGTGTTTGCGTGTGTAAAGTCTGTGTATGTAATCATGGGTTTAGCTGCTTTTATAACAAGCTCACACACTGATTTTAATTAGAAATGTAACCGTAACAGAAGTTTTCATGTACAAGGCTGTCCTTTGCTATCATATATAACCAACTGTCATTTCAAAGGAGTCAATACTTCTCTCAAAGTTTTTCTTTTTCTTTATTTTTTCCCTTTTCTTTCATCATCTGGCCTCCCCTAGTAATAAAGTTGAAACGGCTTCTTTTTCTCTCCTTTCACACCAGCGAGGGTCCGTAGACACACACAGGAAGGCGAGGGCTGGGATGGAATTGAAGTAATAAAACCCCCTTTGTTTTAGTTTGTATTGGACCATTCATCATCACTTTATTTAATACGAGGCTGTAATTGTGCCATCCCCAACCATCACTAATGGCTGTGTTCGTCTGTGTTTGCTTTGTTGATGGAAATGAATGAAATTAGGATAAACAACCGCAGAGTCGCGTGTAATCAAGCCTTGATTAATGTACCAGCGTTTCAGCGCCGTTTCTCATTCCACAACACCTGATATCTTTCCCATAAACAAATTGTGTTTGTCTAAATGAAGAAATTAAATGACGCATTTGATGAGTTTATGATTGACCCGGTCCGGCTCGTGGCTCATTATTCTCTGTCTGTTGAGGCCAAGAGGTATGTGACTAATGCTCTGTCACTTCCCACACAAGGATTTATCACCACCACTGATTAATGGCAGCCAAACAGCATTTTAATAATTTTATGATTGTGGTTTCTGGCAGTCGCAGAGAGAGATGCAGAGAGAGAGAGAGAGAGAGAGAGAGAAAGGAAGATAGAGGGTAGTAGGGGGTGGGGGTGTTTAGAGGGAGAGGGTCGAACGAAAGAGAGAAAGCGACAGAAAGTGTTCATCCCAGATTAAATGTTTTATGCCATTGCAGGCTGAGCAGACGGAGGCATGATTATGCACCGTATGAACATTCCAATGAATCTTCCTCTCGCACTTGAAAAGTATTTCATACACATGTTTAATGAATTTCTCCTCCCCCCCCCCATTATTACATTTACTTTTTCCACTGGAAAGCAACAAATTGGCAACAAATCTGTGTAAAATACCTCAACAGTGAGCGATCGCTTCCCCCAGGGGGTAAATGTGGAGGTGGATCGGGGAATGGGGCGGATTTACAGGTTAGGAAAAGGTAGGGGTTAAAATGTTGGCGTGACAGGTGAGGATTATGATATATAGTAGCTGGTTGATTTAATGGCACAGGCTGATATCTTGCAGCAGATACTGATAAAATCATTTCAGATGATGAGAAATGAGAAGATTGTCGTGGGCATTAGTGTTTAAGTCCTGACCCAAGAACAGTTTAATCATGCCAAGCTTCACTCCAACATTAGCCGTTCATCTCTTTGTTTAATTCCCGACAGTCTGTCATTGAATACATTTACCTCTCCTGTTAAATGCACTGGCTTCAGACTACATACATGCTAAAACTAAATTTGAGTTGCTGTTTACTGTAATGAATATAACTGCTAACAGAGATAAGGTGCAACTTGAGACCATGGCAAAGTACACCTCTGTGGTAGTTCCAGCTACAGTAGGTGTCTCCAGGACACCATTTTGCCATGATCACACACACACACACACACACACACACACACACACACACACACACACACACACACACACACACACTCACTGGGTGAAACAGTACCAATGACCAATAAAAATCACCCTTTTTTATATTATATATAAATAAATATATTATATCTACACAATCTAAGTGTCTTTTCAGATGTCAAATGATTTCAGATCATTAGCATATTTTTTCTGCTTTGTTTTTATTTCAATGGAAAAGCTCAATGACTTGGTGGGTGAATATTTCTGTTGAGAGTACGGCTTTGTATTAGGTTTAGTGTAGATGCTGACATTTTGCTTAATTCAGTTTTTAAATAAAATGAATCATAAACTGCTCTTTTTAAATCTGTCAGTCCGTTTTTAGCTTATTCTTACTTAGTGTTTTATTTCTCATGCACTTTGTATAATCTCTCTTGACTTTACATAATGTTATATTTAGTATAAATGTCTCATAAATAAAAAAAAAAAAGACCAGTTGTTTATAAAACTAAAACAATGTCTCTCTCAAAACTGCAGAACTGATGGAGCACAGTGGGGCCAACCACCTGACATAATGGTGTGCTATCAAATTGGTTCTTTTATACATTTATACACATTTTCTAATCTATTATTTTAGTTTCAATGAATATTGATTATGTAAGTCATTCATTTGGCATTTGGCAACATTTGCAAACTACCTGCAGTATTACGATACTAATATATTGACCCTCCAGATTCTAGGGCTGAAAAATCGGCTACACACTTCTTTCCTGTTTTTGGCTCTACAGTAGATGTACAACTGAATGTTATTAGAAGCCAAAAAGTCCTCAGGCCCTGGACTGGAATAACTTATTATGCTTATTACTTATTATTAACATATTACTTGTTTCAGATCTGGAATTTATTTGGTTTCAACATACTTTTAACTCCCTGATTTTTTAAGTGTTAGTTACATATTACAACCTTCTTTTTTTAAGATTGAGGCACCATGTAATTTCCCCCCTGGGAATCAAAGTATCTCTTCTTTTTTCTTCTTCTTTCTATTAGCATGTGTGCACGTGCACGCACATGCTTAGATTTGTGTGTATTCTCATGGGGCTAAGGAGTTAAATTCTACATGCCAAGGCACATACTGTACTGACTGCAATGGGTTATAACAGCATGTGTTTTTATTCCTGCCACACCAGCAACATTTCAAAGTGAATGTTAGTTTGAATTAGATTAGTGTTGGTCATTTTTCCTCCTAACTCAGAGACACGGAAATAAACGCAGCACGGCTGATAAACATTTAGACACCTGTCGTCTCCAATCTCACGTTCCAGGCCTCAGGAACAGATGGAAGTCATGAGTTGTCTCAAACTTCTAATGGAGTCCTAATTTCGTACAGATTGCGCTGTTACCCTTACACACACACACACACACACACACACACACACACACACACACACACACACACACACACACACACACACACAGCTTTTTAGTTCTCTGTTCTCCCTCCTGTTATATGCTTCTATCTCTCCTGCATCTTTCTCCACTTTGAGAGTCTTTAGGCTTACAGTATATGATGAATCTGGTCTGTAGGCGGAAGTAAACAAGCCACCATTACTGTGCTGGCATCTCACTGATAAACCTGAGCATTAACTGTGATGTCTATAAAGGATTTTACTTTTTAATGGCTTTTTGACAAAAAATATATTCCAGGAAATCCTGTAGAACATGTTATATGATGAAAAATGTAGTCAACAAATGCCATTAAGATACAGGTTAGACCGTAACAGACCGTCCGTGAACACTCTATCTGTAAAGTGTCTCGAGATATCTCTTGTTATGATTTGATACTATAAATAAAATTGAATTGAATTGAATTGAATTAAGACCATAAAGGCTGTTTTATGGTTCTGCGGAGGCTCCACGCAGAGCTTTTGCCGTAGCCTACGTAAGTGGCCTGATGTTTATACTTGTGCATTGGTGTGTGCGTCGAGCCTGTGTGTGTGTGGGGGGGGGGGGAGTCTGTGATAGAGTGAGGGAGAAAGTGAGAGAGTGAAGGCAATTATCTTCGGATCGAGTAGCGACTCTAGAGTCATAGTGAGAGAAACAAAGTGTCTCCCCTGTGTTTTCTGACGACGGTGGGAAATCTTTAGCAGGAAAAGTTAACCCTCTCCTTGATTTCATGTTGTTTGGAGAAGGAGAACCGGGAAATGAGTCGGGGGGAAATGCAATGCTACCAAGCCACGGCCGAGCGACATGCGTCGCCGCGACATGTAGTTACATTTTTTGAGAGGTGCACTTCAGGCTACGGCGTAGGGTCCGGCGTAGACGCAGAGGGGTCTGTGGGGGTACCCCGTCGATTTAACGCTGAAGCATAAAACAGCCTTAAAGCCTGCAATGTGCCACTGAACTCTTTCTAGATGGATAGTCTGTATGTTTGCTGGGTGAAATTTCACTTTTGCAATTTCACGAGTTTCAGATTTTTATTAAATTGTGGTTTTTATCTGATGATGAAGAAGAGAAAAGAAAAAATGGATTGCAAGTGTGTTGATTTATAATCAGAAGCTAGCAAGTAATGTTGGCTAGCAGTTGCTGTGCAGGTTACACAACAGCTTCACATCCAGACTGTGGAGGTTGGACAAAAACTTGAATGTTTTTTTTTTTTTTTTTACAAATATCATCAATATACATCCCCAATTTCACACCAGTGTTTTAAGAATAACTTTAACATTCACCCCAACTACCTAGTCTGTCGTAGGGGGTGAATTCCGTCCATGATTAACCCAAGTATTCATACCTTCACTGCAAGTTTTACTCTTTTCAGTTTGACTACTAGCGCAGTGTCGCTAGAGAGCTGGATTCTCTATTGGCTGTGATTCCGTGTCGTCACTTAACCCCAAAACATACTGTATTCTTAGTGCTTATGTCCCCTGTCTTCAAATGTCTCTCTTCCATACACTGTCCCTTCATGTCCTTTTCATTCAGTCTCGGCATTGCATGTGCTATCCACACTCACAGACATAACAACTTAAACAACCCTCCTCTGTGTGGGGCAGGGGGCTGATGACAGAGACATCCACCCACGCTCATTCAAAAGGGCGGCACTGCCACATTATTTACAATAGGCCACACGCACACACACACACACACACACACACACACACACAAATTTATACCCATATGATTTGTCCAAAATGCCACACCCAACACTTTCTTCCTCTTCCTGCATCCCTCAGCCCAATCCTAGTGTTTCCAATAGAGGAGTGAAGAGAAATAAACAGTTAATTAATCCACCATTGGCTCAATCTTGCATATTTCTGCCTAATTAGTAAACCAGGCAATAAGGGGCCCCTGGGTACCCGTCTCCTCCCAACCAGGGCTCCGTCTCCCAGACCAGAACTCCAGCTGTGTGTTTAAGGAGAAATAAATATCACAAAATACATTGCCCCTCTTTCATCTCCTCATACTGAGAAGTAGAGAATTGCTGTGGGAGAATTAATGTTCATTTAATTTCCCTTCTTTCTTCTGCTCATATATTTGGATTCTTCAGGTATTTCTTGTCTCTCCATGTTTCCCTCACTCACTCTCTCTCTCATATACACACACAGAAAACAGGACCTTTTTCATAGCTACTACATCTGCAGGACACATGTTCAGCAAATGTACATTTGTGTGAGTGTCTGTGCACCATGAATTAGTGCGTGTAAGCTTAAAAGAAAGATGTCCGGGCCTGTGTCTGCTGATGGTAAAAGTATGTTTTCCTGATGTCTTGAACATTATTTCTTGTTACCAAAGGCTAATCCGTCTCTCTCAGTTTGATTCATGTCTTCTTAGAACCAATGGAGAAATCCAAAGCCAATCCAGGCTGCAGACTCCACCACAGAGATTGATGCGATCAGCTCTGTTCATACTCAAAATAAACCTGTCTTGATCTGTGGCTTTGTGGACACATTTTCGCTATCTAGAGGCCAGATCCAGGCTCCACAAGTGGCCTAGCAGTAATAGTGACAGTCGCATACCTGAAAGGTTACAACGGCCATGGTTTGTCTGTTGAACTGTTGAAGCTGAGCTCCTACTCAGTAAAGCTTTTTAAATGTCAAGGGGGGTTCATCTTTAATATAAGTGAATAACTGTTTTGCCTACTGCTGGATTACTAATTTCATACAATGTTTTGTCTAAATGACCTTATTCAGGGATTTATTCAATACAGCATTTTGCATTAAAGGTCCTATGACATGCTGCTTTTTGGATGCTTTTATATAGGCCTTAGTGGTCCCCTAATACTGTATCTGAAGTCTCTTTCCCGAAATTCAGCCTTGGTGCAGAATTACAGCCACTAGAGCCAGTCCCACAATGAGCTTTCCTTAGGATGTGCCATTTCTGTGTCTGTAGCTTTAAATGCTATTGAGGAGGAGAGACCACCAAAGCCGATCTACGGAAAGCCTTTCCACTCCCTATTCAGCCCCATTGTACCGAATTTGGTTGCAGTTCCACCAGTTCCACTGGGGGTGATCGCTGTCTAGTGCAAAATGCATGGGACTCTATGGAGCTAGATGGCTAAATGGCTAAATGTCTTTTTCGCCTGATTGCCGTTTAGAAATCTCAGATTTGATTCTAGTTTTTGCAAGTTCAACATGGATTATAGGTCGAAAGTTGAATGAACAAGTACTTATGTCCTTTTGATTTCTTACAGATTGAGTCGTTGTTGCCCATAACACGCTAGCATTCTGCTAATGAATGCTGATTGGTCAGTGAAGGACTGATTACGATCGGAGATCCCGCTTGACGGCATCCGAAGCAGAACCAGAATGTCAGAGTGAATATTTCGGCATGGCCTTTAAAACATTAGCAAACCTCTTTCTAGCACGTGTATTAACACGGAGAGTCTAATCTGTCAGCTGTGTTGTATTAACAGGGAGAGTCTAACCTGTCAGCTGTGTTGTCGATGCCTCGAGAGAAAAAAGGAAGTGACTCAGAGCTCGCCGTAAAGCAGTATCTCTGGCCGTATATGTGTATGACGTCATTGACATTTTAAAAGGCTTTTTAGAACAAAAAAGCCACTTTAAAAAAACATCAAACACTCAGCAGTGTGTATTTTCTTAGCCTCCCCTTTCGAATGCAACATTCAAATTACTAGACAAAAAAGTATATCCTGAGAAAAGTGGATTTTGAGGGGTATAGCTCCATAGAGTCTCATTCATTCTGCACTGGCCTGTGAGCGCCCCCTATATGGATCAAGAGTGGAACTGCAACCAGTTCAGAAGCCGGAAGTAACGAGAGAGTGGAACTTCTTCCCTTATTAGAAATTCTTTGCTGCCACTTTGCTTGTTTGCAAGCCATGATGTCTCTCTCTCTCTCATGGGTGGGCCAAACTCTCTGGGCGGGCAAAGCAGAGAAAGGGGAGGTAACCTTGCTTCTTATGATATCATAAGGAGGAGATTCCAGATCGGCCCATCTGAGCTTTCATTTTCTCAAAGGCAGAGCAGGATACCCAGGGCTCGGTTTACACCTATCACCATTTCTACCCACTGGAGGACCATAGGCAGGCTGGGGGAACTCATATTAATGTTTTTTTTACTTCTGTTCAAGTCCTCCAATGGATCTGTCAGACTTTTAGGTGTGCAGCAGTATTCCTTCCCAGTATTTCTAAGTAAGCAAGATAAAACTTGTATAAAGTGCAACACTCAAAGAAGTCATTTATATCACGTCAAATGCTTTTATGATAGAACTTAAAGGGGCTGTACTCGAAATACAAAAAAAAAAAAAAGTGGTCTGGGATTGCCTCCACACAGCTTTCACAGACTGTTCCCCAACTCGTCAAATACTGGGGCTTTGTAACCGCCCTCTGCGTCTGATCCCGAAGTACAAGGCACTAACATGCATGCGGGCCAGACAGGATCTCAAAACAAAGAACAGAGAAACTCGGATTACAACACACACAGAGGGAGTGTAACATCATTCTTTGCTCAGGATGCCATTACTCCACTATATCTTTACACAGCAAATATTTGTTTACTGCTATATTAATGTTCTGAATATCGAGTACAGCCCCTTTAATATCACCAAGTCTCCAGTAAAAAGGAGCAAGTTGCCATTCAGACCGAAAACTACTGCATTTGGTGGGGCGTTTTGTTTCAGGTGCCACTGAGAAAATAAAATACAATTAAGCAAGTCCAGTTTTTGAGTATAGAATAGATTAGGTTGATGAGCATGAAGGCTGATCAGACATCAAAACACTACACATTTTTTTTTGTTTTTTTTTAAAGATGATTTTTTTGGGCACTTTTAGGCCTTTATTTGGATAGGAAAGTTTAGACTTGAAAGGGGAGAGAGAAGGGGAATGACCTGCAGCAAAGGTTCCACAGGTCGGAGTCGAACCTGCGGCCGCCGCATCGAGGAGTAAACCTCTACATGTGGTCGCCCGCTCCACCAGGTGAGCTAACCAGGGGCCCGCTGCACAGTTTTTTATAAAATCATGATTAAGGTTTTACTGCTCTGGAGAGTTGTCTTTTGTTGTGGCAATCAGGAGGTAAACAGTAGAACTACGGTGTTCATTTTACAAGTAATCTACCAGGAATGAACAGTTGCGTGGAGATTAAAGTTGAGCCAGATTTTGCATTTTTGTTTTTTGCCCGAGCCTCATTCAAATCAATGACACAGTGCTACTGTCGGTTAGCCTAGAAATCTAGACGCACCCTATCGGCAGCAAATGTAATTTGCAACTGTTGATCTGAATGCAGCCTAATCCTAAAATCATGCTTAAATGATCACAGCGTCTTCATTACTTTGCAGTCATGCAATTGAGAACTGCACACGTTTTACATTTAAATTTTGTATCGGTGTCTTAAAGATACCAAGGTTAAGTGGCGTTCTGTCCTGAAACATTCAAATCAGGATGATAGTAGTACAGTTTTTGTTTCAGAGATAAATGTTTGTTTTCCTACAAAATGAACACTCAGTTGCCAGTTTATTAGATAGACCTAGCTGAACTGAACAGCAACAACACAACGTCATCAAGGTTACAATGAACAGTATGTTTTAAAACTGTTTTAGAGAGGTGGTGATTCAACTTGATGATCATTTTGGAGGATGTAGTTTGTGGTGCTGTTGAATTGTAATGCATTACTGACAGGTGCTGGTTAAATAACAGAAACACATCTCTGTATGTATCTGTGTTTGATCTACGTGGGATCTATCTGAGATTGGTTGAGCTGCAGTAGTGAATTAGATGTGTAATCTTGTTTCTAATCGTGACAAACCTTTAAATCCCCATTCTGCGTTAAAACCTGCCAGGATTTTACAGAACCAGGTATGACCTCTGACCTTGACTTGATAGAGTTTATGTACTTAAAAAAAAATCTGTCCAGTTCACTAACAGTGAGAAACAGATGAGTCGTGACACACAGTAACAGGGGGATCCTCAATTTTGACAAAATGTTCAGCGTGTTTGACAAGTGGTAGAGGTGTGTGTGTGTGTGTGTGTGTGTGTGTGTGTGTGTGTGTGTTGGGGGGGTGTCTCCAGATCAGGACTAATCGGTAGGATCAGCCGCAGTGAATAGGCTCGTCGTTATTCTAAATTGGCCAGGATATGTGGTTATATGATAGAGAGCGAGGGTTTAAATCCCTCAGCCGGCATTGTTGGGCAGTCTATACAAGCTGGCTTTTCTCCACACACACACACACACACACACACACACACACATACATACTAGTATGAGAGCAAGGATGAGCATTGATGATAAATGTATAATCCCCACACACACACACACACACACACACACACACACACACACACACACACACACACACACACACACACACACACACACACACACACACACACACACACACACACACCATTAAACCCAGTGGATTACAGTTTGGGGAATTACAGCAGGGATTTCTGTTGTCTCTCTTTCTGTCTTGCTCTTTCCTCTCCTCCTCTGCTTTCACTGCCCTCACTTGTCAACAGCCCCACTTGGCCCGGGCTTCCAATCCAAAGCTTTGATGAGGCAGTGTCAGCTATTTGTTTGGCCAAGCTCAAATAGATCTCTGAATAGAAAGAGTGTATGAGAAAGAGAGAAAAAAGCTGAAAGAGAGGGAGAATGGCCATCCTGGTATGTGATAATATTGAGAAATAATCTGCCACCTTCTTCTTCCTCTCCTCCCTCTTTCTGTTGTCTCTCTCTCTCTCTTTCTCCATTCTTAACTCTGTCTCTCGCCCTTTATCTCCTAAACACAGACTGTGCCAGTGTCGGCTTGCAGCTGATTACCGTTGTAATCACTCACATTTTAGATGATCTGATAGGAGAAAAGGCCTACAAATCATCTTAACACCCCCCTAAATTCCCCTGAACTCCTTCTCCTGAAGAAGGAGGCCAACAACAACTACTTTATTTTTGTCCTCAATATTTTCTACTTAAACAGCAGGCCAGAAAATTCCTTCAGAAAATCCCAGTAAAAACAATGCCTGGGTAAGCCCATTCTGCCAATATCCACCGCTTATTTCAGTGTAATGTAAGCCCTGGATTTGCCAATGTAAGTAGATTGGGGCACAATGTAAGTACAAGTGGAGTTGATGTAGCTAACTTTGTACTAAGTGGCAGCTTGCTGTGTCTTAGTGAGTGCTGCTCTCTGCCTTTGTAGAGGTTTTAGAACTTTCACTGACAAACTGGCTTCAACTGCAAGAACTATGTACCTGTAGGTTGTTTTGTTTACTGGTGATTGTGTTTGTGCATCCAACTATTGTGTTTTGATACAGAGAGCAAACAGTTTTATTAAAGTAAAAACCTTTTTATTTAAGTTTAAACGTTTTAACGCTTAAACGTTTAAGTGTTTGCTGCTCATACCAATTGAGTTGTGATGGAAATTATTGTATTTGATCCACCATAGTGCAAGGATTGTATGTAACTGGTATTGCCAAAGGACTTTAAATTTAGGTTCATATTTTTGGGGTTTTCATTTGCCTCACAAAGCCATCCTACAAATTCCATTTAGCTCATTGTGGTCTACTGAGGTGCAGCATGCATTCACTTTGGTAAGTTGCAGTGTCGTTTGGCATTGGCCAGAATAACTTTGCAGCTGATTGGATCAATCTTTAAGCCCAACAGCATATTTTCCCTTTCAAAATATACTCAAATATGCTCATACAAGCACAAACGAGGCATTATAACCCCAAACCAGAGCAGTTAAGTTGTTCATTGGCCAGTTGTTTTAATTTGCTCTCAGGTGCGCATGCTCATGATTAGACACAAGATTCTCCTTCCATATTACATTAAAACAATTTTCCCTCCAGTATTCAACCTCATGTTGTTACTGTAGTAGTAGGATTAAGGTGTATACATGATTCAAATATTCTTTAATAATGTGACTAAAATTAGAGCGTCAGTAATGATCACAACAAGCTCAGTTCATGGCAAATTTACTTCAATTTACTTGTCTTAAAGGTGCTCTAAGTGATGTTGGGTGACGGCACTTCTTGTTGACATTCAAAGTAGTAACGAGGCTAGCTCGCCCCTCCCTCCTCCTCATCCCGTCCCCTCTCCCTCTCTTCCGTGCGCTAACCCCCCAACCCCCACCCCCAAATCCTTCTTGTCGGTTATTGGCTGGAAGACTGTTTGTTATGTTTCGTGGTGCAGGTTGGCACAATTTGTTTTTGTTGGCGCTTGTGGAGCCGGGGCTGTCTACAGAGACTGCGTTTTTTTTACATTGTGTTCAGGGGACAGGCAGCTCGTGGCTAGTGAGGAGATGTTTGCTGTATGTGACAAAAAATGTTGTAGCCTAAAAAAACACGTGACATCGCTTAGAGCACCTTTAAATGAGTTAATATCGGAAAAATTGCAGGCCATGTAAACATAATCAAACGCTATGAAAAGCACCACATTTTTTCTTTTGTATGTTTGTGTCTGTGTTGCAGCTTGGGAACTGTTAATTACACATGAAGGGGTCCCCTAGCAGCAGGCCAGGAGCCCTAAGGGGCCAGTGGTGGTGCTGGTGGGACGGGGAAACAGATTATGGCGGTCTCGGGGCACCAATAGATGGCCAGATGA
Source organism: Sander lucioperca (assembly GCF_008315115.2). Classification (NCBI taxonomy): domain Eukaryota; kingdom Metazoa; phylum Chordata; class Actinopteri; order Perciformes; family Percidae; genus Sander; species Sander lucioperca. Next base: position 2,256,956 of record NC_050177.1, read on the forward strand.
ACCAGCAGGGGCCCCTATCTTTTATTCATTCCCCCAGTGGACCCCTCCACAGGTCCTGGACATGAGGCCCGCTCACAATAGGCCAGGGCTGCTTTATAAAAATGTTATTTTTGTGTAGAACATTTTGTTGAAATAATTGTTATAATAGAGCTTGTGAAACACACAGTTAAGGGTTTGAAGGGTTTGGCATTGACTGATGAGGCTCAAGTTGGCCAAAGTCGTCAGATATGGTTTTGTATGCAACTGTGAACAACAAAATCGTGTGTGTGTGTGTGCATCATATAAGTCCTGTAACATACTACTGTATTGTTTTAATGAGGTGTGTATGTGTGTGTGTCCAGGGGTGATAATCCTGTCACCCGTCTGCAGAGCCCCAACGAAACCCCTGCTAAGCCACTTGATTCACTTTGATCCAGTTTTGGGGGGCAGTTTAATTTCCCATAATGCCATTGATCAATGATTTCTTTTCAGTGCTGATGTAATTAGTATTTTTTTTTTTTTAACCGGTTTTTGTGCCCCTATCTGACTGAAAGAAAGATCAATTTCAGCTCACACAGAGGATTACATGAACATATGAACACAAACGTGTGTGTGTGTGTGTGTGTGTGTGGGGGGGGGGGCAGTTATATAGACTGAAAAACACTAATCTTAACCAGTAACATTACACTGCCTTTTCTCCTAGAGCTACACCAGTTGGCGCAGTTTAAATAACTATGAAAATTAACAGTCACAACAATTAAAATCCTACCCTAAACACTTCCAGCTCTTATGCATAATTCATCAAATTAATATAAAGATCTGGTATTATCCTATTAAGAAAGGGTTGTTTTTATTAATTCACTTGATTAAGTGGTTAGCTTGAGCAGGGTGGCCTGATTGCAAATAGTCAAATGATTAATATAAGCCATTGTTGGTGTCCTCTCTGATGAGTTCTATTAGCTATTCAGTACAAATGAGTTAAACCTTGGTTTTATAACCACATTAAGACCTCGCAGCCAGTGAGGAGCATTACAGCCACAAGTATTGCATGAAGCATCGCTGTATCTCTTTATGGCTGTTGAGCACACTGTAGTAACATTGATATTGGTGGGTGTCAGAGGATGAGTTAATGAACTTGGTTTGTGAACTGTGATGCAACTCTGGAAAACATGGCTCAAATGTCTGATTATGAATGTTAATGATATGTCTCTGAATATATCTGATTCCACTCACCATTATATGGAGAATATTGAAATGATTGAGTTTCCTTTGTGCTGCTGTTTGCTGGGCTCACTGTCAGACACACGTACAGTTTCCTGATGCACATTAGAGCAATTACGCATGTCTGTTCCTAAAAGTCTTGTTCGGTGTAGTCTGGATCAACTGCAGTACATTTCCAGGATAAAGCCTGACGAGCTAGCAAGCCATTAATATAATACACCCATCCAAGCCACACACTGAAAATGGCAAGTTTTGAAGAAAATGTGGATCGTGCAACAAGGCCAGCCTGCTTGGTTCGTTCAGGGAATGATTGTAAAGATTTACAAAGAATATGTTTACGGCATTTACTCTTTAACTAGGACGTTTTGGGACCGATTGGCGGGTATTGCTGTGAACAAAATACACCTGGCAATACACTGGTAAGAGCAAATTACATTTAACCATGTATCCAGCTAATATATATAGCTCACGTTACTGTATTGTGTGAACAGTTAAAGGACAATTCCGGCGCAAAATGAACATAGGGGTTAATAACATATGTGTTACCGAGTTGAACGTTCTCTGGGATATGTTTTCATGCTAATCGAATGCGTCTCTAGCTTTAAATAACCTACTGCAAAACCGGTGGTTACCTGCTAATGCTAGTGATTTACCAAGTGCCCCGAAAGCTAGCGTTAGCAGGTAATCACCGGTTTTGCGGTAAGTTGTTTAAAGCTAGAGACGCATTCGATTAGCATGTAAACATATCCCAGAGAACGTTCGACTCGGTACACATATGTTATTAACCCCTAGGTTCATTTTGCGCCGGAATTGTCCTTTAACCTTATTTAATATTGTATGTGGCGTTTTCTTATACGGGTAGCAAAAGTTCCACCAAAACAATTTCCTTCCCGAGGCTATTTTGCAGAGCCACCGTTGCTGCCTCCGGAGACGATTGTGATTGGTTTTAAGAAATGCAAACAACCCAGAGCGTTTTGTCTTCTTCTTCTCCTATCCTAGAATGTATGTGTGGTGTAGCCAGACCTTACTCCACAGCGCTGTGGAGATAGGTCTGGCATTGCGAATATCCAGTGTGAATTATGGAGCTGTCTACAGCTTGGGACGACTCCCAGAGCCTCACACTTGTCATTTGGTGGGCAGTGTTGACCTCCTTTCCACTTTGCAACACAGGCGGAGACCACTTGCTAAATACAAGCCTGTGTGTGTGTCAGACGGTTAGTAAACTTCATGACATAACTCCGTTAAACCATTTAACTAGAAGCACAATGACCAAGCATTAAGTTGATTGTTGCTTTAATTTGTGCTAAGTAAATGTTAAACGTAATCAAATAAGACATTCATGGTTTGAAAACAGTGCCGTGTTTAGCAAAGTAAGACTTTTAATTATGGATATTTGTGACTGAGTTTTGCATCATTGTTCTGACCAGTTGTCTGCAATTTGTTAGAAAGTGATTAATCTATTGCCTTCCAATTTTAATGGATGTGGTTTGGAAGATCATTTAGATTTTTTAATTCAGCACAATACAATGTTAAACTTAACCAAGATGTTAGATGCCAGAAATGATCGTGCCAGAAAAGATTCACTAAAATAATTTGGCAGACTTTCAGGCTTCAACTAATGATTAGTTTCACTATCGAATAATCTACTGAGAACATTCTCTATTAATTAGTTGTGTGGTCTACAAAATGTCAGAAGACAGTGAAAAATGTAATAAAAGCCCAAAGTGGCATCTTTACATTGCTTGTTTTGTACAACCAACAGTCCGAAAACCAAATAAATTAAGTTTAGTATAACATAGGACAAAGAAAAACAGCAAATCATCACATTGGAGAAGGGAATGTTTGGTATTTCTGCTTTAGAAAATGACTGAAACGGTTAGTCATAATCAAAATAGTTGCTGGTTAGTTTTCTGTTGATTGACTAATTGATTAATCTACTTGAGTCTAAATTCTAAAAGTGTCAATTTTGTGTATTTATGAGCGAGTGATACATGCAAAAGTTGTTGCACAAACCTCATGAGACATGTCGTTATTTTGCGACTTGAGGGATAATTCTCTGAAATTAGACATGTCTATTCCCTCTCGAAACTTACCTGACAGCAACCTTGTGGTCAGTACTGACCATTAGCCTTGTCTCTCATTTACCTGACTTTCTTTTGAACTAAGCCCATCCTGCAGGGCTTACACGCTTGTGTGGAAGGCCACAGCCTGAAATTACCAGCAGACCTTCTGCCAAAACCCGACCAGGTAGTCATTACTGGAAAAGCCTTCAAGTTTTTCACCCTTTTGAAGTGTATCAGTACTTAGAGAGATAACAATGCTGGTGCCCTTGTCGGGTTCTTCAGGTGTGTGTGTGTGTGTGTGTGTGTGTGTGTGTGTGTGGTGTGTGGACTTCCCCGTTTCCATTTGGCTGGCTGATCTTTAAAGTTGCTCACTGGTCTGGTTACAGCCAGGGGATGAGCCATGGCATTGAGTAGTTTCAAATGGAACCAAACTAAGCCTATATGCAAACAAAACCTAGGGAATTAGGGGAACTAAGCTGGCCTGTTCACAGTAACTCCTCGGCCAACGCTGAACCACAGAAGAAGAGAGAGTGAAGGAGAGGAGGGTGGGAGTGAATGAGCGAGGCTCTCTGAATTTTCATGAAGGACCTGTTCTTTTAATTGTGTTGAACGAAACAACAGGGGCTAAGTAATGGGGTTTTAAAGCGAAGCACATTTGGATAGATTGTGTAACGCCCTGTGTGGGTGTGAGGCAGGGAGCAGAGAGGAGAGAGAGGGAGAGAGACAACGAGGGCGAGTGGGCGGTATTGTGTGGCAAGAACAAAAGGCGAAAGTTGGCAAACGGAGGCACCCACTGAAAAGCCTGAAACCAAACTGGCCGGCTAATTACTGACATGCATTGTCAAGGAGGAGGAAACACAACAAAACCGGGATAAAGATTAATTTTATACCTCATCCTCCTCGCTGTCAGACACACAGAAACAAATCCTTTAAATTGAAAAAGAAAATCAAAACGAGGCAAGTAGATAGAGGTAGACGGGATCACAGGGATAAAGCTATGGGAGTGTAACAGTGCAAAGCAGTGCTAGTAAAGCTTCCTTTATTCTGTCAATCCCTCCTCTCAAACACAGGCTATAGACTTGTCTTCACGTTTCTGAGCTGTCTCCTCTCAGACTCTCCGTAAAAAGTAAAAAAAAGTAAAGAGTTTGAGAAGAGGACTGTTTATGAAATAGAAAAGGGAACATAAATAGGCTGGGAGTGCACATAAAGTTGCTGCCATATATTTAGGTCAGTTATAATGGAAGTCTCATATATTGGCAAAGGTTGCAGAAATGCCCAGACTTATATTTAGAGGCTGCAGTTAGGAAACACAGAGGTCAAGATCTTGAGTGTGTTGTCATGCAGCAATGTGTTGTAAAATAATTTACAAAGAGGGATAACAAGAGGAAAGGTGGGACTGAGTGCTAGGATTATTACCGTAATATTGGTGTCTTTTGGAGAGAGTGCTAACATCTCCTGACATGTCTGTTCTACATCCAGCTCTTTCAGACTTTGGTCTGGATTTTTCTGATTCTTTGCTCATCTTTTTATTTCTCTGTTCCATTTTTGACAAGTGTTTCGAAAAAAAATCGCTTGTCATCCCGAACCTATGCCAGGCTGGTTTTATTTTCCCCTTATTATTATTATTTTTTGAGTGTTTTTTTGAGGTTTCCCGAGTGAACATCGGCGATTTGGAGATGAAAGGGGATGGAATCATCCCGATTCCTGCCCTGCCACTGAGCCGCTCAAACTCCCTGACAAAGCTGTCAGACTCCATTTTTGCTCCAACTGCCAGAGTAAACTTGCTCTGCCATTTACAATCAACAAGAGGCAGCGCAAAGTCCCGCTTCTGCCGTGTCAGAACCCTCCAACTGCTCCCCATTAAAGTCTACCCCCCTCCCCCCTTGTTTCTCTCTCAACAGCATGTCTGTCTGCTTATATTTCTTGTTTTTTTCTCCTTTATTTCTGTCTCTGTTGTGTCCTGCATCCACACATGTAGTATATGGATTTTTAATAACTGTGAGGAGGTTGATTTGAAATTCTTAGCCGTAATTGTGAAATTGCATTTTTAAATGTGAATGGTTTACCTTCCAATTAACTCTTGGAAGGTTAACATATTTTATACCACAGATTATGCAAGTCTTAGACACCTGCAAGTGTAGGAAGATCTCATAATAGTCTTATAACTGTGTATAAATTGTGTTTTGGGCTTAAATCTAGCAGTACCTCTTGCAATCCAGAAGTACGTAAAACAGTGAGTCTCAGTAACAGGCACGGTTTAAATATATTAAACAGATTGTCATTAGGCAAAAACTAGGAAAATAAGGACCAGATTTTTTATAATTTCAATAACTTTTAATAATTGCTTCTCAACAAGGGGCTAATTACACTTGTGAGTGTTCCTTCCTATATATATTATTATTATTATTATTATTATTATTTCTTTGTGAGGCACATCATAGTCCACTGTGTGTCTATGAGGACACAGGGAGGTTTGCGAGGGACAGCACACATATACATGAGAGAGACAGTAATAGAGAGCGAGGGGGAGAGGGAGGATGCTTGGCGTCTCTCTAGCAGTGGTGCTCCTGGTGTGTGAGAGGAAGAGTCTCCATTCTCTGGCTGGGCTTTCATGTAGAGATGCCCAGGAGAGAATGAAAGAGAGAGATGCACAGAGGTGAGAGGGTGCAATGAGATGTTTACGGGGAAACATTTTAGCTTCGCTCCAGGTTTGCCACCAGTCTTTAAAATAAAGCTATAAAGCTGCAAGGAATGGTTGATTAATCAATCGACCGGAAGTTAATCTCCCAACTATTTTGCTAATTGCATAACTAATTCAAATACAAATTAGTTGAAGCTGCAACTGTGACATTCTGTAAAGTCTTGTATTATCATGTACAGACAAAGAATTGTCTTAGCCTGGCCCTTCTCACATTAATCAGAGCACTTGTTTGCAGATTATGTCTGTGAAATTCTACCTGACATAATGGTTACCGCTGGAGTTGAAGACTTGTTGGAAGTTGTAAGTCCACCACTGAAGCAACCATATCACAGCTCTACTAGTAATGTCTGATTTGAGTACGTGTTTGGATGTGTGACCGTTCGTGTTTGTGCACCTGCACCATGGTCACTTTCATTGCGCTGAAATAAAATACTTTTATTAACTTGATTATTTCCCCCGTTACCCACTGAAATGGACACCTAACCATTACAAGAAATTGTGCACCTCTCCCGTTTATTCTGCCTTTCTCAGCCCAGTCTGTACCGTCAGCTCGGCCGGTCTCAGCGTGGCCCAGCTCGGCTTGGAATGAAACAGCGCGTCCATAATCTCTGTGCCGGCATGTTAATTTTCAAGTCAAAGGGGCAGCTCCCTTTTCATCACGGCGGAGGCTGTGGAATATTCAGCGCGCTGCAGATGTTCATGAATAATGTCTGTGGCCAAACCCCTGGCTGAGGCTGGGGGAGGAGGGAAGGGGGAGAGGAGGAGGGAGTGAGGCCAGATGAATTACACGTAGGGGGGATCTGACAGGCGGCGTGGAGCTTTGTGATCATTCCAAAGTTCTAATAATCTCTCTCACCTTCTCCATCTCCCCAGTAATGAAAGAGAATAGGTGATTGCACCCCGGGCTATGTTCCCCGCGTAATGACTCCTCCAAAGGCACAGAGCCGCCAAGGAAAAATGAACTTTGAATGAGCGGCGAATTGGCTCTGACAGAGTGATAGACCGTGACACAGATTCTGTAGCAAAACAGACGTAGTGCTAATTGATTATCAATATTTTAAGCAAAGTGATGAAAATAAGCATTAAGAGATGTGAAAGAGGGAAGAGAGAAGGGAGTGCACAACGTTACCTTCGAGGGGGGCTGTCATTTGCCCAATCTTCCTCACTCTTTCTTCACCCTGTGCTTCTACTCCTCCTGCGGCCAGGCCGTCTCCCTCGTTTCCCCCATTTCCCCGGTGCCACTCTCAGCCTGCCCTCTCCCTCTCTCATCTTTTCTCATGAGCTGACATTTTAGCGTTAATTGCCAAATATGTCCCTGAAATTGTATTAATTTTGTAACGCTTTGCTTTATTTATTTCTTCGCTCTCACCTGCATTTGATGTTCTTTCTGAGCCTTGTTATCAGGCCCAGAGATAGTCACCTTGTACCTCGGAGTGTGTAATTTTGGAGTTCAATCACATATTATTTTTTTTCTTTCTTTAAGAAAGAAAAGAAATCAAACAATGTATTCAAATATATTGTCGGTAATGTTGGGCTGTCTTTACAGAATTTGTAAAAACATATCAAAGAAAATGAACACACACACACACACACACACACACACACACACACACACATACACACACACACGACCCACCATTTGTGAAGTCCACACCAAAGAGCAGCCGGGGACCACCAAGTTTGTGTGCCTATTCTGCAGTGTGTGTTTGTTGCTATAATGTGGTCAGTTGTGCTGAGCCCTATTGACGCTGCCAGGGTCCCGGCTCTCCTGCCTTTCTTTTCTAAGTGGCCGCCCTCCTGAACCTCCTTGTGTCAGCACTGCGATTAGCGGCTCTAGTTTACCTTTCATGTGCGGGGGTCCTGATAGACTTAGCCCCATCTCTCCCTCCACCACCACCACCACTACACACACATGAGACACACACACACTCAGTGGTGTGCCATCACAATGGCATCCAACAGGCTTTCAGCAGGGGAGCCAGAGCCTATTCTCTACCATTCAACAACACGCTCAAGTGCGTTCACATTGGAATAGATGAGCAGATACACACACACACACACACACACACACACACACAAAAGAATATTTCTGTTCTGAAATTGCAGCACATGTACAACTTCTTACCAGGAAGGTTTGATTATTGTGGGTTAAAATTTGAGCGTCTTTTCTGGAAAATAATGATGCAATGTGGAACCTCCTTGTTTGATTTTGAAGTTATAGGTAGGCACAGAAAGTATTATAGGTAAATATGACCAGCTAATGAGCATTTATTTAATGGTCAGTAGCTTCAAATAGTTATTCAGAAAAAGAAAGTTGTGGTAATTAAGTCTATCAGGGAGTGCTTATTTCCCATCTGAGTACCACTCACAATTTGATTTGATTTTATTGTGTTTCTAAATTGGATTATTTTGTTTGGAAAAGGGAAGTACTTGGTTAAAGTTGTCAAAGTATTGTTCTAATTGTAAAATTGTGAAAAGGTTTCTAGCAAATACTGCAAGAGTTGGCTAAATCTGCCCTTATTCTTATATAACATCAACAATTGTTTTGTGATAGTAAAGACAGATTATCTGTGTCAGGGTTTTGCAGAATCTACATGTTGAGGCTCCATACTTCCAGGGGTACTGCTGGTGCTGGCGTGCACCCACCCGAAAATCTATGTATCAGTGCTACGGTAATACCATGTTAGTTGCAATGGATGCACTTTATCACATGAATAGAAGAATGTAAGCATGATTACTTTGGGTATGTAAGTGTGGCCTGATAATGTACAACTCCATGTTGTGTTGGGTGAAATGCTACACTGAACTATAACAAGTTCCTGTACAGGAGACATATATGGTGGGACCACTGGATCACCTTGATGGAGAAAAGCCGGCTTAACTGTGCACTTACACCGTGCAGAGGCAAAGCAACTGGTACTTACTTACATTTTCCAAGGAGCGCTGTGAGACATGAAGCAACAGAGAGTTAAGCATCAGAGAGTTAAGCATCAGAGAGCGTGGAGCGACAGCTGGCAGAGAGATCTCTGATTTGGTGGCAATGGATATGGTTTAGCAAAGGCCATATGAAAGGTGTGACCTTATGTTCTTCTGTTGTAACACTTCTGGCATTAGTACCAGTATCAGTCTGCGTCTTTCTGTCATAAAATGTATGAAAAGCTCTGCCTTTTGCCTATGTGTCCCCATCCATGATATGGCAAAATATTCCTGTTGAGGTTTTTCAACATGAATATGTTCACCAAAAACATGGTAAACAACATCCCAGATACAATAAATATAGTATACACGAATGTATGAAGACATTTACCAACAATTTATTGCTACATCAATTGAATTTGGTTTGTCTACTTAAACTACTAAAAAATCCTATGCCAAGTGAGAGCAGACTCTCTGGCCACAAGAGACAGCTATGTACTTGCTGTTTGAATGACACAATCAAAGTTGTCACCAGTCCAAAGCGCATGGTAACAGATTATTCTGTGACATTAACATACAGTATGCAAACTTACTGTATACTCCTTTCACACTGAACCCATGCAATGTTGAACCTCCATTGTAAATACAGCACTGTTGTGGGCCCTTTTTTTCTTTTTTCAGAACCATGCAAATACTGTCTAGCTGTAGCATTTGCAGCTCTTTTTTTCACCCATGAAAAAGTAGCCTGGCATGACTGGCCAAATGTGGGCTGAACCTATTTTTTTTAGCATCCTACGAGGGATTTGTCTGTTAACGTGGTATCTCTAGCACCTAGCACACAAACCTGTTCAAAGGTTACAAGATAGAAAAGGATGCAAAGAAGCAGGAGAGTGTTTAGCAAATGATAACGGAGGAGAAAAGAAGGACATAAAGGAAATAAAGAAAAGAATAAAGAGGCATAAGAAAGAGACGTTGGCATGTGGAGACATGACAGGGGTGAAGTTGAGGGTGAGATGTCATTCAGAGGCCCCAGGATGCTTAATATTTTACCATGTGATCCCTGCATTATGAATTTGGTCTGATTGCCCTCTCAAGACCTCTGATATGCACTTACCTACTCATCTCAGTAAAGTTCTCATGACAGAACTTTTGTATTTATCTAAAAGGCATGCCCACCCTCCGACCAAACCAATTAAATATCTGTAATTTTACTGCTAACACACGCTTTAATGTAACATTTTAATCTACTACTGTAAAATGCGAGGGCATTTACATATGATATATATGCTGTAGTTTCACAGTGAGGTTTCAGGGTTGAACTTTGTTTGACCTGGTGGTTGCATTATAGAGGCTTTGTTGCTGGCTTCACTTTACCCCTCAGGCTTATGTGTGTGTGAGGTGCTCTTATGCCTGATGTGAAGTTGTGGACATCCGTGTGTATTCCTCAGGTGTGTGCATGTGTGTGTGCAGCCTATGGCATTGCGTGGTCCTCAGAGTAACCTCCCTCTCTGATCTCCCTGACCGCTGGAGGCCTCTGCTCCTCCCAACCTTTTCTGAAATTTTCCTCTTTGGGTTCAGGGTCCGTGGCTCCATCTTTGTGAGCACACAGAGTCAGGGGATACACTTTCGCCCTTGGGTCTAAAGGGTAGGTTGGGGTGCTGGGCCCGAGCCACCCACATGCATCGCAAAGATCCCACTGCTCAGCTGCTTATTGCCCCACGTGAAACCTGTTCTTAACCTTAGACCTCCTATGCAAGGTTTTGCCCAAAGGAAATAAGACTCAGACCCAAATGTGTTGTCTGGAGCTGAGTGGTGTGTGGTGCAGAGGGGTTTGGAACATGAGCTGAGGATTATTGTACTGATCTTCCTAATTCTTCACTCTAACTTTAAACTGATTAGTACATGTCTTATTTAGACTCAGACAATTAAATCAGATCAACAACTTAAAGGAAGCTGCCTAATTGGATTGCTACACACAGGACAATATGATGCTCAAAGTTGGGCTGTCCTCTCTTGGTCAAGTAGTTGACCAATTGGTCATTAGGGTCTTGGTCTACCAAGACATTTTTAGTCAGTTAGCTGTTTTTGTGTTGTCTTTATGGGGATAAGCTTTTAGTTATTAGTTATTACTTTTAGAAACTGGAGTCACATCTCTGCCATCACAAAAATATGTAGGAAATGCTTAGCCTTTAAACGGATAGTTCAGATTTTTTTTAAATGGGGTTGTATGAGGTGCTCTTCCATAGTCAGTGTACAGTCGTGGCCAAAAGTTTTGAGAATTACATAAATATTGGAAATTGGAAAAGTTGCTGCTTAAGTTTTTATAATAGCAATTTGCATATACTCCAGAATGTTATGAACAGTGATCAGATGAATTGCATAGTCCTTCTTTGCCATGAAAATTCCACTGCATTTCATTGCTGTCATTAAAGGACCTGCTGAGATCATTTCAGTAATCGTCTTGTTAACTCAGGTGAGAATGTTGACGAGCACAAGGCTGGAGATCATTATGTTTTATTATGTTTATGTTAACATTGTTCTTCCATTGTTAACCATGGTGACCTGCAAAGAAACGCGTGCAGCCATCATTGCGTTGCATAAAAATGGCTTCACAGGCAAGGATATTGTGGCTACTAAGATTGCACCTAAATCAACAATTTATAGGATTATCAAGAACTTCAAGGAAAGAGGTTCAATTCTTGTTAAGAAGGCTTCAGGGCGTCCAAGAAAGTCCAGCAAGCGCCAGGATCGTCTCCTAAAGAGGATTCAGCTGCGGGATCGGAGTGCCACCAGTGCAGAGCTTGCTCAGGAATGGCAGCAGGCAGGTGTGAGCGCATCTGCACGCACAGTGAGGCGAAGACTTTTGGAAGATGGCCTGGTGTCAAGAAGGGCAGCAAAGAAGCCACTTCTCTCCAAAAAAAACATCAGGGACAGATTGATCTTCTGCAGAAAGTATGGTGAATGGACTGCTGAGGACTGGGGCAAAGTCATATTCTCCGATGAAGCCTGTTTCCGATTGTTTGGGGCATCTGGAAAAAGGCTTGTCCGGAGAAGAAAAGGTGAGCGCTACCATCAGTCCTGTGTCATGCCAACAGTAAAGCATCCTGAGACCATTCATGTGTGGGGTTGCTTCTCATCCAAGGGAGTGGGCTCACTTACAATTTTGCCCCAAAACACAGCCATGAATAAAGAATGGTACCAAAACACCCTCCAACAGCAACTTCTTCCAACAATCCAACAACAGTTTGGTGAAGAACCATGCATTTTCCAGCACGATGGAGCACCGTGCCATAAGGCAAAAGTGATAACTAAGTGGCTCGAGGACCAAAACGTTGAAATTTTGGGTCCATGGCCTGGAAACTCCCCAGATCTTAATCCCATTGAGAACTTGTGGTCAATCCTCAAGAGGCGGGTGGACAAACAAAAACCCACTAATTCTGACAAGCTCCAAGAAGTGATTATGAAAGAATGGGTTGCTATCAGTCAAGATTTGGCCCAGAAGTTGATTGAGAGCATGCCCAGTCGAATTGCAGAGGTCCTGAAAAAGAAGGGCCAACACTGCAAATACTGACTCTTATAAATGTCATGTAATTGTCAATAAAAGCCTTTGAAATGTATAAAGTGCTTGTAATTATATTTCAGTACATCACAGAAACAACTGAAAAAAACATCTAAAAGTAGTTTAGCAGCAAACTTTGTGAAAACTAATATTTGTGCCATTCTCAAAACTTTTGGCCACGACTGTACAGTATGACCTATAGTAGATGGCGGTCGGCACGCCCCCAGTTTGTAGAAAAAGGCAGGAGTCCCGGCATGAAGGCTAAATAATATACTACTGTGGATGGGGAGCAGCAGCTTAACGTATTTTGGCCACCTAAAACAAATCTATCATTTTAAGTGTAAGCTATATTTAGAATATTTCCCAACTTTACCTTGACGTCAGACAGCCCTGTTTAAGTTTACATGTGGGGATCTGAAGCCGTTTTATGCTGTTGTCAAAGCTACCAGACTCCATTGACAAAAAAATTTTACCTTGCAAAATACAGGAGTTGCTGTACTCCCGTGTTCTTCAAGGTAAAATTAATATTTTTGTCAATGGAGTCTGGTGGCTTTGGCGAGAGCATCAATGACGGCTTCAGTTCCCACACATAAAATTAAACAGGGCTGTTTGATGGCATGGTCAAAATATTCTAAATGTAGCGTACACTTAAAATTATATGATTTTTTTTTTTAGCTGGCTAAAATACATTTAGCTGCCACCCCCATCCACAGCAGTATATTGCTTAGCTTCCGTGCCTGTTTCTTCCAAATGGGGGCGTGCCGACCACCATCAACTGTGGGTAATACACGGATTATAGACCTCATACAACGATAGTTAATAAAATCTGAACTACCCCTTTAAGAAGCACTAGAATATCTAAACATATTAGGTAAGCAGCTAACTAATACAATTATTAACAATAAATTTGCAGAATAATTTGTATTAATCGTTGGTCTTGGACAATGTATGTAAATAGTTTAAAATGCGTTCCCAGAGCCCAAGGTGATGGCTTAAAATTGCTTGTTTTGGCCAAAATACTGTTAAAAACCCTAAGATCTACTATTAACAAAACACTGAATTGTCTCATTTGAGAGGAACTAACAATTGTTTTGGCATTTTTGCATTTTCTATATTAATTATGGGCATTGCTACTGATTAATTTTTGGTCGACCAATTGTTTCAGCTCTAAAATTGATTTTTTTTTCGCATGACCACATTCGGCAATACACTGTAAACATGGAGGAAGACGTTTACATCTAATCTACCGTATGTTGCCTTTACTGAGAAATACTGTATAAAATATGAATTTGAATTGTTTGAGTCTGTGTTTGTAGTTTGCAAATAAAATGAACTCTGGACAGAGTTACATCCTGTTTTTCCTAAAAATAACATCAGTCTCTTTTTAATTCCTCACCTCTTTGAGTTTGACAGCTGCAATCTCAGCATGATCACTTAGAAGGAAAATACAAACATGGAGCCCAGGTGTCGAAAGTTAAGAGTCCCTTTTAAAAATGTATAGAACAAAAGTTGCATAAGCAAGCTCCAGAGTTTTGGCTTGTTGGTTCTGACATAGTAGGTAGGGAAAGTCTCATTTCTTCAAACATTCAGATGAATGATCCAAATTGTCCCTCTGACTTAATGTATAGCATAGTGTAGAGTGTTTTTATCAAGCTCATCTACAACAACTCTGTGTCAGCATGCAGTAGTGGCAACTTGCATCTGGCTCCTTCATTTAGGCAATCACTCTTCTCTGAAGCATCCATAACACCACAGGAGTACAGGCCCTAATTGATGCACCCCCCCAGCATCAGAATATAGCCGTGGAACAAAACAAAAGCTTTGCAGACGATTGGCAATGAATAATTGATTGATTTTGTAAGATATCTCTCTCTAATTGTTTAGTTTGTAAATATTTCATGGGTTGACGTTAAATCAGCCTCATGACAGATGTAGAGGGCAGCCTGTGATAAAGATCATTCAAGTTCAGGTCTTCTCTCTTCTGCCTGAAGGAATTCACTCTTATGGTTGAGACACACTGATTCATATACAGTACTTTTGTAAATAATTTCATGTGTTTTTTTTTTGTTTTGTTTTTCTCAGGAGACTTTCATCAGGCCCAATACAAGTTGCACAATGTCAAACATTAAGTGCTACTGTAAAGCAGGCTTGCCTTTGAATGCTTTTTTATTTCTACTGCCACATATTCAAATAACATTGAAATAATTCATGTTGCTCTTTATGTCTGTGCCCCTCCAATCAGCATGTAAGTACATTTGTGATATATCCCGAGTCAAGTTATATTTTACAGCTACAAGGTCTGGATGAGCTGGTGTTGATGAAAGGTCCTGTACAAACACACAGGCACCTGCATTTTAAATGTATATAAAAGCAAGCCCTGGCTGGAGCCTCACGCTTGTGTTGTCTGTGTGCTATGCCACCTAGTGGCTGCTTCGGATGTTGCTTCTTCCCGTGATCCCGGTTCACCTGCTGTAGAAGCTGAAGCTTTGAGCAAATACTGTATCAATCTGTACTGTATCGGTACGATTCCCTGGTCAGGTCAGATAAGGAACATTTATCCATTTATCAGTTCAGATGCAGTGTTATTCATTGGGTAGTTTTTATCTAATTCACATGGAACCTGTAAGTAATGTACTAGTACAAAGTGGGTACCATGGTGTTTCATTTTTACCTCAAACTTGTCTCAAATGATCATCCCACATTATTTTTGAACTCCCTGACAGTGGAAAAAAATACATCATAATTTGAAGTGCTTCTTATTGGTGGAGTATCAGTGCTGTAGAGCTGCAAAGTTGAGCTTTTATTTGACCTGTACCTGTGTTTTTACTGTATCACATCTGTCCTGTCTGTCTTGTCCACTAAGGCCAAATGATAGTGGAAAAGAATTTGCATTGGAATATCTTTGATTAGGCTGGTTAACTGCTGCAATTGTTCAGTTACCTGGTCAATTCAATCATAGCACTTTCATCTATAAATCCATACTTGCCTTACACTTAATGTAAAGTTTAGTTTCGCAACCTTGTAAAAAGAAAGCTGTGTAATGGTATTGTATGCCTCATGTTGGTGTAGGTTTTGGCCATTCTTTGGTAACAACCTAAAGCGGGAACTGGGTCTTTCTCAAAGAGTCCATTATTTCTTTGTGGCATTTGAAGCCTTCTTAATACCATGCCAGACCAGTCAAACCATCCAAAATATACGTTTATGACATTGAATGGCATTCGTTTATGACTTTGCACTCATCGTGCTTGGATGGATTTGTGGTGTCAGCCTAAATGTTCAAATACATTAGTTATGATGTCAAATGTTATTCTCATGGCTGCCAACTAACAGATGTAGATGTTTTGACTTCTTCACTTAGTTTAAAGTTACGTGCCAAAAAAAGCAACATATGATATGTAAATAATCTAATCATTTATCAGTAATACTGTATATCTTTAAAATCAGTCATGAAAACATCTTTATGGTGATGGGCCTAATTTATCTTATTACATTTCATTCCTTCACAGAACACTGGCACTTGTATGCATTGCAATATTGTGTGCCCAACTATTCAGTTGTCAGTCTGTCTGCCCAGCAGTCTTTCCACCTGTCTTTCTGTCTTGTCTTACCTGTCAGGCCTGTTAAATGTCAGTTAGTGTGCCTACCTGTCTGTCCTCTCTGCCCCATTGTGTTCTTATGTTTCTTTGTCTCGTCTTTCTGCCTGTCAGGGCTGTTATTTGTCAGTGTGTCTACAGGTCTGTTTGTCTGTCTTCGAACCTGTATGTCTCTTACTTATTTATTTTTTTGTCTTATCTGTCTCTCTGGTATTCAGTGTTGGTCAGAGGCGCGGCTGTTGAGCTTCACTGTAAACTGCTCGGCTGATTGGAAGGGACATTTTTCCAATGGCGCTGCGCTGCCTCTAATATTCTGTTTGTCGTCGGGTGTGAGGCTGATTTATCACGCCTCCTCTCCTGCTGACATTCAGATTCACTTTGATTGGCGGCTGGACTTGAATGACAGCCACCACTACCAACACCACTACCAACACCGCTAACGTCACCGCAGCTCACACGAATGCACAAACACACACAGTCAAATGTTCTGCACACTCATAGTCAGGTATACAGTGGATATGAATATGCCTATTATGCCAACACATACCCACTTACATTTAGACATGAAGACATGCCCTGGCATATATATATATATATATATATATATATATATATATATATATACACACACACACACACACACACACACACACACAGAGACTAAGTGGATAACTGTTCTGTTGACCTCTGTCTTCAGCATTGCTAATTTGTAAGTGTTGTATTGAGTTTATTGAACAACGTGTGCAGACTGCTGCTCTTCTGTTGTACTCTCACCTCCCGAACTCTATAATATGGTAGCCTTTCTCACTTCTAATACTTACTGTACCGGCCTAAGACCTAAGCTACCACACTCCTGCTGAATAACATCTCTCTCCTTCTTTTTCTCACCCTCTGTCCCTCCCTTCTCCCCCTCCAATCCCTCCTTAATAACTCTATAACTCACCTCAGCCTTGGATTTAATTGCTTATCTGTGTGTAAACGTATTAACCCTCTGCTGTATCTGTTTTGCTGCCGTCCCGGGGGCCTTACAAGCCTCTCTGACTGCCGTGCCTTACATCCAATGAATAGTCCTTCTCTGAGTGGTAATAGGGAATCAGCATCGTAGCAGCAAGCATTGGCGGCGTGTAAGAGATAAATCAGATTGGGGGTCTTGCTTTGCCAGTTTATTGAATCTAAATTGCGTGCGTGGCCCCCGCCGGCCCTACAAGGCCCATCCATCTCCCGGCTGATAATGGAGCGGGCCTGATTCCACCTGGTGGGAGCATTATTACATTTCCCCTCTAACGAGACCCAGCTAATCCTGCCAAGGGAGGAGGACAGAAGAGAAGAGAGAGGAGGAGAGAAGAGAATAGGAGAGTAGAAGAGAAAAGTGAAGGAGGATGTTGAGGGAGGAGGAGAAGAGAGGAAAAAAAAGAAGGGAAGAGAAAAGAGGTAGAAGAGGAGATTCTGTAACAAAGAAATTGCCAACATCCTGGCAGGCTGCTGCTCCCTCCCACTCTCCCTCTTTCTCACTTTCTCTTCTCTCTGTTGCTGTGCATAAAACATCTTCTAGCGCCATCAGAGCTACATGGCCCCTGGGCCCCTGAGCTGCAATTACACTCATAATCACAATGCGATTTCACTGACGCTCGCCGCCCCTTCCTGCTGCCATCCCTCCTCTTTCCCTCTGCCCCTGCAGCCAAGACTGAACGAAGTCTAAATGAAGTGAAAGGCCTCTCCTCTCCCCAACACCCGGCCGTTTATTACCCGCTTTAATAAAAGTCCATCACAGAATTATCCTACAATGAACTGGAGCCACTAAGTTGCCAAGAAATAAACTTCCAATAAGCAGCCTCTGCACACCGACATGCCTATATTTCTAGATGGATACAGCTGTGAGGCTTAATTCTTTTTATATGCAACTGTAATGCTAACATGCTTTTCATGATAGTGCAGCAAAGTGTTGCTATAATGTATTTTTTTGTAGTTTTTTTTTTTTTTTTTTTAAAGCTGAGCTCTTTATTGATGTCATTAAATTGTATCCCTGGCTCAGCGCTCAGGCCTACTTTCATTGTTTTGAGGGGGCATGAGCCCCGTGAGGCCGTGCACTGATGAGAGATGGATAAACAGTTTGATTTGCTGCTATCGCCCCCAGGCACAGTGTACTGGAGAGATGAGCAAGAGAAGGAAGAGAAAGCATAAAACAATGGGGAGGGGTGGGAGAGGGCAAAACAGAAGGAGAGAAGACAGAGCGAGAGGATAAGAGAACCTGTTGGGGGAGGGATGAAGGGATAGAGGTGGAGGATAAACATGCAAACAAAAAGAGGCGACAAATCACTCCTGTTGTTTGTGTGCACGCAAGCAATGCTTTTTCTCTTATTTCTGCTTGTTTGTCTGTTTCCCCTCGCTGTCAGTTCTTCCTTTTTCCTACATGGCCCCCATCTATCTGCCTATCTCCCTTTTTTTCCCTCCTCTTTTTCCCCTGTCTCCCTCCCCTCTCCATCACACCAGCAATACTGCTCCGTCTCCTACCTGCCTCTCGGTAGCCCCGAGCAAAGAGGGAACTGTGTACAAACACAAATACACATCTGTGCATACAAACAAGAAAAGTCATGAATGTAGTTGTGAAGAGATGCAGGATGATGCAGCCCATGGTTTAGTTTTTGGTACAAACACAAACTTACTAAATTATGACACACACACACACACACACACACACACACACACACACACACGCTAGCTGAGGGAGGTAGAGGAAGGTTCAGTCATCCATGTAGAGTCATTGTTAGTAAAGATGTGGAACCTCCAGATTTAACCACCCGTAACAGCAGTGTGACGGTTCTTTGTCTACGCCAATTACTGAACAAAAACAGCAGCGCAGTCACAGAGAGACTAGCACAACCCATGGCCTCCTGCATCCAAACACACACACACACACACACACACACACACACACACACACACACACACACACACGCATGCATGCATGCGATGTATGTGCTGTATCTTTATCTAACATACTTGCTCTCAGTTCAAAGTCTAGCACCAAGTCACAACACAAAACACAAAAAGAGACACAAAACGAGGAATGTACACAAAACACACACATGCAGGCATCTCATATGGTGCAATAAACCACATTCGGACACCCACAGCTGTGCCCTAACAAAAATTCTGTAAGCGCTCACAAACACTTACACCCACTCTTATATTGTATTAACTTCCCCAAAACAGTGCAGACCTCTCATTCCCCCCCCCCCTTCTCTCTCTCTCTCTTCTCCTCGCTCTCGTCTTCTGTTTCTCCCTCTTTTTTTCTCAAAGTTTAAACTCATTAAGTGTAATGATATTGGAGACTCAATTTTACATAGCTCACTCATCAACCAAGTGAGATAGCAATAAAGGCGAATGGCTCCGCCGAGGCCTTAACGCTGCAAAATAAATGATGCACCGCAACGGAAATGTAATTAATTTAGAAGCAGTATTGATAGTCCTGCCATACACGGCATTATATTTTTTAATGTGGCTTAACATCTTGATTATTCAGGGGGAAAGGCGGAGGAAAAGGGAGCCGAGACAACACGGCTCACGATGAGAGATGCTTAAAATGCCCTGACGAGTGTTTACTCCCGCAGCCTCACTTTCTCTTAAGCTTTTCATTATGCCGAGACGATAAACACCTCACAGGGGTATGAAGGGAAAGCAGAGAAGGGTGCTGTCTGGTAGGGAAAGGAAAAAAGGCATGATTCATATTTTTGTTGATTTGTATGCTTACTGTTGATCCAGTGATGTGTTCTCTAGTAATCTCCATTGTGATGACTATCAAATAACAGTATTTCCCACAGAAAAAACTGTTGTTCCTTGCGCATACAAATGTTTTTTTTTTTTTGTTTGTTTTTTAAATGGGATCATCAAATTTAAATAAAAACTGGTCAATTTATTTATTCGTTTTTATTTCATTTTCAGAACGTATATTATCATATATCATGAATAATAATCAATTCCTTAATATCTCAATTTATCTTTAAACATGCTCTAAATGTTTTCTATAATAAAACCATTATGATGTTCATAAAGTTCTGCTTTGCTCCTAACGCTGCCGTCTTCTGTCTTTCTTTTCAGCTAAGACAGACGAGGTGCTGAAGGCCAAAGTAGCCAAGAGAGAGGAGGAGGCGCGGAAGAAACTACAGGATGGTGAGTTATACGTGTGGGTCTGTCATAGATCCAACATGTGGAATTTGACACCAACACCAAACTAGTTGTAGAAGTTCTGAATTGACAACACACAAAGGAAAACAAAAAGCATAAACCATAAAAAATGTAACAAAAAAAGTGCAACATCAAAGTTGTTGGCAAGATAACTGAACTGAAATAATGAAATAAATCAAGTTAGCTTTGTTTTATTTTTTGTTCTCCAATCAAGTAGCCACTAGCAAAATTACCTTTTGAGGAGCGGGAGCACAAAATACCAAAAAGTGTTGTTGCCTATAAGACATCTGACAACTTCTGTCCTAAATCAACTGGAGCATGTTTATCTGATAAAAACAAAAAGGCTAACGTGTAATGTGTGCAATTTAACAGGTTTTATAAAGCTTTCACATCATGAATGTGAATGTGTGAGTGCAACAACAAAAATATTTGTGTATATTTAGTTTATGTAAAGCCCCGACTGTGCTCGTGTTTCATGTGTCAGGCATTGCAGTATTTTTGCAGTCCATGCCCTCTCTGCAACATTAGTGATGTTACACACTTAAACACATCCAATATGGTTACATCAAGGGATTCATGTAAGCACCCTTGTCTTGTAAACAAGAATTCGACATCTACACATGAACTTGCTGATGCTGATTACACTCCTTAGTTTATATTAAGACGTCTGTAATCTACATAAAGACGCGTAGGCAGAAATGTGCTTATCATTGCAGGCAGTAAATTTACCCCCCTCTGCCCATACTACAACCAACATATGACATGCAGACACACACACACACGTACAGACAAAGATTATATCGATACACATTCAAATAAAGTCAAGAGTAATTTGCAGTGGATATGCTAGCAGTTATAAAAGTCCTTGGATAGAATAATGACCCTGGTCCTTGCTCATAAATGAGAATATCAAATGTGCTGTTATCAACTGCGCTGTGTGTGTGTGTGTGTGTGTGTGTGTGTGTGTGCGTGTACATGCACAAATTGGCATGTGTAGTAGCATAATTTGTTCTAGTGTGAGTGTTTTTATATCGTTGGATTCTGTCTCTCCAATCTTTTAGTGGCATTCTTTTTGTGCATCGAGCAGGCATGGCACTGTGACCTTTAAAGTTAGCTGACCTTTTAGCCAAATGAAAGTCCAGTCATCAGAAACTAATTAGCCCTGCACTCTTGCTTTGGTCCCCCCAGTTCTGGGAAGGATTTATTCCTTTTTTTTGTCAGCCTCTCCACCATTCTCACGTTAATGTTATTCATTTTTCTTGGTCTTATCGCTCTGTCTGTTTTCTCCTGTCTCACATACCTTCTTTCTTCCCACCTCCATTTGTCCTCATCAACCATTTCCACCTCTTTCCTGCCCTCTTCTGTGTGTCTTTCTTACTCTTTCACTTCTCCTGCTTCTTTCTTCTGTGTGGAAGCATTGCCAAAGTGATGACTAAGTACTTTGCTTGGGGCAACAGAGCAAGTCTCCCAATCAAATAGCTTTCTTAAGCTAAGTTCACACTGCACTGTTGCCTCTTTTTGGATTCAGTTGACTGCTTTGCTCAAAGCTCCCTCATCCCCCGATCCATTCGTTTTGTGTGAAATAAGTTGTTGGTGCTTGATTGTGTAGTAGAGCGGTGCAACACAGCATGCTGTGCAGGCGATGGCTTCGAGGACGATCATTTTATTCCCTGCACAGGGATACAAAGGGAGATCAGAGAGGCTTGACAAAGCGGCCCTGATGATTTGCCCTTGCCTTGGTAGCGGGAGAAGCCAGTGGCACCTTCACAATACACATGAACAACACATCCACTCACATAGACACAAGCAGAGTCATCCAGCTCCATCCTCTTCTGGCCTTCCATCCAGCACAACTAAAATGGAGGAGGTGGGCCACTGCTGCTGCTAAACAGCAGATCACCAAGAGTCTCCGTATTCCCTGCAGGGCCTCTTAGAGGTCAACACAACTAGAAAGTTTACACTTGAACTGAAATGAGAAAACCTTTAAAGAGAATGGAGGGGAGAAGTGAAGAACACTACCACCTACACTCCTCGTTCATAAATAGATTCACATCCTAGACTGGCAATGTGTTTGAGTTAGTTTAGCCCTAATCGAACTACCGAGATCTGATTCATGTGAATGCTATGATATGCAAGCTATTATTGTAGCAAACTGTGCCTGCATACTGCGGAGCCCTGCGAGAATAGAGGTTTTATCAGCAGGTTTTACCGAGCGTAAGAGAAGGAGAGGATCAATAACTGACCCTGTGGTCATCAGTTAACAAAGTAGTCTCCACTTAAAGAGTGCTTGGCTCTCTGGTTAAGGGCATCCAGATGATGCTTGTGGTTGAAAAAGGAAACAAGTGATATGAAAGAGTGTGAATATGAGAGGGGAGGATGGTTCCTTTGTTAGTTGCATGCCTTGTTTAGGCTATTAAAGCTGAGAGATGTTGTTTGTGTGCCCAGGAGGCTTTAAGCTAACATAGTGAGTGTCCAGCTATAATAAGACGGACTGACTGCCAGTGTAACAGTCTGTTTGTGTGGACTGTGCTGTCAGCTGGCACTGTACTCAAGGCAATGTATAACCAGAGTAGCTGTGTGTGGTGGTACTGTATGTAGGGCTGGATGTTAAACTAAATATATCAAATTACCAACATTATGAATCTCTTACCGACCTAAACATAGGGCTGTGCAATAAATCAAATTTTTAATCACAAAAACGATGTGAGTAATCGAGAAAAAACGATTATTTTGCACATTACGTTTTGCAAGTTAACTCTTATTTTGTCTTGTGTTCTGAATGAAAAAAGAAAAGTTCAAATGGGAAAAGTACAGTATTAAGGGAAATTTCACAGTTCAAGGTGTTTTCACTGTTTATTTGTTTAACTGTTTCACTTTTTTTTAAATTCAATAATTGCAACACCTTTCTAAAAGTCGATGAGTAATCATGTTAAATAATTGTAATTTCAATATTGACAAAAATTATTTGTTTGATTGTGATTTTTTTCCATAATCTAGCAGCCCTACCGAATCATACTTACCTACCTGTGCATCAGGAGAACCTGCTTTGTGTCTCATTACAGTCAGATCCAAGTAGTGCTTCCTCCCATTTTTTTTGTTAAATTCCCTCATGTTGTCTTTTAATGAATGTCTTTTGAACTGACGATAAATACGACAACCTGTGACATCTATCCAGATGTGTTACCAACCAATGAGCTGGTCATGTTGTTATTAAACTGGAAGATATGAAAACAAGAAAACAAGTCAGCACAAGTAAAAAAACATATAGGGATGTAATTAATTATTACTATTATTGATCAACCTGCATCTTATTTCTCGGTATATAAAACTTATATATTTTAAATGGTAAAAAATGCCAAATATTATATCCCAGCACCTGTCGTGATTGCGTATTCTAATTCTTTGTTTTATCCAACTGAAATAATCTAAAGCCCAAAATATTCAGTTTACTATCACATATGACAAGGATTTAAGTCCTCACATTAAGAAAAAGCTGGTGCCAGTAAATGTTTGGCTTTGTTAGATGAAAAAAGTTTATTAGTTAAAATTATCAAAATAGTTGCTGATTAATTTTCTGTCGATCCACTAATCAAGTAATCATCTAACCCTTTAAACAAATGGTACATGTTGTTAAAGTAAATGTGATCATTTATTTTAATACAGATTTTAGATCATATTGTATGTATTTATTTGTTGCTCATTTCTCAGAAGCATGTCAGTTCAAAGATTACAAGATGTTCCCGTCCAACTGGGATTGACAGTTTGATGGCGAGAAATGAAGTGAGAGAATTTAAAATATGATTAGAAAGAGAGATGTCTCCATTACACCCTCCTCACTAACATTGTACCAAAATTGTCGTGTGTGTGTGTGTGTGTGTGTGTGTGTGTGTGTGTGTGCGCGTCTGTGTGTGTGTGTGTGTGTGTGTGTGTGTGTGTGTGTGTGTGTGTGTGTGTTAGAGTGCGGATCGGGCCGCATTAATCTGTCCGGAACCGGCCCGCGTCCGACAGAGCAGTAACTGAACCCAACCTGAGCCCGACAGGCATTAAGATATTTATGGATATAGATATTTATAAGGTATTCGGAAATGTCAACAGATGAGCGCATCAGCGCACACGGGGCTACAAGCGCACGTTAACACGGACGCGCACCTACATAATAAGCTGTTTTAAATTTAAACTGTTCAATGCCTTATCGCGCTGATGTGACCGAGCCTGAACATAATTTCTAAATATCTGTCAGAACCCTGCCCGGTCCGTTGGGTTCCGTTGGGCTCAGGTCGGGTATCCATCCTTGTGTGTGTGTGTGTGTGTGTGTGTGTGTGTGTGTGTGTGTGTGTGTGTGTGTGTGTGTGTTAGGCTTTATTAAGACCTTGTGTTAATTCCTCCTGCTTTTCTTTATATACTTCATGTCCGGCATATTTTAGGAGAAAATTAACACATCAACCACTTGACATGAAAATTGGTGTCAAATGCTTGATAACCCCAATTTATCCCCACACCCTCGTTCATGTGTCGTTCATAAGGCACTGACAGAAACATATTTTTATTTATGCAGACACTCTCCGATACACAGAGTTATGCAGATATGGATTAGACACTAGCCTATAGCCTGCGGATGGTATTTTAGCCCTTATGCTGCTCTGTCCCCATTACCTCAAACCACCACCAGATTGGGAGATCATATATTTTAATGAGACGTATAATAGCTCTTTAACCCATATCATTAGGGGAATATATACCTACCGTTTGCTCTTTTGGCAGTTAAACGAAAGGACTGTTTCCCTAATTACGCGGTGTGTAGGACAGGTCATGGGTTGGGTGTGTACCTGTCTGTGTGTGTCTCTGTTCAGGAATTATATGACCATTAAATATTCAGCCGCAGACCCCCTCCTGCTCACTCTCCCCCTCCTCACTTCCTCGACCTAGCATCCATTAACGCCTCATCACCGTTTAACTAGCTCTGTTGTCAATCACCATAGGGCCTGGGCTGAAACAGAAAATGTCTGGATTTGGTTTCTTGCCTTACTTGTTCAACATAAATACAGAATACACATCTTCACCGACTGTAGGATGCCTCAGTCAAATCAATATAAGTGAAATATCGTTAGGGGTGCATGTGCCCGCAACATCATAAAATATATATATATATATATATATATATATATATATATATATTTTGTTAGCTGTGATTACATGCTCTACTAAACAATTTGTCAGTCAGCTAAAATTTCCGCTCTGCATGCTAGCGTGTCTGCATACAATAACGGTGTGGGTGTGTTTGTCCATAATAAACAATGTCATCCCTTTTCTAATTGAAAATAATAACTAATCCACGGATAACAAGTTCTTGTATAATCCAGAGCCGTATCCCTTCAGTTCTGGCCTATCTCAGCTGTAATAAAAGACAGGAAATGAGAGGCAAGTGAGAGTGGTGGCTTGGACATTGACGCTTAATGTAATCTGCCTTGAAATCAAATTATTTGACCTGGAAAGCCTAACAATACAAAACTCCTGCCGGGCTGCTGTTAAATATTTAGCACGTGCCTGTCATGAATACAAATGGTGCACAAATTAGAATCTACAGGCGCGTGACCCCCATATCACACCCCGGGAGCACAGGGGGGCTGGCTCTGCTTTAAATGTTTTAATTACCGGGGCCATGGTGTGGCGTGCCACGCTACCTTGCCGATCAGCAGCGCCGCTGCTCAGGCTGCCACTTGAAGGACAAGCGGTAAAATTCATCTGCTGGTAAACACGAGTGATCTGGTGTCCATGATCTCATCACATTAACTAAAACATGAGGATTCAATAAGGAGAGTGTCTGAATTATACCAAGCTATAATTATAGTTCCCAGCATCCTCTCTCAGGGTAGAGCTTTATACTTTTTGTTAACTGTATTCTTTCCACCGGCTATATGATCTACCTCAGGGCTCGAGGGAGGCACTGTATTGCTCTTGTGCACTCTGCACTGAAGAAAGATCTGTCTCAGTGATTTTGATGTAAGAAAATCTGGTTTGTATCGATTCGATATTGATTAGTGTAGTAAGCCTCATCTCCTGTCGTTACTTCAGATAAATGGCCTTATTTGTTGTGTTATTATGTTCAACACAATCATGCCGGAATAGTCAGAGGAATATTGAACCGACACTTCATTGGCTTTATGGGTTCTATTTGTTCCAGGAATTAAACGATGTTTTGTGCATTGACAATCAATTACGCCTTCACTTAAAGCTCTGTTTTAAACAGAATCTTACAGAGGAACGTTCCACGCTTGTTTCTGATTTTTGTCCTGCCGAAATAATGATTGATTTAGAGATGAATAGTGCCACACGTTCGGTCTAGCCATCTCTCTTTTTATTTTCTCCTCCCTCCTCCCAATTCATTCAGGTTTGTGGTTCCCCCACCTTGAAATGATTAGTTATGCAAGGCTTGTAAGCACTGAATCAGAGTTATGGTCCCTGGGGAAATAAATTTGGCAGAAAATCAGTGTGGGAAGATTTAATTATCACAAGGAGACCTTTTTTCCTTGTCTTGGCCCACTGAAGCCCAAACTTCTCTCTCTCTTTCTCTCTCTCTCTCTCTCTCTGGTGCTATGCTCAGCTCCACACACTGCAGCCAAAACCTGGCGTGCAGCATGGACGCCAGCCCTCTCCTTCCCTTCCTTCTCCTCCCAATTTGTTTCATTGCACGGTGATAAGCCAAGCAATTACTGCTTTATTGATTTTTCATCACTGCAAATTTAAAGTTGATTTTTTCCACCCCCTACCTCTCGCTTCCCCTTTCCTCCCTCGGAGATGGCTCGGCAAGGTGATTAGGTGACCTCCTGTCCTGAGCACTGCTGGTCCTGTGAACGAGGGGAAGCGCATGCCGAATTCTGCTAACCCCAAGTGACCCTTTGTTGTCCCGGGGTAATGGGATGCTGATGCTATGCTATGGAGCCTACAGCATAATCATTTCTATAAGGATATCTACGGAATGACATGTTTGACCTAATAGCAGCCTAGCTATCTCTGCCATAGACTAGATTACACAGAGATTGACCATGCAAGCTTCCAACCTGTGTTCATTCAAGGTCAAGAGGACAAATGATTGACAGCACCGTTTTAACCTCTGTGATTGGTAATCGTTTCTTGGGTCACCCTTATCAATTAACCTGCTACCAGTAGACCGATGTGTGTTCAGCAACCTCGCTTGAGTAACCAGGCTGATTCCCGTCCATCCTGTTTAGGTTTAGGATAGTGTCACGCAAAATGGTTTAAAATTAGATATTGAATGTGAAAATGTGTCTTGATTCAATTAATGTTAAGTACTGAATAATAAAATTGGTTTAAATGTGCTTTCATACAGCAACAAATGTTTTTAATTATAAAATTAAAAATAATAAATAAATAATAGTTAAAATGTAATTTTATAAGAATTTTACTTTTACAAATCCTGAAAATTGAACAGTAAATGCAGCTAAATAATGTGTGTAACTATTTTAGCCAGAGTAACATAGCATCACTATTAGGAGATTAAAGGTAGAATATTAGTTTGCGGCTCTAACTGAAAACATTCCCAGTATGTGAAAGTGACTTACACACACACACACACACACACACACACACACACACACACACACACTGGTATGTCTGGACATGATCATACACAGCAGTAGTGTACTTGGTTCAGTCTAACAGGGTGGTCAGACTGCTGTGATTAGACACACCCGCAGACTGTTACAGGTCAAAGTGCTGGCATCCTGGGTGGCTCTGGCCATGTGGTAGCCCCAAAAGGTTTGTCATTAGACATCAGAGGTCACTTAAGATGTGTGTGTGTGTGTGTGTGTGTGTGTGTGTGTGTGTGTGTGTGTCTGTGTCTGTGTGTGTGTGTGTGTGTGTGTGTGTGTGTGTGTGTGTGTGTGTGTGTGTGTGTGTGTGTGTGTGTGTGTGTGTGTGTGTGCGCACTTTTTGCATTACTGTGTAAAAGAAAGTGTACATGTGCACACGTGAAAAGGTCAATACACATTGAAATGTACGAGAGTATATTGTTATAAAAGAGTAGCAAAAAGTAATAATACATACTGACACACATCATTGGTCATTGGTCAGTTCCCTTTTTGTCTCTGTTCACACGGGACCCGGATCTACAACTGTATTTCCAAATACTTCACTGACAAACGGGTATCCATCACAAACTCAAACTTGCAGTGTTCAATTTCCCAAGTGAGTGCCTCAGCACAATTTGTATTGATCAACTGTTGAGTACATCAGATTATAGCCTCTTGGGTTTAATGATTTAAACCTCTGTTTAGTAACCCTTATAAGTATACCTTTATGCTGGTTGGGAGTACACACCAGTACAGCTGACAGAAATCAAACATATCAGGACTGACTGAACATTATAGTCACACAACTACATATGCATTTCTTTCCTGTAATTTAAGCCATGAAGGATGATTTTGATTTACATGCAATTGATGATGTCACTCTTGTTATTTTTGCACTTCCTTCAATAAGGCAGAATGCGACAGGAAAAAAAAAAGTGTAATGTATTACACAATGCCAAGGTTATTAGTCTTCTGAGGTCAGAAGAGGAGGAAGTAGGGGGCATTTGTCTAATTAATTACGACTCCGGCACGCACGCACGCACGCACGCACGCACGCACACACGCACACACACACACACACACACACACACACACACACACACACACACACACACACACACACAGCCATGACCTTTAATAATATAGTTTGTAGCAGACCACACAAACAGGAGACTCGCTGTCCCTTTTCCTCTCTCACACACACACACACACACACACACACACACACACACACACTGTCAGGAGCCAGCAGAGTGAAAGGGAAAATCAATTACAACCCAACTAAGGGGAAAGAGTTGGTTGCTTGATGGCTACACGTCAAGAAGACTGTAGGTCACGAGGTGTGTGTGCCTGTTTGTGTGTCGATGTTCATATATTAGCGTATGTGAAAAGCGAGCCCATTTCCTGGATTCAGATTACATCATTTTCATTTTAAAGACCTTTCTCCAATTAAGTAATTAGCTGCTTGGTGTTTCTCTAATTATAGAGTTGTTCATAAAAGAGCTGCTGACCAGCCAGGGATCGAAAAATGGAGACCGTTGCACTTTTTCCCCACACACACACACACACACACACACACACAAACACACGCCTAGTTTAACATCAAGTTAATGCAGTCAAATGCATGTTATTTCTGGTAAAGGGCAGGGAAGGACTCTATATTCTAATCACACTAAAACAGCACTGTGCTTAATAAAGAGCTCCTCCTCTCACAGACAGCCTGTTATTGTACTCCAGGCTACTGAACATGAGGAGAGGGAGAGATGAGTTTCAGGTACATGTTCCTTCATCTATGTTCTGCTGTATTTTTACAACACTTCTGCATTTTCTTTTAAAGCCTCTGCTGTTTTACATTAAATACAAGCTGTCCTTCAGTTTCTGTGTGGAAAATGTTTAATAAACCAGCCTTAATCAATGAGTATCTACTTAAAAGTGTCACAGGGGTAAAAATTCCTTCATTTTCAAAAAATTGTCCTTGAGGTGTGTTTTTCTTGACATATGAGTCATGGAGTAACAAAAGCAGAACTTTTTACTCTGTAAGAATTAAAAAGAATATAAGGGAACAAAATTGAATACAAAATGTTAGGAATGCCACCAGTCTCCTTTCGAGCCCGTTGACAGAGAAAGTGGCTGTGATCTTGAAGATCTCACCACTCAGCCTGTGAAAGCTTCACTATTTAATGAGATTTTGTGATGCTGCCCAGGCACAGGACATCGGCTAACACTCATACTGCTCTCTTTCTCTCCCTTACACATAGCGAGGGAAACACACCCACCTGGTTTTGGTTAGCCCTCTGTTTGCAGTTAGCACTGTGCAGTCAGGTCAGCAGGAGCAGTCAGGTCTTAGCTAGGATTTCAGATAGATAGCTGACTTATATGTAGTAAATATACAGTAGATGCTTTTAAGCTTTGTTTGTACTAGTTTCCCAAAAGGTAGACCCTTTTCTTTGGCAATGAATGCATTATTTATACCCATGATAGTGATAGGTACAATGTTCACAATGCAACAATAAACACGTCATCTCTGATGAATGATAAATTCTCCATCCAAGACAATTACGAGTAAATAGTGTATCTTACCCTTTTTTGAGCT
This sequence comes from Sander lucioperca, assembly GCF_008315115.2. Taxonomy (NCBI): domain Eukaryota; kingdom Metazoa; phylum Chordata; class Actinopteri; order Perciformes; family Percidae; genus Sander; species Sander lucioperca. The sequence goes on from NC_050177.1 coordinate 2,287,355, forward strand.
ATAATGAAAACTGTATTTGAAAGCGGGAATGTAGCTAGAGTTATATCGGGTTTTTTTCAAAACAAATTTTTCTCATAAAAATCTCATCAAAAAAAGTTCATGTCTGAGGTTTGTGTGACACTTATATGAACAAACACTGCAGCAAGTCTTTAGATGAGTCAGTGCAGTTTTGATGGCAGAATCAAACAATTACATGCATCATCATTTCCTATAAAAACAATCTGTGGCTTTCAGAGATTGTGCATGATAGATAGAGGTATGGATAGAAGGATAGACTTGGGCCAATCTATTGTTTCTCCCCATGATTTCATTATGGGTGCAGACAGAAGGAGTCTAAACACATGCCTTTAATTGTAGTAGCAGGATTTGTTAGTACAGATGGGGAGAATATACTGTAGAGTAGTTGAACCGGGGTCAGTTGAGGAGAGGAAGTTGAGCGGATAGATGAGCATAATGGGGTTGAATGACAGAAGAGAGAGAAGTGGTGAGAGGGGAGGGATCAGCGAAGATGTGGAAGGAGATAGCCGAGCACAGCGCGTGGCTGCCATGTCATCCTGTCATTAGCAGGTTGTTTGGGTATTTAATTCATCATTCCGACCTTTATTGACTGGAGAGTGGGAGATCACTATCACTAGAAGACACTAGAAGAGCGTGTGTGGGTGTGTGTGACACTCAGTCACCAGCTGTTCTTCATTTCCTGATGCCAAATAGAAATTGTCTTATTATCTGCTAAGGTCAAATAATGCTCAAGGCTTACATTCTCTAAAGAATGTGATCATATATGGTGTTCTCCGTAGGTTTAGACCTGACTATCAATATAAAAGGTTTAAGGAAGACAACTGAGCATTAGGCAGTGACAGGAGTCGACAGGACGGCAAACTCCACAGAGACCAGTTGAAACTATCATAACAAGGTGACCACTGCAGAGGATGATCACTCGGGCCTGTGTATGTATTTGTGGTTGAAGGTGCATTGTTGGGAGACGTGTGGCATTTTTGGAGGCGGGGGATGGAGATAATGTATGAGTGACGTGTGGGTATTATGTGCTTGTGTGGTCTCGTGGGAACACGCATTAGACTGGCTTAGCCAGCTGCTCCGTCATTGGACATCTCCACGCTCGCACACGCCCTTACAAACACATTACATACATAGACGCACACTCCTCGGGGACACACTCGGGACATCTGGCTCAGCCTGTCAAAATTTCCCTTCATTTTGTGTGACCTGTTGACCTTGGCAGCCACAGGCGTCAGACAAGCATCAGTGCCACATCTCGTCATTGTTGTAATGCCACCATTGGTGGTTCGCTGCCTAACAGACAACCTACAGGTCTATGCAGAGGAGAGGAAACTCATGGCAGTTCTTGACATTTGGATTGTTTTGATAGTTCAGGTGTTTCTCTTACTCCTACCTCTCTGTTGCCTCTCTGTATTTATCTGCTCTCATCATCCGCATCTCTTCTCTTTCTCTCTTTAAATGTATCTCTCTATTTCTCTACTTCTTTTCTGTCTCCCTTACTCATTGAGGTCTCATTTTTCAAAGCCTAAAGCTGCAGGGTATTAGTTATCCAAATATTGACGTGCAGCTTTGGCCTGCTAGCTATCAATTGAAATCAGCAAATCAATGGGCCTAATAGCTGCTCATTAGCCACTTGATGCATTTCCAGGGCTAACATCAGAACCTGTCAGCAGCCCCTAATCAATACAGTCTAAAATTATTACCTAACCAAGGCCTACACCAGACACCTTTTTAATAACGCAAGTTGGCTGTCTGGCTCTGGGCCTAAATAGCACAAGCTTAAACTTCTCTGTCATATCAACAAATATCTCATTAGCACCAACATTCCCAGACACCAAGCAGACACATTATGTTTCTTAATTTATTTGTTTTATTGACGGTATAATGGAAATCCTCATCCACGAAGCAAAATGTCTTCACAGAGAGGCATTTGGTGTAGATAATGAAATCTCCTCGGATTTTAATAAGTAACCTATTGTTACATTTTTTTCTGTTGTTGTTCAGTCCAATTCCTAGGCATGCTTTGGAGCAGCGTGTTGTTTGGGCCTGGAGAATCGTACGGTAAAGACTTTGATGCAGCCAGGATGCTGCTGCTGAGAACAGGGCCAGACCGTAGCTCCTCTATCGCCCCTAGCACGCAGCCCTGCTAAGCTTAACTCAGCTGTTTGATGCCAAGCTCTGCGAGTGTGTGCCTGTGTGAGTGCATGCGTGAATGTGTGTGTGCTTACCCAGCTCAGGGGTTACATAAACAAGAGCAGCTAGCCTACAGGTAAGACCCACAGGAGACCAGCCAAGAGAGAGAGAGTGAGATGGAGCGCCAGTCTCTTACCTTGGCATTCCCCCGGTGTTGTCGCCATTGCTGGAGCTGGATGTTCACTAATGAAGGGCGAGCTGGAAAATGACTAAAGGAGATAGTAAACAAAGTTACTATACACACACACACACACACACACGTGAGTGTGTTAATATAGTTAACTTGGTAGAGGCAAGCATCCGTACATGTGTTTTTGTGCATCCATGATGTATCTGGGGCTGCTGTAAAGAGATGGGGAGAATGTGGGCGGATGGGGGATTGGAGGCGGAGGCTGGCAGCGGGGCAGTTGGCCGCTGGTGCAGAGAGAGAAAGAGCTGGGAAGGGGATTGGAGGGGGGGGGGGTACAGCGGAGATAAATCATTAGAGAGCAGGTTATTGGAAATGCAGGGAGATAAAAGAGTGAAGAAGCCAGTAATTGCCTTAAAGATCAGACTACAAAGCATTACTTTGGATTTTACAAGGCCAGCCAGCAACAAAAGAGCAGTAATTTATGAGCTCAGTGTAAAAGAATAGCATAATTACATTAAAAATTAATGCTAATGAGGGCTAAAATGGGGAAGGTGGTTATTATGAAAGTTTGAATTCATCTTCCCTAGGTTGAATGATGGCTAGTGGCTTGATTAATGGCTTAATTTCTATCAATTAGCAGGCAAAAAAATCTCCTCTGAGACGGGTCTAAATTGAGCATTGAATTACACATCTTTACCGCGGTGCAGGGAGGGAGGTAGGGGGGGCAGAGGAAGGGAGAGCACATTATTGAAACCTGGGAAACCAAGAGATGTTGCTGTGTGAGTGCGTGTGTGTGCCATGCACATGTGAAAGCCAGATGTAGGTTCCAAAAGTTAGATGAAATGTTTATCCTCATGTATTCTATGAACTGGGGTTTGTATCATTGTTGGTTTTGCAGTAGACTGTGTCAGTGATATGGTGCTCAGAGAAACACATACTGAAGGCCATTATTATATTAAATTTAAAATAAATACTTTATGAATTTAAATCGCTTTATAAAAAAAATATTATATTCTATTTCTGACAGCACCTGTCCCAAATATATTTCTTGTACTTACTGTGCTGAATGGAGTCACACTATAAATACAGCAGTACAGTTTGCCCTTTCTTCATTTTAACTACATTCATTAAATGCCATTAAGCTCTCCGTTTGCCATATAATTCTCAAACACTGTCAAAGATTTGCCACAATTTGCGAGACCTCAATAAAACAAGCAGTTAGTTTTCCTTCTTATTTATTTTTCTCCACACAACAAGTGCTGCGGTAATTTAGCTGGCACGCTAGTGCACTCAATTACTGGAATTAATCAGCAGCAGCAATATATTCAGCTCGGCTGCTCTTGAGTGACAAACTGTAGACCAAAGTCAAGTTTACAAAGACAACGCTGCCTTAGCTCAAGGCCTCTGCTCATAAATAGACTTGTGTTGTTGTACAGCTCTCTCTTCTGGCGGGGAAGTGTAACTGCTGTGTAACGCTCTCATCTTCAAGGCTGAAGGAGATGAGCTGAAATCTGTTTTCATTGGCTGATTTGATTTTCTCTCCTCGTCCTCTGGTCTTAATCAATGAAGTGGACTAACAGCTATTTACAGAGAACAGTAGCCTATTGATTCTGAGCCACTCATCAGCACCACTGTCTGTCCAACTAATTTCAGTAATGAGATGGCAAGTGAGTTTTCTGACTGGTTCTTTTATACACGTGCACACACACACACACACACAGGTGTAAACATGCAAGGACATGCAAAACACACATTAACATACATTGTTCAGTCGCTGTCCATTTTTCTAATCTGCAGATACAAAACAAAAGTTTATTGATTGAGTTTGATCCCATTTCCTTGTTCGCTGTAATGTCTGTAATGCATTTCAGCACGCATACACAGTTGCCATAGAGAGCTAACAGTAACCTAATTTAAAGCAGTACATACTGTACATTTAATTGTCTAGTTTTGTTTCTTTTCCTTTCTGTCTCACTCCGTCTGTTTTCTCTCTCTCAGCTTTCACTTTATCCTCCTCATCACTGACAGAGAAGCGTTCCTAATGCGGTGACAATTGAGTTGGCCTGTTAAATTAATTTGCCAGATAATGTGTCAATATTAAATATCAACTTTGACCTCTCCGAGCTGCGGAGTGCGCTCGCCCAGCTAGAGTATTGATTTTTGTCTGTCTCTAAGCTCGCTAGGCCTGCACTCAAAGTCCATTATTTTTGATTTTCTCATGAAATACATATCTTTTTCCACTGACATCTGACAAACAGCATATGGAAGTCATTTTATCTACCAATAATGTGTTTGTCAAAAAGTCTGAGGTCTTAATGGATTTCTGCAGCACACACGGACATCTTAGCAACAGACGGGCCTGCCAAGGAGATGCTTGCAGATATTGTGTGTGTGTGTGTGTGTGTGTGTGTGTGTGTGTGTGTGTGTGTGTGTTAATACATGTCAGTGTGGTAGTTCTTCATGTAGGGCATTCATGCTCAAAGGACAGCAGAGAAGTGATAATTGAAAAAGTGAATTAAATTGTGCTGAATTAATTGTCGGCCAGTCACAGGCGTTAGTTTTCATCCGAACACATGCACGCTCATGCAGCTGTGCAGTGAGCGGTGGTGATAGTTGTGTGAAAGACAGGCCACAGTCTCCAGGAGGATATTGGGCCAGTGTTCAGACTTCATCTAGCTGCCTAGTCAAGGTAATGACTATTTTTGGAGCCGCTATGCAATGCTTCTCTGCTCGCATCTTTCTAGCACAGGATGACATGCTGATATTCTGTCATATAGGAAGGCTTAATTCCACTTGTCACTCAGTTGTCCAATTCTGCAGTGCATTTAAATCAAAACCGAGTTTGTTTGAGTGCTATTATGAACTATAATAGGGTGTGTGTGTGTGTGTGTGTGTGTGTGTGTGTGTGTGTTAGCCATGTGATGCTTTGCTGTGAAAGCTAGAACAAATATTCATTTATTCATTAAACACCAGGGCAATAAAGATCTGTTGTGACACCCTTTCTGTAGCCACTAATGGATTGAATTAATTCCTGCTATTAGCTCCAATTGCACACTCTTTGTCTTTGTGTGTGTGTGTGTGTGTGTGTGTGTGTGTGTGTGTGTGTGTGTGTGCGTGCGTGCGTGCGTGTGTGCGTGCGCTTGCTAAAGTATGCCGCATGTACGTATTTATGGCAGCCATAAGTGTGAGTGCAAAGTATGTAAGTTTACGTGTGAGTACCTGTATGTTGGGTGTGTGTGTGTGTGTGTGTGTGTGTGTTCCCATTTGTGTACTTCATGACGCAGCCGACATCAGTGGAGCAGAGTAACATGGATGTCTGTTGGATTGACAGATAGAGAGATGGGAGAGTGCAGGAGAGGACGGATGGATGGGGGAGAGAGGGATGAATATTGACTGATCAGTGGGAAGATTGGCAGCCCGAGAATAATGGGAGCATTTAGACTTTTCGTTTTTTTTTCCCTGTTGCAACTTTCCTGGCACACCTATTTTTGCCCTCCTACGCTACGAATACTGCTCTTGAATTCTTGAAATGATTTTTTATCTGATATGCAGAATCCTGATGTGTTTATATCCAAGAGTAATCTACTAGAAACCCTTTCTATCTTTTTGTTTGATTGGACAAGCCAGAGCAAAATACTTTCTGATACATGAAAAGTGTATGAAACTTAATCACATTTAGTCTCCATAATGAAATTCCATTGCAGTGTGTTTGTGTTCATATTTTGATTATTTTAGAATGCATTATCTGAGTGTAATTTACTGTCTGGCTATTATCTTGTTTGTATTTTTTTCCACTTGCCTATTGTAGTGACTCTATGCCCTTGGCTGAGGAAGAGTCATTTTTTTAAAGAAGGCCAAGATTAAAATAGGGGAATATCAGATATTTTATATTGTATGTGTCAAGGAGCATTATACGGAGAGATAACATGCAATCAACTAAGCCCAGTCCAAATGAAATCTGGTGCCTTTCAGAAAATAACAAGGGATGGCTGACCCATGGTGGGTGGGCGGGGGGGTTTTGTGTGTGTGTGTGTGTGTGTGTGTGTGTGTGTGTTTCTGGACATGTATGCACGCTTTTGTTCACAGCCTCTTTTCTGTGTAACATGTGTTTCAGAGGGAACTTCTCTAGAGGAGCAAGTGCGAAGGATAAAGGACATTGAGGCCATCGAGAGTGATTCCTTTGTTCCTCAGGCTTTCAAATCATCCAGGGATGATATAAAGGTGCGTTATGTCCCTCTTTCTCTCCCTACCCCTCACTCTCTATCTTTTCACTCTGTCTCTTATTGAATTCCCCTCTCTGCAACGCTGTGCCGTCTGTCCAGAGACAACCCAGACCAAATCAAACATTCATTCAGCGCCGTTTGTTCCGACCTGAGATGGTTTCATCAGACGTTCCACTGTTCGCCGCCTCCAAAGCGGCAGCACCCACACAAAAGCCACAGCAGGCAACAGCAATCCTCTGTCTTCCCCTCTCTGTCTCTCTCTCCCCCCTCTGGTTGTGCAGATGCAGACAAAACACAGAAGTCATTATTGAAATGTGCCTGTCTCTGAAGGAGCAGGAATTAGATTTGTTGGGGCTCATGGCTGTTTTGAAAAGGTAGGCGACAACACGTGACAGCAAACCTGCACAGACCTTTGGGACACATCCTGGTGAGTCTGACAAAGGTCAAGACTGATGTGGCTGCAGCTTAGACTGCACACTTTGCACATGCACAGTGTACTCAGCCTTCCCTGCCCGAAGAGTGTAAGTGAGTGCCCCTTTTACATATTAAACCTGAAACATAACAAGGTTCCACTATCCAGCTAGGTAGAAGCTTTAATTTTTCACATCCAGATCTCCTATACTGTATGTCCGATTGTTCTCACATGTGTATAAAGGTAGATTTATTCTGTAAAATCGCCCTGCAAAACATAATGTCACAAAATGTATTTTTTTCAAATTTTGAAGAAAATATAATTTAGTACAAAAAAAAAGGGATGCAATATTTTAATCAGTTGCTTTAATGAAATACAAATTAAAGTTTAAACATTCTTTTTATTACTGCTCTTCATTGGTTTTCAGATTAATCTCCTCATTATAAGTCAAATAATACTTTCAGACGATTCATCCATAGTTGGGAAGATTGCACAGTCTTTCAGAGTATTTTAGCTACATCACGTCTTTGGCTGCAATCAAAGGGAATAATGGCTATATATACTTTACATTTAGAAACTGTATGACAACCCTATAGTAGATATATGTGGGTTATTTGTTATTTAATAAAACTGATAATGAATGAAACATGTTATTATGTAAGAATACGTGCCTATAAAAAAAATATTTTTAAATATAAGTTTATTTGGTTTTAGTATTAATAGCCATTTAGCTATAAGTTGTGTCCATTAATAATTTTGAAGTCACTGTTAATGAGGAGAACCCGGTGAAACCTTTAATATCTGCTACAGTGTATCTTTTAAGATTGTTTTCCATTTCAAGCCAGCTGCATTCCTTAGAAATGTATATTCAGCATTTCCTTACCAAGAATTGTGTATTTGGCACATCAACATACTTATTAGCCAGTGTGTTTTCTATCTCTCTCACTTTTTGTATCCTGCCAAATGAATTTTAAATGGATCTTTTCAACTGGGTAAACATTTGCTCTGGGGCTGGTTTGAGGAGTGTTTGAAACATGAATGGACTTGGCAAAGTGTTCATTTTGATATTTCTTCTTTATCAAGTACAACAAGGAAAACAGCCCATCCGTCCAAATGTGGGGCTTATTATATTTTTAAGTAATACCTCTAGATATCACATCTCCTTCTATCAGCTTGGACTCTACAGATGGAAACATGAGGAGGGCGAAGAACCTTTTCCTTTACTTTAAGTCCTTTTCAGTTATAAAGAAAGGCAAAGATACAGTTCTGTTTTGGTTTCAACTGTAACAAAAAGTGGCATGACTGACCAAGCAAGCTGATCAAGTTTAACGTGTTTGAATATTTACACTGCAGTTGCTGGTTTAGCACAATTAAAACTTACTTATAGAAAATATAAGGTGGAGAATATGAAGGTAGAAAGACACATACACAGATAGATGAGTCAAGTGAGAAACCAAAAATTGGAATTAGGATACAAGCTGATTACTATCAATACACTGCATTCTAGAAGCTTATTGCATCAGCCAGACTGTCACTGCCATCTGCTGGACAAATGTCACGTTGCATTTCACAATTATTTTCTGTGTCCCAATTCTGTACTATTACAGAAATCTACAAATTTTGTTTTGATACCAACAGGAAATTATGCAATACATGCTAAAATACATGCATTAAATTGCAATTTTGGAAAGCAAAATGTTTTCCAAACATTTTTTGTTGCTGTTGTCTTGTCTTTCTGGAGCCATTTGCAAGTTATTCACATATTTTGAAGCCATGAGTAGAGCCTCCATTTTCTTTTGCATTGTGTCACAATTGTATGTAAATGTTGATACTGTTGTTGCTTTGGCTTTTATATATATATATTTTCTTTTTTTTTTTTTTTCTTTCTTTCTTTCTTTATCATTATTAGTTGCATCTACCATTTATTGCTTCTATTTAATCATGTCTCTGTATCAGTATCTGTTTTTGCTTCTGTTAAAGCTTATTTAAATGTTTGATTGTGCTCATTGTAATTTGAGTGTGACACATTTTTGTGTGTTTTGTGAATTTCTGTGAGTACAGACTGAGCCAGTTGAGGTGAAGCAGGAGTCGGAGAGTGCAGATTCTCAGGACGTCACTCTTCCCTTGTCCATAGTCTACAATGACAGTGACACTCTCGCCCATCCCAGTGTAAGTTCTCACCTGGCAAACCCGTTAGCTTTACTGCAGACTTTTTTACACCCTCTGAGCCAATGAACAACTTCCAGTCCTCTGACACAGCTGAAGTTGATCTCACTTCTTGTCATTTTATCTTTTGGTACCATCTTATTTTCATGAGTATGGTGATTGCCTTTGGTGTACAAACTTTGTAAACTTTTCCTTTTAAAAATATCTCTGCTGCTAACACCACCACCACAGTTTACACCATTCCTGCATATTCTGATACTGTGCCTCGTATAGTATAGGACACTGCAGTATAGTAGCTTATAGCTTAGATAGAACATCACCTCCTCTCCTGCTTGCAGACCAATGATGAAAAACGAGAAGGAAAACTTTAAACTCCAATAACGCTCCATGGGGCTTCCCAGTCATCTATCTCAACTGGGGGAAACTAAGTTATGCCCTGACGTATGCAGATAACCCCCTCAAATACACACACACCCACACACACACATACATATACACACACACCGCCCCCCAGCTCAAACACACACACACACACACACACACACACACACACATATACACACCCTCAGACAGGCTGATGTATGGTAGCAATATGCCCAAGGCGGGCACCGGCCTCAGCTTTAGCTTCAGCTCCGCTTCCAATTAGAACAGATGAGTCCCATTAGCCCAGCCCAGATACTGTCATCCCACACACACAGCCTCATTAGCACCATGACACCAGTGCAGGGCCGACAGACAAGAACTCACTGGTGTTGAATCTAACACACAGATAACATGTGGTGCAGCTGTAAGCAGCATAGGTTAGGAATGAAGGATTGACGTGGCTGGGGTTGCTCTACAATCTGCATAATAATAGACACATATCATCACATAGATATACTGTATGTACACATAGCCATCTTGTCAACATTATCTCTCACACAAACACACAGGGAATACAGAAATGTGCCTTGCTTCTCAGTCTCATAGTCATTATGTTACTTCCTAATAAACAGATGCCTTCATTCATCAGACACTTGCAGCAGCGGTTTTATAACATCCTACAATCTGTGTCACTACTGCTGGTGATGTACTGCGATGAACACAAAGTCATATGTGTAGGCCTTTTTTATGGACACACTGCTAGGCCTACAGAGTTTTTTTTATGTGCATTTTGAAATGAACATTTAGGGAAAGACTAATAAGACACATAAGATACCACAGCCTTTACTCTAGTATTACAGCGTCATCACTGGGACTCAGAAGTCCACAAAAGGGCCATACTGACAACTCTGTGCCAGGCTCATGAACTCACTAGGAAACATAGCTCATTCATTTCTATCACATTGCTGATGTGAGATTGAGATGTTTTGTACCGTAACACTACAGTCATGAGGAGTTTGGTAATGACTCAAGTGCCAGAGTAGACCATGGAGTAGAGCTTACACTGCTCTTTATAAATGTATAAGAAGCAGTTAAATGATAAATGTGTTTGGGTGGTCAGCAAATTCCACCAGTGTTGGTCAAGTCACTTCTTCTATAGACCGCCATATCACAAATTTGCCTCAAAGTGCTTTTCAATCTGTACAACATATGGAAGTCTCTATCCCTAGATGTGTAGATGAACTGGGGGGAAACAAACGGCATGTGAAAGCACATAAGGTTTAGGCATGGGTGTATATTGTGTGTATTACGTGTTTCTGGGAGCTCCGTGCACCGCGGCCACAGAGGAAAGCCACACACCGTTCATCTGCACACACTGCCGTGACACAGAGCTGAATTTGAATCAGCAAAATATCTCTTTAAGAATTGGATGCCAGTTTGTTAAATAAGTTAGTAACTATTTTGATAATTGATTGGTTGTTTAGGTTCTAAAATGTGAGAATTGACTGCTTTTGTCCCTGTCTGTACCTTTAGTCTTTTTGCTTACTAACGTGTCCTCTTTACACTGTTCCGCAGTTGTTCATGGACAAGGAGAGGGCCGAGGAGCTGTGGCACAACAGATTATTCTCGCTGCGGCAGGAAAGGCTCATGGGAAGTCCTGTGACCTGATGGACACCAGAAGATCCTTCCTGGTCCCGGGGCACATTCAGCTTCTTTTATTGTGTCTCAATCTGTCTTGTTTTAGGCCATCACAAGGTTTCTTACTTTATCCTTCCACTGATTTCTCCTTACTATTGTAAAAACATGTGAGAACTTGAGCAAATGAACAGTTTTTGGTCCTGATGTGCTTATTATTTTATTAATGTTAATGTAATTCAATTAAACAATCTGCTGTTCTTAATTTGGCTTCATTTAATTTTAATGATTGAAGGATCTTACACTCCGATAAGGTGATGTTTTACCATTTTGATGTAGCATTTGATACATTTTGTCTTTTGTAATCAGCTCGGTAATTAAAGATAGATGTGATTTTTTTTGAGTGAAAACTGACTTGTACTTTTGTGGGTGCATGAGGGAGTTCTCTTTCGACTGGATGGTGAGCTGGGTGGCCTCCGTGTCTGCATTGGTTTCCAGCGGGATATCGGGAGCTGTGGTGTCCTTTCGGCGAGACTTGGCTGGATTCTGGAGTGTCGGTGCTATGCAACCGGGTGACTCTTTTTCTGTGTGCCGATCTAACGGCCACATTCTGCCTTATGATGAGTCGTGCACAAGTTTAAGGAGCTGATGGGATTTCACTGGAATTGTACCTTGTACGATATCATGTGCCAAAAATGTATTGAGATAAACCTGCAAGTAGTGAATTGGTAATAACAGCATCTCTCTCTTCACCAAAAACTTGATACTTAGCATTTTAAATTAAGATAGCAGCAGTACCTACATATAAATACAATAGATACAGATGAATGAGTCACCCTTCCAACTTATTAAAAGTAGCCTGCCTCACCATTTGTTCACCTTATCTTTTTGGTCTGGGGATCTCAGGATTGACATAAGACTGGAGTAAACATCTTCTCACCTGCCCTTAACTTTTCTGTCTTATATATATATATATATATATATATATATATATATATATATATATATATATATATATATATATATAGTATGTATAAACTAAAATCACTGAATACACATACTAGTCAATGATTTATGTGTATTCAATGTTGTGTTGTGTGAGCGGGGATTTAGGGCAGTGTAGAGTCTACACTCAGGCCTATTTGTGGAACAGCCAGATGGTAAATCTATACAGAGTCTGGGACACAGTGTCACTCCTGTACCCTCCAAATAGTCAGTGTTGTAATGAAATAATAAATGATAATGTACAAAATAATTTGCAAAAGCAAGCACACAAATTAAGCTTTGGTGTATGAGTGCTTGCTTGGAGTGAGTAAAATGTGTGTGTCTTCCTGACAGGTGTTATGTGGCTGTCCCAAATATCTTCACACCTTACAATTACCAAGAATCACTTTAGAAACACTAAAGTCTTAATCAAATAATCCAATATTAAAGTAATTTAAGCCTAGAGTTTTGTTATTTCTCTAGTTTTAGTTGGTATAACTAGCTGCATAGAGGTTATACAGCCCCTGTCAGGGTAGGTTAGATAACCACACAGCTAATTTTTTGGTGACATGCACAAGCATAATCGTTATATATCTATGCATAATACTAATATAAAACTTGAGTTTCTAGAAAAATCGCTTCAGTGCCGTTGCCATGACAGCAACTCACAACATTCAGCGCGCGCGGATAGAACCTGTTCAAAGCTTCAAACAAAAGGGAAAAAAAAGCTCCGAATAACCAGCCAATCCGAGGGCCGGGTTCTCGTCACGTGGCCGTTGCCAGAGTGAGTTTGGTTGGTTCTGAATCATATTCCATGCCACCTCTTTCATAGTAACATTAGCGTACAGAGGCTGAGCGGTGTCGCGAAACGGATTTTAAATCTTAGTTTTTAACAGCTTTAAAATCTGTGGAAATGTTCAACAGTGATCGCAGGGAGTTTGATGAGGATCCGTTCTTCTCGTGAGTAGCTAAACTGTTGTATAAGAAATATATTAACTATTAACTGTTATTATGTATGTCGGCTTGTAAATTGTTCTCATAATGCATCAGTTAAACTAAGCTCAGAAGCAGTTTATCACGGTGATAAATAGCATTTGAAGTGCGTTAACGTTATATCAAGATAGACTGCATATCCCAGACAAACAAAGTCACAATAGCATTAATGTAGGTAAATGTTATTATTTTTACTGGGCAAACGTTAAATAAACGAGTGGGTTAGCTAATAGCTAATTATTTTTATTTAAACGAGACGTCGACCTAACGTTAGATTAACTCCGACTGCTTGTGTACACCCTTAATTTGTTTGGTTAACGATGGATTACTAGCTAGATTTGTAACATATACAATAACATAAACATGGCTTCCTGCACACAACTAAGATGAACAGATTGTCAACCGTTTTCCCTTGGCTCTGCAATGTTACTGCCACTGTGCATTGAGCAAACTCGAACGTTCAGTAGTTACAACACAGTAGCTTACATTGAATGTCAACGTGAGCTATTTCTGATACAACTTAATGAAACTGTCATCTAGCAAGAGCTGCTGTAAGATGGAACGACTGCTGTAAGGACCGAAAATGTTTTTTATAACTATATTTTTTTAAAGTACATGCAGCTTAAAAGGTAAATAAAAATGCGACTTTATAAAGTAGAAAGGCATCATTTTGTTTCCATTCATGTACTTTAAATTTTGCACAGGTTTGTATCATTTTTAGGAAGTAAAAGTACAGTTTTTAGTGACATAATTTCCAATACAATTTAGAGAAAGTGATTGATTTTTTTTTTTAAATAACTATCTACACTGACACTGTGCACAGGTAACATTTTTTGGTTCCCAGAACGTTCAGTATAATAAGTCAAATAAGTCAAAGTGACTATGGCACATGTGCCATAGTCACTTTGACTTATTGCATGAATGAACACCTGCTGAGTTAGTGTGGTCACACTTGACCCAACTTCTAAGGCGAGTGTAGGCCTAAAGGTGGCTCAAATTATTTTAGGGGTGCTTCTTATTTCAAAGTGTGTGTTCATTGAAGAATATATCTGTAATGGGCTCCAATATGGCATCATGGAGGGATTACAGTGTCTGCTGTTTTTTTATTTATTTTTCCTCTTCAGGAACCATTATCATGGTTTGTAGTACTCAACATCATTTTTCAGATTTGCTTAGAATTCCTTACTGGATGTTGAGATTCACTTTGTCTTTACTTCCTCTTCCTCTTCCTTTGCCTTAGGGATCCTTTCCGGGCTCACAGGGAACATATGCGGCAGATGATGCGAAGCTTCTCTGAGCCATACGGTGGGCCCGTGATGCCCAGTATAATGGATGGGAGAAACCGTGGTCGTGACATGGCAGAACATCCAAGCTCATCCCTGGCACTGAGGGATGAACACAGGGTGAGAACATGCATTTCAAGAAGCACTCTTACAATTATGAGTGGTTTGTCTGCTTGTGGACTCAGGTGATAGGCAATAAAGCTCTACCCAGTGTGTTACAGTATCCATATGTGTTCAGGCACATGCCTGACTAACCTACATACATATCTTTTGGGTCTATGTGGGATGAAGGATGAAGCCCCTGCTTCAGCAGTTCGCTCATCTATGTCCACTGCTCATAGGCCACAGTCTGCAATCCACATCTAACCACAGAAGAATAGTGTTTGAAGGAAGCGCTAACTTTACTAAGGTTATAGTGGAAGCTGGCCACTGGCAGCGTAATTGGAGCACCACTCACTGAGGTATGGGGCCATATGAGTCTCTGGTTTAGTAGAAGGGCAACCCCCTTGGCTTCTCTGGACAGTTATATCTAGCCCTAAGGAGCCCTATTTATAGTGCATTGTTCCACTGACACACTGCTTTCTTGCAAAAACACGCACATACTTTTTAACACTCAAACCAATAGGACCCCAGAGAATTCTGCTTTGCTCAACTGAGATGAGCTGCTGAAAATAACAGTTTATTTTTATATCATTCTAGCTGGCCCAGTTGTCATGTTAACTTAAAATATAGTTTATCTTCAAAATATAACTGCTCCCCTATTAATTTTTGATTTCATACACTTCTGTTATATTAGCTAAGAGAAGGCCGTAAAAGCCATGGCCTTTAAAGGGGCTGTACTTGATATTCAGAAAAGGGATTGCCTCCATACGGCTCTCACAGACCGTTCCCCAACTCATCAAATACTAACCCTTCGTCATGGCCCTCGGCGTCAGGTACCAACGCACAAGGCACTCACATGCAAGTCAAGTACTACTTTATTTGTCCCCAGAGGGGGAATTGGCTTCGCAGCAGTGACAACTACACAAGATCAATACAAATACAACATACAACAATAAATAGCAAAAAAATGCACTCGCGGCCGGACCGGCTATTAGAACAGAGAAGCTCAGTTTACAACACACACAGAGGGAGTGTGACTTCATTCTCTGCTCAGGACGCCATTGCTCCACTATATCTTTACATAGCAAATATTTATTTCCTGCTATATTAATGTTCTGAATATCGAGTACAGCGCCTTTTAAGTATTTGTAATAATGACCTTCAGTAATTGTTTGCTCTGGGACATTTTGGTGTTATCAGTGCAGCATTGTAAAGGCAGGCTGGAGGATAGTTTTGGTCTGCCATGTTTTGCACTTGTTCACCTTTGCCTGTACTGCTTATATAGCCCTGCTTAATCAAATTTAGTCCCGGTCAACTGCTTTAATCCCACTACCTCATGAGAGCCTGTATATTTATCCTTGATAATGACTTTCATCAGAAGCTGGGCCTCAATTGCCAGCAGCCTGCTTTCTCTTTATTAGCATCATGCCATTAACTAGCTAATGCCAGCTGAGGAGGAGCTCTGAGTATTTGACTTATGACCTCAGTGACAGTGGATGAAATGGAGCTACACTGCAAAATGTCAATCCAAACAAATTATTGAATCTAATATTAGGAGTAATATACTCTTTTTGTACATGTCAAATGTTTGACCATCAGTTGTTGACAAGATATTGTTTACTTATGAGTATGAAAATACAGGATATAATGAGGAGTTAGGGTTCTGCTGAGCTGGATTACAAGTTGCAGCAATGGCAATTAGCAAAATAATTATTTGTGAAGTCTCTCTATTATATGGAGAAGGACCATGTGAAAGGATCTTTTTTTCTTGATTCATATACAGACATTTGGATAGGAGATGCAGATGTGAGATCAGATTTCTATAGCCTCACGATCCCTAGACTGCTTCATTAATTGTCACAAACAATAAACAGAATAGCTACTGTCTGGTAAAAAACATGAAATTAAGGTTTTTATCACACAACTCTGCTCTCTAACTCCCCCCCCCACACACACACACACACACATTTATTTATCTGAAGATGAAGAGCAGTCTTGTGGTGCCCAGCAGTGGTCAGAGGGCTGAAGCTCTGGTGCTGTGTTATTGGCTTTGGAAAGGCATGTGTGTGGATGTCATGGACACTGTTTTCTCATTGTTGCTCTTTTGGTCCATCTGTTTGGCAGTGCTGGTGCATTAGCAGCTAAATGACAGACAGCTCATGCTCATACTGCTCTCCAATATCACAGGCACAAATGTGCACACACAAATGCATGCAGAAACACACACACAGTATTAAAACACAAGCACAATAACACACAGTCACAGCAAGCAAAATAACACACAAAACATTTGCCATATAATGCTGGAAATCTTGTATTTCTTGTATTAACTTGCTAAGCACTAGATTCCCAATGGGGAAAATAAGCCCCGTCTTACTTTCCAAGGCAGCAATGAGTTCTCATATTTTCAAGTTTCTTGCCAATATACTGTCTGGTTCATATCACCTTTCAAAGCACTCATTCAAAAGGGGAAATTGTTTGTAAAAGTAATGTTGAATGACAGTCAAGCATCATTAAACGTTTCTGTGGTTTATACAGAGTATGACTGGTGGTGCTAGGGCTGGCAAAGGTGGTAACTAGCATAGGTAGAGCTGATGTCGTCCTTGTTGTAGATTTATTCCCTTTAAGTCAGAGTATCATCCTGTTTTGGCACTCTTCAAAAATTAATGTGTGGCAATGTGAAATTAAGTTGTTCTTATGCCAATGATTCACCCACAGCAGCTTTAAAAACATCACAGTCCCCACAATCTGATTCAGTGCCTCCTTATCATCTCAGTAGTCTTTTAGTTCTAAGAGCATACATTTAGCATACTCCCCTGCTGATGCACCACTTCCTAGGAGCAATGCGTTTACAGCACATCCTCACTTTTTCTTTTAAGTATGTATCAAATCTACAGCACATGTCCCCTATGGTGTAACTCATAGCTCCCCCAGGAGCATCCTGCCTCTGGGGGCACAGTAGCAGTTCAATATTAGATTGACAGAGAGATAGAAAAGGGAATGTCAATCTGCAATAGTCCAGACAGCTTAAAATAATGTGTTAAAGACCACCGGGTCTAAGTTCCTTATCTTGCACCCTCAATCTCTCCTCAACCCCGTTCTAAATATAATGCTGGCAGATATGTAACCGGCATTTATTAGTTCATAGATGCCACTCTGGGATAAAATTGGCTGTGAGGCTTCATAGATACTGGTCAGGAGCGTTTTACATCAGCTTGACATTTGAAAAAAGCTGAGAGAGCAGCCTTGGACTCTTTGACCCCTGTTAGATCCCTGTCCTGACTGGTCTATCCAGCCTTCCTAGAATGAAGCTCAGTTTCAGTGTTAAACCCACGCTAATCTCAGGCAATGCGACCCAATTACACATGGAACACAAGTCATTCAACACCCCACTGATTACGCACAATACCCCTGTGCATCACACCCCCAGAAAATACACACACTCACATAGCGGCGGCTGTTGAGATGCTTATCCAGGGCCGCAGGGTCATAAACACCTGCGGATTTGGCCCAGAGAACACAGGCTCTGACTGAAGGCTGCAGGCTGCTCCCTCTATTCTCCCAGAGGGTTCATGGCCTTGAAAGGTTGTGCTTAAGGCCATGGGGAGAGCTCTGTGTAGCTGTGTCAAGGGCTTAGTGACCAATGTAAGACATCCTAACAGCTTATAGGCAACAAACGTGCAAAAAGTCTAGATTTGTGTGTGTGTGTGTGTGTGTGTGTGTGTGTGTGTGTGTGTGATCTACAGAAACTTTATGTATTTATTTAATAGTAAAATAAATGTAAACATGCACCGGGTTACAATCCAGTTATATGAGGTGCTTTGAATTTATATAATAAAGACAGTGATTAAAATGGGTCTTTGAGATTTAAATAATGTATGACAAATATTAAAAGCGAAGACTAATTCCGGATGATCTTATCTGTAAGATGTCCTGCGCTAAATCCAACCTTTATCAAACATGCAGTCAAGTTGATGCATTTAACGCAGTACCTTTCAAACAAGTGTTATTATTGTCAACATGGTCAGGTTTTGGTAACCTGACGCGCCAGATGGTTTGTTAACACAGACAGACCCATCTGAGAAGCTGTCATTGGAAACTGTTTGGGGAAAGCGCAGGCACTTTCTAAACAATACCTGGCAGGTAAATGGATAAACCATCTGTCTATCTAGTCCGCCATTGTTGCTTTGACCCTATGGTTTTGAGCGAACAGTCGTGGCTGTCACACACACCTAAACCACGCCCGTAGCTGCCAGTAGCTCCTCACTGATCTAGTGATATCGCGAGAATTCAGCTGCCGTGCAAGATACAGGTTTTGGTAAAAGCAGCACAGAATTGGAGCAAGGTGGCCACCTTTAAATTCTCTATATAGAAAAAAAAAGCCTGGACTTGGTTTGTAGTTTTGTAATGAATGTCACTAGCTCACATATGCTGAGGTGATCAAATGTGAAGGTTACAGTGTCCCAGATGGCACACATGTAACCCGCATTTAGCTCACTGTAATTTGTGTGTGTATGTTTGTACACATGATGGAGTTGTTTATGAGCTGATAATGCCTTGCGACCGTGTGGCATACGAGCCCAGACGTTCAACTCTTATGGCCTTTGGCTGTTCTTTTTCCTTTTGTGTTGGTGTAGGATTTGATGAGGAACCCTTTCGGCATGTTCGACAACATGATGTCCAACATGAGAAACAGGATGGAGGAGATGCACAGAAACTTTGTGAGTTTAATGATTTTGTATTCTTTTCCTTTTGTTTTGATGCTTTATTCTCAGACGATTGTGGTACATAAACTGTAACTGCTTGTGTCTGTGTGTTTGTGTGTTTCAGGAGAACATATCCACAGATTCAAACACCCACTCATTCAGATCCTCATCAGTCATGACATATTCAAAGGTTGGAAATGAGCCTCCCAAGGTCTTCCAGGCGAGCTCATTGACACGCCGGGCCCCTGGGGGGGTAAGCACCCCATCGGATGTGTTACTACATCATATCACAGTACATTAGACCACAGTTCAGTACATTGAGCTTGGAGAAGTAAATCTGTCTGGAGAAGACTCACTCATTCTGTCAGTCCTGAGTAATCATGGTGGTAACTTCCCCCTGATGGGATAACTTCCCATCGTAAGCAAACTCTTCTGACAGTGGCATTTGATGGCTCTGTTCCATTAATAAGGTGTGCCAGAAATCATTTTGCTGATCTTGCATACACAATACCAGGGCCCTGGAATAGTCCCTCCTAAATGGAATGCATTCAGTACAACTATAATTAGCTACACTTGTGTTTGACTAGTCAAACTGTCCAGCTGACTAATTTCTGACTGGACTTGAAGTAGGTAGATTCAAAAACATCCAAGAAGTTAAAAGGTTGTGCGAACTACAGTATGTGAACTAGGAGAAGTTGAGAACGAATCACATTTTCTTCTGTATTGTCCATATTATGATGAGTTAAGAACAGTGATCTTACATGAAATGTCTGTCCAAAATCCGTAAATGTTCTGGTGCACGGATGATGACCAATTGGAGTGGTTGTTGAAATGTGATATTTATAAGTTGGCGACTTTTGTTTCTAAAGCTTGGCAAAAAAGACTAGAAGGTTTATTTGTTTAGGGTATGTGGTTACTTTGGCATCTGGTCCTTTGTCTTGTAAGCACGTGTGGGCTGCGCTTATTTTATTGTATGCATGACACAATAATACAGATAAAAAAATGTATTCATATATTCATATTCATATATATATATAAGGTGTAAAGGAAATAAACATGTTGATTGCTCGAATTAATGCAATTTTTTGGAACAACTGATGTGCCTGATGGGTTTAATATTTTTTTATTACTAGATCAAGGAGACCCAGCAAGCAGTTAAAGACTCTGAGAGTGGTCTGGAGAAGATGTCCATTGGTCACCACATCCAGGACAGGGGACATGTTGTTGAGAAGAAATACAACAAGAAAACAGGAGAGAAGGAGTTCATCCAGGACTTTCAGAATTTGGATGAATGTATGTTAAAGTATTGTTTCATAAATGTAGAAGGTCCAGCCATATTTGTTGCACTACTCAAAATACGTAACTGCATTAAAAGGAGCTATTTCAGAGATCATTCTAATTTTGTCA
The DNA here is from genome assembly GCF_008315115.2 of Sander lucioperca. NCBI lineage: Eukaryota > Metazoa > Chordata > Actinopteri > Perciformes > Percidae > Sander > Sander lucioperca. The sequence continues at coordinate 2,307,970 of NC_050177.1, forward strand.
ATTGAATTATGTACCATGATTCACAATATTAAAAAACCAAGACACCATTACAATTATAGCTAAACAGTAAATATGGGGTCAGATCATACATGTTTATGTGTTTTGATAAGTTCAGTAAACTTGTTAAGTAGACCAACCAGTTGAACATATTGTTCCACTGTAAGTGCCACTGTCCACATGTTCCTAGGCCATCATCAGTTCACAGACAGAATATTTCCTAACATGATCCCGATCCTCCGCCCCCCAGCTGAAGCCCAGTCTTTTGACGATGAGTGGCAGCAGGAGGTGTCTAAGTTTCGGCCATCTGGCCCCATGTCTCGTCTGGAGGAACCCCGACCCCGTGGTGTTCACCGGGCAGCCCTGACCGGTTCTAAGCAGGAACACAGGTCAGTATTACACGCTCAGACCCCATGTGGTGTTGCAGACAGGCCAGAATCTGCATTTCAGGATCCAATGACAAACAAGTGGGAGATGCGGAGACACATACAGTATGCTTCCTTAAATTTATTATTATCATATTATAATCCTGCAGTTAATTTGGTGTTTGAATTGTGATTATTTACTGTTTGTAAACTGTAAACTATACTGTTTGTTTTTTCCACAGTGACCAATCAAAGGGCAAGGCTGTGGGTAAAAGCAACATGAAAGGCTCGAAAAAGCAGTGAAAACATCTATCTGTGTGCTTATTAAAGTCTTTTTAGCATCATGCAGTACACTCTGACGCTCTGTATCATTTTGAAATATTTAAGAAGCTATACGTTTTACATTTCTGCTGCTAATGCTTTGATGTTAAAAAAAAACATATTGTTTCTCATACTGCCCATTGCTGCAGTGACTCCACCTCAAACGCTCTGTCTGAGCTCTTAGCCCGTCTTTCCAAAAAGCCCCGTCTGCTCGGATTGGTCAGCTGGCCCACACTATTGTGATTGGTCAACCAAATTCAAACAAGCTACTGGGCTGGCTGTGCTTGCTCAGACAGCACCAATGGGCAGCACATATGAAAAACTGGGCTGGCATTCCCAATCATCACTAATTGAGGAATTTTAAACAGGAATGTGGACGAGGCAAAAAGTACTGTCTGTGGGAGAGAAAGCTCCATTTGGAGTGAAATGTGTTTTTGTTTTTACTTTATACATCTATTACATACACAAAAAACTATACAACACACTAAAAGACAGGAAAAATCCAAAAAAAGCATAATAGGAGCTCTTTAATAATTTGAGTCTTAGCACAAAAAGATGGCAAGACATATATAACAAAGTCAGGATTATGAAGTATGTTGGCTGTAGACCAACATTACAATGAAGTTACAAAGGGTTCTTAATATTTCACAACAACAAATAAATAGGTTATTAGTGTTTCTATGGAGGTAGCAGTATTGAAACAGGCAGTACAATACAATGTAAGAAATATAATAATTAAGGGTGGTAGGCACTACTTATATCATCACACATTAACAGTCAAAGAGCAATTAATGTATATGATTTGGCATTAATAGAATAGAAATACAATTTGCTTTATGTATGGTATTCTGATGATGCCATCTGTTTCTCACATTGGCATTTTCATAATGCAACAAGACACAAAAGGTAGTGACTTATTGAGTGTTTGAAATCCACTAATGCACTTAGACAATGTCTAAATTGTCTTTTTGTATTTATAATGGCTAGTACCTGATGCTTGAGATATACGTATTTTATCTGCTGTAATCTTTGTAAAAAGAAAAATAATATTCTTCCCTTTTTATATGTTACTTTGGTTTCTTTTGTTTTTCATTTGATGAACTCTGTGCTGCATAGTACGATATCTTGACAATGTCTGGATTATTCTCAATAATTCTAGCTTTGTTCTTGTATATTTTTTCAAGCTTTAACAATAAGTTATGTGTCAACACAGGCTATTGTCTGACAATAAAAATACGAAAATGAATCTGGTGGGTTTTTTTTTTTTTATCAGTCCCACATTGATTTTCACTGACAAGAAAGAAGACGAGTTAAATTCAAGTCTTACAAATACCTGCAAAGGGTCTATGAGAGTGTGTATTGTGATGAACTTGTGCCTGTCTGGTAGTGACTCACAGTAGTATTTTTGGATCTAAGCACTTGTCAGTAGCTCAGATTGGTCTGAGATGTTACACAGCTGCAACCCCACCAAGCGTCCTTCTCACATGCTTGTGTATCATACTTCATTAATCCCTTGCTTCAACATACAGATAGGAAGGGATCAGGGACCAATATATAGCTCAATAAGGATCCAAGTGCCTGAGTCCTCAGTTCTTAGGGTGTTGAACATTAACTTAGTAGTTAAACTTGCAGAAGGGAGCATACTCTGAAATGGGTAATTCATGGAAAACAGAAAAGGAATCTTTCAAACTTGTAAAGGCCCTTTTACATGCATGAATCTTTGGAAAGGGATTGCACTCTCTTAGCAACCTCCCCAAAATACTATTCTGTTGCCCCACTATATCAACACTGCTGCTTCAATAGGACTTAAATCAGATAATTTTACAGGATCATCTAAAGAGCTTGGCTGTTACTCTATGCATGTGAACGCTTTTATTGGAAAGATTCTTCATTCTACTGCCTCTGTGTACATTTTAATTCTGACATGTTCTTCCCTTGTACTACTACTACGTTACTGCAGACAACTATGCAGGTGGTAATTCACCTGCATAGTTGAACAAATACATATTTACTCTTTTCTTCACTACAGTCAGTTCTGCATCCACAACTGACGGGTTTTTGCTCTCATGAATCATGCTCTAACATTACATCCTCCTCATCAGTTAAAGATGTTATTGACAGAAAGGTCTTCTTTTGTGCATCATCGTGAATAATGAGAGAACATTAGTATCAGTACAAAGGTTTTAATATTCAATACAAATAAACTACAAAAGACTTGTATTGAGTTGGCAGTTACAACTCTGCCACCACCTGCTGGTCATCTTAGAACATGATATTTTGTCAGGAATATTTACAGAGCGTTTACAAGGAACATAACTTACTTAAAAAAAAAAAATTTAAAACAAACGTAACCAAATATACAGGCTCTTGAGAAATGAAACAGCATATTGACCCAAATATGAAATCCATCATCCTTGTCAAAAATGTCACCAGATGTAGAAAGAGTTGGGATAGATAAACCAGGTCTACATGATTCCCGGAGGCTGTACCTTCCCTGCTATCTTCTTGGAGCACTCCAGCAAAGCATTGTGGATATCTTTGGCACAGGAGATCTGAGACTTGATCATGCCGAGGTACTGGGCATAAGACATGGACTCTGTCTGCACTGTGTCCGGCTTGGTGGCTGTTGGGACCAGGTTGGGTGAATGTTTGGCGCTGTCAATGCTCTGGGAGAGGCACTCATATGCCAGCCGCTGCATAGAGGAGACAAAACGTGAGTATATGTGGTATACTTTAAGTGTAGATACAGTATATGTAGCGTATGCAGTGGTGGAATGTAAAGAAGTACATTTACTCAAGTACTGTACTTAAGTACACATTCAAAGTACTTACTTGAGTGTTTCCATTTTATGCAACTATATATATATATATATATATATATATTAGGGCTGTCAATCGATTAAAAAAATTAATCTAATTAATTACAGACTGTGATTAATTCATCGAAATTAATCGCATACATAATTAACGGTGCCTGAACCGATACTTTTTAAGAAAGTAAAAAAAGAAAAGAAAACAAAGGGTACTAAACAACAGTTGGTGACATTAAAGAACGGCTTGTTTATTGCTAAGGCCATATGGTCAAAATTAAATGTTAACATTAATAGTTATACATTAATAATAATGTATAACAATAACTTATTTCACTAGTAAATTGCTGTTGAACGACAAAAACAACCACCAAGGACATTTACAATAACTTCAAATGCACCACGAAGCTGTAGTTTACCAGTTTCATTGAACGCCCCGTCTGTGTTGTTTTTCCGACGGCAGCTGCAGATTGTTACATCCCGCTGTTGAGTCACAGTCCTCTACAGTAAAACACAGTCACACTTTACACCGTTCAGCGTTAGCTGTCAGCATTGTAACTGTGTTTAATCCAGCTACTAGCTAGCGGTAGGCTAACGTTAGCTGCTGTCGAGTATAGTGTTAACTAGCTAGCGGTAGGCTAACGTTAGCTGCTGTTGAGTATAGTGTTAACTAGCGTCACATGCAGCGGTGTTTGTGTTGCCGTCTGTTTCAGAGCATCAGAGAGAAGAGCAGACATATCAGTGGCTCCAGATTTCGGTAGCCAGGGTTGGCAGGAAGAAGATTTTTTACAAGTAAATGTTCCAGTTAATGATCCAGGCAGCACATTCTCGTCTCCCTCCTTCATTTTACAGTCCAATGGTGGCTAGAACGGCTCCGGGTCAAACGTCAATTATGTAATGGATTAATCCACGTTATTTTTTTTAACGCGTTATTTTTTTTCTCAGATTAATTTATCGAAATTAACGCGTTATTTTGACAGCCCTAATATATATATATAGCTGGGTGATATGGAGAAAATCAAATATCACAATATTTTTGACCAAATACCTCAATATCGATACCGCAACAATATTGTATGGTTGACTATTGGTGCTTTCACAAAATATTTACACAATGAGATTTTTGATAAATAATCATCAGTAATGTGGACATAATGTCTAAGTGGGGAAAAGGCAAATAATAGAACAGCTAGAACAGTCTGGTAAGTTCAGAAAATGACATCACTTTACTGTAATGCAGCCTTTAAAACCAGGAAAAGACCACACTTATGCCATATTACAATATTCAAAATCTAAGACGATATCTAGTCTCATATCACGATATCGATATAATATCGATATATTGCCCAGCTCTATCTATATATATATATATATACACACACACACACTCACTCCACTACATCTCAGAGGTAAATATTGTACTTTTCACTCCACTACATTTGTCTGACAGCTTTAGTTACTTTTCAGATTACAGTTTTTCATCCTCTTACTGTCCAGTAAAAGACATGTATCTTCTGATGCGTTGATTTTGGATGTTTGTGATAAACTGAAGGATTAGGTGTTGCTTTATGTGTTGAGAAAATTCTCCTACTTCTTAAGCTGCATACATTTAAAACCCTCTTGGATCTGCTGTAAAATGCATTGTCACAAAGCTGAGCTCATTGTAATTACAATAAAGCTGAGTCACTTTTTAGAGATATGTGGTTCTCACAGGACACCGACGGTACAAACATATATCTTATAGAATATGATGCAATCAATAAGATTAAACTACCCAACAGTATATAAAGGAGTTAGCACAACCTTAAACATCTACAGAAGTAAAATGCAACATGCACATTCTTCAAATGAGTGTCTCACTTATTTCCAATCTTATCTTGATGCAGTATGCACAGTGTGTTGTGGCTCCAGTCTATACATTACTACCTTCGTCAATACTCCAAAGCAATGCTCTATTCCACTACATTCACTCAAATGCTTTTCCAATGCTCCTTGTAAGGTGGGTTGGAAGTGTCTTATAGGATAGTGACTCACTCCTCTCAACAATTTAATGTCAAGGCTTTTACAGGATTGAGCATTCTTTATTTTCATATTTACAAAAATAGAAACAATATATTGAAACAGCTGATCTATAAGATCTAAAGAAAGTAAAAAAAAATAAGGGACGGAACTTCCTTTAAATCAGCTGTGGTGACCAATAAACGCCAGGACATATCAGTCCAATATGTTGGTTATGTGTGTATTCATGTAAGTCTTACCAAACACAGCTCCAGTTGATCGCAGAGGGCATAAAACTCCTCTAGGCTCTTGTCAAAGCGCTGAACAGAGGTGTCGCTGCTTTTGCTAAACCGGAAGAAACAAAAGACACATTCAAAAATATGACCGAAACATTCTTCTTTCTTCAGGACCACTGCAGTAACGTTAACGTTCCCCCCAACCAATCAACTTACATGCCGTTGTCAATTGTAGTGTTATGGGCCAAATTCAGGGACGCAATCTTCATTACATTCTGAAAGTGACAAATAAAGCGATATGTTTAAAGCACACTGCTGCATATATTTAATGCATTTGTGAAACTACGATATTTAAATTCGTTAAACAAACTTTAGCTAACGGTAATTGTGATCCCATGTTTTGGCCATTTTCGGTTGTGAAAAGTGTGTTTCCTGTTGTAGCTAGATGCCGCACAATTACCTGCAGACTCTCCTTCAGCTGTGGAATAAGCATTTTAAATCTATGAACTGGGTCAAAGTCTTGCTGTTGGCTTAATTGCTGCTGCTGCTGCTGCTGCTGCTGTTGTTGTTGTTGTTGTTGTTGTTGTTGTTGTAATGAAGAAGGCTGTTGTAATCCGGGCTGAGACATCGGCCCGCCGGGTTGCTGCTGCTGAGACGCCATCTTGAAAAGCGGCTACGATGTACAGTCTGGAAAAAGAGTAACATATCCTGTTCGTTATTTTTCAAAATAAAGGCGTTTCTTGAACGACATAACTTTGAAAAATGAATATTGTGCGAGTGCCAGTAAACACACCGCCCTCTGCTGATTAATGCAGCACCACATGATAGAACCAAATTCATTCCCATTAATACCTCGTTTCTTGGTACTACTACCCACTTGTACATTAATGTGTCATTTATTCCTACATTTGCTATAGGCCTATGTGTTGCATGTAGGGGCTACCACTGCTTTTCATTGTACAATAATTGTAATTACAATAAAGCTGAGACAGGTATGTCTCATCGATAAACAGTATATACACTGTACACTATACAATAATAGTTTTGAATTTGATCAATTACAAATATTCTAGTCGTGTAGGCACATCAAGAAGGCATGCTTTTTTGTATATTTATATGGAACAAATAGGGTCAAACTTTCATCTGACTTTAGGTTATTGAATAAATACATTTGTTTATGTTGAATATTTTTTAAGATCGTTCTGTAAAGTGTGTGGGCCTACTTTTCGTGTAAATAGTTTAGTGGTAAAATACTAAACTAACTACTAAACTATTATTTTAAATTCAGGACTGTGGCTGTAAATATATATATACATATATATATTATTATTATTATTATTATTATTATTATATGTTTTAAATAATGATAATTTCATACTTTTACTTCTGTAACCATTACTTAATGTATTAAACAATTCGGAGGTTCCTATAATATTGAACGTTTTCTTTGTTCAAGTACTATGGTTTGTTTTTCATAAAGTATTTAATTTTGTTTTGTGTGGCCTACTAAACATGGTTGTTGGCGGTTTTCTCGCTGGTTTCTTGAAGGCAGCAGCAGCAGCAACAGCGCAGTAGCGGAGGAGGGAGGGCCCTGCAGCCGCTCTATTCTGGCAGAAACCCCGTAGTGCAGCACAGCAACGCCATTCGATAACTGCAACAGTGTCCAAAATGGCAGGAGCTGATGGAGACGACTCTCTCTACCCTATCGCCGTTCTCATTGATGAGCTGCGAAATGAGGATGTCCAGGTAGTAACGCAAGTTTCAACGTTCATCTTTATTTGTATTGTTCCGTAAAACGAGGCCACTTTGACGCATTTCAGTTGCAGATCTGATCATCAGTTAGCTAACTAGCACATATGTAAGCTAACGTTCCCGGCCAAGGCCTATCAGGAGTATCTTCCTGGCGCACCCTGCTTTGCCTGTCTAGCTAGCTAGCTGGTTTCTGTCATGATTTACGACGTAAATTGTTAATCTGGAGAAACAGTTAATGAAATGCTAGGGGCTTATATTATTCGAACTGTAGGTAATACAATATTATTAACGTTACCAGTAGTCTGCAAGACAATTTAAGCAGGTCATTGGTTTAAATCACAACAGCAGGCCGTTCAAGGCCGCAGTGGGTAGAGAGGCACTGTTGTTAGCCTGTTTGTCCCTTGCCAATGAATGTAAAGGTAGCTATCCTTTCGATTCAGGTAAATCCTACTTGGGTTAACTAACGCTAGGTATAGTGAGGCGTAACGTTAATCATTGACATTGTTTTTTTTTTTTTAAATGTGCTCACTAGTGAATGTCCATTTTGTGTACAGTTACGACTGAACAGCATCAAGAAGCTGTCCACTATTGCTCTGGCCCTTGGTGTTGAGAGGACTCGCACTGAACTCCTTCCTTTTCTCACAGGTAATAAAGTAATTCATTTTACCATTAAAATCACCTGATGTTTGACACAGCAGTTATGACCTGTTATTAGCTGTCGTCACATTAAGAAATGCTGAATGAGTTGTACTTTAAAATCAGAGTCATATTTATTACAAAAGTAAGTTTTCATTTGCCTTGGTATGGTAGGTGCATACAATAAACATTAAAAAGGGATTAAACGATAAGGCAAAGTACTACTACAGTTAACAAATATAGAATATATGTATTGCAATAAAAAGTATGTAAAAAGACACTAACAAAAATAACATGTACAATATAACTGTTTAAGAAAGGGAAAGAAGGAAGGCTGTACGGTTTAGTGCAGGGTGTGCAAACATTTTAATCAGGGGACGTGCAAGGGATTAAGGCTGGTTTATGCTTCTGCGTCGAGTCGAATCGACGTAGCCTGACGTGCACCTCTCGAAAAATGTAACTACATGTCACAGCAACGCACGTCGCTCGGCCTCCTGCCAGAGGGGAGTTGTTTAAAAAGTTTGTTTCCATGGTGGGAGGAATCTGCCACAATAAACCACTCCAATAACTGTCAGTGATTTTGTTACATTTTCAGACCTGAATATATCAATCACAGCTTTTTCACAAGTCTTTCTGTATTTCTTTAGACACCATCTATGACGAAGATGAGGTCCTCTTGGCCTTGGCTGAGCAGCTTGGCAATTTCACTATGTTGGTGGGAGGGCCAGAGTACGTCCACTGTCTCTTGGTAAGTCACTGGAGAGTTGATTTAGATATCAGGATGTGGCTTGCAGACATTACTTGTTTTTATGATGAATTAATTCCTGGATTTGGTCTCTTCATGGGATTTGTTGATTAAAAGATAACCAGAAGGCTGCATTAGTTTTAATTAATGGACATTTATGAAATCACTTGACTTTCTAGCTTAGTGAAATAAACAGTTTAAACACTTGCCTATTTGGATTTTATACTAAGGGTTTTCACCTGAACACAGACCAGAACCTTTTAGATTGCTTAAACTAAAACTAGTTTGAAATATTGGTGTGTTTTGATATTGCCTTCTACCTTTTTTATATACATTAGAAATATATAATACTATATACACATAGTTGAAGAACATTAACCTTCTCTAACCTTATTCCTTCTTGATCCACAGCCTCCTCTGGAGAGCCTAGCTACAGTCGAGGAGACAGTAGTCAGAGATAAAGCTGTGGAATCTCTGCGGAAGATCTCACAGGAACACTCTCCAGTTGACCTGGAGGTCCATTTTGAGCCTTTGGTCAAGCGGCTGGCCAGTGGTGACTGGTTCACTTCTCGCACATCTGCCTGTGGCCTCTTTAGCGTCTGTTATCCCCGTGTCTCCAGCACTGTCAAAGCTGAGATCCGCCAGTAAGTGGCTTCTTAACAAGGAGAAACACTTTTTAGAGTGCGCTCAATCATTATTTGCAGTTGTGTACAATAAATTACCTGCCTAATGTCATGTCATACGTAATGTATACCTGAGGTGTTTTAGGCTTCTAACCATGTTTGGTTCGTCAGTTTTTTTCTGATAAAATGTTTGTGGTTATCTCTAGGCATTTTCGCACCTTGTGCTCAGATGACACTCCTATGGTGCGTCGTGCTGCAGCATCTAAACTGGGGGAGTTTGCCAAAGTCCTGGAGCTGGATTATGTAAAAAGTGACATAATTTCCCTCTTCACTGCTTTGGCCTCTGATGAGCAGGTATGACCACTCGTCTTCCTTCTTCTCAACCTAAACTGCTGTTGCACTCTGTGTTCTGCAGTACCCTCTAAAAAACCCAGGGATGGCTAAATGGATCCCATTATCTTTTTCCACCAGGACTCAGTGAGGCTGCTTGCCGTGGAGGCTTGTGTCAGCATTGCTACTCTGCTGCCTCAGGAGGATCTTGAGACCCTGGTGATGCCAACCCTGCGCCAGGCTGCAGAAGACAAATCCTGGAGGGTCCGCTACATGGTGGCTGACAAGTTCTCTGAGGTAAGCAGCCGATTTATTTCCTTTTTTCCACTCTTGTTGACATCCTGGTTAAATGTAGAATTGGCAAAAAATGTCAATTGAGAATCAACTCATGTTTAGAATTGACTTCGTCCAGTTAAGAATCATTTAGCGCAAACAAAGGCCAATTGCCATGATTATTTTCCAGGGTGCACACATGTTCCAAGTTAGAGAGGAAGTTATGATTACAAGTGTAAAATAAGATCAGAGAGACTTTATTTTTATCCATCTAATGTACAGTACATGGAATGAAATTGTCTCCCTGGTCCCAGTTCAAAAACAACAAACAAGTTTGTTTTTTTTTGGTTATATAAATGTGTGGTTTTGATGTTGTGCATGTTCTTTTCAGGAGATTTCAAGATTATTGCTGAATAGAACAAATCCGATTTTTTTTTTTTTTTTTTTTTTTAAATAGATCAAGACAGTGGGCATGCACATTTGGGAGTGGGACATAACATGCATTAACTGGAGCACATCATACAACACTCCTGTATGCAACATGTTTTCTTTTTATAATTTTTTTTACATTAGCTTTGTCTTGAAAGCTCTAATTTTTCACTTTTTTGCCAGAGTAAGGCTTCCTATTCCTTTTATAATCATGTGGTATGCTGGGAAAAGCATGTCCCAGACCCATCTCTGAACTGGATCTACAGAGATTAAGTTGATTTGATTAAATTGTTATCGGACTGTGGGTTTGACTAAAAACATTTCTAAAATATGAATCTTCTAAAAATATTACCAAATAATTATGTTATATTTCGGATCTTTTGTAGGTTAATATCATTTTGTTAAGTCAACAGTTTGCACTGTATTGTATTGACCGAAGTTGGAGAAACAGCTAGCTGATGTGGTATTAGCTAAAGTGGTTAGCACACACCAAATGTTTCGGCCGATGACGTAGATAGCCGTGCTGATTTTGAACAGCTCACCCAGAGACTGAAGGCAGGATACATTCAGAAACCGTATCTCACTCTAAACAGCATGGATGGATTTGTTTCTAAGTTTGTATGCGTGTAGAAGCACCAGAGAGAGAAAATAACACCCCAAATCTCAGAAAAGGTGATTTTTTTTTTTCCACAGTATGGGCACTTTAAAAGAATAGGTTTTCTAATTAGTGCAAACTAAAAAATGCAGCTTTGTTATTTTTATAAAAACAAATGCACTCGATATAGACTAAGGCCATCAACAAAGTGTAGCACAAGCTCAAGAAATAATAGTTTTTCCACTTGAATTAAAGTGGTGCTTGATGTTTTCGTAATGCGCCCAGTGCTCAACGCTAACTTTTTAAAGTGGTTGCCGGCTTGGCAACCAGGCATCAGCTTTTGATTGCCGAAATTGACAATACAGTTGCCATGTTTTAAACTGTCTATATTTTGAGCAAATAATTTATGTAACTATACCACACATTTTAATAATGAAACAATGAGATAATGGCTTGCAATATAATTTCCCATCCCTCTCAAATAGGGGTGCGAAACTCATTGTTCGGCTCACGGTTTTGAGTCACGGATCGGATCAATTTTTGGATCAGCAAAAAGGGGGGAATTGAAATGATTATTAAAAATATAATAACTATTAACCATAATTACTTCTTTTACCAGTAAATTGCTGTTAAAAGACAAAAATGGATGAGAAAAGGGTATTTTATAATAACTTTGAATGCACCACGAGGTTAACCAGTTTTAAGTAAATGCAACGCAACATTTAGTCCAGTCTGTTTTTCCAACAGCAGTGACCAGTGCTAGTTTGTGGGCGTTTCTCAATCTGTGTTCTTCTATTGACTTGTGTCCTGTGAAACGTCATCTCGTGTTGCCAAAGTTTTGTCCCAATACACAAGTTTGCATTTCACCAAGAACAGTTAAGATTCCCGGAAATGTTCTTGAAACACCCATTTTACCCAAGGGGGTAAGCTTCTCCGCGGACCGCGAACCTCCTATGGCGCCATTTTAATGCTACAAAGCGATCACCCCCCATCTATGTCTTTTTGTATTGATATTTTCCCCACATGCTTATTTGAATATTGAGACATGTTGATTTCCCTCTGAATGTAGCTCCAGAAAGCAGTGGGACCAGAGATCACCAAGAACGATCTGGTCCCTGCCTTCCAGAATCTTCTGAAGGACTGTGAAGCTGAGGTCCGTGCTGCCGCAGCCAACAAAGTCAAAGGTCAGGACATGAATACACAGTAATTAAAGCCTTAATATAGAGACTTGCTGAAAAAATTTAATTTGCGTGGGTTGAGTTGAACATGTTTCAGCTCGTCTTTGTCTTTTTCATGTTTTTATTGATGGTGTACTTTTCTTTTTGTTAGAGTTCTGTGAGAACCTCCCAGAGGACAATCGTGAGCAAATCATCATGACTCACATTCTGCCCTGTGTCAAGGTAAAAAAAAAAATTTTCTGTATGCCATGTTTCTCTGCTGCTTCGTTATTAAGCATTGAAAAGGATTAGAGGCTTATCTTTTTATAGTCTTCCCCAAAGAGTTTATGCAGAAGTGTGGTGTTGTGACGTACACCTTGGATCTTATTTTGTTAATGTTGGTCATTATTCCTTTTGACACTGACAATACTTTATTTACCAACTCAATTGCTGATATCTCAAGTGTGATGGTTAGTCAAACAGGGAAAGCAACAGACGTTTTCAAACCAAGTTTAACAGCATTATATGAACCACTGATACAGATACAGTAGTATCAAGTACACTAAAAGTGTGTTCACTAAAATGTTTATACAATTGTCAGTTGCATAGATAACTGTGTTGTCATGACTATAAGTACAGTAGGTTTAGCCATAAAGCTATTTTTAAATAGTTTTCTCCAGTTGTGGTAAAATTGGGGTTTTGTTAACCAGCTGTATATTGCTTGACCTACTAGACTTTATTTCCCCAGATCTAAGTAGTTGAGTCAAATATTTAAACTGGCCAAAAATATGTATTAGAACCAAGTTTTAAACAAAAATCCTTGAACAAGATTGTTGATGAAACATTACATTGGAAAATTTTCAGGAATAGCAATATTTCCACCACTTTAGATTTATGACCTGTGTTTGCTTTGATGCTCTTGATTTGAGTAAACTATCAAACCCAATCAAGTAGGCAGCATTCACATACACACTAAAGAGAGGAGAGGTGGTCTGACTACAACCTGTAGGGACAGCAGACATTTATGGCGTGGTACCTGCTCGCCTCGACTCTACTCGCCTTTTTTGGTTTTCCATTACGAAAAAAAGTCCCTTGTACCTGCTAACAGGGACTTTTTTTTTTTTAGTATCGCCTCCGTCGAGGTTCCAAGCGAGCTGAGGTGATACCAAAAGGTGACGTGAAAACCTGCAGACTACTGATTGGTCAGAGAGAATCGTCACTAATCACTGCGTCGTCATTGCTAGCGACAGACGGGGGGTGTCCTGAACAAACCCGCCATTTTTAAATAGTTTAGCCAGCGGTGTCTTGCTTTTTGCTTCCTCCAGCTTCTTTTGAAACAAAATTTGTCTTCTGGCATGCGAGCAAACAGCAACAGCCACATGCCGAGAGTCAAAAACAACACACCTTCGACGTTCTGTGTGTCGCGTTAGGTCATGGCAGTTTCTTGCGGCGTCGCTATGACGACCAGCCGCGCTCGCCTCAGGCATGAGGCGGTACTAAATCTGCAATGGAAAAATGAGGACGGGACACCGCAGTAGAGTCGAGCAGGTACCATGTAATGGAAAAACGCCATTAGATATCCAAAGATGCCCACTTACATAACCCTAACCATAAATGTCTGTTAAGGGGCCATGTTATGTGGGGCTTTTGCAAAAGACAGCGATTAAAACATTATGCTGTGTGCCAGTGTTAGTCTTGAACAGATTTTGAACAGCAGGTGGCACTGTTGTTTTTTGTTCAACAATAATTTCAGTCTTGGTGCTACTGATCAAAATATCTTATGTCATTGCCAGTGTTTTAAATTACTAATGGTCTTAGTACAGTACAAGCTAGACCTGCATTGAAATTCTAGGATCTATAGATTATGGTTTGTAAAATGTACAGATGTCACAAAGGGTCATTGTGCTAATCCTGTTAACATATTAACTGTGGAACAAGGATATAAAGGTAGTAACAAACATTAACTGTGGAACAAGGATATAAAGGTAGTAACAAACATTAACTGTGGAACAAGACTATGCATACAGGTAGCAACAAACCAGTCCTGCAATTCTTTAGTACTTATTCTTTCTACTAAAAGCTTCATGTAGTATTTGTTTTATCTGTTATGTTTTATATAATCAATCAGATCAGTGAGCAATTAAAAAAATAAAAATAATTTCTGTGCCCCGTAATTATATTAAGCTATTTCTCTTTCTGTCTACATCATATTTAAAGTTATTCCACCTACAGTAGTTAACTGCAGTGACTGTTGTCTGCACTAGTATTACGTCCACTTTGCTGCATATTTACACAAGACGATTATAGCCTCCCTCCCTCTAGTGTGTTGTAAATATGACCCATAGCAGTAGTGTTGATGTTTATTTATGCACCTTCTGTCTTAACTATTTGTTTGTGCTGATCTCTCTGCCTCCTGTGTGTCCCTTCTCTCCCCAGGAACTTGTTTCAGACACCAACCAGCATGTGAAGTCAGCCCTGGCCTCAGTCATAATGGGTCTTTCGACCATTCTGGGCAAGGACAACACAATAGAGCACTTACTGCCTCTCTTCCTGGCTCAGCTCAAGGACGAGGTAAAGGAAATGCAGACTCTTAATCGTGGGCCTCAATTTTTTTTTATATTTTACACAGCTGGCTTTGGAAATCCTTAAGGCAGTGCTTAGTTTGGTAACATTCACAACAAAAGCTTCCCGTGAAGTGAAATTAGACCAACTTCTTTGGCCTTTAGCGATCAACATATCTGAGACAGGGTGAAGCCACTTAGCTGCAGCCACTAGATGTACCTCGCTGCCACCTGGCTGAGGAGGAAGATGATTCATGCAGTTGGTAGCTAGACTGAGACCTTACAATTAGATGTCTGAATTGCTGTGTCTGGAGTAAAGCATAATGAAAAGCTGGACTCCGTGCAACTAGATAAGTTATTGCTAGATGCATTTAGTGGCTGAAGTAGATTGAGCAAGGCTACGGTTCCAGCTGGTCATAGTTTTGTTGTGAAATTGGACGAGTCCTTTTTATCAGTCTGTCTTCTTTGGATTTCAGTTATTTTTGTGACTGTCAGCATTAGACATACCTTTTTTGAAATTATTTGATTTGACATTGTAGGTCAATGTGTTCTACAGTATGAGTCTGCATAAAGTTATAATGGGCTGGGTTTTAGAGGATGAATGGGACAGTCATCAGCTAATTTAATAGGTTAATCTAGAACAACAGTAGCCTAGTCGCATCTTGTCCCATGAATACATTTCCATGACATTTAATTAGGATATTGAGATTGGACAGGAGTTTGGCAGGTCAGTCACGGATGTATATAAATGTTTTGGAAGGCTTGATGCTGTCAGTTCTTTCACTGCTTTCTTTAGTCCTATTTAAAGATGGCCCCATTTCCTTACAGCACAAACGCAAGACCAAGAGTGTCTAATTAGATTTATGTCCAAACTGACAGCTTTGACTTGCAAATTTCAATAATTCAAGGTGCTGAGGACAATTTAAAGAGAGCAAGATGGAGAATGTTCTGCAGACGTGCTTTCATTTAAAAGCTGAATTATTTCAAATTGTTACTGTGCCTAATCTGGCTACTTCTTGGTTCCTACTTAGTTAACAAGCCTGACAGTGTAAAATCATTGTGCAATTTAGTGCTTCTGTTTTTTTGGAATACGTGAATACATTTCTTTTTAACTGTTCCAGTTTTTAATATCCTGTCCAAATTTTCTGTTAAAGCATATCTCCATTTAAGGCTCTTTTATATAAACATTAGGCCTATGTTAGATTATCTAGACAAAACTACTTGGACATTAATTTTGTTTATAGTGACTACAGTGGCTTGGCTGGAGACAAGCACTTTGGAGAGAGTAAAATAATGCTAGCGTTGTTCAATATAGCGCTAAAAAAAAACTTAAAAATTTAGATAATGGTATATCAGGTTTATGGGATGAATAGGATTTGTAAAGCCACAAGAGGCAAGTGTCCCTCCCAATAATTTGGATCCCTTAGTTGCAACTCTGTGTTTCGTTCGTTAGTGAAAAAGTGAAGTTGAAATGACAAGGGTCCCATCGTATTAGATTTGACTTTGAATGAGAGGCAGCATTGTAAGACCTTCAAAACAAGCCTGGTCATAAGAGGTGCTACAGTCGTCTTGGATTCTGTCTATAATGAACAAACGTTGGCAAAACTTACATATTCAATCCAGTATAACTTTTGAGGAGACTGTAGACGGAGTTGTTGCTAACACGTTGCAACAAGCATTGCACTGTAATTGGATAACAAAAACAGAATTTGACTTTATGCATGTTCCATATCCTATACCTCCTGTACTATAATGCCCCCCTAAAGTACATAGAGATTAGGGCTGGGCAATATATCAATATCGTGATATGAGACTAGATATCGTCTTAGATTTTGGATATCGTAAAATCGTAATATATTAAGTGTTGTCTTTTCCTGTTTTTTGAAGGCTGCATTGGAGTAAAGTGATGTAGTTTTCTGAGCTTAGCAGACTGTTAATAGCTGTTCTATTTGCCTTTACGCACTTTGTCATTAAGTCGATATTTCTGATTATTATTTATCAAAAATCTCGTGTAAATATTTTGTTAAAGCGCCAATTGTCAATCCTACAATATCATCGCAATATCGACATCAAGGTATTTAGTCAAGAATATCGTGACATATGATTTTTCTCCATATTTTGCCCAGCCCTAATACAGATCCTAATAACCCTTCTTTTAGACCCGTTGTCTCTGTTAATT
Organism: Sander lucioperca; assembly: GCF_008315115.2. NCBI lineage: Eukaryota > Metazoa > Chordata > Actinopteri > Perciformes > Percidae > Sander > Sander lucioperca. The sequence goes on from NC_050177.1 coordinate 2,324,977, forward strand.
CCAATGGCACTTGAAATGCAGACTTGTCGTCTTTTTATGATTCGTTTAATGTCTAAATACTTTATTGTAATGAAAGCGTGCTGCCATAAGCTTTACTTGCTCATCTTTATAATTCTTCTGTCACAGTGCCCCGAGGTGCGTCTCAACATCATCTCCAACCTAGACTGTGTGAACGAGGTGATTGGCATCCGTCAGCTCTCCCAGTCACTGCTGCCGGCCATTGTGGAGCTGGCAGAGGATGCAAAGTGGAGGGTCCGCCTCGCCATCATAGAGTACATGCCCCTGTTGGCAGGACAGCTGGTGAGTCATGGAGTCTAGGAACACAGCTGAAACCCATATAGAATATGTTTTTAAAGATCTTTTTAATTAGTACCATGTGTAGAACCAGAAATATTAGCAACGTGCAGACAATCAGGCCTGATTTGTCTGTATACATCAGGAAAGCACTCTAATTACACTGTGTCCATGTTTTCTCAGGGAGTGGAATTCTTTGATGAGAAGCTCAACACCCTTTGTATGGCCTGGCTTATTGACCACGGTAAGGCACTTTAATGGGTTAAAGTTTTCAATGGAGTTATGTCAGATATTAACAAATTGTTTGTGACATGGCAGGCAGAACATGCATTTTACAAGTGGTTGCTTAAACAGAAATGCTTATGGAGGCAGCTTCTTTGGCAATATTTTTGCAAATGTTGGCCTTGTTTTCTAGGTTTCTTTAAGTTCTTAAAACATTACCTCTCCAAAATCACTAAATTCCTAAACCAACTTCCGGGGGAAGGACCCCCAAATACATCTTTACCACATTTTCCAGTTGTAATCATTTTACTCGCTTTGGCCCTTGGCACTCTTTAGCAGCCTGTGACTTTATATAATGCACTAGCCCTTTTTTTTTAAAATGTCACATACAACTCCTGCTACATCTGCTCATTTTCCATGACACACTTTGGCAGTGTTGCATTAGTTGTCAATACTTGCCTGAGCACAGCCAGTTGGCACACAGGTTTCGTCTTATCGCTCTGATGCTGTATTATTAGTGAGAAACTTGAAGGCTAAAGTAGGTGTGAGAAGTGGCAATCTGCAGCTCTCTGCTATCATGTGCATGCTAATAGAAGGCTGTGAATAAGAGGCCATCTTCTTTCTAATGCCATGTACAGTATACTATTGCTATGAGTATGGAAAGGGCAATGTGAAAGACAACTAACATCCTGTAGTAAAATGTTTTTGACAGATTGTCATCAGATCTTTGTGTCACTGGAGTCAAAATGTGTGTATTTGTTTAGATCCTGTTGCACTCTGGCATACTTTCTTTATGTATTGCTTGACCTACTTAGTTTAACCTTGTTCTTGTATACCACAACCTGCAATTCATGCTGTGGATTTATACTGTACTTAACAGAGTTAGAAATCACAGTTGGGTTACTGTGTGGCAGAGTTTATATCTGAATTGGTTTGCCCTGGGCTCTACCCAGCAGTTTAACTGTTGGGTAGGGACCATCATATTCAATTCCTGGAAGAGCTGTGTTCCTGTAGAGCCACACAACACACACTGCTCCATTTCATAACCTGGAACATTGTCTTTTGCATAAATTCTTCACTCAGAGTATATAGTGTTCTCTTCACATCAAGTTGTCTAATTAGAGACACACACTCATGCTCGCTATTGAGGACAAAGGGCCAGCTGGGTTACATCATTGGAATGCTGCTGGTGTGAGTTTGTGTGTGTGTGGGGGGGTGAGGGGTGAGGGGTGTGCCACTCTTACGTAAGCCCTTCAAAGAAAGACAAGACTGCAGAAATCAGCCCAGAATCTTTTCCTCACTTACTCTATTACAAAGAGATGTTTGTATCATTTTAATATTTCACATGACTTACAAATGCCATGATTTCTGGTGTTTAATCTTACTGATAGTTAGATACTTTCTCACGGTGTGCTTTACCCAGTATCTAACTATAAAATGTGTGTGTGTGTGTTTTAAATATCTCGAACCATTCATCCGATCTACTTCACACTTAGTGTGTGACGCAGTTTCAACACGCGACACGTTCAATATTAATGAACTGTTAATCTGTTTTTTTTACCCGCATGCGCAAAAGACGTTGCATGTTCCGGCAATGTGAGTGAGGTAAATGTAGTAGTACAATGTTTTCCTCTTGAAGTAGAAGTACACAGTAAGTCAGTAGTGTTAGGGCTGTGACAGTATCGTTTTTTTTGTTCTTAACGCGGTGAAGAAGCAACGTATCACTGCAATATGGCAGTTAACCACAACCCCCCTCTTACGAGAGTAGCGTAAGTTAGATCGAGAATGGCAGCATGCCTTTAATGAGTGACGTCAGTGCCTCCGTTTTGCTGTCATTCTTTTAAGATTTTTTGGTGCTTTTCCCTTTTATTTGAAAGTGGATAGACATGCAAGGAGAGAGCTAGGGGATGACACGCAGCAAAGGGCAGCAGGTCGGATTCAAACCCTGCACCGCTGCAGGAATCAGCCAACATGGGGCGAACGCTCTTAACTGGGTGAGCTAGAGGCCACCTCGTTTTGCTGTCATTTATGGTTGCGCTGTTTTCTCTCCTCTCCGTTGATCTATTCCACAGACCTTTCAGAAAGCTCTATTGTCAATAAAAGAGTATTTGCCGACAATGCCGAGTGCTTCGCAGCACAGCGGTCTTAGCAGCTGAGCAGACAGAGAGGGCGACTCGGCAGTCCGCTAACTTGTTGCTCTCTCTACCGATGTAAGCTGCTCTGTTTTAGGCTACAAAATGTCCATGCAGGCTAAAATTCCACCGTGCTGTTTTGTCGGGATTAAGCTATAAGCAGAAGGAAACGCCGCTAGCTGCAAGGCTATTAATGTGTCCACCTCAGCTAAGAACGGAGAAATGTCTTTGCGTTCCCTACCGAGTATTATATTAAATGTTTCCTGTAGAAATAATTCATAATAATCAGACAGACAAAAGAAATCCCCCATATATTTAATGGACTGTCCATCCTCTTGTGCAAAGCTGTGACGAGCAACTTATTTTTTTTTTTTACTCTATAATCTCTTGAATATAGGATAGAAGACAGTCAATGAGGATAACTGAACAATTATTGTTTTCATTATATTTCATATCACATGACCTCTGTTCTCCTGTAACTTTCACCAGCAAAAAAATTAAATGCAAAAAAAAAAAATTGCAGTTATGTCATCACCGCCGGTATTGCGGTGATGCAGTTATCGTCACAGCCCTAAGTAGTATACAGTTAAGTTGCATATTAAGTGATTTGGGTCCTTCTGTAAGTAATTTTGGGGTACAGTGGTTCTGAAGAAAGCTACAAGCAGCAATACCATAGGCTCTAGTACTGATTAAGTCAATATAGACTTTGTAAGACGCTTCCATCATATGAATATAGTCTATGGGAAATAAGTCAAAATAATATTAATATAGCCTAATAACACAAATTTGCATCAAGTGGCTTTACTATTTGTAAAGCATACAAAGAATATGAGTAGAGCATGTCAGGAAGGACATGATTAACATCCAGGTGCCGTCCAGCAGATAGGACCTGATTCACGCGACGATCTCTCCACCATGGAGACCTGGAAAGAGACAAAACTGGAGCACACCGTTCACACAGAATGTTGTCACTGTAATTTTCTAGTGTATGCCATCCGTGAGGCGGCCACCTGTAACCTAATGAAGCTGGTGGAGAAGTTTGGAGCGGAGTGGGCTCAGAACACCATCGTGCCCAAAGTGCTGGGCATGGCCAACGACCCCAATTACCTCCACAGGATGACTACTCTATTCTGCATTAACGTGAGTCAACGGCACCATCTCATTAACTTGCTCTCATGTTTAGCGCCTTGGAGGTCTTTGAAGGATTCAATGTCCATCAGTGTCAGTCTAAAACTATATTAGTTCCTTTAAAAAAAAGATGTCCATTATCTGTAAATGTCGATGACTGTCTGTGACCATCTGTATTGTGCGTCTCAGGCTTTGTCCGAGGCATGTGGCCAGGACATCACCACTAAGCAGATGCTACCAGTGGTCCTCAAGATGTCCAATGACCAGGTGGCCAACGTACGCTTCAACGTGGCCAAATCCCTTCAGAAGATTGGCCCCGTCCTTGACAGCAAGTATGTTGTCTTTGTAATTTCAGCATCAGATGTTTTCTCTCCACAGTGACAGAAATGTGCTATCACACTAAACACAAGAACCAGCATTGACAATTTGTGTAATAATTCTCATCCTCTTTGTCCTAAAGTGCCCTTCAAACAGAAGTGAAGCCAGTGCTGGAGAAGCTGGCAACAGACACAGACATGGATGTCAAGTACTTTGCCCAGGAGGCTATCAGTGGTAAGCATTTCTGTCTTCTATCATTATTTATAGACTTTGAATGACATGAATAATATTTGAGATGTGTTTTGAAACTTATAGTAATAAGAAATCTTCTTGTTCTTCCCACAGTTCTGGCCCTGGCATAACCAACCCAACATGGCTTAACCAGACAACCACCCAAGACAACAACGCAAACACTTTTACAAGATATTTATTGATGTTCAGGAACAACTGGTAAATGTATAGAGAAAGCTGTTAACGATTGTTTAATCTTTTATCCTTTTGTTAACTGTCCAATAGTAGACCATGTCTAGGCATAGCACAGGCTTCTTCATTAACCTTCCTCTTTGCTGTAAATGGGTGCTTTAACAAAGGCAAAGTGTGATGAAATTGCATTAAGTGGTGCATGCTGACTTATGTGCTACTGTACTAGCCAGGCATCGCTAGCCAGAACCCCTCTCACATTCCTCTTTTACATCCTTGGCCACTGTTGTACTTTAGTCAAAGTGGTTGCAGCTTACCACATGTCTATGTTCGCTACGTAGCACCTAGGGCTGTGCTAGCTCTCCATACTGCTGCGCTTTTCTCCCGACTCAAACTTTGAGCAGCAGATGGTGTAGCAAGCTGTTTATTTTGCTGAGCTTCCTCCCAAATCAGCCCTTTTCCCTGGGACACTGCTGTGGCTCTCCAGAGAAGTGATTGAAAAGTCTGTGCAGGTCTACTAGGCTGTCTTTTCCCCACCACACCAAACCTGTTGTGTCCCCTAAATGCTTCACAGGATTGTTCTGTACAATGCTAGGACAAAGAAATAATGGGGTGTCCATTACTGCATGTAATCTAATACATGATTGCATGTACCAGTCAATCTCAAATTCCAACTCCATCTACCAGACTACCATGCCTTTGTGCACGGTTTGTTCTCTGCAGCAACACAGATTGAATTGGTCAAACAAATGAATTAGCTCAGCCCACCCTCATAGGGACCAGCTCAGTCGTAAAGTGTTGCTCATAATTATCGCTCCTCCAAATCCTTAGTGATTTTGTTGATGTACTAGGGTGGGAAGTAGTAGTCGGTTGTAATTTTCTGCATTGCACTTAATCTTTGTGCCAATGACTTTGATAAGCAGTGCTGATTTCTTTTAGTATGCCTGGGTAAACAGTTCTCACCTGTCCTGTCCTGTTCTATAAAGAGACAAGCATTGTTCCTTTTCTGTAAGGGACACTTTATTCCTTGGATGTTAATGGGATGGTAAACTAAATTGACTACAGCTATCAGGGCTGTGGCATTAACAAATCCATAGCACTCCTTGTGTCCTAGAGCCACCCAGTTTTCCCTTAAATCCGTGCTAAGCCCTCCACTGTACAGGCAATTTAAAAGCATAAGGTCTGCAAACATGAAGGGCCACCCAAGGATTCTTGCTTACAAATCTTTGCACAATGGAGAACAAGTGCATGCTTTCAAAGAAAGTGGGATGGGGGACATGGAGCATGTGTACGTAAGGCTGCATAATGTTTTATTATGGGTTGGGAGTTGGGGTGGTTATGGGCGGGTTGAATAAATGTATCGTCTGTGTTGATAAAAAACATTTGTCTTTTCCTGAAGTACTCCCGCAGTTCCCTTCTCCCCCCTCCCCTCATTTTGTTCTTGAATAAACCTTGATTGTTGATTGTCCTGTATCACGCAGACTGCTTTTATTTTTATTTTGAATTCTCTCCACATTTGGGATTCTGTACTACTGTATCTTGATCTGAATAAAGTAACAAATGAACTGGTGTAGCCTGCTTTTATAAATAGTTGCTGCTCAAGCACATTACATTACATTACATGTCATTTAGCTGACGCTTTTATCCAAAGCGACTTACAATTAAGTGCTTTCAATTGTGAAGGTTCAAACTCCAGACAACAAGTAGTAAGTGCAAATACAGTAGCTTTAAATAGGCAAAGCTACAAAGAGACAAATGAAAGTGCAGGTTCAAGAATTTTTTTCTTTTTTTTTTTTTTTTATCCGATGTCTAGTCGGATAAAGGCTTCTTGGCACTGTAATTGATAATTTGCTACGTGATGGACAAGCAATGGGAAATGATAATCAAAGCAACCACTAGATTACAATATAATGAATTTACTAGTGAATTGTCAGTGCTGACGGTATATTTTTGATAATCAACAAAAAAAGATGCTTTAACATCATAGTTAAAATAGATCACTATATATTGCTAATATATTGTTTGACATGAGAGACAAACTATAAAAATGTCAAGGCTAACTAAAATCTGACATCCTGGATGTGAAGATGGTAAAACTGCAGAGTTTATGTGACTTGTCAATGACATACTAACATGATTAATACCTTTTTATGATCAATAAAATCACTAAGTCAAACAAAGAAATACATTGTATAAGAAAAAGAATTTTATGTTGGCTACACTTACAAGTTCACCATACTTTGCCACAAGATGATTATGTGTAAATACAGCTGGAAAAGACTAAATTATTGAACTGTGACTAGTAACAGAACAGCAGTGCGTGAAAGATGGATTGAAGGTATTTTTCGAATAGCTGCTGGTGAATGATTAAGTACAAATATAACTACAAAGATATTCAGCTTCTTCATGACAATATTTGTGGACAAAGGGCTACTTTGGTATGTGGTTGTGTCTCAGCACATCTGGACACTTGTATTTTATGATTTAAAAAAACAACTGCTCAGTCTATGTCAAGCAACATTTAAGTCCTGCCAAAAGTTCTAGATTCAGGGTTCAAATTAACTTTTTGTCCACCAGCCACATGGCTAGTGAATGTTACAATTTTTACCAGCCACTCAATAGATTACCATTTTTGGCAGGTGAGTGAAGCACATCTACCAGCCACTTGCATATTTTACCAGCACTTGGCTGGTGGATAATGCTAATTTTGAACCCTGTCTGGATTGGCTTGAGGTCTGGACTCAGCCACTCTAGGATTTAACATTGCTGTTATGAAGCCATTCCCGTGTAGCTTTGTTTGGGCTCAATTTCTTGCTGGGAAATAAATCTCCCCAGTCACGGTTCTCTTGTAGACTGCAGCAGGGTTTCCTTGAGGATTTCTCTCTCTTTTACTGCATTCAATTTTTCCTAATTCTTTACAAACCTTTCAAGGACTGCTGTTGAGAAGAGTCCCAAAAGCAGGATGATGCCACCCCCAGGCTTCTTATTTATGAGATGAGGATAGTGTTAATGCAATGGAAGAAAATCTCGATTTTGGTCTCGCTGGACCATCGAGTTTCAAGGTTGTTCATTATCAAAAAAGGCCTAATTATATCCTGTGTGACTTCCAAGAATTGTAAATACTCATTGTTGGCTTTGCAACTATATCCTTTTAAGCATGAAGTATAGCTTCTCAGCCTATAAACAACTCAAGAAAATGTGGGATTAATTTCACATGTTCCTGTTCATATATTTGGTCAGCTCTTGGTAGGCAGCTGCTGTGGAGATAAAAGCGCGGGTCCTTTGGGCTGTTTTGGCCACAGGGAACCACGCAGAGCAGGATCTGCAGCTGACACCTGCCCTCACCCTGACTACTGCTGGGGAGAGGAACACTGCAAAATAAGGGCTTGGCTGAGAGAATATTTGTCTTTCTCAAACATGAGTCATTTGAATGCATGAAAAACATAACATCCTTTGTTTTTAATCGTAAAGCAATATTAAAACAGCAAATTGAGCTGTACTTTTTGCTACATGCAGCAGACATCATTCTGTTAATTCAAAATAAGCAATCAACAGAGAGGATTAGGGCAATAAATCACATGGCAAAGATCTTTATGAGAATCTCAACCTTCCTTTTTTAATCTCCTCAAATCTCTCATTGGCCCTCCGCAGAGCCATGTGCCCTCCCAATCCTCCACCCAGCCCTTTGAATGTATATACGTCATCGCAGCCAGCTGCTGTGTGCACATTATGCACATATACTGTAATGCACAGGTTGGTGCAGCTGCTGTGTGTCAGCACATTCTGCTACAGCTAGACCACCTTGAGAGCTATTGCAATTATACTTTGGACTTTTCGTCACATATACCGTACTACAAAGAGTGATATTTTTTTTAAGCTGATGGTCTAGACGCAGGAGAAACCTGCCAAAGCTTTGAACTGCAATTTTTCCTACAACTGAAAATCTTCATTAAAACACGATTACTTCAGGGCGAGGGCTAATCCGCCCCTCTAAACCCACTTGTGTTCACGAGGCAGTAATGAAACAGCAGCAACCTATTTCTTTCTATTTAGATCCTGTTATTTGGGGGGATTTTCAGCAGCCAGAGCCCTTGACAGCGCTGAGAGCGCTGACGTCAATGCAGCTGCCTCCCGGGACTGTCATTTATAATGAAAGGAGTCAAGCAAAGCCCCCACATGGCGTACACACACCACACACACACACACACACACACACACACACACACACACACACACACACGTGAGGTCAGATGCTCAGGGTGACAAATGACAAACATCAGTCGGGGAGAAGAAGATCGTTGGCCCACTCATTTTTTCTTAAGTCACCTTGTCACTTCAGCTCCCTGTTCTCTCTTCATTCTCTCATCTTTCAACGATGCAGCACAGGTTAATAAACCATATAACTTTCTATTCTAGAAAATATCAGGGCAAACATGAGGATCACTCAAGCAGAGTGTGTGACTCTTGGCTTGGCTCTAACATCCAGCCCAGAGCCTGCAGGAGCCCATTTTTCCAGGCACTACTGGATCATCTGTACTGGGATTTCAGACTGTCCATCTGCTGGCCAGCATGTGTTCAGCGTGTATTCAGAGACACAGGGCTAAAGCTGAATAATGGGGGACACATGCTATGAGTACAGTATGACCTTCAATGGAATTCATACAGTATAAGTAAACACACACACACACACACACACACACACACCATGCAGAGCTACAGCATTTACATCACTTGCTACAAATCCTGTATGCTGCACTGGGTTTTGTGGTTTTTAAATGATGATTTTCTTTTATGCATTGCACTGTGAATATTGCAGCTTAGTAGTACAGTACAGTTTTACCCCTCTGCATTCAAAGCTCGAGCATTTGTCTCCCAGCTATGCTGTGATCTCCTGCTCTAAAAAAGACGCAGTAGGATGTTGTCATCCACCCTCCCCCTGTTGTCATGGCAACCATTGATGTCATTACAGTATACTTTGGCCTGATGAGTGAATAGGCCTCTGATATTGTGATATTTTATTGAAAAAAAAGATTAGCGCTGTCTGTCCTTGTATCAGCTTTCTTTTCTCCCAAGAGTGTCTGTGACAGACAGCCCGCTGAGGGTCTCAATGGCAGACAATGGCACTGAATACATACTATAAATAACTACCTTTAACTGGAAAATGTTGCTGTCTTTTAGGGGAATTTGCTGCTAGGTCGCACTTTTCAAATATAAAATGAAAGTGTGTCGACATATCCCTTCACATTTTATCTGTAATTTTTTTTCATCTCGTACCAGAGCATGAGGTGTTGAGCAGGAAGGAGATTTTGTATGAGCAGAACTCATGGGTGGATCTCATTTAAAGCCAGTGTCTCACAGCTCTTTTCACTGAGTCAAATTCACTTTGCATTAAAGGCAACAGATGTAAAACGTGAGGCTATGTCGACTGAAATCTGATCAGTATGAGTGTGACCTATCCCATGTTTCAGACTTACAGCAGTACCAAACAGTGTGTTGTGCACATGGTCTGATCCCAGGAAAAGAAGTGAGACCCTGGTTTCCATGAACAGACTGACCCACCCTGCCCTCACCTACCTCTGGTGGTGTATAAGCGGGATTAGCTGTTCTCAGTCTGAGTGTACTAACTGGATTGACGTGTTCTCTACATGATTCTTTCCACACAACAAGGACAAAGCTCTGCTCTCAAACAGCATTGAGAAATGCTTTTATTTTCTAGTAGCATATTGAGCTCTGAATATATTTACAGCCTGCAGTCTTCTTCTCAGATGTGAAGCTGAGGTCAACCAATCAGAACTCGGCTCAGGACAGGCCCCCTTTAGCCGCACTTTACTGTCAGAAAAAGGTGTTTTAGTTTCATATAGTTTAATAAATATTGAAAGGTGATTGTCATGGAGATGGACTAAATGTGATGTCAGATCAGTGATCTCTGGCTTCAGTGCTTATCAGTGGTGATGAATTATTCAGTCCCTCCTGCTGCCTTTAAACACTGAGTATAACAGAGTTATGCAAAACGCTGCAGAGGCTCACATCTTGTTGTACAAAAGGGGTAAGTTTGTTGTCTGGTTGATGTATGATTCTTTTTCTTTTTATCACAGAAAGGTCTGCAGAAAGGCACATTTGTACAAACAGAATTTTGATCAATTTACCCAAATGATATATACAAAAACCCTCTAGTGTGCAGATAGTTTGGGTTTTATTTATCGATATTGGATGCATTTGGTTTTGGTGGATGGACTTGAAATTTATTTCTGGGAAAGTGGCCCTGCGAAATGTTCAGTAGGGCAGCTAAGCAAACACCAGAGATAGCCACTTGGTGCACGTGTAGGTGATGAGTTGATTGATACTCACACCATTTTGTGTCTGCATGTTTGACTTTATGTAAATTCCCCTCTTGAAAAACGACTCAGCAGATTTTCTTCTTTTGTCTTCTCACCTGTCCATCAGGCCAGCTGGGTAGTTTACTGCCTCGTTGGGAATTCTTTCCAGGTACATTGTAATTTACTGACAGGTAAAAGAAATGAAATACTTTCTCTTGACAGCTTATTCCTTTGTCGTGAGTGGAGAACTACACAGCTGTCATCTCCTCTATAGCTGTGAATGGAAATATGTAACACATTTGTGACTAGGACTGTGACAACATTAACCCTATCAACAAACATTTTAGTTGGTCGTTAAAGTCTGGCTTTAGAGAATATAAATATTTAAATGATGCAAAAGAACCAGTCCTGGAGCTCCGGCTGGATTAACTGCCTCGGAAGCTTTAGTTCTGGTTGAAATGAACTTCAGGTTCAACTATGACTCAATAGTTTATATGAAGCACTTGGTGTGATTCATTTTTCCAGGTCATTAACCCATGCCTCCATGACATCTGGGACGTTATTAGATAGCTACAGTTTGTTGTTACAGGACAATTGGATTATGTGGAGAAGGTAGCAGAGTGTGTGTTTTTTTCGATTGCTAAACGACAGTGGCCACAACTGAAGCCACGTGTGCAAAACTAACCACAGTCTACATTACTAACAGTCACCTGAGCTAAACAGTTCACATCACCTGCAAAACTCGTTCCAAACAACACAAGTCTTCACACGTCTCAAAACAGGCTCAGTGCAGCAAAACACTTTGAACAATCCTTATCAAGATAATACACACTATCACTCAGAACACACTCAAGAGTGAAAACAGTACCATCAAACACCAAAACAGAAATAAGAAACTTGTTTAGCTTTACAGTTTGAATAAAATCAATATTTTCATTAAAGAAAAGAGTGAAATTCTTTCACATGACAATTTTTTTTATTTTATAGCATACCAGTCTTTAGGTTAAAATCAGCAGTTTGGGTGCCTGGATAGCTCAGCCCATATATATAGAGGTTTACTCCTCCAGGCAGGGGGCCCAGGTTCGACTCTGACCTGCGGCCCTTTGCTGCATGTCATTCCCCCCTTTCTCTCCTTTCATGTCTTCAGCTGTCCTGTCAAATAAAGGCCCCAAAAAAAAAAAAAAAAAAAATATATATATATTGTCTGTAATAATTTATGTAATTACTGCAGGGGAAAAGTTACAAACTAAAGGTATGCAATGGTAACAAAGAATTGTGGGGCTAATCCTGCCTCTCTCTGGCATCAGGCCACACGTTTTCATCATCACATTGGATGTCCTCTCTTGCCATGCACCTGCATCATCTATAAATACAAATGAATGTGGTGTTTCCATTGCTTCCACCTCCATTACTTTCCGAAAAATAGTAAGCAAAGTGTTACTGTAGTAATGCTAGTTTTTTTTTTTTATAGCTGTGATTGTAACCTCAGACATCTTACCTGGACATATTGGTATCTATGCTCTTTTACCTGTTCACTGTTTATCTCGAATGGTACAATGTATAACTGTTTCATTGTGTGAATGCTGATTCAGTATTGTTATTCAATTCTTCCGTATGACTTTCGGTCACCTACTACTTCTGCATACTTTCAGCTACAAAAACCATTCAATAATCAAAATGTTTAGCTCTTTAGGGATGGCAGTAGCTCAGTCGTTGGTTTGAGTGTCGCTGGTTCCATAATAGAACTGTTTTCTACATCGTATGACTTTTTTTTTAAAGATAATTTTTTCTTCCGCTAGGACACGTCACAGGTCAGAATCAATCCCTGGACCCTCCTCTGCGTCGACAAATGAACCTTCTCTATATATGTGCACCTGCTCTACCAACTGAGCTAACCAGCCACACTAGGAATATTTTTGACATAGTATACTATGACTTTTTTATGGCTTTTTTCGACATACCATACAATGACTTTTTATAACTTTTTTTCGACATACTATACTATGACTATTTCGACATACTATACTTTGACTTTTTATGATTTTTTCGACATACTATACTATGACTTTTTTCTTAATACTATAAATTTACTTTTTTCTTAATACTATATTCAGACTTTTTTCGACACACTATACTATGACTTTTTTATGACGTTTTTCTTAATACTTTACTATGACTTTTTTCTTAATACTATATTCTGAGTTTTTTATGACTTTTTTCAACACACTATACTATGACTTTTTTCGACATACTATACTATGACTTTTTTCGACATACTATGGCTTTTTTTAGGCATTTAATTCCACAGGACAGATGAAGACATGAAAGGGAACGACTTGCAGCAAAGGGCTGCAGGTCGGAGTCAAACCCGCGGCTACTGTGTCGAGGAGTAATCCTCTATATGTGTGTCTGCTCTACCAACTGAGCTAACCCGGCCACCTATACTATGACTTTTTTCAACATACTGTGACTGTTTTTGACATGCTGTACTATGACTCTTCGACATACTATACTATGACTTTTTTTCGACATACTATACTATGACTTTTTTCGACATACTTTACTATTACTTTTTTCGACATACTTTACTATTACTGTTTTATGAGTTTTTTCCGACATACTGTAATATGTCTTTTTTATGACTTTTTTAGTCATACTATACTATGACTATTTTTCAACATGCTATTGCTATACTATGACTTTTTTCTAAATACTATACTATAACTTTTTTCGACATACTATACTATGACTTTTTTCGAAATACTATACTATTACTTTTCTCGACATACTATACTATGACTTTTTCCGACATGCTATACTATGACTTTTTTCGACATACTATATAAACATGACTTTTTTCGACATACTATAATATGACTGTTTTCGACATGCTATACTATGACTTTATAACTTTTTTCGACATACTATAATATTACTTTTTAATGACTTTTTTCGAAATTCTATAATTTTACTTTTTTATGACTTTTTTCAACATGCTATACTATGACTTTATTACTTTTTTCGACATACTATAATATTACTTTTTTATGACTTTTTTCAACATACTATACTATGACTCTTCATGATTTTTTTCGACATACTATACTATGTCTTTTTTCGACATACTATATTCTGACTTTTTATAACTGTTTTCGACATACTATACTATGACTTTATGACTTTTTTTGACATACTATACTATGATTTTTTCTGACATGCTATACTATGACTTTTTCTATGACTGTTTTCGACATGCTATACTATGACTTTATTACTTTTTTCGACATACTATAATATTACTTTTTTATGACTTTTTTCGACATACTATACTATGACTCTTCATAATTTTTTTCTACATACTATACTATGACTTTTTATAACTGTTTTCGACATACTATACTATGAGTTTTTATGACTTTTTTTTGACATACCATACTATTACTTTTTTCGACATACTATACTATGACTTTTTCTATGACTTTTTTTGACATACTATAATATGACTGTTTTCGACATGCTATAATATGACTTTTTCATAACTTTTTTCAACGTATTATGCTATGACTTTTTATGACTTTTATCGACATACTATACTATTACTTTTTTTGACATACTATACTATGACTTTTTTCTACATACTATAATATGACTATTTTATAACGTTTTTCGACATGCTATACTATGAATTTTTATGACTTTTTTCGACAACACTATGACTATTTTTCAACATGCTATGCTGGTCCAGCACTGGCATCCACTCACTCTGACATCTCTGCATTTGTGCATGAATAGGTCCTGAGCATGTGTGTGTATTTCAGGCCTGTGTGTATTTCTAACAAACAGAGTGTAAATTGTAATTTCCCCACTGGGGATCAATAAACAGTATAATAAATTATACATGACTTTTTATGACTGTTTTCGACATGCTATACTATGAATTTTTATGACTTTTTTCAACATATTATACTATGACTTTTTTCGACATACTATGACTTTTTTCGACATGCTATAATATGACTTTTTATAACTTTTTTCGACATACTATACTATGACTTTTTATGACATAATATACTATGACTTTTTTCGACATGCTATGCTATGACTTTTGTATTACTTTTTTCGACATACTTTACTATTACTTTTTTCGACATACTATACTATGACTTTTTTATGGCTTTTTTCGACATACTGTAATATGTCTTTTTTATTACTTTTTTATATACATACATATACACATACTATACTGTGACTATTTTTCAACATGCTATTGCTATACTATGACTTTTTTCGACATACTATACTATGACTTTTTCAGACATACTATACTATGGCTGTTTTCGACATACTATACTCCATATACTTTTCCATCACCCTTTTACCACTTTTTGTCAACATATGATACTTTGACTTTTTTTTACCACTTTTTTCGATATACTATACTTTGACTGTTTTATGACTTTTTTATACATACTATACTATGACTTTTTTTTACCACCTTTTCCGACATACTATACTATGATTTATTTCGTAATACTATACTATGACTTTTTATGACTTTTTTCGACATACTATACTATGACATTTTTCGTCTTACTATACTATGACTATTTTTTACATGCTATACTATGACTATTTTTGATAATCTATACTATGATTATTTTTTACATACTATACTATGACTTTTTTCGACATACGATACTATGACTTTTTTTCAACATACAATACTTTGACTATTTTATGACTTTTTCGACATACTATACTATGACTTTTTTATCACTTTTCCGACATGCTATACTATGACTTTTTTCGACATACTATACTATTACTTTTTTACCACTGTTTTTGACATACTATACTTTTACTTTTTTCGACATACTATATTATTACTTTTCATCACTTTTTTCAACATACTATTCTATGAATTTTTGAACACACTTAATTTTGGTGGCATGGTGCTTATGTTTCAACAAGTAGGCAGTGCAGACTTAGAGCCTTGGTCAGTCCTAGCTGTGCCTTTTTGTGTGGCGTTTGCATGTTCTTCCAGACTTTCTTCAACATACCATACAATCACTTTTTTAGGCATACTGTACCATGACTTTTATATCTCTTTTTTCTACATACTATACAATGCATTTTTGAATATACTTTATTTGGTGGCAGGGTGGCTCAGTGGTTAGCAATTTTTCAACAAGTGGGCAGTGCAGACTGTGACCCTTGGTGCGATACCCAGTCCAGGCTGGGCCTTTTTGTGTGGCGTATGCATGTCCTTCCAGACTTCTTTCAACATACTATACTATGTCCTTTTTCGACATAATATACTATGACTTCTTTCGACATACTATACTATGACTATTTTTGACATACTATACTATGACTTTTTCATGACTTTTTTCAACATACTATACTATGAATTTTTTACCACTTTTTTCGACATACTATACCTTGACTAATTTTGACACAGTAACCAATGACTTTTTTCGACATATTATATTATTACTTTTTATCACTTTTTTTGACATACTATACTATGACTTTTTATCACTTTTTTTCGACATATTATGACTATTTTTGATATATTATACTAAGCTTTTTTATGACAAATATCAAAATGTTCAGCTCTTAAAGGACATTTGGGCTTGTATTCAACTTTTTTCTACCATTTAGACTTCCATAATGTTGGGTCTTTGTAAATTAAAGAGTGTGGTCTAGTCCCAATTTATCTGAAAAGTGTCCTGAGATAACTCCTGTTGTGATTTGACACTATAAATAAAATAGAATCGAACATGCAGTTTTTGTGTTATCGCTGTTTAAGTTTAGTGCTTCTTTATGCTTTTTCTGCGTTTTTAAGGGCTGCTCATTGTGGGTGGTGTCACAGGTACAGTGCAGTAAGGAGACATTTTTAAACTTTCTCTTTAACTTGCTTTCACGGCCACAATTTCTACTTCTCATACACCATATATACATTAAAGCGTAGATATACTTGTCTACTCTCAGTTCTCATGTAAGCAATAGGACTTATACATTTGGCTCTGTGAGCCTCCAAAGGACAGGAGTCACAAGCATTCCTTCATTGACAGTCCTTGTTAAACATCCTCAACATTTTTGGACGAAAGCACAGAGTACCAGTTTTTAAAATTGTGATATATAATTCAAATTATTCATCAATACTTTCACAAATGCTTTCAGGTGCTCACGTTGAAGTCATTATATTGATACCACGTATTGCTTAGGCTTTTTTGAGGCTTCATTGAATGGGAAGTTTTCCAGGGCTCTTTCAGTCAGTAGCAAGCAGTTTATAAACAAACAGGTGTGATAATTAAACATCAAAGCCAAGGAAAGGCTTGATTACAGCTGGAAGAACCAGCTGCTGTTCTCCTATACCATTTCATTACATTGCACTTTTCCCCAGACCGAAAAATTACAATTACAGACAGTAATAAAAATAATAACACTACATTTATTATTATTATTTATATTAATAATTTATATGGCTTCAGCTTTCCATGCTTAATCAAGTCTTATTTAGGGATTCATACTTAATTCAAGCCTAAAAATGTTCCACGTCTTCATTCATTAGTTTTATACAACTTATAAATTATTTTCGTACTTTTTGAAAATATTGAACACAGCTGATTGAGATTTCCTAATTTGACCCACCCATTTCCCATTTTACCAACTCATTCATTACTCTTTCAGTTACTTCTTCATCCAAAATGAAGCCGGTAACTTAGTTAAGCATCAGCTCTTAACAAAAACTTTTATATCATATTGGTACTATTTGTGTTTTAAAGAAATGTTTATTAATTAGAACCATTTCCACTTTTCCCTACAACTTCACCTTTTTACACATTTTAACCAGCAATTCAGTGCAGCGACAGCTTTAAAAAAAAAAAAAAAAACTTAAATATTCCACTTTTGTTTTATACATTATTGGTATTACTCAACATTTCAATGAAATTCATACTTATTAAAACCATTCCCATTTTTTCACAAACTGCAGGAATTGCATTTCCTAGTTCTATTCTTACTTGGTGTTTCTTTATTTCCAAAAAAAAGTCTTTCTGAGCTTTCCCTAGATATATAGTACGTGTTCACTAACAAGTCTAAGCATTATGCTGCGTTCCAGATGCAATTTTTAGCCCGTAAGTTACAACTTCAAGTCACAACTCACGACTTGGTAGCGTTCCAGGCAAAGTCACGAGCTGGCTAGCTAAACATTGTGCCATTGGCAGGGTTCAGGTCTTGAAGGTCCCATGGCATGAAGATTTCACTTTATGAGGTTGTTTAACATTAATATGCATTCCCCCAGCCTGCCTATGGCAATAGATGTAAACCAAGCCCTGGGTATCCTGTTCTGCCTTTGAGAAAATGAAAGCTCAGATGGGCCGATCTGGAATCTTGCTCCTTATGAGCTCATAAGGAGCAAGATTACCTCCCCTTTCTCTGCTTTGCCCGCCCAGAGAATTTGGCCCACCCATGAGAGAGGGACATCATGGCTTTCAAATGAGCAAAGTGGCAGTTGGTCAAGGCCACACCCCCACCCTCCACCTTGCCCCCCCTCTCTCCTCCTCAATAGCTACAGACACAGAAATGGCACATACTAAGGAAAGCTCATTGTGGGACTGACTCTAGTGGCTGTAATTCTGCACCAAGGCTGAATTTAGGGAAAGAGACTTCAGATACAGTATTAGGGGACCACTAAGGTCTATATAAAAGAGACTTCAGATACAGTATTAGGGACCACTAAGGTCTATATAAAAGAGACTTCAGATACAGTATTAGGGGACCACTAAGGCCTATATAAAAGAGACTTCAGATACAGTATTAGGGGACCACTAAGGTCTATATAAAGAGACTTCAGATACAGTATTAGGGGACCACTAAGGTCTATATAAAAGAGACTTCAGATACAGTATTAGGGACCACTAAGGTCTATATAAAGAGACTTCAGATACAGTATTAGGGGACCACTAAGGCCTATATAAAAGAGACTTCAGATACAGTATTAGGGGACCACTAAGGCCTATATAAAAGAGACTTCAGATACAGTATTAGGGGACCACTAAGGCCTATATAAAAGAGACTTCAGATACAGTATTAGGGGACCACTAAGGCCTATATAAAAGAGACTTCAGATACAGTATTAGGGGACCACTAAGGCCTATATAAAAGAGACTTCAGATACAGTATTAGGGGACCACTAAGGTCTATATAAAGAGACTTCAGATACAGTATTAGGGGACCACTAAGGTCTATATAAAGAGACTTCAGATACAGTATTAGGGGACCACTAAGGTCTATATAAAGAGACTTCAGATACAGTATTAGGGGACCACTAAGGTCTATATAAAAGAGACTTCAGATACAGTATTAGGGGACCACTAAGGTCTATATAAAAGAGACTTCAGATACAGTATTAGGGGACCACTAAGGCCTATATAAAAGAGACTTCAGATACAGTATTAGGGGACCACTAAGGCCTATATAAAAGAGACTTCAGATACAGTATTAGGGGACCACTAAGGCCTATATAAAAGAGACTTCAGATACAGTATTAGGGGACCACTAAGGCCTATATAAAAGAGACTTCAGATACAGTATTAGGGGACCACTAAGGCCTATATAAAAGAGACTTCAGATACAGTATTAGGGGACCACTAAGGTCTATATAAAGAGACTTCAGATACAGTATTAGGGGACCACTAAGGTCTATATAAAGAGACTTCAGATACAGTATTAGGGGACCACTAAGGTCTATATAAAGAGACTTCAGATACAGTATTAGGGGACCACTAAGGTCTATATAAAAGCATCCAAAGAGCACCATGTCATGGGACCTTTAATATATCCATGTTCAGGTTAGGCTACAAAACATTAACGTTAGGTAGCGGCTACCTAACGCTGACATTAGCTAGCGCTAGCTGATACTAGCGATTTCTAGTCGTGACATATTTTGGGCTTCATTTAATAAACATAACCTGTAGTAATACACAATCGTATGTGTATTGTTTTGATTACAGTGCGCGGAATTACTTTACGTTGCCTGTTTATGTATTTGTCACTGTTAATCACCGGCGTCTGTACAACATCAACAGGGGTCGCCATTGTTGTTTATGTGTGTGTGACGTCAAAAACTGTAACTGTGAGTACAACGATCTGGTACGAGTTCACGAGTAGTAAGTTACGGGTTTGACTGCTGTTCCAGGGCACTTTCACGGGTAGAAGGTTGTGAAAACACGAGTTACGGGTTGCCTGGAACGCAGAATAAAACAAGACACCTGCTTAGGCTTTCAGCTGAAATTGCAATCAGCAGTGTTTGAAATGCACTGGGCTGAAATCCATTCTGTTTTGAATGTGTGGTTAAGTTTTTTTTTTTTAAGATTATTATTATTTTTAAGATTATTTTTTGGGGCTTTTCCCTTTATTATAGTGAGAGTGGATAGATGTGAAAGGGGGAGAGAGAGATGGGGGATGACACACAGCAAAGGGCCGCAGGTCGGATTTGAACCCGGGCCGCTGCAGGACTCAGGCAACATGGGGCAAACGCTCTTACTGGGTGAGCTAGAGGCCGCTCCGTGGTTAACAGTTTTGACAGCAGTGTGTTAGCATTTGAACAAAGTGCTTTAAATGCACAGTGTTGTATAAGTTGTGGTTAAAGCCATGGGATAAGTGTGTAGACTTTTGAAAACTGTGTTCAAGCAATGAAAAACAAACTAGAGTTTGGTCCACATGATCTGCTGCTGTGCAGACTGTGGTTAGAGTTATGTCAGCTCTGTAACCATGTTTCAATAACCAGGAAGAACACAAACGGCGTCATTTTAAAGTATTTCACAACACACTGACAAATGATGACTCAACACACAAAAGAAAACGCCCACCATATTTTTATGTTCAATAAACCTTTTTTTAATCTCAACAGCAAGTTAGCTTATGTGTGGTCAACATCAATGAAGGTAAATATAAAACTGGATTTCTATTGATGGATTGATGTTTTTGTTTTATCAGCAGGTGAAATTATGATACTTAGAAACACGTCCACTAGAATCTTCATGACTTTAGTCTTTAACTAGAGAAATATTGCTATAATACTTTTAAATGGCATACACTGATTGACCAACAAGAAAAAGCATGGCAGAGAAGCAGACAAAGAAGCTCCAAAACTCCACACGGTGGGTCGTACAGGGAAACTTCTGAGGGACTTTGGTTTTGTACCTTTGTAAAACCTCGCTCTACTTATTTTCAGAAAACAAAAATTAAAATAAAATGGATAAAAGGGTCCAACCAGAAATAATGGTGCTATTCAAAATCTTAATTTAGATTGAAAATACGAAAAAGTAAAAGGCACACTGAACACTTCACGTTGAACACAAAATTCACCTCGGTGCACCGAAGATTCACTACACCACTAATTTGTACAAAGAACACTCGTCGTAAACTGACAAGTGTTTCTCCTACTTGGATTAAAATCAACAATCAGATAAAGTGTTACTGTGTCTGGTCTTTCTTTGAAAGAAATTTGTTTTGTGTCCATTATTGGTGGGGAAGAGAGAGGAGAAAGGTGTTTCCTACAGATTACGTTTCGTTTCATCTGCCAGGAAACAGCAGAGCGATACAAACCTCCCACCTCCTCTCTCGCTACATCTCTTCTTCCCCTTGTTGTCAAAGTGCTCCAGTATTCAACTTCCACAGATCATCCTGTAGCTGTTCTAGCCTGACCATTGACAAATTGAAAGCAAACAATCATCAAAATATTCACTTAAAGGCGAAATCCACCCTTTAAAACTCTCACACTGCCATGTTTCCTCAATTTTAAAGTGCTCATATTATGCTCATTTTCAGGTTCATAATTGTATTTAGAGGTTATATCAGAATAGGTTTACATGGTTTAATTTAAAAATATTTTTGTTGTACTGCACATTGCTGTAGCTCCTCTTTTCACCCTGTGTGTTGAGCTCTCCGTTTTAGCTACAGAGTGAGACATCTCACTTCTGTACCATCTTTGTTGGGAGTTGCACATGCGCTGTAGCTAGGTAAGGACTACTAGCCAGTCAGAAGCAGAGTATGAGGGCGTGCCATGCTAGCAGCTAAGCAAGCATTATAACGTGTGTTACAAAGTGACGCATGTTCATCACGGAAGTAAAGGCTGGACTACAATAGAGCTGTTTGGAGCAGTTTGTGAACAGTGTTTTCTGTTGGAGATGGTAAGTCCCTTTGGGGGGGACTTTGGACTTTTTCAATTTGTAAACCTATAACGTGCACAAAAAAGATATATAACACAATAAAGGAAAGGGAAAAAGCCAAAAAGCATAATATGAGCACTTTTTATTTCATGTTTAACCTGCCTCACATTCTCTTTCTAAAGGACATTTTCAACATGACCCATGAAACTGGGTGTGAACTTATTTCTGTCAATAAAATGTGGGTTTATGACCCTATAAACGTAGCATCTGTACATTTTAGGGTGGAACTATTAACACAAGACCTGTTTTGCAATATATCTTATGGTTGGGTGCAACATTGTTGTTGAGTTAGTATCTCTGCTTGTTTGACTAAATGGTGACTTAAGCATTTGCTCTCTGATTCGGAGATCAAAACTGGCCGTTTTCTTGATAGATATGTTCAATGCGAGAAATATCTCAATGTGATGTCATATGGATTAATTATATTCAGGATTACAAAAGGTACACCACTAAAGAACAAAAGAAAACTTTGAATTGCCAACAGTGTTAGTCTGTTGTAGAGTGGATATACAATTATTCAGCATAAATTTTGATAATCAACATGTTGTTTGTCTTTTTTTTTTTCCTCCACAAAAGTGCCAATACGTTTTATCAGACTTGAGAGAAAACTAAATATGTTAAACTAAACATGATTTTGGACTGTTGGTCAGACGAAGCTGAATATGTCAACTTGGGCCCGGACACATTGTGATGGGCGTTTTTCACTATTTTCCGACATTTTATAGACCAAATAATCAAAAGATAGAATCATAAGATAATCTGATCATTAGTTGCAGCCTTAATATGTTGTTAAACAGTGTTAAAAGCATTTTAGGGTGGATTTTTCCTTTCAGTCATGCACAGGACTGCAACCACAGTTGGTCCACATTTTCAAGCCATCTTTTAAGACTGTTAACTGCAGCTGTAAAGCCTCCTTGTCATACCACTTTGGTACTTTAGAGTCTGATTGTGAACTCTAAGACATCTGCTCAGTCTGGTCTACATGCTGAGAACGACTGTCTTGTTTTGAAGGCTGACAAACACTCCAACAGTTGAACCCACGACCACTGAAGGTCACGCAGTCTGGCAGATGGGCACAATGTCGCAGTCCACTAATCTCATCTCAAGCCTCAACCCTCTCAATGTAGTTTTTAAATCATCATTATATGCCAGAGAAGATACACCTGTGCACTTCAACTAGATTGAACACAGTCTAAGTGCTGTAAAAATAAAAATAAAGATCTCTCATCTTGTTGCTGGTTCATTGTCAACCAAAGAGCAGTGGTGAGCCTGTAGTCAAAATCCAGTGTTAGGTGACTGATCTGCTGGTCTTTGTCTCCCAGGGGCCCCAATGTCAGAGAGTAAAACATTCTTTAATGAAATCTAATGAAGGGAATCTTTAAGGGGACATTCCATTATTATTAACATGATTCATCATTAATACAACTCAGAGGCATGACTGGAGCATAGAGTATGTAAACCCAAATAGATCTAAACGCTACGACTGTGCACTGAGGGGGAAAGCACAGTTTGTTATTCTGAATGGAGACGTCAATACAGTGTTTGTCTTCTTCAGACAAATGATGTGATGGATGCAGAAAATCTGAAGTAACACACACACACACACACACACACACACACACACACACACACACACACACACACACACACACACACACACACACACACACACACACACACACACACACACACACACACACACACACACACACACACCGTTTCCAGGCTTGTCCCTGCACTTCCAGGGCGAGTGAGGGGGAGATTATCTCCTGGTTACATCATCAGCTTAAGTGACGTCACTGCTGATGACTCAGAGGTCCCAGGGAACCAATCAGAGTTAGCTGTACAGGTGAGGCTTCCATTCATAATCCCTCAACATTAAGGATTAATATTGCTTCAGTATTGCCACAAAAATAGAATAATATTGACTGTCTAAAACGCCGCTACTTCTCAACCAAACACGTTAATTACATCAACCCTCATTTATCAGGAAAACACATGATCACAATTCAACTTTTAAACAGACGTGGGCATTTCGCCTGCAAAAACTGGCAACTACCCTCATCTTATTGAGTATAAAGAGACCTGGCAAGTGTGTGCAACAGGAAGGAAAGGTGAAAAAAAGCAGTTCAGTAGTGTAGGAAATAAATCAGGGTCAGTAGTTAAAAGTTATAAAAACAAAAAACTAGTACTTATGTCATGTGGTCTACACAAAAGCCTGCAGCTACAGGTTTGTGATCGATTATTTTTATTCAATTCAATTCAATTAACTAACACAAAATAGAGTTTAGCGCTGTTAAAAACACAAGCTCAACAAATGGTGCATTACTCCCAAACCTGGTGCTTCAATCAGCATGCTAAGGGTATTTGTTTAGGCAAATGACCATCAAGAGTTACATGTTGTTTTTTTGGAGTAGTGTAAATGTTAGTGTTGAAACCTGTGCACTCATCACGTTAGCGTTTGCTTTCACATTAGTGTGTAAAATAATTTCTATAAAATGGACAAAAAACACTAACGCTTGAATTTGCGGTGATTTCCATGGTATCGTGATAAATGAGGGCTATTTTGTTCAGTTGTTTTTTTATCTACTGAAATAAAAAAACACAGAAGTGTTTTGAGAATCAGTCTATTGATGTTGATGGTGTCCTATTTTAAATACACAAACACTGCCAGCTATTGTCTTTATGGTTGTATGACAGTCAGTCCTAAATTAGATCACTTCCAAACCATTTCTAGGTGAAATGCTGCACTCTGGCAGACTCCAGGATGTGCTGCACGCCGCAGTCCTCACAGGTGTCACAACGTCCGTGAAAACGGCAGCCTCGCCAAGTCAGCACGGCGAAGCCTGAATTGTGCCATATCGGACCTGTTCCTGCCTTACAGAGCTGATAAGAACAGAGGAGGAGAGGGAGAAAGGGAGGTAGGCTAAGGGATGATTGTGGTAGAAAGGTTGTCTGAGGTTCATCACAACTAAGAAATTAAGTTTGTATTAGTCATACAAAAATGAACACTTTTCCTTCCCTGTTGCTATGCTTGGTCTCCACTTATATCTCCATTCTCTCTGCTCTTAGTGCTGTGTAGGTTCTCATTGCTTAATACTGCTTTCTATTAACCCCCTCAGCTGGCTTTAGTTGACCAGTACGAAGCCATGCTGGGAGTCCACGGTCTCCATCATCTCACTGTCCAGGAGGGAGCCCTGCAACTCAGGCAGGCCCAGGCCATCTGATTGCCCCGGACCTGCCAAAACCCCAGCTTCAGCCTCTCCTGGAGCAGGCGGGGGCAACCAGGCAGGGTCTAGAGGGAACTCGTACTGCTCTGGATAAAGACCCTCAGTGGAAGGCCCCAGGGCCTGCTGCTCACAGCCTGCAGGGTAGCTGAAGCCCAGGCCACTGGAAGAGGCTTCATGAGGCAGGGAATGGTGGAGCTGGTGATGGAGGTGAGATCCAGCTGGCAGGTGTTGGGTGTAGTGGTGGTGGCTCATATAGGGATCATAAACCAGGCCCTCGCCCGGTTCCATCAAGGGACTCAGACTATGGGGGTGGCTGAAGGGAGGCGAGGCCTGAGGACTGCCCTGCTGCTGGGCGGCTGACATAGGGGGGCCCTGAGTGGAACTTTGAGATGGTGCCTGGTCCAGAGCAGGGCCGCCTGTCGGGAAGGATCCTTCAGCTATCTGCATCTGGTTGAAGTAGACCTGCAGCCCCATGCCATGCGACTGCTGCAGGTACATCCTCTTCTGGTTCAGTCTGTGGGGAGTGCAGTAGATCCCACTTAGATCAAGGCAACACTTTGAATCAACACAAGGACTAGCACAAAGCTTGCAAAAAATTGAATTCAAACATGGCATTCAATGTGTTTTGCTGTGATGTTTTGCTGGGGCGTAATCACAATACACTAATAAACAATACAATATTCAGAAAGTATCAAATTGTCCCCCCCCCAATAATGTATTGAGTCACACTATTTTTATGTGCATAAAATTTGGCACCCATCAACATTAATTTCAGGCAGATTTGGGACTGACGTCCCAAATCTGGGTTCATATGAAAGAGAATCGCAGCTGTTTTGGGTCGTGGCTAAACAGATACTAGTTTTGTCGAGACTGCGAAGCATAGCTTACACAATCCGTGACCTTATAATTGTAAGATTTAAAAGCTGAACAGCAAAGTGACACTGGGGTGAGCAGGGTCTACACTGCTAATAGAAGTAAACAGCTGACGCAAAAATACAAAAATTACATAAACATGTGTACACTTTTCCTGTGCAGCCCTCAATTATATGCTGGCTCCCTAAAAAGGACCTCAGTCAAAACTTAGAGAACGGATGAGTAATGAAAATGGTTCTAGAAGGCGCAGACCTCTCCAGTTGCCTCTCCGTCAGCTCTGCAAAATTGATGCTGAACTGTCAATTTTACAAATATTAGTTGTGCTTAGGGTGCCTGGATAGCTCACCTGGTTGAGTGTGCGTACCATGTATAAAAGCTCAGTCCTTGCCGCAGCGGTCACAGGTTCAATTCTGACCTGCGGCCTTTTGCTACGTCATTCCCCCTCTTTCTCCCCTTTCACATCTTCAGCTGTCCTGTGTAATAAAAGCCTAAAAAATGCCCAACAAAATAATCTTAAAAAATAAATATTAGTTATGCTTTATCTGGTCGACGTTGGCCGGCATGTGACTATGAGTCCCTCATAAGGATCGGGAAATCAACTTGCCAGTATCCAGCCGACTCTGCTAACTCTGCTAGCCCAATCTGCTAGCCTGGACTAGCTAACCAGCTGGCCAGTCAAGTTTAAAAATTTAAGCATCAGAGTAAACACAGAGGAAAAGATGAGCTCAAGACCATCTCTGCGCCCATCTCATGACTACGAGTCGCTCATCAGGATAGGGAAACCAACTCACCAGTCTCCTGCTGACTCTGCTAGCCTGGCCGGTCAAGGTTTTCAAATGTAAACATCAGACTAAACACAGAGAAGATGGCTATCAGCTACGACCTATGGCTACGATCCCGACTACGTGGACAAGCAAGACCATATCTGCGTCCACCACCATCTCTTTCAACACCGACTGCGACTTCTCTGCCGGGCATCCTGTTAGCCAGTGTATAGGCGTTGGACGGTGAGCTGGGTGGCCTCTGTGCCTATGTCGGTTTCTAGCAGGATGTCAGGAGCTGTGGTGTCCTTTTGGTGAGACTTGGCTGGATCCTGGAGTGCCACTGCCATGCAAATGGGAGACTCTTTTTCTGTGTGCCAATCTGACGGCCACATTTGGCTTTATGACGAATCATGCACAAGTTGAAGGAGCTGATGGGATAACATTTCACTGGAATTGTACCTCGTACGATTCCATGTGACAAACAAAATTGATTGATTGATTTAGGATTTAGTTTCTAAAAAATTATCCTTGGGGGAATTCCCCCCCAGGATGCCCTGGATGGTTGGGTCGCAAAAGGCATACATTGAAAATGGTCCCCCCAAATGTTAAATCAGTGATTCAACCCTGATGTTTTGCAATAGCCTGGTCCCAGACCACCGAATCGCTTCCCACATAACCAATTTGTTCAGCGATGCAAATAGGCCTGTTGTGCTCATTGACGATTGGAGAAACAGTCAGAGCTTAGTACATCCATGAAAAATAGCGACAGAAAAATGGGGAGAAGCGTGGATGAGAGACAGTTGTACAGAAATAACTACTCTTAATTCTGTTCCTGGTAAAGTAAAAATAAATGTGTTCACACACAACCTGAGCCGAAGAAGAGTGCCGCTTCACGACAACAGACAGCACAATGCACACACCCACAGCAGTGACTGTTTTCAACAAGAATTTCTAGCATGTATAATGTGTTTAGAAAGAAATCACTGATTTTGCTGACTTTAAATCAACACATTTCTTTAATCAATGTGAAAAACGTTGACTGCCACTACCAACTGCTACTACAGTTAGAGCAAAACCGAAAACAAAATAACCCCCTTATTAAAAAGAAATCAGCAAACATGAACACAATGTCAGGCTGAATGACTGATGTGAAACAAAATGGCACTTCAGTCTGATTATCAGGCAAGGTAATTGTAGCATTGTAACAATACAATCTAAATACAATCTTCCAGCAGTGACCTTTCACCACAGCTAAATTAACACAAGGCACTGAAAATATTTCATAAAATGGAGAAAAAAAAGAATAAAAAATAAAATGTGTGGAGAAAACATTTACAGTGTGATTTACCTGTGTTCCTGCAGCTGTTGCTCTAAACTTCGAGTATCCTGACAGAAAAGTTGGCAGCTAGCGGGACTGTTAGCCAAGACGTTGGCCTTTGGGGTAGATAGAAGAGAGATGATGGTGTTCAGGATAATTACAATGGTAACAATGGCTACAAACTGTTTCATTATTGTTGCATCATGGCAGAGGTGATAATCCTTACATTTCTAAATGGTATCACTGAATGTTATGCAAAACAGCCAAATAATGAATGATAGACTGTACCTGTAGTCTATGAGTGAGGTATTGTGTCTCTAAACTCTGTCTGCGGGACAGCAGAGGCGGCTGCAGCCCGCCTTGGTATAAAGCTAGGCCCTCTTGTTGCTTGGATGCTTCACCCTTCAATCAAAAACATTAGAACAAGGGATGTTTATGCTCATGTACACGCATGCATGTGGACACACGTATCCCAGATCCCCTTTCCTATCAGCTAATAAAGCTGTGTCAGGGTCTGGGTGCCTCATCGTGTGGTCTAACTGGATTATCCATGCTGTCTCCTGCCCAAATGCCTGTGTGGTGACTGATCAGCCAGATGCCTTTCTCTAAATGGCATGTACCACAGGGATAACACAGTAGTTAAATGAAATGAAAGCAAATTAAAAGGATGATGGGGCCTGAGCATCATAACCAACAAAGAGCTACGTTATTGTATTATGAGAGATGGATAAAAGGAAAACAACTAGATATTGTCTGCTTCCACAATTGATTTTGTGTGTTGTTGTTTTTACTGGAAAGCCTATGGATCTTCCCTTAAATGGTTCCCCTTGCAGTGTGTCTGTTTGTGTGTCATTTTGTGTATATGTGTACCCGTCTTTGTGTGTGATTGCAGTTTGGGCCTACTCAGCGCCAGTCGCTACTATGGGTAAGTGATTGACTTCAACAATGGCTACATTCACTTTGGCCTAGGCTCCAGGCCCCAGGGGATGGGAGACAGTAAACAAGCCACAGTTGGCTGCCTCTCCTGGGGTTACACAACAGCCTGGGTGCCAGTTTTTTCTTTTTCTTTTCTGGGCAACATGGACTAAGGATAGTAGAGGTACTGAGGCTGAGAATGGGTTTGGGAAGAGAAAGATTTTTAATAGGTTAGAGTTAAGGATATGTGTGTGTGTGTGTGTGTGTGTGTGTGTGTGTGTGTGTGTGTGTATGGTTGGGTATTTATGCAACAGGACGGACCTCCAGGAGGTTGTGTAAGTGGTGCTGAGGTCCCAGGGGGCCCATGGCAGCCCCTTCCCCAGTGCCCATCTGCTCCACCAGCATCTGGACTTTGTTCAGCTCCAGGATGCCTTTGGTCCTCGCCAAGTTCTGGAGGTGCTGACGAAACGCAACCAGACCTGAAAGCATAAACAAATCCCCACAATACAAAAGTCAGTATTGATTCTTGCAGCTGATCAAAAGAATCACTTCTCTCTTCACAACACAATGTCAAAGGCTCTATCCACTAAGAGAGTCAGCCTTTATCCTCACTGACGTTAGCAAACTGGTTGACTGGTTAGCACTTTTCATCGCCCCTACTGATAATGTGGCTGGATGTACGTCATGAGGAGCTGCAGGTGTGTGTGACAGTATATGTGTGTGTGTGTGTGTGTGTGTGTGTGCGCAACAGCAAGTAGCTCTGATAAGACCCATCCAGTGGTGACGAGCTGTGGCTGTGAACGATAGGACCTGACTCACCATGATGGTGGGAGTTATTTAAAACCAGAGTCAGCAGTCTGACGCAAAAGGAATCCACTGCATCAACACTCTCCAAAGAGGATTATGAAGAAAAAAATGAATAAATAACCGAAAATACCAACTGGGAGCGCACAGTTCAGGCTGTCAATGTAGTGCTATAGAAGTAACATTTTTAAGCCATAATCATAGTTTCTACTTGGCTAAAGCACAGGTGATTTACAACCAGCAGGCACAGAATAATGTAGTAAAGGGAGAAAAAAAATAAAAAATGGTAGATTGAGGTTGTTTAAAAGGACAATTCCGGCGCAAAACGAACCTAGGGGTTAAAAATGTGTACCCACTCTGTCGCTCTCTGGGACATGTTTTCATACTAATCAAATGAGTTTATAGCTTGAAACAAGCCAGCGTGGACCACTGATTAGCTTACAAGGATAGTGTTCGGGGCACAGGGAAAGTAAAAACGAATCGCTATTTATACCACTAATACCACTCAAAATATCACCACACTTCAACAGTAGCATAATGAGGGTCCCTAAATGTCAACCAAAGCATTGAGAACTTTGTAAGTGTACAGACAGTTTATTAAAAAGATAGTTTAGGAAGACAGTAGCTCCCAAGACGGCGGCCGCCTGTATACGAGAACGCGACAAAGTTCTCAATGCTTCGGTGCGCTAGCGTCTTTCAAGCTACAAACTCATTTGATTAGCATGAAAACATGTCCCAGAGAACGACAGAGTGGGTACACATCTGTTATTAACCCCCTAGGTTCGTTTTGCGCCGGAACTGTCCTTTAACTTTCCCTCTTATGTTTGGGCTCCTTTTTCTCTCTGATGTGGAGACAAATCCTGCCTGCCACAGACTGAAACTTTGAAAAGAGAAAGAAAGCAAGACAGAGAATGAGCTTGAACAGAGGGAGAAAAAGAGTGAGTGAAAAAGAGAAGGATAGAGAAAGAGAGGGAGAGAGAGAGAAGGGGGGGTGAGATATGTGGGCTGAGAACCTTCAAAAATATCTGTCTGTGATTCATAATGTGAATCATCACCGTCATAGTCGTCAGAGAGACGAGAAAAGGATGAGAGAGGGGGAAGAGACAGGAAAAAAGTGTGTGAAAGAGAGGAGCAAATGAGAGAGGGAATGAGGCACTTTTATTTATATATATATATATATATATATATATATATATATATATATATATATATAAATATATAAAATAAATAAAAGTGCCTCATTCCCTCTCTCATTTGCTCACCCTCCTCTCTTTCACACACTTTTTCCCTGTCTCTCCCTCCTCTCTCATCATATAACAAACACACACACACACACACACACACACACAGTGTACATGTGTATGTGTGTGTGTGTGTGTGTGTGTGTGTGTGTGTGTGTGCGTGTGTAGAAGGGTTTGAGAGAGCAGCTGCAGCAGGGGTGTTGCATTTATGTCATAATAATCAATGCTCTTCCTCTTGACTGGTGCTCTGTGGATCCCAGAGCCTCAGACATATTCACATTGACACTTTATACATCAAACTCTCTGCAGCTTGTAGTGACTGGGCTTTAAGAAGACGTGCCGGATCTGGCATCAAATTGACACTTGGCTGATCTGTGATTTTAAAGCATTTCTCTCAACCTGTCTTGTTCCCTTCCACTTCAGACAGTGATTTTTTTCTGTGATGTGTCACAGAATATCTTTATGCAATCTCTCAAGAGCATGTCTGACCTTGCTGCATTCAGCTGTGTACTGTATATAGAGCAATAGGGAACAGAATTTCGTTCCACTGGCTCAAAAATACTTCCCTAACTAAAAATGTACTACTGTACAGATTAAGTATAAATACTGTACCTCCTGAGCCACAGCCACTGCCTTAACCCAATATGAAGTCAATGTAGTCTGAGTGCATAAACTGAAATGAGGGTCCAAAAAGAACAATGAATGGATATAGGGAAAAAAAGACAAATTAACACTGTTGGTCCTGACCTTGGGTGAGGGAGGTGTCGGAGGCACGGCGTCCTTCTCTGAAGCTGATGGGGGAGCGGTTGTGTGTCTCCCTGTGCTGCGAAGTCAGAACGGCCATTGCTGGGTTGGCGGGCCGAGCATTCAAGAAAGGTGTAGGAGTGACGCCGGGAGAAGAGCTGTTGGCTGGTACTACTTCACTGAGAGAGGGGGGATCCTCCAGGAGGCCGAGGTCGCTGTGCATTGAGCCCATGTCATGGCCCATGTCCGAGTCCACGCTGCCCATGGAGGGGTTGTGGCCTAGAGCAAATAATTTACCTGGGGGACAACATTCTTTATTTTAAACAGCTCTGCTTTAGCATTAGATGCATGTGATAGACTTAGGTGACATCATACCTTGGTTCCAAGGCCCCGGCTGATTGGTCACCTCGGAGAGGGTGTGTCGCCTTTGGCCGAACCGAGCTGTTTGATAGGCTGAGGGCAGGTGGGGCGGATCATCCTCTGTGTCGGGCTCCTCAGTCTCGATGCCCTCATCGATCGACGTCTCCATCATGTTGCTGGGTGACGAGGTGGAGGACTTGCGGAGGACAGTGGGGGGAGGCAAGGGGTCCAGCAGGCAGCCGTTCACCTAGATGCAGGGGGGATAAGAAGGGACAGAAAGAGAGAATGATAACTATACATTCAAAACATACTGTGCCAGGAAGGAAACAGCTGAACATTGAAGGACACACTGTTGGTCAAATCAGGCATTTTAAACACACACAGGGTGCACGCGAACACGTACAAAGGAGACCCCCATACTGAGAATGAGGGCTCCATTAGTTACTCTCCTCCCTCTGTTTTCCCTCAACTCACCACAGTTGGTCTCATACTGGGAGTGTGTGCGTTGTTTGTTGCAGCATGCAGGCCTGTTTATGTTAGCATAGAGGTGGAGGGTGGGAATGAAGGAATGCAGGGCCAGGAAGTGAGCTTTGACTAAAAGTGCTGTGTGACACACACACACACACACACACACACAGATAAAGATCATCTGCATGAGTGGCTGCAGCAACCAGAAAGCCTGGTGTTGGTCTAGAAAAAGCAACTTTTCCCAATTCCCCATCTGCTTTCTGTAGTGTGCTGGGATAGGAATGCAGTTACTCAACGCACACACGCACGCACAAGAAGAGCGAAAGAAGCTGAATGGAGAAGGAAGAAGAAAGAAAAAAAAACTAAAAAAAGAAAAGATGAGATGTTGGCTGATTGGTAGGCGGTCGCTGTGGCAAGATGGAGCAGCACAGCAGCTTTCTGTCCATGTGTGTTCACTCAGCTTCGCAATAGGTCACATCATCATCACAGGACAGCTTACATAACCAGGCTCCATTCACCCAGATAACATGCACTCTGTCTTTGTTCCGCTTAAAACACACACACACACACACACACACACACACACACACACACACACACACACACACACACACCTCTTTATTGGAGTCAAGCGAGGGGGTGGGATGGAAAAGAAATCTTGACATTGCATCTATGTATGTGTGTGTGTTTGTGCATGTGTGTTTGTGTTTGTTTGTGTGTAGTCCTGCAGGTGTGTGAGGCCATCATCTCAGACCACTGGTGTCTGTGTTCTGTAACAGTCGGTCAGCTCAACAACAGGACTAAAGGAAAAGGTCGCTGGTTGGTACAGATAAAAAAAGATATAGTGAGAGCACTCTGTGTGTTTGTGTGTGTGTGTGTGTGTGTGTGTGTGTGTGTGTGTGTGTGTGTGTCAAGAAGCCTTGCAGGACAGGCAGCTGTCCTGTCTGATGTGTGCTGGCTGAGTTCTTACATAAGAGAAGAAGTCAACTGCACTCTGGCAGGTTGACAGAGCAAGCCAATGCTCAAAACCTCAAAAGGAGTCACACACACACACACACACACACACACACACACACACACACACACACACACACTTCTGATTCACAATGAGTGGGTATGCTTGTCAAAGCAAATCAACGTCAAACTTATGTTTCAGGCCATCGTTGTGCAAGCTGATAATGACCGTAATAACTACAACTTCAATAACCGAAAGAGGACGAACACACAAACAGAAAGACACCTGAAGTCTCAGGCTGTTTTTACTGGTATTGGACCTACTTTGGGTATGTTGACGTCCTCCACCATGAAATGCTGCTCCAGGGGACTTGTAGTCTGGGTGAAGGAAAAAGCATCAGGGGAGGCTTGGGGCACAGCAGGGGAGCGCAACAGACGAACTCCCTGCGGGAGCAAACCCACCTGTGCTGAACCACTGGTCGACTGCAGAGAGATAGAAAACAGAGACTTTGACATTAAATCAAAGAACCTTCTCCAATTCGTGGCCAATATTTAACAACATCCTTGATAATAATGCAATTACGACTTTGACTAAGATCCTAGATGGTGAAGGAAATGAAAGAGAAATTGCAAAGTGTCGCTAAGAACAGACCGTGGGCAAAGAAAAGAAAATTATGAATAATGTAACTGAAGCAGACGCATTAAGATCAAGGCTGGCCAGAACAGAAGCTGGCTGGATAAATAAATGAATGGGTGGTGTCTGTCCGTTTGATTGTTCATGGGTGCAGGTGTGAATAATGGAGCTTTGATCAGGGATGCATGTATAGTAATCTCTGTACACATCATTCAGAACCCCATTGTTGGCATGATGCGCTGTGGCTACCTTGGCGACAGTCTGTTCGGCGATGGTGCTGGGCCGTCGCTGGCGGGGGTCGAGCCGCTGTTCGACGGGGAAGCTACAGCGATGGGCCTTGAGGCGCTCCACCAGCAGGTAGTAGATAGCAGCAAAGTGGTTGTAGCTTTTGTTCTGCAGAGACTGGGGGATGACAGACAACATAAATGGCAGCGTCTGTAATTGAAGTTATTACTAAAGCACACCTTCCATTGTGGATGACTGCGACAGCTCTTAAGATACGCTGAGATAATGCTTTGTTACTGTTCAGTGTGAAATTGGGTTATTGCAGCAGCTAAAGAGCAGAGTATAGATAAGAAACACAATATACAGAATGTATAAAAAAAAAAGACAGCACATAGAATATGGGATATTTTTGCTGAATATTGCATACACAAATGAACCACAAGGCTACCAGTGCACGTACAATCCATCATTACATACCTGTGTGCAAAAATAGAGCAAGTATAGTTATTTTCAATATTTATCTGTGCAAATTCAATGGCGCACTTGACCTTTCCATACAAAAGACAATATACGTTTTTGCATTGTTGTATATTTTTTATGTATGGTCCTAAATTTTAGTTTTAGTTCAGTTTCTACTTAAGATTGTAATTTATTTTATTGATGTAGTCATGTAAAAAGTACAATATTTGCCTCTGTAATGTAGCAAAGTAGTAGTGGAGTAAAAATGGGCTAAAATAGACATACTCAAGTAAGGCAAATTACCTCAAAATTGTACTTGAAGACCATACTCAAGTAAATGTGCCGTTTCTTTCCACCACTGGCTGGTCTAGTAAATGAGGAACTTATTGCACACATTCGTATCCTTCTTGTGTCTGTGGGCAATCACCTTCATCATTCTGCTTGGGTGCATCGAGTAAAACTGTTATCTCCCTCACAGTCTGAAGCTCTGACCTTTAAACCTGACCCCTTCTTACCCTTGTTGAATAAATAAAGCCAGCTAAGTCCTCACCTCTATAGTCTTGTGCTGGTCGATGCCAAGGCTGTGCATCAGGCGAAGGACCTGTTCGCTGTACTCTCCCACAACCGCCTCGCCCTCAGGAGTTGGAGGCTGTTGGTACAGAACAGGCCTCTGTACGGGAGCGTACAGAGCCATCCACTTGTGCTCCTTGATCTGGGCCACAGACAGACGCTTTGATGGGTCCAGGACCAACATCCTGCGGATCAGGTGCTCACAGTCTGCGAGGGGTGGGAGAGAACAATCAATCATAGATGATGTGACAAGATTTTTATAGCCTTTCATATTTTAGGTAGCCTGACAAGCCAGACCCACATCAAGATGTTGGGTCTGGGAACTCACCATTGGCAGGGCTCAATCCGAGGGGCGGGATAAACGGTTGTCTTTCAAATTCCCTCTGCACTCATAGCCAACGCTAGTTGATAGATTAAACTTTTGCCGTATTGGGTCGGCAAAACTCCGAACACATTTTCCTTTTTTAAGAATGATTTCAGTGCTTAACTCCAAGTAGTCCAGAGTCGCGGCTAAAGCCGATTCGAAAGACCGCTGTTCGCTAGCAGCAGCAGCCATCGTCTTTGTTTTCAAGTAGTAGGGAATTCACGCGGAACCGTCGCAACTCTGCCGTCCTTATGTTAAGCCCACCCACTGACTCTATACACGATGTGATTGGCCTGACCAGAATTTGGTTTTTCCAGCTAGCAAGCCAAGGGAGAGTTGCTAGACTGACCCTGGCTGCAAATTACATTTGCTGCCGCTAGGGTGCGTCTAGATTTCTAGACTATATTTTAGTATCACCACTTTTAAAAAAGGAAGAGGGTGTTTATGTTGTTGTTTATAACGCCGAGCACTGTATACTATATAAGCTACGTTGAAGCAAATTACATCGGCCATCCTGATATCGATGGGGAGCTCGTTCCACCATTTGGGAGCCAGGACAGTGAACAGTTGGGATTTCGTTGAGTGATTAGTTCTCCCTCGCTGTGAGGGGGCAGCCAGCAGTTTGGCTGATGCAGAACGAAGTGGGCGGGTTGGGGTATATGGTTTGACCATGTCCTGGATGTAAGCGGGTGCTGATCCGTTCGTGGCCCTGTACGTAAGTACTAGTGTCTTGAAGCGGATGCGGGCCGCAATTGGTAACCAGTGAAGAGAGCGGAGGAGCGGTGTAGTGTGAGAGAACTTGGGGAGGTTGAAGACAAGTCGAGCCACTGCATTCTGAATGAGCTGCAGGGGTCGGATGGCACATGCAGGCAGGCCAATCAGGAGGGAGTTGCAGTAGTCTAGACGTGAGATGACTAGAGCCTGAACCAGAACCTGAGCCGCCTTCTGCGTTAGAAGGGGACGTATCCTTCTGATGTTATGCAGCATGTATCTACACGATCGGGTGGTTGCAGCAATGTTAGCAGTGAAGGAGCAGTGAAATTAAGCCACAAAGCGTTATGTCCTTGACAAAGTAGCCCAGATAAAGTGGAGCAGAAATAAAAATGTAAGAGCTTTAAATCTGCTGAATTATTTTTTTGGTTTCCTCTGCCGTCAGTTCTGAGCAGTGTGTCTACACTCTTTTCTACTTTCCTCCCTTGCTTATGAGAGCTCCTCACCTCTAGTTAGTGGCTAGATGAGTTTGACGTCAGACACAGCTGGGTTCTTAACAGGATTACAGTTCCCCTGGCTGCGCTGCTTTGGCCTGCCTGCACCCCTACTGCCTGCACTGCATTCCTGCCCACCACACAGCATCTTTACCCATTTACCCTGCTGCTACAGTCTCAAAGCAAGACAGGTGTGTTCTTAACAAATAGGCCCTGCAGTTGTTCATTATCTACTTGATCTTTAATACTATCTTCATTAAAATATGTTTTTGAAATGAATGATCTCTACCTTGAGTTTTTTTTTTAATTGATTGAAAATGCATTGACATATAGCTGGAATAAAATCAGCAAAATATTTCTTTAAGTGACTAAAGTTGTTCTCTTTTTGAAGTTAATTTAAAAATCGAATTATCATATTGTCTTTAGTCCATTATGGTCACTTTAAAATAAACTTTAAAGTCATACTCATTTAAATGTTATTAAACCTAGTGATTTTAGAGTTTACAAAGAGTTGTAAATGTCTACACAAGCAACCTTCTGCAGGTCACCTTTTTCCCTTATTCTCCTGCTCTACCAATAGCCACAGATATTCTGTCTTCTGTCAGAGAGTTAGGAGAGAGCAGTTCATAAGCCCAAGGACATGGCTGCCAACAGTTACTCCCTGCTTCACATTCTTCCCAGTTGCCCTGCTGATCTACTAACATATGTTTACATCACATTTTTTCTACCTTGTGCCTGGCGGTTCAGCCAACTCAATTTTTTCCCATTATGTACATAACCAGTCCTAACCTTCACTACACTTTTGCCCCATGCTGTGGCATCTAAGCAGCTGCTAAGTTACAACATGCTTCAAATACAATACACTACAATTTGTTTGACCCAGTGGTTACTCAGGCTCTGCTCGTTGCTACAGCCGTGTTTATAGCAACAGTTGAAACTGAGCACATTTTTCAAAGCTACTAACCACCAGGGAAGGTTGGACTATGTAAAGGGGATGGCACTGCATAACCGTCTAGCCGGCTGGCCGGCTGATTGATTGACACACTTTTCTTAGCCAGTACATTACACCACCATGACTTAACCACAGAACCATCCCAGTTAACACTTGCAATGTCCCAGTGGTGTAAAGTTGCACTAAGTCCTCTGAACTCTGTTGCAAGAAGTTGGAGGGCAGAGACTAGGTACTGTGGCTGACGTTATCGTATCTATTTCACTGAATTTATCAGACACATGAGCTTACAAATAACAGACTGTAATTAATACATATAAAATGTAACCATCATGCATGACTGTGAACATGAGCGTAACCCTACATAGACATTTATGTAGACATACAGAAATTTATAAATGAAATGTAACACAAACTGCAATTCAAAGCTTTCAAACATCACCAGTTTTCACTTGAATTTCAAAAAACACCCAATTTTGTTTCAGTGTGGGCTGTGATTGGCTAGCTGTACTTCTGCAATGCAGGACAGAAGAAACAAAATGTCACAAGCAGCAAAACAAGCAGCTGAGCTTCACGTGTGTATTTTTTTTAATTTCTAAATGGGTTCTTAATTAGCTTAATTAAAGCTAAATAAATTAGCAGATAAATCAATTTGTTAACAGAAAGCTATTTTGCAAATCCATTAATAGATTAGTAATTTTTTAAAGACAAAATTCCAATCATGTGCTGCTTTTCTCAGTTTTATATAATATTAATTGTTTACATAATCTTTGGGATGATCTGACAAAACAAGCAAATTGAGGAAATCACATTGGACTCTGAGAACTTGTGATAGGCATTATTTTACTTTTTTATTCTGACCTTTTTTGTAGAGCAAATGATTCTGGTAACATGACCGTTGGCTGTTTTGTACAACTATTTACCAGGTCTGTGTAATATGCAACAGCAGGGGAGACATAAGACAACCCTTACTGCTGTTATTTAGTTAGTAAGTTGGGAGTAGTCCACACAAGAGTTTACTGTGCAGTTCTAGGCTGTGCTGTGTACGACAGTGTTGACCAGGGAGAGAAACAAGTGGAGATGAGATGGACCGTTTCTGGATGAAGAAATCAGCACACTCTGTTCTCCTTGTTCAGGGAACAGGGGCTGGACTGGGGGTGGGGAGGCGGGTTTAAGTGTCAGTCTGGCCACGGAGCTGACATTACACTCCTACATTCCCCTTATGTCTTAATTGTTTCAAGATCCTGAACAAATCTGGATGAGTCTCTCACCACAACCCCTGTTGAGAAAGTGCTACAGACTTGCAGATGGGACACACAGAAACAAGACAAGAGAAACAGACAGGGCCACAGACTAACAGAAATATGTCTCACAGATATAGTGTGAGAGTTAGACACACATACAAACAGGCAGAGTCTCCTCAGAGAGACAGACAGGCGAACTGCTGGAAGGCTTCACTGGCTCTTTCCCAGGTTACATAAACAGCTCCAGCTCTGGAATTAATCTCCTGCCAGCTAGCTAGCACAGCCGCTAACAGCAGGGCTGCTTTGAGACAGTTAGCCAACCTGACTCACTCTGCAGCCTGCATGCACGTACAGAAACACTGACGCACGTATTCACATTACAGAGGACAATGACAGAGTGTCTTCTACTGTATCCCCTTCAAATGAGCGTAATGCTCTCTCATTAATGAAATGACCCCCCGAGTGGTTGCGGCGAACGTTCAACAGTATGGTGACTCCAATAGGAAAGCATGATCTTTTCATCCGAGTGGCAGTATCCCTCACGGGAATACATGCCATTTTGCCTCAGCTCGAATACATGCCGTGACAAGAGAGACCGGAAGGTGTCTCACAAATACACTGCATGTGTGTAAATTCACAGGAATGTGAGATACTGAGGAGTGGGAGTTGGCATAGTCAAATCTTATTGTGTGTTCAATATCCCAGAGAGTCTCTTCTTACCTTCAGTCATGAAGTAGGGGATGCGAAACCTTCCTTCTAGGACTCTCTGTCGAAGTACAGGCAGAGTGGGCCCATCGAAGGGCAACGCACCACATACCAGCACATATAGCACCACCCCCATACTCTGAACATGAAAAGATGCGCACACACACACAGACAGAGAACAAGGTCAGGGCAGTAGATATATCAATCAGAGGAGACTGTAAATAAGGTTGTAAGATTATCACACACACACACACACACACACACTTCATAAAATCACTCGTCTTACCCAGATGTCTAGCTGTGGGCCCTCATACTGTTGCCCCTCAAAGACCTCTGGAGCAGCATAGGGCGGGCTGCCGCACCATGTGGCCAGAGGCTCCCCGGGCTGGAAGAAGTTCCCGAATCCAAAATCTACACAGGGCAAAACAGAA
Source organism: Sander lucioperca (assembly GCF_008315115.2). Taxonomy (NCBI): domain Eukaryota; kingdom Metazoa; phylum Chordata; class Actinopteri; order Perciformes; family Percidae; genus Sander; species Sander lucioperca. Next base: position 2,365,505 of record NC_050177.1, read on the forward strand.
GGGGGGTGGTGGTTGGTTTGGGAGGGAAGGTACAGATAATTCTAGAGATGTGGATACCAGTAGCGGTATAGGCTCCGATACTGCCTAAAACGCTGGTATCGGTATCGGGAAGTACTGGAGTTTATGCAACGATCCGATACCACGTAATAAAGCCCTAAAGAAAATCTACGTTAAAGTAGTTTATTTATGTTCTTTTTCCGTTATAACTGACTGTCAAACTGGATAATAAAAGAAAGTTCTGTGGCATTCATGTTTCACAAAGAGTTTAACCTGAGCCAGACCGACAACAAAGATAGAAATAATATCACATCCATACAGAGATAGTAGTATACAGTTGTTAAAACATAATAAAATATATGACACACTGGTATCGGATCGGTACTCGGTATCAGCCGATACGCAAGTTCAGGTATCAGAATCTGTATCGGGAAGCAAAAAATGGTATCGGGCCATCTCTAGATAATTCAAAAACATATGTGTAGCTGCGGTGAAAGATTGTGCAGAAGTGGTCAAACTGCATGCAGAAAATGTCCAGAACAAAGGTGGGTTATGCCTTGTGACTCCATGGGGTCTGCAGGTTTTGCATAATGTAATATGTGATCAACATATTTGTAAGTTGAGGAAACAGATCTTTGTATGAGGTAACCTCCCCAGGAGACTGACATGAGGTCATCAATGCTGTGCTCTGATTGGTTGTCTGTAGAGTGACTAAAACTCAGATTTGATTCTTCAGAAATACACACAAAAGGCTGAGAAGACCCGTATGCCTTTCATTAAAATCCAACTAAAGCCGCAGTAAAATCTTCCAAATCACACTGAGCCAACTTGCATTCCTGCAATTACTCAGCCAATCCCCTTTTTGTATTAGTTCGTATCTTTCTTCCTCCCTCTCATCCCACCTTCCTCTTTCTCAAACCTTTCTCCAGTAAATGATTCGTCTCTTCATGCTAATTTGGTTTTTACAAGACTTGCTACTAGTTATTTTTTGTGGTGCTGAGATGATTAACCCATTAGTGCATCAACAGACAATTAGTTAATCACTATTTTCATAACTAATTCGTTATTCTTAATACTTTATCAGGAAAAAAATTCTTAACATTTGCTGGTTGTAGCTTCTCAGATATGGGGATTTGATGGTTTTCTCTGCCTCATAAGATTTGTAAATGGCATCTTTTCAACTGCTGGAGCTGCTCCCCCTGCGACCCAATACCGGATAAGCGGACGAAGATGGATGGATGGATCTTTTCAACTTGTGATATTTTATCAGTGTTAGGACTAACACATTACAAAGACAGTTCGCTAGAGAAAACAACAGCATGAAAGAGATGCGAAAAAGATGACAGCATGAAGTACCTGCCCCTGCTACTTTCTGGCTACGGACGGGTCTAACCAAAGTAGCACTAAACACCTTGACTATGTTTGGATCGACTTACAGCTGTGAGTAAGCTTTCTCCGCTATGAACATTATTAAAACCAATTACACACGTGCATAAGAATGGCACTAACTCCATATAAGCCATGATTCAAACTACTAGCAGGGCAGTCCCAGGCCCATTCCTCTCTCTAGGAAAACAAATGTAAATGTGTTTATTCAGATTCTGTCTTGTTTTCTTTTACTTGAAATGTAGGACTTTGTGCTAGAACTAAGTTTATTTATGGTCAAGATAGCTATTTGTTTTCCATACAAGTGGCATACAAGTTTAATGTATCTGTATGTTAAAATAATCCTACTTTGAAAATTGACAATAAGTATTGCTCAAATTATATGGAAATGTACAATGTTGATTATTATACATAGGGGGTTGATTAATAGACATAAGGGTAGGCTATAGGACACAATTTAGAAATGAGGTCTGGGGGGAAAAAAGTGTATCGACAGATAATTAGAGAGTGTGAGAGTAAGATACAGTGTGTATAACCAATTTCTTTTTCCTTTACTCTGTTCTGTATCATGATGCTTTACAATTAAAGGACAATTTCGGCGCAAAATGAACCTAGGGGGTTAATAACAGATGTGTCGCTCTCTGGGACATGTTTTCATGCTAATCGAATGAGTTTGTAGCTTGAAACAAGCTAGCTCGGACCGCTGTTTAGCTTACAACGCTAGTATTCGGGGCACAGGGAAAGTAAAAACTAGGGCTGTCAAACGATTAATTTTTTTAATCGCGATTAATCGCTGAAGTTCTATAGTTAATTGCGATTAATCGCATATTCATCACATGATTAAAATTCTATTATTTTGCATTTCAGAACAGTTTTTAAGTACATATTAACAATCGAAAGCAATTTTTACCAGTGTATCTTGATTGGGAATCAAATGAATGCAAAGAAAGTTACTTTATGAACTTGATTTTAAGATTTGTAATTATTTATTTACTGTAAACAAAAGAAAAATGTGTGAATCTGTCATTATTGCACAATTCCTCCAAGTACCTAACTAAAAAACAAAAAATCCCTATCCTTACTAGAGTCAATATAGTGTTTAGTAACTCCTAAATAATGTTGATTCCTCACTGACGTCCAGTGATCACCGGTTAATGAGACAGCGTTTGCAGCACCTTGCAGCAGTTCCAGTTGGGCTGCTTTCTCCGTGTCACACAGGCTGTGTATCCGTGAAAACTACTGTCCCTCTCGACGGCAACGAGACGGGTCAGAACATGCCAACCGTAGTACGTCTTTAAGACCCGAGTCCTCTACGATGCTGACAGGTCTGCAGGTAGTTGCCACCCGTTTCGCAAGAGCTGTAGTCATTTTTTGGTATTTGGTTTCATCCACAGGTCGGCAAGTAGCACTCTCCTGAGTGGGTAGCATGCTAGCTGGTAGCATCACGTTAACTGTACTACTATGCTTGGCTCCATAGGTGGTAGCTCAAGCTTGACGTGCTTGGTGATATTTTAATTCGGCTTTACACAATGTGCATATGGCTTTCGACTTGTCTACGAGCCGTCCGGGAGTTTTGGAAAATAAAAAGCTCCATTCAGAGTTATTGCTGCTGTGTTTCTCCATCAAGCCTGCAGCCTGCAGCAGCAGGATGTGTTACGAGGAAGTGGCAGCTTGATGATAAGTAACAGTGCTGCAAAGGGTCAAAATAGTAGCCTGCTAGGCACGACGCAAAGCCGAGTGAAGTGTAAAATAAATTAATAAATGCCGGCATGCGATTAAAAAAAAATGAATCGCATCGAGTCGGCCCTTAATCGCATCGCGATTAACGCGTTAACGCTGACAGCCCTAGTAAAAACAAATCGCTATTTATACCACTAAAAAGGCTCAAAATATCACCACACTTCAACAGTAGCATAATGAGGGTCCCTAAATGTCAACCGAAGCATTGAGAACTTTGTAAGTGTACAGACAGTTTATTAAAAAGATAGTTTATAGAGACAGTAGCGTTCTCGTATACAGGCGGCCGCCGTCTTGGGAGCTACTGTCTTTCTAAACTATCTTTTTGATAAACTGTCTGTCTGTCCCTGTGTCCCGAATACTAGCGTTGTAAGCTAATCAGCGGTCCGCGCTAGCTTGTTTCAAGCTACAAACACATTCGATTAGCATGAAAACATGTCCCAGAGATCGAGTGGGTACACATCTGTTATTAACCCCTAGGTTCATTTTGCGCCGGAATTGTCCTTTAACACAATCTACACACATAGCTAGCAGCCACATAGCCACATAACAGCTCACATTGCGTAGAGCTGCATTTATCAGCTTTTAATTATCAATTAATCTGTAGATTAGTAGTATAAAATGCCAGAAAAGAGTGAAAAAACAGTTCCTTAGAGCACAAGGTGTCATCTTCAAATTTCTTGTATTGTCCGATGAACAAAGCCAATACAGACCAAAACCAAAGATATGATAATGCAGTCTAATACAACAGTCATGCAATAAATCCTCCCTTTGTGAAGGTCATCATTTGCCGCTTTTGTTCAAATTGTTTTAGAGTGGTGTTGTCAGTCTGGTCATTTGGAGAGTACAGTTGAATTGCACTGCGTTATACAGACAAGTGTTCCGTTATTTAGGCTATCCTTATTGACATAAATGGGGTGGACAAAACAATGAAAAAAACACCTGCAACACATAAAATGGTGCAGGAAATTCTAGTTCACTGGAAAACACATGTTTGAGACATTGTTGCAAACTCCAACTGAAAAGGACATGGCAGATTTGACACTGTGTGTGTGAGTGCATGTATTCAAGCCATTCAATTACTGCAGTGCAGTTAGCAACAGTTGTGTTTGACAAAGTGGAGGGTAAAGCTGAGTGCCATAGTGGGGTTTTTATTACAAGTATGTTTACTGTCTGATGCTGCTGTGAAGGTGAGATGTGAGACGCAGGCAGAGCAGAGCAAAGCAGTGCAGTTGGTTTATCGTCAGAAGCTGTGACCCATTTCATGGAGCTGAATACTGAGCAGACTGGTTGACGTCAAATGCTCCAGCACGCTGCAGGCGACTACCAGCACTCGTAGCTAAAAAGGAAGGGCGGGGTGGGGGAGTGTGCGTGTGTGTGTCGCACACAAAAGTATTAGCATAATATTAGCCTAAACAGTCCACACTGGAATCCACTCCAGCTAACGGCTTATAAAACTGTGTGTGAACATGACGCGTGTATAAAGTGATCACATCACACCGCAGTAAGAGGACAGCATCCAGCAGTCACAAATGTTACCATGTCATTTCTAATAAGGTATAAGCATTGACATAGTTATGGATGCATCTCAGGATGCACTGCCCTGGATTTAGTCTTCTTGTCTCATCTCCCAAACCTTTTCTCTGTCCAATCAGGATTTAGCACATATCTAATTAACATTTTAATCAGAATCTGACCACAGTTGGTGGATTGTTTGTCATTGTCCATCCAATCTGATCAATCACCAAAGCACATCTGCACAGTCCTGACGAAGCAAATTAGCTGTGTAAGTTTAAGTTAAATTGCTAAGTAGATTAGTTTCCCCTTGAATTTTAGCTTTGATTGTTACTTATTTAATCACAAATATTGAATGCCAGAGAAATATTTAAGATGGTTAGGTCTATAAAATGAATTGAATTTAAATGAATTGAATTTATTTCAGGATAACCCCTTGAGATGTAGCATCTCATTTTCAAGGGGGTCCTGCACATATATACAAACACAAAAATTAGACATACAGTACATATACAAAATACATAAATACAAGCAATATACAAAACAATGCCTCGCTCACCTACCCTTGAACCCACAATTAACATAGCACAGTATATTGACAAAATAATCAACCAAATGCATTAGACAACTAGTGTTTTATATATCAATATATCAATATGCCTTATGACAAAATATAAAATACCGGATGCCATCACATCAAGAAAATAAATAAATAAGAAATAAATAAATATTACATAAACCATTTATATATAATATCCTTGGTGTCCCTAATTACAAGAACATGTAGTTTTAAGAAAAGAAAAAAGTGACGACTTGAATAAACCAAATGTAGAAATAGACCTCAAAAAAGAGGAAGGTTATTCCAATCAGATGGAGCTTTATACTGAAATGCTCTCCTACCAGATACAGAGAATAGCCTTGGTACCGTAAAAAAAAATAGGGCATTGGAGGTGTCTAAGTGAGTATGTTGAGCAATAAGATATTAAATGCTGTTTAAGGTATACAGGACAATTGGAATAAATACATTTAAAAATAAACAAAATCCAATGGTAATCTCTTCGTTGTTTGGGTAGCAACCAGTGTAGTGAATCATACATAAAACAATGATGAGTTTTAAATGGACAATTTAATATAAATCTGCAGAGAGAATTGAATACAACATTAAGGGGTTTGAGATTGGACTCAAAGGTATTAGTGTAAACTATGTCTGCATAATCAATAATTGGTATTACCAGTTGAGAAATACATTTTTTTCTCACTGGAGTTGAAAAACAATTAATTGATCTGTACAAAGTGTTAAGACATCCATATACTTTCTTAATGATATTATCGATGTGTATCTTAAAAGTAAGGTTGGAATCTAGCCAGAGGCCCAAATATTTGAATTCCTCCACAATCTGCATAAGGGACCCATCTGAAAACTTTATTTCAAAACATGAAGCACAACGGCGATTTTGGGTCGTTGAAAACACCATACAGCAGGACTTCTTCATGTTCAACAGAAGCTTATTAACAAACAGCCACTATTGTACTTTATCAAAGTCAGATTGCAGAGTTTTTTGAACTTGCAGCAAATCCCAATCAGAGGTATAGATGACAGTGTCATCAGCATAAAGCTCTAATTCACAATTAGAACAAACTTGAGCCAGGTCATTGATAAAGATTGAAAAAAGTAAAGGGCCTAAAGTTGAGCCTTGAGGAACACCTTTATCAACAATTAAATAATCTGACTGGAATCCTTGGTAAACAACACAGTGACGTCTGTTATGCAAATAAGAGTTAAACCAGAGCACAGCATGTGTAATCAAACCAATAGAGTAAAGCTTATCCAGTAGAAGGTAATGGTCAACCATATCAAAGGCCTTTGAGAGATCAATGAAAGCAGCTCCAATGAAATAACCATTATCAAAACCCGAAAAGACATCATTTGTAAATTTTAAGAGAGCAGTTGAAGTCGAAAAATTTGATCTAAAGCCAGATTGATGTGGAGATAAAATGTTATAATTATTAATGTAATCAGTTAGTTGATTAAAAATTATTTTCTCAAATATTTTAGCAACTAAACAAATGATAGAAATCGGGCGATAATTATTCATATCTGATTGATCACCACCTTTGAAAAGAGGTGTCACTCTTGCAGCCTTCCAAATTTGTGGCACAGTACTAGTAGTTAATGATAAATTAAAGAGATCTGCAAGAGGAAACATCAATATGTGAGCAGCAATTTTGATAAACTTAGCTTCCAGATCATCTGGTCCTGTACTACATTTTAGTTTAAGTCCCATCAGAATCATCTTTTGTTAAACGGTATTTAACCCAAGCTTTATCCCTTTCTTTGAATAATTGAAGTAAATTAGAATTAATCCATGGTAAATGTCTCCCTTTGACTTTAATCGTTCTTACAGGAGCATGTTTATCAATTATAGTTTTTACTTCAGTATAGAAGAAGTTCCATGCCTCTTCCACAAGTGGAATTAGTTGAAGCCTGTCCCATCTAATATCTAGTAAATCACGTATGTAATAAACATTAATATTTTTACTTTGCCTCATTGTGATATATTTATAAGGGGAACTCTGTATTTTAATTTTCCAGATACAATATATTATAGAATGGTCACTAAAGCAATCTGATAAAACACCCGATTTAATAATCCTATCCGGATTGGAAACAAGGATCCAATCAAGCAAGGTAGAAGAACGGCCATCAACCCTTGTGGGTTCTTTAATTAACTGAGTAAGACTTACACTGCCTAAAAGATTTCTATCACCTGAGGAAGACCGATCCAACCAGTTATTATTAAAGTCACCCAATATGATCAGTTCATTGCGTCTGTTAAGAGAATTAATAGTAGCCAAGAGACCATTTAAGGAATCAGTGGGAGCAGAGGGTGGTCTGTAAATATTTCCAATAGTAAGCTGTTTGTTTTCATGAAAAATTATATTAGTAAAAAGACACTCAAAGTTAATAGGCTCAACATTAGGCAAAACACACTCAGAGACCAGATTTATATCAATATAAGTAGCAACACCTCCTCCTCTTGATGTTCTGTCAACTCTATATAGAACATAACTATCAATTCCCATCTCATCATCAGAAATTCTGTTATGAAGCCATGATTCAGAAATAGTGATTATATTAGGTTTATGTAAATCAGCCCATACCCTAAGATCAATTTTAGAAGCAAGGCTCCTAATGTTGAGATGAATGACTTTTAATCCTTTAATTAAATCAATAACTCACAAATAAGTAGTAGGCATATAACAAATAGTAGGGTATAAGGAGCAGGTGGCGAGAAAAACAACATTAACAAATTTTGACAAACAAAAACAAAAATAAAACAAAACAACTAAACAAGCAAACTTAAATAACAGCTTCAAAATCATTTTGATGCTACTCTGATTGGTAATAGGAAGAATAGTGCCTCTTTCATTCATCCCCACTGCACGCCTGATCTCGCACTATGTCCAAAGTATCGTACTACTTTGGTGGGTGGGCACAATCTCCCGTGAGAAGTCTTTAACGCTTTACGGCACTACCACTGATTTTGGTAAAACGGGATCTTATTTTATGGAGAAAATGTTTTCATGGTTTTTCCTCTGATGTCCTCCGGCTGCTCTGCCTCGACTATCTGTGATTTATGGAGTTTCCTGATGGATAGAAAGCTTTAACTAACTGCTCACTGCTGCTAACTGTATGGCTGCCGTCAGTTATTTAGCTCATATAGCTGGGCTGCCAGGTCTGGGAGATCGAAGCTAATAATTTAAATAAACTACTAAAAATAACTAATTAGCAAGTAATATTAGCTTGCTTTCTATGTCTTGTGATGTACTCAAAACAAGTGCACAAATGGTCCTTGAGATGAGATTGTTCTGTCAACTGCTGTTTCCAAAGTCTAGAATGGACTATGAGGCTCAATGGGAACCTTTGTTTAAGGGTAATACGATAAACAACATACAGTGAGGAAAATAAGTATTTGAACACCCTGCTATTTTGCAAGTTCTCCCACTTAGAAATCATGGAGGGGTCTGAAATTGTCATCGTAGGTGCATGTCCACTGTGAGAGACATAATCTAAAAAAAAAAAAACCAGAAATCACAATATATGATTTTTTAACTATTTATTTGTATGATACAGCTGCAAATAAGTATTTGAACACCTGTCTATCAGCTAGAATTCTGACCCTCAAAGACCTGTTAGTCTGCCTTTAAAATGTCCACCTCCACTCCATTTATTATCCTAAATTAGATGCACCTTTTTCAGGTGTCTTTAGCTGCATAAAGACACCTGTCCACCCCATACAATCAGTAAGAATCCAACTACTAACATGGCCAAGACCAAAGAGCTGTCCAAAGACACTAGAGACAAAATTGTACACCTCCACAAGGCTGGAAAGGGCTACGGGGAAATTGCCAAGCAGCTTGGTGAAAAAAGGTCCACTGTTGGAGCAATCATTAGAAAATGGAAGAAGCTAAACATGACTGTCAATCTCCCTCGGACTGGGGCTCCATGCAAGATCTCACCTCGTGGGGTCTCAATGATCCTAAGAAAGGTGAGAAATCAGTCCAGAACTACACGGGAGGAGCTGGTCAATGACCTGAAAAGAGCTGGGACCACCGTTTCCAAGGTTACTGTTGGTAATACACTAAGACGTCATGGTTTGAAATCATGCATGGCACGGAAGGTTCCCCTGCTTAAACCAGCACATGTCAAGGCCTGTCTTAAGTTCGCCAATGACCATTTGGAAGATCCAGAGGAGTCATGGGAGAAAGTCATGTGGTCAGATGAGACCAAAATAGAACTTTTTGATCATAATTCCACTAACTGTGTTTGGAGGAAGAAGAATGATGAGTACCATCCCAAGAACACCATGCCTACTGTGAAGCATGGGGGTGGTAGCATCATGCTTTGGGGGTGTTTTTCTGCACATGGGACAGGGCGACTGCACTGTATTAAGGAGAGGATGACCGGGGCCATGTATTGCGAGATTTTGGGGAACAACCTCCTTCCCTCAGTTAGAGCATTGAAGATGGGTCGAGGCTGGGTCTTCCAACATGACAATGACCCGAAGCACACAGCCAGGATAACCAAGGAGTGGCTCTGTAAGAAGCATATCAAGGTTCTGGCGTGGCCTAGCCAGTCTCCAGACCTAAACCCAATAGAGAATCTTTTAGAGGGAGCTCAAACTCCGTGTTTCTCAGCGACAGCCCAGAAACCTGACTGATCTAGAGAAGATCTGTGTGGAGGAGTGGGCCAAAATCCCTCCTGAAGTGTGTGCAAACCTGGTGAAAAACTACAGGAAACGTTTGACCTCTGTAATTGCAAACAAAGGCTACTGTACCAAATATTAACATTGATTTTCTCAGGTGTTCAAATACTTATTTGCAGCTGTATCATACAAATAAATAGTTAAGAAATCATACATTGTGATTTCTGGATTTTTTTTTTAGATTATTTTTAGATTATGTCTCTCACAGTGGACATGCACCTACGATGACAATTTCAGACCCCTCCATGATTTCTAAGTGGGAGAACTTGCAAAATAGCAGGGTGTTCAAATACTTATTTTCCTCACTGTAGACCACAATGACCAAATATAATCAGCGATAATAAAAAGGTATAGCTACTAGAAAGAAGACATACCAGCAGACAAGTGTCTACCTCTATACATTGTTTCACGGTATATTGTAATTTGTATACCATCCTATTGTCCAACCCTGTGTGTGTTTAATGTATGACATCATGTTTTTTTTTTCTTTAAAGTGGTTCTCCTGAACCCATTTTGTTTGTTATTTGACCATAGCAAACTCAACACAAAATATACGTATTTTCCTGCTAAGCCACAAAGGCTGCCTCCTTTCCTCCTCTGATCCAGTAACTCTTATATTTTAGTTATTTCTCCTGCTGTCTTTCAATCCCCTTCAACTCAACTCAAACGTAATAGGGCTGTTTGAAATTAAAACATAAAGGGCACCCCTTGCTGCCAATGTCCCTCTCCTCTGCAGACACCTTTAAGCATGACCTTTCTTTGACTGACCGCTGCCTGGTTAAACTTCATACAGACTGACCAGAGGTGGCCTTAAGAAAGCAGGGAGAATGAGAGTAAATGAAAAACCCAGAAGCATAGGTACTCTGTCTAGACATGCATATGCAGACTAATGCTGAAATAATTAGCTGATTAGTCGAGAAACAGAAAACTTTTTAAGAGAGTCATTCATCATTCATCATCACTGGTGCAGGGTTCACAAATGTGAGGATTTGCTGTTTTTACCTATTTTATATTATTGTAAACTGAATATCTTTGGATTTTGGACTGTTGGTCGGCAAGGCTGGATGACCAGCTGGACCAAGTGAGCAACTGCCCAGGAGGCCTAGACCCACAGTGGGCCAAAAGGCTACAGGATCACCATGTGACAATTAGTTGTTTGTTTTTTCATTATGTAAGTACCACTGAAGCATATTTGAAACTAAAATGACGCAACACCTACATTATTACCTAATCTTGCTTCTCTACAAGATGAGCCCGAATAATAATAATAAATGTATTAGTATTTCATTTTACACTATTTTTTCTAAAATTTTATAGACAAAATATTATATTCAATATAAATCATTTAATCAATAAAATCAATAATTTCTTGTTTTGTGCAGTCCTACCCAATTTGAATTTAGCTATTTAGTAGCTAACCTGTGGATTATTTTTACGACCATTATTGCATGAGTGGGCCCCGTTTTGTTTGTCATACGCACATGCACGTGGATGACGCGATAAACATACCTGCCAGCTGTGTCACACTATTCCACTAATGCGCCAAGATATGCAGAAATGCACCAGCAAAGGCAAGAAAGAAGACTTCTTGCTAGTAAACAGGAATATAAACAATGCAGGTTTCAAACTTTAAAGTGCTCATATTATTTTCAGTTTCATAATTGTATTTAGAGGTTGTACCAGAATAGGTTGATGTGGTTTAATTTTCAAAAAACACCATATTTTGTTGTACTGCACATTGCGGCAGCTCCTCTTTTCACCCTGTGTGTTGAGCTCTCTGTTTTAGCTACCGAGTGAGGCATCTCACTTCTGTTCCATCTTTGTTGGGAGTCACACAGGCGCAGTAGCTGGTCAGCACAGCTAGCTAGTCAGTTGCAGAGTATGAGGGCGTGCCATGCTAGCAGCTAGGTGAGCATTATAACGTGTGTTACAAAGTGACGCACGTTCGTCACGGAAGTAAAGGCTGGACTACAGTAGAGCTGTTTGGAGCAGTTTGTGAACAGTGTTTTCTGTTGGAGATGGTAAGTCCCTTTGGGGTGGACTTTGGGCTTTTTCACTTTGTAAACCTATAAACATACACAAAAAGATATATAACACAATAAAGGAAAGGGAAAAAGCCAAAAAGCATAATATGAGCACTTTAAAGAAAATTGGCAAATGTTTTGTGAGGAAGGAAATGCATTCATCACATTTATTAGATCTGAAGGATAACTACAATGTTTTAGTGAGTTACACAGAAAGAAAACATAACTTTTGTTTATTGACAAGAAAACTCCACAGGGCACCTTTAAGGTCTAAAATAATCAACAGATTAATTCATTATAAAAAAAACAACATTAGATGCAGCTCTAGATGGACATTAGCCCAGCAAGAACACAAAAAGAAAAGGAAATATGCATATACCTCTCTTGAACAAAGGTTGAATGGATGGATGATCTTAACTGACACCAATATTACTGATGCAGTATGGAATTTGAAGTGAGGACTGTCTTTCACATGTATTGTACAAATCTAAACTTTATGTACCATTTGCCAAACTTGACAGAGCGTGTTGTGGGTAAGAGAAGCACAGAATGTACCTTGCTGCTGATGTCCTCCCCGGAGACCTTTTCTCTAATCACAAGCCAGGTAATGTTCTGTTCATTGTTTTCCTGCTTTAAATCTAATCTGCTGTGCCGACAATCGGCTGTGAGTCAGACATGTTTATGAAAATTACTGCTGCTGGGGTAATAACATCTCCAAATTATCATCTTGGAGAAACAGTGTACAGGATGATGAGAGTAATGATGCAGGTGAAACACTCAGTTCTCTATCAGTTATTGTATAGTTTTTCCTTATTTGATTTGACCTTAGGGGAAAAAAAGACACTGAACACTGGCCATGACTTGTATGCAGGTTAACTGGAATGCTCATTGGTAATATTTCCCCCATAAAGTAACATTTATCAGACCAATAAACAAATGATTTTAATTCTACTATTTGGAGTCCAAGACATTAAGCCCTTTAAGGACAGAGGGCCATTTTCCCTGAAGCACACATTCATACTCTGTCTGCTATCTTTTCACACCTGTATTTTTAGCCATCCTCATGTGATCAGCTCACCTTAGATGGATTTTAGTATCAGCTCTGACTAAGGCCTAAGATAAACCTTGGCCTGTTTCAGCGCATTGTCACAGCTGCAGCCCTGCCACCCTGCTCTGCACAACTCCTCATCAGTCTCCTTCACCCTCTCACATGCTACTCTGTCTGCAAAGAAGCCAATCCAATGTATCACCTCCTCTACTCCAAATAAACTCAAACCCCTCCACCTTTATTTCCCCACACTACCTTCCAGCCTCCCCCTCCGCCGATCTGTGAAACAGCAGTAGGGTGGCATTCTCACTAGCTAGCTCTAAATGCCAGTTGCTTAATAATCACACTCTGAAGCTTGTACTTACAGACCTCAAGCCTAGTCTCAAATCTCTACCTCTGGTCTCTGCCTCTTTTTGTCCCTTTATCTTTAATGTTTCCTCCTCAAAATTAAAGCTAGGCGTCACTGGGGAAGGATGTTTGAGCTCCTCTGATCATATGTTTGGAAAAGGTGGCACAAGCCTTTGGATTCTTGCTGAGATTTTAAGATGTCGGTCCTGGCATCTTTCAGCTAACTGCTATCTCGCAAGCAACCTCCAACCATTTCTCAACACTGTGCAAATGGCTTGGGCATGTAGTTAAGACATTTCTGAACTACGCCGGCACTGAGATCATGGCAGGCAATGGATCAAAACTAAATGTTTCCATGCCGACATCCTGTATTCCTTATCCATCAATACGTTTATGGACTCTCCTGCACTACGTTGTTAGGGTACCTGCAATCTTGATGTTCATGTGGCCATCCAGCAGCAGATTCTCTGCCTTCAGGTCCCTGTGGACGATGTTGCGATTGTGACAGTACTCTACAGCCGACAGGATCTGCCAGAACTTCCTCCTGGCTTCTAGCTCACTGAGACGGCCGTGCTTCGCCAGGTAGTCTGCAGCCAAAGAGAGAGAGAGAAACAAAGACAGTGGAGAGAGGTGATGTGTCATGTTAGAAGTATATGCAGATAATATTATACATTGACTTATATAAAATCACTCTCCAGGCCTTTCAAATACAGTATCAGATGTCTCTTAAGCAGATTTCTCATATGAATTCCGTACAATATCCGACAAATCAGGTCCAGACATTGTCCGAAGTTGCCCTTTCACACATGACAAGATTGTCTGTGTCAATTACTGGAAACACGCCATTTGGTTTAGTAGCAGGATGGCGCCTGGGTTGAGTGTGCAGGAGGCAGGACATGACACTGATTCTTGAAGTTGTCCGAGAATTTCGGCTTCTGAATCTCGTCGTCGTCTTTCCAGTTAGAAATTTCCTTGATGTCTTCATGTAAATCCCCCTTCTTCTTCACCCTATGATGTTTTTTTTTCCTCCCGGTTACGCGCAAGTAGAATGATGATAGAAAGGTCATCAACACACCCACTCGCTCGCTGTGAATTCGACCTGCTCTGTTCACACATGGATTCAATTGAAAATTACACAGGCTTTGTACTAAGGGAGCTGGCAGGTAAAGTCTGTTTAATTTCCAGCAGACATTTGCATTTGCTCACATACAGCTTCTCTGGGTCCACATAATTTCAGGGTTGAAGTACATGTGTGAAAGGGGCTTTTCTAGAATGAAAAATGCCAGCATTCTTTACAACTATACAAAGTGTTGGTGGTTGTGTTGAAATGATAATTTACTTTTGAAGAGGTGCAGGCCTGGTGCCAATAGTAGTTAACTCTATATTACATCATGCATTGTAAAGTGATTCAGTGCAGGATGTACAATGTAATTGTGTGTGTGTGTGTGTGTGTGTGTGTGTGTGTGTGTGGAGTAAGCAGTGGTTGACAGTGGAGAAACTGTGTCGTCAAAGCATCAGGAGGAGAGGGGAAGACGGGATTACGGAGAACTGGTCTTCTGCTATATTATGTCCACATTAGTACGGAAAGTTGGAACAGGGTGTGGGGGGGCTTAGTGGGAGGTAGTCAGTGTATGATTGAAGTGCACACACACAAACACACTTGATAAATAGTGGGAGAAATCAAGATACCAGTGTAAATATGAACCCTGGTTCTTATCCAGTGAGACAAACAAAAACTGATCCGATTTATCTGTTTATCTGAGCACAAGCTGTGCACAGAGCATTGAGACAGACTGAGTTTGTGGTTGTTTAGGAAGATGCATGAAACTAGTCTATGCAGTCTGCGGTGGGGTAAAATCATACATATTAGTCTTCTTTCTCCAAGCATCCGGATCACTGACCTTTTGCTTATTGTCTGCTCTAACAACGCTCTCAGTTTTTCTATCCTTTCGCACTCAGCTTGGCTGACAGACTATTCTACAGGATTCATGACGTTTTGCAGCCTTGTGAACTTTGGAAAGTGTGGTGTTTGTTGCTGTCGGCAGGGTTCCTCTTCACACCTCTCTGCCCAGATAGCTTGCTAACTCTTCAATTCACACTCTGTGGCAAACAAGATAGGACACTGTGTTGGCTTTCCTTCCAGCTGGCATGAATACAGACCACCGACCAAACCTGACGACAATGCACAACAACCACAACACACGCAGCCAAAAATACTTCCCTGTTCCCTGTACACCAACAGCTGCACCTCCAGTCACCAGTCCGTCAAGCTTCAAGCGGACGACACCTCCCTCATCGGACTCATCTCTGATGGAGACGAGTCCGCCTACAGGTGGGAGGCTGACCACCTGGTGACCTGGTGCAAGCAAAACAATCTAGAGCTCAACGCTCTAAAAACAGTGGAGATGGTTGTGGACTTCAGGAAGAACCCAGCCCCACCTGCCCCCATCACCCTCTGTGGCTCCACAATTGACACTGTGGAGTCATTCCGCTTCCTGGGAACTACCATCTCCCAGGACCTCAAGTGGGAGCTGAACATCAGCTCCCTCGTGAAGAAAGCACAACAGAGGATGTACTTCCTGCGGCAGCTGAAGAAATTCAACCTGCCAAAGACAATGATGGTGCACTTCTACACAGCCATCATTGAGTCCATCCTCACATCTCACATCCTCCATCACCATCTGGTACGCTGCTGCCACTGCCAAGGACAAGGGCAGGCTGCAGCGTGTCATTCGGTCAGCTGAGAAGGTGATTGGCTGCAATCTGCCGCCGCTCCCGGACCTTTACGCCACCAGGACTCTGAAGTGTGCTGGAAAGATTGTGGCTGACCCCTCCCACCCCGGACACAAGCTCTTTGAGCCACTCCCCTCTGGCAGGAGGCTGAGGTCCATCAGGACCAAAACCTCACGCCACAAACAGTTTTTTCCCCTCCGCCACTAGCCTTATTAACAAGGCCCGGAAACCACCCTGACTCCACACCCCACTGTAAATACTCTGTACCTACTGTACCTACTCTGCTGTAGCGTTCCTTTTTACTACTGTTTAACTTATTTTACTATTTATTTAATTTTATTTTATTGTTATTAATACATACTGTGTGTATATGTTTATACTTATATTGTTTATATTCTTTTTATCCTTCTTATATTTGTATGTGTGACATGCTCCAACAACACCATGACAAATTCCTCGTATGTGCAACGTACCTGGCAATAAAGCCCTTTCTGATTCTGATTTCTGATTCTGATTCATATACGAGTAAACAGAATGTGCAAAATATTAGGAATGCAATTATGTGAAGACCCACAAGGTAAATCTCATAAAAGAGCATTTTTGTAATCACAAAGAAGACAGGGGCTTACAGTAAAATAGGGGTACTAAAGAACTTTTTGCATCATCTTTACATTTGTTACCTGTACCTTTAACTTTTTAACACAAGTAATATTGCTGTTATTTCCCTGGTGTGCACACACATTTATGTAAAGATGAAATCACTGATTCACAACTAGGCCTCTGTCAAGATGCTAAGAGAAGTCACACTAAGCCAATTTCACAGCCCATTAACATCAAAAACATTGTTCCATCAACAAACCGATAAATTTAAAGTAAGCAGCGTATGTCCTCAGGCCAGCGGCATGCATCACATTGTAAACACCTCATCTTAAAAACTATGTATTGTCTCAACTAAGGGTACACCAAAAGGTCAGCTGTGTGCTGTGACAAAGACTGTACAATAAAAAATGACTAAAGGCCATAAGCTGCACTATTAAACTTCAGGGAGATGATGCTGTTCTGTCGTCAACAGCGTGGTTGATAAATAGCTAACATCTGACAGAGTGAGAAAACCTGATTAGATAGTGGCTGGCACATTCCACAGAGGAGACCATTCAGTGAACAGGGCTGCTTTCATGCAACGCTGCTAATCAAAAAACACACTGGGAAAGGGAATGTGTCGAGGTGGTCCAAGTTAGCACCTGTGAGGAGAACAGGACTCTAAAGTAATAACCGTTTTGGGATCAAACCTCTCCCTTTCTTGGTCTCAGTCCCTGAAGACGTCAGTGTGCTTCAACCAAAGAGCTTGTCAGACAATAAAGCCTCAACAATTTGCACAAACAAGTTCAATTCAAGCATATCCCCACCACATTGTCCGACCACATTTGACCAAAACATTATGACACTTGCCTTCAATAGCCATGCCGTCTTATCATCATGGAGTTTTGGGAATATATTAAGAAATCTAGGCCTGCAACTGGTGATACTTTTTATTAACAATTTAACTGCAGAATTACTTTCTTGAAGGTTAAAGGTGCCTTTATTGTCATTTCTAAGCATACACAGAGAAACGTGTCCTCTGTATTTAATCCATCCTATACATAGGTGCAGGGACCAACTCTTTGCCAGTGCCTTTTGACTGCTCCCTGACTTTTTGGTCAGTCAAGCAGGATTCCTTTTAAGGCTCTGACACACCAACCTGATTATCGGCCGTCGGACAGTCTGGCGAGGTCGGTGACTCGAGTCTGTTCGGTGTGTTCCGTGCCGTCGTCAGTCGGAGGAGCCGTCGGCCTTCATTTTGGCCGATTTTACTTGTTGAATCGGCCAGTGGGCAGTCGGGCTCAATGACCAATATGATTGGTGGAGTGCTAACCCTTGACTAGTGAATCAGTGCTTCTTCCACAAGAAGAAGCCCGAGAGGTGACAACGCCAGTATCTTTTTATTACTAGCCATCGTATTTTCTTCCGTTCAGCGAGTAATGACAACAACGACCCTTCTTGACTACTATCAACACTCTGATGAAAACAATGACTGACGACAGCGTGCTCTGCATTTACTAGATCCAGAGAGATGTTCTGTCATTTCCGGTAGGGCTGGGCGATAAATCGATTTTATCGATTAACTCGAATGTGTAGTTAACGTCGATTTGTTTAAATGAAAATCGATTTTCTCCTTAACATCCGCCGACGCTCCCCTCTGGGCTCCCATAGCTCCGAACGGGCTCAGCCCTCGCCCCGCACGTTTGCCATAGAGATACACAAACAACATGGCAGCGACAGGGACTAACATTAATTCTTTTCTTAACTAGTAGTTTCATTACTTACTTATCCGTAATCTCCGCCGAAATGACCGGCAGCTCGCGGTGCTCTGTACCCGGCTGAGAGTCACCTATTCTCGGATAACTGAACCACCAGCTACCGCTGACCTAAAGGACCACCATGCGGGGCACCAGAGGCGGTATTGAGGAACTCTTTTGCGGCTCAACACATCTACTAAATGCCGCTGATACGACCGAGCTGTGACGGAGGTCTGTAGCGGCTTAAACAACTAGCAATCGCCGCTCTGTAGCCCGGAGCTCCTCTTCGACGTTTGTTTCTACCGCTAGTTACTACTAGGAGCTAGCTACAGGTATGCTACATTCAAGAGACCATGGGATGTTAATGTACGTTACTCAGCAACAGGTGAAAATAGGGGCAAGGTTGCGCAATAACGTTAAAATGATTTGAATTTTTAGCGAGGAACGAGAAGTGAATTACCTGTATGTGTGAAAACAGCTTTATCTCACGCATCCGTTTGTTTGTTGTTGAATATATAGCCCCCCCATCCAAAAAAAGGGAAAACACTCAAACCAATTTATATTTCCACAAAATTGGCATGAATAATCATAATGGTATACATGCCCCGTGTGTGTGCGTGTGTATGAGTCAAAACAAAATAAAGTTAAAACTTGTTGTGAACAATTTCTTTGTCATCTGCAGATTGATTTTAAGTAGGGGGAGAAAAAAATCGATTTAAATCTTAAATCGGATTTTTTTGGAAAAAATCGGGGGATTTTATTTTTAGGTCATATCGCCCAGCCCTAATTTCCAGTTTTCATTTTTTGGGTGACAATACAGATTAGCGCCGCCTGCTGTTATGGAGACATATTAGTCAAGTCGGCGTTGCTTCGGCGTGTCCCGAGGCACTTTTTTGAGAGACGGGAACCAACTGATCAGTCTGACTGCCTTTTCTGCTGATGGTTGGGTTGGTGCGTCAGAGCCTTTAGAGCTGAAACCGGCCTGACTTTTTGGTCAGGGGGCACTGAGAGGAGCAGGAGAAAAGTAATAAACACTTTTAACAATGAAATGGTCAACAAACCAAATGCTGAACAAGACAACTAATCTTATTTCTGTATGAACAGATGCACTGTGTTGCTACGGCTTGTTTTACAGTAGCACTTGAAAAACAAGCCATTACTGGTACACACACACACACACACACACACACACACACACACACACACACACACACACACACACAAAGTATGTTGCCCCAGTGGAGGGATGAGTAATCCACTGATACAATGTTGGCGAGGGCAAGGGCCCCAGCACAGTGAGGCATGCAGAGTGGCATTCTAGGAAAGTGAGCAGAACAGCTCAACAACCACTGTGTTCCTCTTCTGCTGAGAGCTGGGTGAGGACCGAAGTCTCTTAACAGCTGCTCAAGTTTGGAGGGGACAAACATCATGGGTACAAACTGGCTTGTTGGCTAGACCTCTGGCTGGACTTCAGATAACACTGTGGGGCAAGCATGGTGTGTGTGTGTGTGTGTGTGTGTGTGTGTGTGTGTGTGTGTGTGTGTGTGTGTGTGTGTGTGTGTCTAGAGGACAAGGGGCAAACACACACATTCTTTTTCCACATCAGCAACTGATACAAAAACCACTTTAACAGCAACCACATTAAAGTCACTTCTATGTGCGTGTTGAGAGATGTTGGTGCTGATTTAATACTGACACTCTAGGGGTTAAAATGGGCTGGAGCCAGTTGGAGCTGAACAATGTCCTTTCATCCCAAGTTATATCCCGCCAAAGATCAGCTGCAACTACTGGTTGTGTAACAGTCAAATTCTCTTTCATGGGATAAGTACTCATTCAAGAGATATTTAAATAATAAAAAAAAAAAAAAATCCCATTTGTTTTGCCTAAAAAACAAAGCACATAACTTACTCCTGCATGTTTCACCTACTTAAAATACTCTTTCCATTCAACTCATGGGTTATTTCACCCCAAACACAGAATTCTCGATTTATTTTCTGTGAAGATCACTTTAGTTGTCTTGACTTAAGGAACTTCAACAGTTCACAGACAGGTAGTCTCTGAACGTGAATTATCTGGTGTCGGGAAATACATTTATTTTTGTAGCCGGTTCATACTGCTTTAACTGACAAGCAGGTAAAGCGTGCTTGCAGACACAAGTCCTGCAAGCACTGCAGCGCAATGCCTTTGCTCAAATTGACCTTCGATGCCAACAGAAACTGAATTATTTTGCTCCAATGACTGTTGTGTGGGCAGTTTTCTCCATGTTTTCACTGGACACTCTCTCCGAAGAAGGATTGAGAGACGCCAACAAGTCGCTGTTTACCGGGTCGCTGCCTAATGAGGAGCCGGGACAGCGGCGAGAGACCTTGGGGGAAAATGGTGTGTGGAGCCGGCATATTTTTAACATTTTACGGTGAATTAAGGATTTATTTCGACAAAAAAATTGTTGCTTTTTGTTGGAACAGTGGAAAGACTAACTAAGATGGATTTGGAGAGTTTTATTTGTTTTGTCCCGTTTGAATGAAGTGTGCTTTGTGATGAGTTAAACTTGGTCTTGGTTTGTGAAAGAGACAAACTTTAATTCAGAAGGTGCACAGTTGTATTTTTGTTTAGGTGTAAGAATATTTCCTTTTCAGGGGCATTTTTGTGCGTGACATCTGCTGCTGCAAGCTGGGCATTACCTCACAGGTCTTGGGTGTTACTGACTTAGCGTAATTGTTTCTCGTTGGTGCCCTGAGTTGTATATTAGCCCATGGGTAGGCATGTGGTGTTGACCTTTCTGGGTCGAAGAGGAGCATGCAATTCCGGAGTGGGCACAGCATTTTCATTGTAATTTATTGCAATTTTTCCTTCAGCAGGTGTATCCTTGAAAGCTGCCATGTGAGATGCTGCATGTCACTCAACAGAACATTTTTGTAAATATTAAAAAGGGAAGAAATCTGCTCCCATCAAGCATCACCAAAAAAGTTAGATGGACAAGCACCCCGAGCAGTTGGGGGTTCAGTGCCTTGCTCAAGAGCACTTTGACAGTGCCCAGGAGGTGAACTGGCACTCTCCAGCTACCAGTCCACCAACGTACTTCCGTCCGTATGGTGACTTGAACCAGTGACCCTCCGAACCCAACTCCCTACAGACTGAGCTACTGCCAGCCCAATCTAGTGGAATTTAGCTAGTCATGAATACATTTATACTGGTCATCAAAGTCAATGCAGCCACACCCTGGTGGCTGACACATTAGAAGAAAACTCACCCAGTAAATATGAAATATGGTTTCTGGTGAAATAGAAATTGACAGCCTAAGTAAATAAGAATGTGTCAAAAAACAGCCAGTATTTCTTTGAAGTCAACAGTCTGCCTGTCTCATTCGCTTTATATCAGTCAGACAAGAGAGCTGCATGAGTGATTGTACTCACTGCCAGCTATAATACTCCCCTCTCTCCAGCAGTGCTTTCTTAAATATGCATGCCCTACATTTCCCCACCACCTTCCAAATTCTAATGGATGTCCCCTGCTCTCGGCTCCATTCTCTTCTGCCTCCTCTCCCCTCCTACCTCTGCTCTCCTCTCTGCAACTGCGCTTTATTTGTGGTTGACCCAATTTCCAGGATTTGATCCATACTGCGGTGTTGAGGCAGACTGTGGAGCGGCAGACTGACAGACAGACATAAAAGGCACATCAAGAAGCTGACATGGATGCCTCTGCTGTGCCCATTACTGTGCCCACCCACCCCTTTGCGAGAATTAACCCATCACTTTCCGCCTCCTTGTTCCAAACCCAGCTCCGCTTCTTTGTCTTCACACACACACACACACACACACACACACACACACACACACACACACACACACACACACACACACACACACACACACACACACACACACACACACGGTCTGAAGAGAGAATCGGAGGCTCATGCATTGTCTCATTTGCTGTAAAAGGGTGGGCTGCTAAGCATCCACAACAACTTCGCATCTTCCGTTTGTTGTAACCTATGGCCAGGAGCAGACCTGAGAAATTCATCATGTCAGAAAAGCGGCAGCAACTCTCTGGAGGGCGATAGTGGAGTAAGAGGCTAGAGATCTTGCTTGGCATCTTATCCATTTGTCTGAGAGTACATCATGACTGATGGACTTGAGCCATCTCCGAAAGCGTATTTGGAAATCAGAAATGATTGTTCAATTTTAGGAGACTGAATATTGTAATACTAGTTTAGTGCTGCAGCTACCAGTCGCTGTCTGCCTGGCTTAGTAATAGCTGCTACTGCTGCAGATGATGACATATAAATGTCTTACATAACTACAATACATTGTGCAATCAGGGCAGAGGGGTCTGAGGAATCAGGACACAGTGGTTTTATAATCCCATGAGATGATCCATGAGAAAACTATGGATTATGGAAAATGAGGTTGAACAATTAGTATTGGTTATTTAAAAGAATAGTCTGACATTTTGGGCAATATGTTCAGTCACTTTACAGTAGTCTTTCCGTTTTATGTCTGTGCACTTCTGTACTTCCTTCTTATTTTTAACCACATTCTTTTCTCATTCATTTTTTGTGTCTACTTCAAAGCTCTCTCTAGGTCACAGGAGCAGCCGTTGCTGCTGCTGAGTCAACATCACAAGTGGAACACTGGCCTCAGAATCACAAAGACATACACATACAGACACACACGCATGCATTCCAGGATGTATTTGCTTTTGAAAACAAGTTATCCTGAGATATTTAATAAATAATAATTTTTTTAAAAGTGCAATAAACTTGCTCTTTCTTTGGGCTCATATCCAGCGTACTGGATTGAGATTGCAGTGTGTACACATCGTACAAATTGAGTGTGTGTGTGTTGTGCGTGTGTGGTAGCGATAGCGTGCATGCTGTGCTATGGCAGACTAAGATAATTCTTATCTTTATGTACTATTCTTGCTATGTTCTGCATCGTCTGTCCTTTCCAGCACAAGTGTCTTTATTTGTGCTTTACTCTTAAGATGTGTTTAAACCATGTCTAGTGTAAAAAGTCATTATTGTACCTTGTAAGTTCATACTGTCCACTTGGAAAGTTGTATTATGTTTATACAGCAAGTCTGAGCCTACGTCCTTATAGGTTAGGTGTTGTCTTTTAAAAAAAAAAAAAAAAAAAAAAAAAAAAGGTAAATGACTGATTGGAAATCGTTGTCTATACCAAAGGAATCTCCCCCCTCCATCTGTCCCAAAGGTCCAAAATGAATAATTAATAATAATAATAATCATCAATCTTGATGTTTAATTCATCTTTTTTGGTTTCTTTTTTATAGGATTATTATCAGTTGATTGGTGCAGCATTGCTCCGATCATATTGTTTCTCATGTTTTCCTTTAATTTGTTTGTCTTGGTGTGTAGTTTATTTTGTTAATTCATGTTTTCTTTCTTCATATATTTTTAAACTCTTGATTTGGTGAAAGTTCTACTGTTTAAAGTTGGGGCTTCGTAAACTACAGAGTGTGGTCTAGACCTACTCTATCTGTAAAGTGTCTCGAGATAACTCTTGTTATGATTTGATACTATAAATAAAATTGAATTGAAATTGAATTGAATTGAATTAAAGATACAGTTTCTTAACTTCTCTTGTGATGGTTATAATGTTGGTGGTGGCTTAAAAGATTGCTACTCGTTACAGATCTGGGGTCTCATTTATAAATGTGGCGTACGCACAAAACGGGGCTGAAAATGTGCGTACGCCACTTCCCACGCAAAGGTTGTGATTTATAAAAAACAAACTTGACGGGAGAATGTGCGGTCCTCCACACAAACTCTGACCCATGCGTACGCACATTTTGGAGACAAAATAGGAATTGGCGACGCAGATGGTGAGGTGGTGAACTGAAGTCAGACTGCAGAAAGTAAATGGGAATAACGATTACTTGTAATATTTTCAAGTATTGATGTCTCACGCACATTTCTTCACTCCATATCATCCACGTTATCATGAAGATTAAATCCAACAGTGTTATTTGCGCTTGTACTGATATAATTGTTCCAGAAACACCTCCAACTCAAATCTTAAATAAAAATGTGTTCTTAATGTTTAATCGGCGCTATCTCGCCATCACATTGTACGCTACGGAGCGCAGGAGGAGATAGCCCGACTGCATGGAATACAGGATAACATCAAATACCCTAGCATTAGGTAACTGCAGAACACAGTGTAAATAACTAAATATCAGTCTTTAATACTCTGCATATATCATCAAATGTCAAAGTCTGAAAATACAGCCGTTATAAGCTCTCGCGCAATCGTTACCCTTATGTCCTTGTTATAGGTCCAAACTTTAATACCGTTTGTGACAAAACCTGCAAAAAAAATCCTAGTTGATGCTGTGTTGGCAAGGTGTTAACAATCACAAATTGTTGTAAACATATAAATACTGCGGTGACCCCGTGCGTAATGCTGCATGATGGCACAACTGGCCCTGCAGGAGGACTACACTAATGGAAGAATCAGGAGAAAAAGAAACTTCAGGGACCATGACGATGACCTGCTAATATGCCGATTTAGATTCCCTAAAGTAGGGAAGGGCAATGCGCTGGAACCGTGCCATCCCGGTCCAAATACAGGTCCTCCACTCTAGGAGAAACCAGCTGTTTCCAGAGAGAAATGTCAGACAGCTAAGTGTTTTTTTTATATAAATATTATATATAATCTTCAACTTTATCACTAAGGCTTGTTTGGATATAATATATAGTTCTGTTAAATCTTATTATACGTCTGGTATATCGAAGCTGTCCCTGAATGCCGTAATGCCTGCCGTTTTGGACGTATTATTAATACATGTAGTTATAGATCAGGTTTCCTTACACTGTGCAAGAATAGGCCAAAATTATAATTCAATTTGCAGCAATTCCTTAACGTCTGAGAAGTTTTTTGCTTTTTCTCCGCCAGTCATCATGATTCGGTGTAACAACTGCCAGGGTCATTCAAATACTGATCAGTATTCATGAAGTGCTTTGCATTGACTATTTATGGTTAAAAATGGCTGTGTACAGGGCGGGATAAGAGGCTGATCCACATACGCACAATTGTAGATAATCTCTGATTTATAAAGGGAACATTGCTTACAGGTTTGCGTACACACAGTGTTATAAATCTGACTTTTTTTTGGTGTACGCCATTTTGGGCTTTTGGGCGTACGTACACTTATAGTAAAGATCCTACGCACAGTTTTATAAATGAGACCCCTGCTCCTTAACATCTCAGCAATTTAGTAGTGCCATGTAACAGTCAGTGAAAATGGAGGAATGACATTGTTGGCCGGCATGTAAAAAGTATTCTTGCATAATCTGAGTAGTTAACCAGTGAGCAGTTCAAGTGCTTCTGCACCACATATGGTAATAAATCAATATTTTTCTCTTTGAGGCTGCCCCTCTGCGGCCTTCACAGGCCCTCAGTGATGTAATTTTATATGACAAGTAAGCGGTGTCAGCACATTTACCTCGGCAATCACTAGCAGCACATGACAGGGTCACATCAGTTCCTTCAATCATGTGAACTTTGAGATTGAGGTGGGGATGGAAGTGCAAACTCAATAAGACTTTGATACTTCCTTGTTTGTCAAAAACATTACTGACACAACAGTGCAGATCTTTCTGTGCAACTGATACAGGGAGGACGTGTATGACCTGGGTAGGACAATATTTTTAAGACACTCAGGTCAGATTGATCTCGTACTTGTAAAAGATCACTCACCGAAGATCTCCCCATTCTTGGCATACTCTGTGACTAAGTAAAGCATGTTCTTCGTCTCCATCACCTGAGAGAGGGAGAGGGCGAAGGAAGGGGCCAAGGGAGGAGACAAAAGATTGGGAGAGTGATTACACACAGAAGACCACTTTTCAATAGCAATATCATCAAATACTGTAATCCAGATTAACAGTCTCCTGCAACAAAAGAGAATAAGAGAAAAAGCAAAAAGAAAACTGTAACAGATACAAATGACCCAAATACCACACAGTTGTCCACATGGTTTTCTCTGAGGTTCAACCGCAGTGTCCGTCATCCAGAGTCATGAGAAAAACAAAAATAGATGAATGGCACAGGGTCTAAATATGACATCCATGTAAGAGAATGGAGGTGGACGGTTGGTGTTGCTGAGTATATCTGAATGGTGCTTAAAACCTTTCAGCCCTCACACGGTGCTGTGTTGTGTAGGAGGAGAACCGATTTAGAAGCAGAAACACTCAGAAGATGAACGGAATTAAATGCAGAGGGGAGAATCGGATGGAGAGGGGAGGATGAATCAGACACAGAGAGCCAGACGACACTAGAAATCCCACGCTAATAGTTTATGATCAATTTTCCATCTGTTACACTGACCGATTCATAGATTTAGGAAATGAAAGCCAGTTATTTTTGGTTGGCCCTGGTTGTGTAATAAACATGTTTTGTCCCATCTGTATCGTGGAGCTGGAATACAACTGATTGAATGATACCAAGTACCTATACCCGGGCTTAATTCATCAATCAAAACAAGTGGCATTGATAGCCAATACAGCATCTAATTTGGGAAATAAACCTTTCTCACAGCGGACATTTTGACTTGTCACAGCAGGAAAAGCACAGGTGTAACTAATAGTATTAACAATGGCTTTTTTTTTTATTCAGTTTGGCAGGAAACCAGCATGTACAATAGCAGGGCCCTGGCACTGGCACATCTGAGTGGAAGGCAGCCATTATTATGTTACACCTGTGTTTGACAAGACAAAATATCCACCACAGGAGAGATCTATTTTCTATTGATGGTGGATATCTTTCTATCGCTTGTTGTTGTTGTGACAGTAAGCTACATAATCACTAGCTTCATATGTTGTCTATCGTGGATCTATTAGCTGTCTTAAGCTGTTCATTCATACATTTTATATACCTTTTTGGGAAGCATTGGGCAAAAAGCAGGGAGACAGCAGATGTTTTGGGCAGCATTTTTAACTTTAACAATAGTTTTAAAGTAGTTATGGGTGTTGTTTGACATTTCAATCAATGACAGAATTTATATACTTACTTTTACTTTATTAATGTGTTTATCAGGGACATTACACATTAGTTAACATTAACATGATATAACAGTGTCAGTTTTGTGCAGTCCCTTTGCAGGTTGATGTTCTACATTACAGATACATTACAGATACCAAAAACATACTTTTTTGATACCTTACTTTGAGAAATACATTTTTTTTTCTATTTAACAAAAGAAGCCAAATTTCCCAAATATTAAATGTACTTGAAACATAAGCAGCTGCGCAAGAACTTCACCAAAAATAAGACTAAAATTGGAATAATCATTTTTAAATCAGGAACTGTCCCATCAACAAATGAGACAAGAATTATTTTTACACACTCAATGCCAGATGTCGATATATGTCAGTTGTCTATACTCTACTACGGACTAATTTCGGTTGGTACCAAAAGGTATTGAGGTTTGATACTCAGCCCTACTTGCAAAGCCAGATATCAAGCCAATATGATGCCTTGTGCGTTTGTATGAAGCTTAACAGTGTTTAGCGCTTCACATGTTCTGAGACTGTTGATAAAAAGATGCGACCATCTAAAGATGCATTTTCGACTGATCCCGTCTGATTATACAGCAATGAGTAAGAACAGCTGTAGTCCCCGTGGTGAATTGCATCTTGTATACAGGCTAGACTGTTTAATGTTGTAAAACAAGACTGTAAATGAACCATTTATAAATCTGATTGGTTTGAATGGTTTTGACAAAGTGGACATTAATTGTAGTGTAGAGGATATCGAATTAGTATCATGATGATCCATCCAATATCCTCAATTTATTCAAGCATTTCCTGTAACATGATTGATATTTAAATGAGGCATTAATGTTGCGTTGGCATCACTATGAAAGTACTGATAGAGTGGTTTTGTAATTTTAAAAACAATATCTAGTGATAATTTTGACTCCTTAAAATCTTTGTACTTCTAGAGAGACTAGAATAAGAGGGAAAGTGGAAAGCTGATCACCCAAGAGAGTCAAAGGATGGGAAGATGCAAAAGCAGAAACGATGTGAAGAAAATTACAGCACATTGGGGTTAACAGCGAAGCCGCCACACAACACATGGCAAACTAAAGAGTACACAGTTGGGTTGTCTGTGTGTCTGTATTAGCTAAGGCGTCCCTTTGGGCCAACCACAGTTTATGAAACTAGAAAGGAAATCACTAATTGACCTGGGCTGATTGGATGGATGTGCCGTTAGAAATAATGACACACACCAAAATAACCCAGCAGAAAGTTGGAACAGTGCCACATGGTTGTGTAATGATAATGAACACTCATTTACTTTTCCTAAACAAACTAACAGGACCCCAAAGGCTTATGTAATACAACTGAATCACCAAAACGGTTGAGTTATTGGTAGTTAGACTATTTTGTGCCAGACAGAGGACATCACTGTAAGTAAGTGACACAAGTTTCCCTTTGAGGCTCGTAAAAATGTATGTGAACTTCCACGCACACCTTGACATGCATACAACTACTATAAAAAGGTATCATGATGGGAAGTAGCATGTATGTTATTCATTTCTATGAAAAATAGTTTTTAGCACACATCATACTACTGATGACGATGGGCTCTTTTTCAATAACACACATATTTTCTTCTTGGCCTTAAAAAATGAAAGCACATTTCTGCTGCATGAAATCATATCACAATGAAAAAAAACATTTTAACATTTAGATTTTTTTAACAATGATACAGACATATTTGAAGTTTACAGTTTGGAAAGAAAGCCATGGTGTACAATGCATTTTTGGATAAGAGAAAGAGACAAAGAAGATTGGAATTAGGCCTTTTTCACAGCAGACATTTTGACTTGTCACAGTAGGAAAAGCACAAGTGTTACTAATAACATTAACAATGGCTCTGTAATATTCAAGTGTCCCAGTAAGTAAGGACAGTGTACAAGCATACACTATACAGGACCCTGAATCTGAAGCAGCTAAATGAAATTCAGCCATCGTTAATTTGATTATTTACGCCTATTTTTTCCTACTGTGACTTGACAAAATGTCTTCCATGAGAAAGGACCTATGGTAACAAGAGCAAGACGAAGAGTTCACCATTGTGATTCTGTAACTATGAACTGAATATAAGTGTTACCGTACTTTATTCAGCACCACTCTGTAGATGCTGTGGTTTCTGTCAACAATTTAGTTTGTTCTTATGGAATCACCAAACTATCAAATTAGTTACACTCTGCTGAAAACTGACAGAGCCCTCAGACAACTAATCTCAACATTTGGCAAAGAGTCACTTTCTATCAAAATATCAAAAACTTGCTTTGCACAGATTCATCTGCATAGATCTCCCATTAGCTTGTAATGCACTCTGGGCACAGAAATACCAAAGGACACTGTAAAGTAGAAATCTTCTAGGCAACTGCAAATCACTTCATTGGGTCTTTTTTTAGCTAAATCGTTGTGTAAATAAACACTGACACTGTGTCGCCATATCCAAATAAATACTTTTTCCAAGGTCCCATAAGGTCAGGTGCACTGACAATAATTAATAATTGTTTTTAACAAGCAATGAATCCATTCTGGCCTAAATGACATGTTTTAAGTAAAATGACTGTCAATAAAACATGTAGATGTTGTGTTATGTGAAATATCTGATTTTAAAATGTAGCCTAAATAGAGCCTGATGGTGCAGGTCAGATCTGATGTCCCAGTATAATAAAAAACATTGAATTTATATAATTTTCAACAACTAACATTATTTGGTTTGAAATCATATCAGAGTAGCACTTTCACACATTGCCACACACACACACACACACACACACACACACACATTGCCACACACACACACACACACACACACACACACACACATTGCCACACACACACACACACACACACACACACACACACACACACATTGCCACACACACACAAACACACACAAGTAACTATGCTCTCATATCTTAAACTATCCAGGGGTGGCAGTTTATGCTAGGCAGCAGTTGTTTGTTAATGCATCTGAAAATGACCTGGATTGGTCCTGTGTTTCAACACTCCGATTGCTAAAGAACCTAAAGAGAAGATCAACAAGCAGCAGTGGTGAATTCTGTTACATTTCTTCCAAGATCACTGCTACAATGACAGTGACAGACTGCAAGGAGTTGTGATGGGCTTGGTCAAAGAAAAAGTTTGAAGCACCCAAGACAGAAATAAATCCTCTAAAAATCTCTTGATTGACACAGCTTCTCGATCAAGAGACAAAAAACAAGAATAAATCAAAAAACAGATTAAACCATTTATCTTCACACAGTATTACATGCAGAATACCAATTTACAAAGATATAAGCTTTACAGATAGACAAAAATACACAACAGCCCAGATAAAAATCAGAATGTACTGTAGTCTAAAATCAGTGAAAGCAGAGAGGAAAGCAGCACCGCTAAAAAGATCAATTTTGTCTACATCTTGCATTCTAGGCAGTCAAAACACATTTATCTATACTGTAG
The DNA here is from genome assembly GCF_008315115.2 of Sander lucioperca. Taxonomy (NCBI): domain Eukaryota; kingdom Metazoa; phylum Chordata; class Actinopteri; order Perciformes; family Percidae; genus Sander; species Sander lucioperca. The sequence continues at coordinate 2,396,404 of NC_050177.1, forward strand.
ATAACAGGTACTGAAGCTTGAGACTCACCTGGTACAGCTTGATGATGTGGGGATGGTCCAGCATCTTCATGATCTGAACTTCTCTGTAGATCTTCTCCAGATTGACAGCATCAAGTTGGGTCTTATCAATGATCTTAATGGCCACCTGCAAAACAACACAACTGTAATCAGTCAGAATCATTGTTAGGGCTCATCAGACTTGAGCAATAACAAACGCACTCCCCACACTCACATACACACTAACAGAGACAGCAATTTAATATTCTCCAAGAAGAAAAAGCAGACAGTGTGTTCTTTTCAGAGACACAAGATAAATACTTAAATAGAGCTCGTGCAAAAACCTTCATAAACATACTTTTAAAATTACAACCAAGATGAAATATATGATGGTACAGCGGAGGCAAACACAGGCCTTGTTGGATATACACACAAACCCACAATGACACGTACATGTGTAAATCGCACACTCACAACTTCAACACTCTTGGCTTTGATTAATGATGTCCGGTGGGTAACAAGGCAATATTAACATCTCTCCTTCATAAACAACATTTCATCAGTGTGATCTAAAGTGTTTCCAAGCATCTGTGAGCCATGATGGACGAGTAAACAACAGGAGACCCCAGTTCCCCTCTCAGCAATCGCACCACTGTTAGATTAAGTTAGAAAACTCTTACTGAGCGAGTGTCCCAACCAACAACATTAAAAGAAATGTTACGGGCCGCGTTGTTTCAGGTGCCGGTGGGACTTTAGCTGAAACCATTAGTTATTTATTAGATAAGTTGATCAACCAAAAAGGAATCTGGAAACTATTTTGAAAATGTATCAATCGTTTGTCTCTTTTTTCAAAGCAAAAATGCACCAAAAATGTATTATCTTGTTCCAGCTTATTAAATGTAAAGAATATTTGCTGGTTTTCTTTGTCTTCTATGGCTTTTTGACTGTTGGTCAGAAAAAACAGCCTATTTCAATATGTCAACTTGGGGTTTTTGGGAAATTGTGATTTTAGTTTTTACCAAATGATTTATCAATTGGGGCTAGTAGCATGATGGCCCAATGGTTAGCATTGTAGCCTTCCAGCAAGAAGGTACCGGGTTCGGACCCTGGTCGTCCCGGGCCTTTCTGTGTGGAGTTTGCATGTTCTCCCCGTGTCTGGTTTTCTCCGGGTGCTCCGGTTTCCCCCACCACTAAAAACATCTCCCCCTCCCTCTCTACCAAGCTGATGTGTGGTGAGCGTCTGGCGTCGTAAGGCTGCCGTGCATCACCCAGGTGGTGGAGTATAATACTGTGACACAGGATTTTCCTCTGGAAACTTATCACAGTGACAATCATTCTGGAGGAATTCGATTGGCAACCTCAATGTGTTGCCAGCTGGTGGCACACTGTGTTGCGGCAAATGTTGAGCCAGGTCTAATGTTTTCTGCTAGATGACCCTATATTTTTTGCGTTGGTACTGCTGCTGTGTCAATGCAGTGGTATCATTGAAATGATCTGAACACAGCCTTATGTTTGGTTTTATTCTTAAAGTGAACTGGCACCCCCATTCCACTGACACCCAGTTTAATCATATTTAGCATATTATTTGTAGTTAGCACTTACAGAAGGGTGTTTGAATACGTTCAACACTCTCCATCATTTTACCCATAGTACAGACAGGTAGGCCCATGCAATTTAACATCAATCTAAATCTTTAAATGGCACTCCTGCTACAAATCAAGACCTCTAGGGCATACAATTTAAAATTGCTGGCCTATTACAGGGATTACAGGGTACTTAGCATTAAAAGCCAACTGTTTACATTGTCAACACTAACACACACAGACACAGAACATAAGACTTCTTGCATACTCTGCTGGCACAAGGTCATTTGAGGACAATTAGGGGAATTTAGCTCATACATTAAGTTATGAGGCCAGTAAGGCAGAAAAATGCTGTGATCAGAGATGGATAAATGTACAACCCGCTGAGCTGACAGACATACAGAACAACATGGGAATGGGCCAGCACTATGTGAACCCACAAGCTGCAGTATGTACATAATGGGATGAATGGGTCAGTATATCACGAAGGAGCCATGAGTAGAAAAAGTAGGTTATGCGCGCGCGCACACACACACACACACACACACACACACACACACACACACACACACACACACCTATCTAGGAATATACACACAGACACATCAGATCTGCTGTTTCATGTGTCATTAAACTCTGGTTTTCTTACACAAATGCTCCAGGCTAACATATTTTTGCCCTGGCGAATTCACAAGGCAGATGGCATCACATGAAGTTGATAGCCTGCCTCTCCAGCTGACCTTGGCCATTTCAACAAACAGTCTAGCTCTGACCATGGGCCTGGCCGAGCTAAACAGCTGCAGTGGCTCTCTTTGTCAACCAATGCTGAGTGACCTCTACCAAACCAGTGGCCTGAAAACAACAACAACAACATGCATGTTTTCATCTAGCCCACATGCCACACCACCTGAGGTAGAGGTGCAGCCACTTGTGTACTGAATTAAAAACCTGCATTCACATGGCTGTTAGTGTTACACGGTTGCAGATTACCTGGCTAGACTAACACTGCGCCACTTCACAGGATTTAATAACCAAATTAACACAATAAGAGAATCCATGTATTGCCTTGTTATTCATTAAACCTGCCAAGGGCCTCGTCTGGATGTAAATCTTGTTTTTTTCTGTACAGCACGATTGCTCACGTTCAACGACAAACAGTTGGAGGCTCTGTGAGGTCAAAGATCAAAGTGTGCAACTGTGTTTTCACAAGTCTCCCAGCCTATTTTTCTATCACTCCCTCTGTCTTTTTTACACACAGACTGGACACTCTCCCTGTGTCTATGCCATTACAATAGAAAGTCATGGCACTCAGTGGTACTGGTCAAGAAAGGCCTCTCTGTAAAGAGCTGACATAAAACTGTATTAGCCAGACAAATCCAAGCCCTGTTCCTTCTGCGCTCATGCTGCATTGCCCGAGAGTTTGTAATATTAAACCTTCTCCAAACTCAGTGAAAACCCCAGAGCAGTGTCAGTGGATTGCTGCCTACATGCATGCGTACGTAACACTTTTCAATTACAGAGTTTTGGTTGGCATATCCTGCTCCTCACAAAGCTCTCAGCACTGCTGGCACAAGAAACCACTAAATCCCATCATTATTTGGATTACATAATGGGACCACCGACCCATGCTGCATGCCCCAGATACAGCGATGTTTACAGCAGCCAGACTCTTGAGTTGGTACACTGTGGCACTGTCTGGGTCATTACCAAAAGGAGCGCAGGTGTATGATGCCGGGTCTTGCGCAGGAAAGAAAGCATGCATGTTTACAGTTTGTGTTTCCCAGCAGCACTGGTGGTCAGACCTCTTACTGGCAGTGATGTTGGCTAAGGGGGGTGAACGTGCAGCGAGTCGTCGCTCCCTGAACCTGCAGGTATTCAAACACACCAGCTGTTGCTCTCACTGGAGCAGCCAAGTGGCCGGCAGTTACCTGATCCAAGTGTCTATTAGCGCATGATGTGGACAGCATTTCGGTATCTGCTGTGGCGCTCTGGGGTGTCAACTAGTGCATAAAAGTTATGTAACTCAGACGAACAGTAGCCCAAGTTAGCATCTAAGCTAACTAGTTCACCGACACACTCACCTCGGTCTTGGTAATGCGGTGTCGAGCCAGCTTCACGACAGCGAAATTGCCCTTTCCTAAAGTGCGCTCGATGTCGTAGAAGCCCACTCGGACCGGACCCCGGATCAGCGGTTTTTGGACACTGTCAGCCATGACCATGCTGTTCTGTATGGGACTGCTTGTGGAAGAGTAGGAGGTAGCCAGACGAGCAGGGGACACACGGGGGGCTCACTTGAACAGCTACAGATAAAGACTAAAGGAAAACAAACCGCCCGCCGCCGCCACTGCTGCTGCTGCTCGAAGCGTGTCCATTAAAAATAGACAAAGTTGATTTCTGTGTCGCCCTGCCAGCTTGGACGTCAATTTGGCAACACTCTCCCGTCAGTGCAGCAGCGATACGAAGCAGGCCATTTGCTGAACCCGGGGGCTGTCACACCACGTTCTCCAATACAATAGAGCTATGATATTTCAGCTCGAGGTGCCTCTATCAGCTACAGAGCACACGAGTTGACTTGCAAAGAGGCATCATGTTCTCTGGTTGACGTGTATTGACGTCAAAGCCATAGGGGTATTTGTACAGGGGGCGGGGCCACGAGGCCGCTCCACACTTCAGTGCCAATTGGTTGCCAAGACAACCAGACCCACCTCTTACGTCAACCGGTAAAATTGCTATTCTGAAATCTGTTTGCTTGCCTGCCCTGCTTGATTGCACGCAAAGGTAACTTTAAAGTTTCGCCCTGTAGGTGTTTCATGAGCCTTTAGTCGGCTGCGAGTGAAAAGGGAAAAGAGTTAAATTCATTTGAAATTAACCTGAAACTGCATATTTTACTTTCTGATAGTAATGTGCTCTGCAAAAATGAATGGAATGTTTTAAAACAAAAATAATATGCAAGGATTTAACGTTTAAAAGAAGAAAAGAAAAAAACAATTCACAGCATGGCTACTTTTAGTCATACAATCCAAACAAATGTGCAATTGCCATTAAAAATCCCAAATATTATAATATTTAACATTATATAATGTAACAATGGCAGGACCTCATGTGAAACTAAACATTTTATCAGCCACAAAGACACTTTGATCAGCTACATAACAGCGCCATCTGTTGGAGAAAATAGACCATTTCCAATACAGTTAAAGTTTTCATAAAGTATTTGTACTTACTTTAGTAACAGTCATTGTTCATTCACACCCATCTAACGTCACACAGACACTCCCCTACACAAATGCAAACACATTTGAATATAGTATATATATATATATATATATATATATATATATATATATATATATATATATATATACAACATAGTATTATTAAATAAGGAATGCAACCACAACATCTTGTAACCAAACTTTATTTGACATCTAAAGATCACGTCATGTTTAAGATTCAGCACACGTTCACACCCAGCAGTTGTTCTCTTCAGCTCATGCAGTGACAGTCTAACACTGAGCAGTGGATTACGGGCAGTCAGAGCAGCACTCCGAAGGCCTCCGCTGTCACGCATAGACTTCCTGAATGTAAGAGTTCCAGATGTGCTTTTGGCATTTCCTGTCTAACATTCTCCAAGAACACACTCAGCCTCTCCTTACTGGGCTTGCTACATATTTCTAAGACACAGACCCAGCAGCCCACTCAGAAATAACAAAGGCATTTGTGTTTAGTAATGTATATCCATGATTATTTTACAAACTTAGAAGGCAGGCATTTACAAGCAAACATCGATGAATGAATCCATGACATGGAATGGTCAACCCTAAAAACTCTCTGTACTGTCAGATCAATGGAAGGGTTGAGTTTCCCACACAGTCAGGTGGGATCTGGGAAAGCCCACAGCTTTGAGGTTTACTGGGGTCAGCAGAGTTCTGTCATCAGTGTTTCCGCATGTACTGTCCTGTTCCCTGACATCAGAGTCCAAACAGGAAGCCTTACACTGGGCTGACACCACTCTTTAGGTTTAGAGAAAGGGTCAGAATAGTCCCTGAATAGGATAACTCCACTGTTATAGAAAGACAACAGGATCTTTTTGTCCTTGTGTCTCATAACATCTAGTGACGTGATTTGAAAGCGGCTGAATAGTCTATTTTTGGATTGTTTACAAGATGAGTAACCTTGCGTGAGTCGTCAAAACTTGCACTTATACCCATGGTTAAATGTGCAATCCACCATGCTGAAATATAGCAACACTGCTGTACCGCTAACCTGCCCTGACTCAGTAATGCATATTTGAGTTAATTCTTTGAAACCAAAGCCTTTGTGCTGCTGTGAAGTTACATAATTTGTCAGAGAATTTATCCAGATGATGCATCTCAATGTTATAGCATCATCATAAGGTTGAAATTTGTGGTTCAGAGTATAGTGTCTAAATGATTGGACTGGATTCCCTAACTTTTAATCCATTTAATATTTTTGGTTTATAACCAAATATCTGCAAAACTAATGATTAACCTTGATGAATTTAAATAATTCCTCTCAACATCAGCTGCACTTTGTCTTTAGTGCTAATTAGCAAATGTTAGCATACACAAAACTATGATTGTTAAACATGGTAAACATTATACTCGCTAAACATCAGCATGTTATCATTGGTCTTTGTGAGCATGCTGACATTAGCATTCAGCTCAAAGCACCACTGCGCCTGAGAATAGCCTCACAGAGCTACTAGAATCCTTGCAGACTCTTAGTCTTGTTTAATGATAACATTTATTAGAAATATCTTAACTATATTACCAATTTTCTATAACCCATTTATTACTCTTGAATCCAAAGGTATGCCATACTTAGATTCCCAATTTGAGAACTCTTTATTGTTGGGGTTCTTGGAAGTTTGGGGCCTAAATAAGGACTCACAGTTGACATAACTTTAGTAAACCCTGCTTTAAGCATTTATCTGACTTGCAGCTTTGGATGCTGGGTCCTCAGGATGCAGCACTGGAGGTACACACAGGAGATTATTTGAATATAGGTATAAGTCCAGGCCGACACAGACGCATGTTTAGTTAGCCTGCAACACACAAGTAACCACTAGGCTGTACAGGAAGAAAGGGAATGAGAACATTGTGTTCCTCCATCTAGCTGGGTTATGTTCTCTAGCTGGTATGAGGTTGACAGACACTCACAGAGACCAGATATGGCTGCATCAACAGTGTTATCCATAGATCTCATTTTCCACCCAACCAGTCTGCCGGCTCTGGGCTCTGCAGGTCTCATAGATGTCATTGGTCACAAAGCCGCTCTCCCTTTCCGCACATGACACATTCTCATAGTCGTCGCAATGGGAATCCTGGGAAGGAGCACAGGAGTACTTTTTCATGATGTCTGCTGGTATGCTGCTGTCCTGAGCAGTGTGAGGTGGCAGTTTGCTAATGTCACTAAAGGCGTAAGGTCCTTGTATGGCATAAGGTGATGCTGTTGTTGACATCGACGGTTTTGATCTGCTGGGGTAGCTTTCTGTTTCTGTCTTCCTCCTGAATATGAAAGAAATGACATTAACAAGTGCAGTGTGATCATCACAACATGCTGCTGATTAGTGAACCTCTTTACAGGCCACATTAAGTGAGAAAACACATTTCCACTACTTGTTTCAAACCACAAACTTTTCTAAGACCAAAGATACAAAAAGTATTTGAGTTATATATATACCCTTAGGAAATGTGTGCTCACATTGGCCAAAACTGAGTAATAAGTAGAGCTTGGAGTAGAGCTGCATTGATGTGCCATATATTAAATAAATATTCAATAAATCCATTATGCACAGATATATTAACATCTTCTGCATAAAAGGAAATTCTTTCTTTTAAAATGCTTCTAAATATGTCATTGTACTACTCTGTATCCAGAAACACAATGTTTTATGTTTGTAGTACAACAAATAAGTACATGGCATTGTTTTTTAGTATGGCAGCTTGCACTTTTCTGCTTTTACCTCTTAGCATGCTGTTTATAGCAGAAGAATCCAGCAGCTGCAAACAGCAGCAGTAGCAGAGCAGGCATAGTTGCATAAAGGATGTAGGAAACATACAGGGTGTTGTCTGAGAGAGACACTGCAAAGGAAAGAATATTACTTGGCAAAACTTCTTGTTAGATGACTAGAGCTTTATCCTTGAATAGTTAGAGCCCGCCACGATTCTGTTACTACATTCTTTTTTAGTAGTTTCCCTGAAAACATGAAGGGCTTTAACTCTAAGTATCAAGAGTAAATATACTTATATAAGTGTTATTTTATTTTTCTTACCTGATGACTCAGGTAGTCCTATTTTTATCCTCTCATCTCTCTCTGTAGTTGAGAATATGTTTGGCCTCAGAGATGGAACTAGAGCAATCAGAAAACAAGTTCACCAGTTGAATATGACATGAAAAAAATATGACACATGGCATTGTTTATCTAACAATAAGAAACCATAAACTAAACATGTTAAGAGATGATTTGAAATATTAAAAGCATCATGTAAAACAAATTCCATGTTTGGTACCTAATGGTTTGAATTTCACGTTTTAAATTTCCTTATTGTTAGATGATGTTATCATATGCATCTCTATGAACTGTTAGCTTAAGTAGCCTATTTGAAATTTTTCATAATATATGTGAATACATGTGTTGTATAAGTTTTGAATATGTGTTGATTCCCTTTTTGTAAAACTTATTTTGTATAACTATTTGACTATTTTTTCCTGAATAATATTTATCCTTAAGGGAAAGAGAAAGTTATTTGTGACAAGACTGAATACATCACATATGTACTGTAATGTACAACCCAAACATTAATACATTTTGACCACTATAGGTCTTTATTTACACAAAAGGGAAGTTAACATTTAAAGTAAGTAGTAAAGTAGTAATGTGGTGGTTTAGTCAGACTTTTCTTGATCTAAGTATAAAGAGATCTGCAGTCACTTGTTATCTATATCCCAAAGAGACATCATGCATACAAGGACAGCATGTGTGGGGTAGTCAGGTACAGTTGTACCTGCATGTGCTGTGTTCCCTTCCTCAGTAAATACTGGTACTTTTTCTGTAAAAGACAGAGAAAAGTCAGTTAACATCAATCAGTCATTCACTCCTTACAAATTATGTAATAATCGCTCATAAAAAAATTAAATACATAAAGGCACACATTCAAGAACCGTTTCACATCTGCAATAGAAAAAAAAGAAAAGATAAACAACAGAAAGAATCATTAGAAAAAAAGGAAAAATTAATCAACAAAATAAAAAGAGCCCCAAATAGTCTTCAGAGAAGTAAACTGTTTAAATAAAATAAAAATATGCTTAAGGTTGTTATATATATATGACCACAAAGTCTGGACACAGACTCAGTGAAGGGTTGTTTCACAGTTTTTAAGTCCCTTAAAGGACTATAAACCAAAAGGGTTAATTTAAAAAGAAATATTTAAGATATCAGGTATACCTTAAAGACCCAGGCAGATACAGGATATAGATTTTGGGGTTTCCAGAGAGCAGAGCCTTACAGTAATCCAGACAAACAACATTTAAAATTGCACATTACTTGTTTAGTGCTAGTGATTGACTGCGGTGGCAACATTTTAGTAATGGTTTTGGATAAATGGATGGATAAAATTCAGATTTTGTGGATTTAAGAACTAAGTAAAACCAAGAGTGCCGAATGTCAATAATTCTCAGCACTGCGCAGCCAGGTACAACAGCCCAGTGTATGTGATCTACTGGCTCACCTTCCGGGTATTTGCACACAAAGTTGTTTTTGGAGTTGCAGTTGTCATCGTTCCACTGGAACAGGAAATGACCTTCTTCGTCGGGTGGTGCAGAGGGCTGGTAGTAGAGAACCACACACATTTCAACACCACACGATGGCTCGTCCCAATGCCAGTTCCTACAGCAAATAAGATTTAGCAAATTGTATTGCATATTGGACAATTCACATTATTGTATGCAGTTTACTTTATATCTGAATTTCTCATTCCCAAATTTTTGCAAAGGACTGTAGACATTCCATCATTCCCACACAAGCACCATTTAAAACAATTATCTGACTACATCCTTTTTCACTGATATCTCCTTTTTGTGTGTGCTGTGTCCCCTGATATCCCTCATACCATTTTCACTGATGCAGCCGAAACATTCATACATACAGAAATAATAAACAAAAATGAGAAAGACCTGAACTTGGCCTTGCTTCCATCCAGCCAATAGTACTGCGAGGGGCACCCTGGGCTTGTGGTGCCTGCCCTGTAACGCTGTGGGCTGCGCCGGAGCCCGATCCAGAAGTCTCCATCGCCAGCCTGCAGCTGCTGTATAAACCTCCCCATCAGCCGCTGCTCGCTTTCTGTTTCAATGCTGAGCAAGTCGCCTCCATCTGACCTGCAGGCCTGCCTGGCATCCTCGAAGGTCAGCCTCTGCCTGCTGTCCTGGATGTAGGACACCTTGTAGCATGGGCGCTCTGTCCCACGCCGACAGATCCTTTGGCCTGGACACCACAGTCAGCATCAGGGAGAAACCAAGATGATAAGTGAAGGTTTTTTTTCTGAAGACTTCCTGTGACACCCACATGGCAGGAAGATTATAAACAACCTACATAGCATCACAGACAAATTAGGAACCAGAACTTTTTTGCCTGTCTTTCCACAATTTCCTGCAACGTGGGTAGGGTAAACTATATGGTAGTGAAATTACAGTGTAAAAGCTATATTTTTAAGGGTTTAAAAAAAGACTTGTTTTTTTCTAGATTGGCATTGTGCCATTTAAAATAGTTTTGATGCAGTGTGCACTGTGAGAGATTTTAAATATGTGAATCTGAAATGCTGTGGTTTGCTGAGGTGGCACAATGAGTTGCTTAATTATTGACTGAAGTATGTTAATTATGGCTTTACAAAATGAATAATGATGGTCTAAGGCACAGATGGAACATCACTTACGGGTCTTTGTTTGTTAATATACCAACTAATAAACAGACAATAAATTAAACCAGTGGTTCCTAACTTTTGTATTGCTTCTGACCCATTGATACAAAGTCATGTCTACCTGTGACCCCTCATTACAGGTTGTATAGGAGTTGAAAACATTAGAGATTATAATGTGAAAGAAGTGATTTTTTTTTTCCAGAAAAAAGCAAAGAATAAACATTTCATCTCTATTAGAAACATTGCTTCTATCATTTCTATTTTTACCTTATAGATAATAGAATATGAGTGATAGTCTATGGATGTAGGCGTCTGTTGCATATTGGTGTAGTTAGTACATGCTGCTGTTATTAAAGTAAGCACTGCAGCAATGTTATGGGTAGGCTCCTATATGATTAAAGTGAGAAAAACTATGTGACGTCCTGACTTCAAATCACTGATGTGAATCGCAAACACCCTGTTGATGTTCATTTTCCAGCACATCGCGTACTGCTGTATGACTGCAGGGCAGCCTGGTTATCATTAAAACGCACACAGGCCTGCTGTATGCTTTATCTTCTCACGGTGGTTCTGGTATCAACCTCGTTACCTCAATCCACTTATGAAAATACAAAAATATACAACAAACTTAGGCCACAATAAATGCACAGCCTCGTTCAGCGCTGCATGCAAACTGCAAAAACTTTCTCGGTAAAAAAAACAAAAAAAACCAAGTCGAAGTCTTACCTTGGAGCAAAAAACACAATATTACACCGTATCAGTGGCATTTAAAAAGGGAGCTTTAGTTCCTCCGAAATAAATTCTTACCATTTATTTTAGACGCGGATCCAGGGTGGAACAAAACGGCGATAACAGTGCCAAACAGCTTCATAAAATCCATGTCTACATGTTCCCCCCAGTGTGTTGCACGATTAGTCTTGGAATCAAGTTTACACGAGTTTGTTAAAAGTTAAACTTCAGGTTTTCAAACCCTGTGATAACCAGACTAATGATAGAGGCAGCCGAATGGTCCGTCCAGTCAAATGTGGGTCGACTAGCGGAGGCGTGCATATGGCGTCTGGCTGAGGGGAGAAAAAAACATCAAGAGTGAGATAGTCCAAGATTTTTTGGTTTGAAAATAAGAAAGTAGGCTATTGTTGCTTTTCAGTGGTTCTTTTCCCTCAAGATGTAAACTCAAACCACTGAGGTATGAATTTGTGCAGCGTGTGTCTTTTACTAAATGAACAAAATACCATTCCACATATAGTAATGTCATTATAATGGGATGAATAGAGGTCTTTGTGCAAACTATGCATCATGCTCCCCGAATTAAAATAAAGAATGAGTATCTCTCCTTCCTTTTCCACTACACACACATACACACACACACACACACACACACACACACACACACACACACACACACACACACACACACACACACACACACAGAGTGCTGTCTGGGGAAAAATAGCTCAGAGGAGAAAATGAAGCGAGAAAGCAGAAACAGAAACAAGGTTGACTTCAAAAACTTTAATGGTGCGTGTTAAAAGTACATCTCCGTTTTTCCTTTTTCTTGTCTGGTAAACATGTTTACCTCATAGGCTATGATATGATTCCGTTCATTCAGTTTATCTGTGTCTGATGTGGCTGGTGATTAAAAAAATATCTCCCTTGAAGCAAGTGTAAGTGTTTGAAAGGAAACTGACTCAACACCATGAGATACACAGCCAGGACAAAAGTGAGATAGGTACAGAGTAAAAGATCAAGAGGAAGAGAGAGATTGAAACAGGAAAGCATGCAGAGGAGGAAGAGGAAAGGATTTTTTTTGGAACCATACTTCCTGTTCATTGCTTTGGTTTGGTTTCAGGCATTGCGGCTTCATATCCTAGAATATGAGTGATTGTAAAATTCTGTAGCAGTCGTATGGATTATGCAATGAAAATAAATCACTTTACACTGTTTAATCCAGCAAAATCATCAGAAACTTTTCCCAAAAAGACTGAAAGGCTGTATCATATTAAATGTAGTTGTTTGTAGGATTTTATTTGTGTTATTCATGCGGTAAGTTTATTGGACTTAATTTCATCGCTATAGCTATTTGAACAGTGCATATATGCAGAAAATGAGGTAGAACAAAGGTGCTTGCATGCTTCTCTGGAAACCCCAATCCATCCATGACACAAAATGTTAATGTTACGTCCACACAAATGTTCAGGATTGTCAAAACAACATAAAAACGTTATGATCATTTGACACAAAAAATCATCCCATGTGAGGTTGACATAATTTTTTATGTTAAGTCAACAATTTTTGACTTTTGAGTTCATTCTACTTAAATGTATAACTAAAATAAAACTGCCACAATGTTTTGTGTTTTTACCAACGTATTATGTTTTAGTACACATAATTAAGTTTTAACTAGTCAAAGCAACGTTAAATTTAAAGGTTGAGAACAACTTCCATTTCTTTGTTTGTCTAATTTAAAATGTTTGAATAGGAAGGATACATACAATTTGTGTTATGTTTGATTTGATCGTACTGCAGTCAGATGCAATTGGTTCATTGGCTGGTCAATTCCCATGATGCAAGGTGGTAAATAGAGTTGTGTTAAAATTTGCTGAAAGTTTGCAGTTTGTTCGAAATACAAATGTAACTTTATGAATTCCGTTTATTAAACATGTCTGCTTAGAATTTTTGTTGCCTGGTAATTGTCATTGTTGTGCTAATTTACATTTGTAACCACTAGTTAAGTGACTGTTACGTTTGATAAGAGCTGGAGTATTGCAGCATTAGACTTTGAGCAGTAATAGGCTTTCTTCAGCCATTAAGCTGCGGTGTGTCACTTCGCTAGCGGTCCTTTTGTGTAAAGTGATGCAAGATCAGCAGCTTTAGAGGGATCCCTATTTCGCATGGGGCCCTTGGATGGCCATACCCAAACACTCATGCTATCTCTGCTATAGATGTGGTTATGTTGTTTTAACTGTTTAATTGTTGTTTGTACATAAAATTAACAAGTTATGACACCTCACTTTTTGTGTTTAATAAACATATAAATACACATTAAGTAACCTGATCATTCTATGTTAATATAATAATAATAAAAAATTATGTTAAACTGACATAAATTTCCTTTCAGATAACACTCATGTGACACATTTATTTTATGTTTAGTGTACTCAAAACTTTAATGTTACCATACTGTACTAAATTAAAAGTTTTGAGTGCAAGCCGTTTCCAAAAGATTTTTAGGTTGAGTTAGCGAATTCGGACTTACAGTGGCCAAATTAGACATTAGGCCATATTTATTGGGATTTATGTTTTTATGTAAACTGTGAAGGTAACAACTTATTAGGGGGCCAAATATTTTTGTCAGAGGGCCAGATGCGGCCCACAACCCACTATTTGCCCACCACTGCGTTGTCAAAGTGGTCACATTTATCCTACTTCATAGGTTACACAAAGTCAGAGTCATTGAATGGTTTGATGAGTATAAAAATGATGTGAATCATGTGCTATGGCCTTTGCAGTGACCAGATATCATTTATATTTTGTCACCCATTTACTAAAATGTAGCTCTACTTATTGCATTCCTCCAATTTCCCCAAACTATACAGTTCTAAATCCCACATTTCAACCACCAAAATGAAGCGCTGTTATTGATACAGTGCTTTCCGAAAACTTTAGACACTCTCACCGCAATCAATTTTGGTACCTTATCTTTGCAAAAACATATGTGCCACAACCTAAAAACACACTACCATAATGGCATACTGCTATCAAAATACACACACGTAAACCTCCCATTTGAAACATATCTACTAACAATTGCTCTGCAAAATATATACAGCGAAAATAGTACAAAAAACAGAGAGAAAATAACAATGATGCTCTGCCATGCTATGCCTTTTATAGGCCTGTTTATTAGAGGCCTTTATCTGCAGCCCACGTCATTGTATCTAGAACTATAACACAATGTACAGTACATGATTGAACACCACAGCCTGAAGTTTGTCCTCTTATGTTGTGTTATTTTTAACAACATCCATCAACAGATGACATTGGAAGCAGAGTAATAAACACCAGCACCTCTCCGCTCTGAGCTGAGAGAGGACAGACAATCCCAGGCTGTTTGTCAGTGTGTAGGTTTGTTGTTTACTACTCTCTCTATCTGTCTCTCTCTGCTGTTAACACAAGGGTGTCTGTCTTGCGGGAGTCTTGTTGTCAGACTGAGCCTCTGGATGCTTGTCATGTGTGACCGAATGGTTTTTCCTTGGTTTGGTCTTTCAAAGCCTTTTAAAGCTTATTTGATTAAGGGTTGATGCACACAAATGTTTGTCTCGTGATGAAGAGCTGTGACTGTTGAGCTTATCTCAAAGATTATTTGTGCTAAACAGGAATCCACAACAGATCATTTCACATCAGGACTTTAATGTTGGACTCTATATGCAGGTGTTATAATTAAATGCAATTAAACATTTTGAATGGGGCATGAGCATTTGAAAAATTGTATATAGACTGATTTGTATAGTTGTGTGTCCATATGGGTTTACATGAAACTAGACAGCAACAACCAGGATGGCCACATGACACATCAAAAAGGGAACATTTAAAATAATAACAATTGTAAAATATGATCACATTCCACCTTCAGGATTAGGGCAGACACAATGTCAGATTAAGCTGCTAGGGGTGCTGAGGCAAAAATGAGCTCATGGGCCCTTATTAACCCCTGTTTCTCCCACTCTCTGTGCAATGTGTGCAGTTTTTCTATGCCAGAATACTACCTGCTGGACCTAGAATCAAATAAACAATGGCTGTCACTGTGCTGTCTGTTCATTGAGGAGGAAGCTGTATCTCTTGGCTCGCACTTCTCAAGGCTGGTGAATCACGAGTCCAGCAGACGGAGACAACGAGGCATTTGAGCTCTGTCTAATTTTGGCCAGCAGATGACACCAAACTACTGATGAAATGAGGCTGAGCAACTCCTATTCACGTTTGAAAGTGTCCAAAGACACCGGTGGTGACAAGTAACTAAGTACATTTACTCAAGTATTTTAATTATGTACAATTTTAAGGTAATGGTACTTTACTTGAATATGCGACATTGTCTCACAGCTGGAGTTACTGTTACTTACAATATTAAAGATTAAACCAGCAGTTCCCAATCTTTTTTACTTTTGACAAGTTTATAAAAAATCAGCATCTTGTTGTGGCTTTGTTTCAAGTTGTTCCACCAAAGACACATTTCAGCTCTAAACTTCTCAGATGGCTTCATTTATATAACTGTTCAAATGATCCAGTTTTTCACAAAAAGTAAACAATTATAAATTTGAGTAACAGAACTTTGTTTTTTAATTAATTACCTCACACCCTCTATGATGTATCTTGGGTCCTAGGCTGTGAACCACTGGACTGAAATAACTTTATATTAATTTTAATTAATTATAAGTAGCTACATCAGCTACAATAGTGAAATGCTAAAGTCATCCATTAGTATTAACAATCTAATGTTGTCATATATAATAATATCTTAGTCGCAGGGGACATTGTTTTGAATTATGAGTAACTTTTTATTACTTTAAGTACATTTTGCTGGTAATACTTCAGTACTATACACTTTTGAATGCTGGACTTTTACTTGTAGTGGAGTATTTATTTTCAGTATCTTATGGATATGGATGATTCTTCTACTATTAAATGACACTAACTGATTTTTTTATTTCATATGCTTGAAGAATAAGGAAATGTATTTAGCTAACTATTGCTACACAAGTAAATAGTGTACGCTTAGACAAAAACTCCTCTGCAATGTTGGAAAAAACATATTTACTCAGTTAGTTGTCAATGTGACATGCTATATTCACACCCTGAGGGGTCTTTAGCTACTCTAATGATATGCTTTATTGTACATGTTCACAAAGTACAGTACTGTATTCCCACTGCCTTCCCAGTGTATCCTCTTTCTTCTAAAACTATAATCTATGTTCTGCCCGCTCTGGGCCTCGTTGTCATTGTTTTCTAATGTCATAGGTCAGTAACCATTCTCGCTCTCCAACTTTAGCCTTCCTACTGAAGAAATGGTTGCTTTATGGTTAATTTCTATTATATAATTTTTGTTTAAAAATAAATAAATATTTAGCTTATCTGAAGTAGGAACATTTTCATATTTCTACCCCATAAAGGAACACTTAATTAATCTTTTAGTTTATCTTTCAAAATTCCTAAAATTCGAGATGCATGGTGGTTTCATTGGGGAGTAATGATATGCTATAGACTATTGCTATTGGCAGTTTACATGATTATCTATTTATGGGTTATTTGTGGTTTATCCAGACCCATTGACAGGTGAACATTATTTTCCAGAGATCTCCATCCAGACATTATCTTTGATCCTGCAGTCAGAGGAGAACATGAAATGGAGAATGTGATTAGAGTTTCTTGAATTTCCCCTTGGGGATCAATAAAGTATATATCTATCTATCTATCTATCAACAAGTTGAAAGGTAACATCCCCGGATGCAGATGAGGACAGAAGATATTGTAAAAGAGTGACGCATCTGTGGATAGTGTAACAAATGTCTTCTCTCACAATGGGAACTTTAGCAAAAACACTAATGCTCCTTTTCGTTCTATATTTCTGAGGAACAATGGGGCTTCTCAGTTGAGCAGCAACAGTTGTAGCCTATAGCTATAGAGACCTGCAATGCAAGTCTATGGAGACGAAGCGGAGAGGGTTGTCATGCAAGGTATATTAACAAAGGTTAATCCTGGTTGGCAGAGATTGCTTGTGGCAAGAATGATCACCTTTCAACCATTCAAGTTGTTTTATTCTCAAGAAAATGAATCCTTCGTTCAAGATAGTGAATCTCTGTACAATGTTTTTGAAAAATCTACTTCTGTAGAGTTGTTGATTTAACTTATTTGTAATGCAGCACAGTATCTCAGTTATTAATTAAAGAAGATAGCAATATATAGTACAATCATTATATACACATAAAATGAATTTATTATGCATATGTGCTGATCAAGCACCTGCAGGTCTTTAGTATAGTAGTATAATATAGTTTCCCGAATTTAGTGTATGTATATGAAATATGGATGAAATCTGACCATGGACAATTATGTCGATAGTTTCAAAATGCAGTTCTTTCCCTGAAGTACAGCGAGTTTATGTATTATGAATATGTTCATTGCACCCTTATTTCACCTTCAATAGTCATTTATGATGGAGGGAAACCTAAAACAGCAGTTGTAGTTAACCAGAGGGATCTGTGTCAAATCCCATTGAATCATTAATCTGCTGGGTTTAGATCTGACAGTGAACCCTGCCAGGAGCTGCTGGCGTCTAAACGAGAAGTCAGGGTAGAAACGTGTAAGTGTGTGCGTGTGTGTGTGTGTGTGTGTGTGTGTGTGTGTGTGTAATTGTGCGTGCACAGGGAGCTGTACATTGAAAAGAGGAGAGTCACACCTCTATGGTTTTAGATGTCTTGAGGCTGTCAAATACTATAAAAGCCCCACTGCACGACTACTTCTGAGACACCTGCTCAGGTAGGAGTTAAGGTAAGACTGTCTCATAGGTCTGTTTGAAATGTATTGATTTTAAATTGCAACATTTTAGGGAAAATGTCAACAGTTTCAGCTAGGCAAAAGAACATTTTGATAAAAAAATGTGATACTGAAAATTATAGTCACATAAAAATTGTACTTTTACCAATGTGTGATTCTAAATAATAATTTTTGTGCATCTGTTTTTTTAATTATTCATTTTTTCCCCCATCTAAATACAGAATTTATGAATTTGAGTCTCCTCCAGACAGCATGACTCTCCATCTATGTCTCCCTCTGCTGGTTGTGCTTGTGCAGTCAGCTCTGAGTCTCTACAACTGTTCATCTCAATATAACAGGACCCCAGGTAGGTTAACTATTACGTTCACTGAGCCAAATGGTTTTGTTTCATATGAGCATTCTGCACAAATCAAACATTGTTGACAAATACAAATTGAGAAAATGACTTTTCCACCCTGCTTAAAATATTATCATCCTTCTTGGTTTGTCTTTTTCTAATTTTTCAATAGAAAATTCAGACATGACAGTTGATTGTGGTGCCAGTATGATCACCCTGAAAATCAACCTGTGCACGGCTCAGTGGGCGGGCTTCATCACCACAGACCTGGCTCTGAACGGGAACCACAACAATACGGTGTGCCAGGGCTCTAGCGACACCAGTGTGGACCCTCCAATCATCCGTTATCAGCTTCCTGTTAACCAGAGCCAGGATAACCCCTGTCGCCAGTCTCTGCAGGTCTGAAAGATTTTGGTAGAAGATGGTGAATAATAATGAATTACTGGAAGGTTTAGAGAGATATTGACACAATCAAACAAAGTAGTTCCAGTGATTTTACCGCAACAGGGATTCAGATAAACATTTTATTTAGGGTCCTATGGCAATTTCAAAGAAGGCCATGTATTGATTATGTTGTGTGTCATCTTGTCCAGATTGTAGATGAGGCCCCGGACCCCACAGGTCCCTTCAGCAGCTTCTCAAGTATCCAGTCAGTTATCATCACCGGGTTCATTGACACACCTAGAGCTGACCAGGGGTTGATCAGCTACTCCACTGACCTCTACTATCACTTCTCCTGCCGCTACCCACTGGAGTACCTGCTCAACAACACACAGATTGTGGCGTGAGTAACTGTAACATCTTAAAAAAAGAACCTACATTGTGCAAAAGGAATATTTCTGTTACTGTGTTACCATTTTGTCTCAGGCAACACATAACATTTGTTCATAGTCATTTTCTTTTCCATGATTTTTTAGCTCCTCAGTGTCCGTGGCTACCAGCGATAATAACGGAACCTTCATTGATACACTGAAAATGAGTGTTTTTAATGTAAGTATATGAAATAGCCTATATAGTATACTAAGTTTACTAGAGAGCATTTTCTCATGCTTTATTTTACTCTGTCTTATTTTTCCAGGGCTCTGATCATGGCTTCCCATTAGTGGTACCTTCGACAGGGCTTGAGCTACGAACCAGGGTCTATGTGGAGGTCAAGGCTGTTAACCTCACTGGAAAGTAAGTAAAAGCCCATTTGGATGAGTGGATGCTCATAGTGAATTTACTTATCTGAAAACAAATATTGAAATAAAAGTGAGCACACTGTTTTTCTTGTAGCTAACTAACTCATTGGCCTACTGGCCCCTTTTCAGTTTCTATGTACTGTTGGATCAATGCTTTGCCACTCCCAGTGCTTACAGCATGTCACAAAATGAGCAGCACAACTTCTTCGCCGGGTATGGACACACACATCATTAGTAGCTTTTTACATGGGGGACATTATTAAACCTCCATATCACTTTCTAAAATATAAACTCTATTTCAATAATTCTGCTCTCTGCTAGCTGTTCAGTGGACCAAAGGACATCTGTGACAAGCAATGGCCTTTCCACGGTTGCCCGATTTAACTTTGAGGCCTTCCGCTTTGTTCAGCACCACGACCAGGCAAAGTCCAGCATCTATCTGCACTGCATACTGAGACTCTGTGAGCCCAGCAAATGTCAAGAGCTGCTGTCTGTAAGTAGTCAAGAACAAATGAGTCTGCTTTAAAGACATTTTTCAAAAGACAACTTTCAAAGGTACCCCATGCCAATATTTCTAGGGCAGAAATTTGAATATATATATATATATATATATATATATATATATAACTTACCCATTTAAAAATATAGATATACAATTTTCTATCCACAATGTTAAGCAGTTAGTCACATTCAAAGATTTAATAAACCTGAAACATAACAGTTGCTTTTGATAGGATTGCTAGAAATTTCTGGAGAACGAGTATTTTTTCCGGGCATTTTATGGCCTTATTAGATAGCTGATGTTACACACTTGGATGTATGGAAGGATTTTCCAGGCGTGCATGGAATTCTTTTCTTCCTTCAGTAATCACAGAACACACACACATATCACCCTCATTCACGGCTGCACTAACTAAGGATTTAGTACAGTGTTTACTCCTACTAGTGTAACTCTTATTCAAATAACAGTGCATAAAATACGAATGATCATATTACATTACTACCCGCACTCATATACAGTCTAGCTGCAGCACAATACATACATTCACACAGGCCACCCACACGAGGCCGCCGGTTAGCTACTTAGCTGCATCGAGCATATGTTCAGAGATACTAGTACTAAATAACTTTTCCGTCACATTAACTTACATTGCATTATGATATCAACTATGACATGTATGTTTGTTTCACATTTGTATTAGTACACTACAATACTTTAGCAACTACTATGCTCATCTGTAATCACAGAACACACACATTTCAGCCTCATTCACGGCTGTACTCAGGATTTTAACTACGGTGTTTACTTATAGACAGTAAAAGAAGAACAAGTGTTTACTGAATTGTGCAGGACCCCTCATGGCTGCCCACAGTGCCTGTGCCTTTGTACTCACCCATGCCTCATGCATACTATCCCAGTGTTATTGAATATTATATTGTGCAAGCGAATGAAGGAGTAGAACAACACATTAACATAATCAAGCAAAAATAACAAACGAGAAAGGGGGGTGTCCCTTTATATAGGCAATATTACTATAAGTCCCACACTGACAGTATAGGGAGATGACAGGAAATGTAAGGAGAATGATAGGAAACGACTACAACAAAGGTCCTTGGTCATTCCAGGGACATTGTGATTTATGTTTAGCACCTCAAATCCCCAAGCCACCAGGGCGCCCAATTTGTCTTCATTGCTTCTTTTTCAATTTTGTCATAAAATAAAACATGTACTGTACATCACACATTATTTCCTAAACTTAAAATGTATATAGTTTTCCATCATAGATTAAACTAAATCCAACTGGATGTGTGTTGTTTTTCAGGCCTGTAACAGCAGAAGAAAAAGATCTGTGACTCCTTTTGGAAAAGAAACCAGCGAATCTGCCACTGTTTCAGTTGGACCTATTTACACTGCCAGAGAAGGTAAGAACCAGCAACAAACACTATATTGAACCATGATAAAAAGTTGACTTTTTCACTGACTCTCTTTCTTATCTTCCTTTTTTACAGAAATACCATATGCAGCTGCCTACAGTGAGTATATTGTGATCAAATTCATCATTAGAAATACATTTTTATACCTTGGAAGATGTTATGACAACCCAAAGAGCAATCTTCATTAATCTCTCCCTGTGTGAATCAGGTAATAACATGGCATCAGAGAGGGATAACGTGAACGTGACGGGCCTGGTGGTGGGGGTGGTGTTTGGCTTGGCTGCTGCTGTCTTGCTGGTTCTTGGTGTCTGGTTCGCCCTGAAGAAGTTTTATTGGGCGGGAGGATTACTTCATGACAAATGACAAATTGTCTTTGCCTCGTCGCCTCACAGCATATTGTAATCTGATAATGTTGTGATTTGTCAGTAATAATCAAATGTGCTTGTCTGGTGACCATGGAAACCTAGCAAATACACTGGTATCTTATATAACCTCCTCTGTATACTTGCTGCATCTGCATTCAGTAGTCATTTATCGCTTATGACCGAATAGTCAAACCTGAACTATGTGTAAAAAAAGAAACATTAACTGGTATGTAAGGCAGATATTCATTTAATATTTTAGGTTTTTTGACAACACATTCCTACCAGTCAGACAGTCTCACTAGTTCATGTACAGAACGTCATTTCTTAAAACATTTATATACATATATACAAAGAAATATATTTTGAGCACTGTAATATGCAGTATACAAGTCAGATCTGTTTTGTACATATTAAAAATAATGTTTGAAATCAGGTTCACGTTGCACTTTGTGATTTACAGTATATTACATAAAGATATACTGACATTTACAACTCATTCAATACAGAATGAAACAAATACATCAATCAAAACCAAACACTCATAAATATTTACTGACTTATTTTGCTGGTACAATGGCAAACAACAAACCACATTTATGGATGAGAATACAAGTCAAATGATACACTTAATAGGACCATAATGGTTAATTGATAGTTTTTTTGTGAAAATGTACAGTAGTCTCAGTTACTACACTGAGTGCAGAATGTCTTGGATCAGAGCAGAGAGTTTAACTGAGAAGTCCTCCTGCAAATAGCCACCTGGCTGTGCGGACGTGGAAGAGGAAGGAGACAGGCTGGAGGCTCCCTGGACCTCCAGCTCCTCTTCCAGCCCCTGAAACAGCCTCTCCATCCGGGCCTGAAACACTTGGCTCTGCAGGGCTGCATTTTGGCAGAACCGCTCCAAACTGGCTGTCACTTCAGCCTTACCAGGCCGCGCAGTTTCTAGAAGAGCAGTTAGCTCTGCCTTGAGAGCCCCCACTCTGTTCTGTGCCTCCACTCTCAGATAACTCACTTCCTGTCCCAACCTGGAGCTAATTTCCTGCCAGTGCTCTGACTTGACTGCCTCTTGCTCCCTAGCATTGATCGCTTTCAGCTGTTCGATCACCCCTACGGTTTTAGTATGGAAATCACTGATGAGGTTAGCCACCTCGGAGCTGCTGTGCTCCAGGGTTTGGCTCATCCAGTGGAAGGCTTCCTGATACAGAGCCGGACTGGCCTCTGCCTGGGCCTCTGCTGTCTCCAGGCCCTGCAGATAGAGGTTCAGCTGGCCACACAGATCTTGGGTGTTACTGCTGAGAGAGCTCTGGAGCTGCTGGATGAAGGGAGCCAAGCGCTCCCTCATGCTGGCCAGAGTGGAGCTGAGGTGGGCTGGAGATGGGGACAACCTCTCGCGCAGCTCGGCCAGCTCTTGGCGCAGACGGTTACGCAGACGCTCTGACTCCATGATAAGTTTGCGTTGCATCTCCTCTGCAACAGGATTTTTGCTCTGGTTATCTGGGTCGTAAAGGCTGCTGCTGTCTATGTTGCTCTTGTAGATCTGACTGAGTAAAGGGAGACAAAAGCACTGATTTAGAAAGCATTTTGACATGATTTCTCTTTAAATATTTCACCTCAACTTGAGTGTATGGATGCACATTTATTTCAGGTCTTTAACAGTCTTTAAGTTTTGAGTAGTTTAGTCAACTCACTCCACATCTGTTCTGAGTTCTGTCTTGTCATGAGCCTGGTTGGCAATTGAATAATTCCAGGTTGCCTCCCTGGTGTTACGATGAAGTGGATATGCTACGGACAAAGAAAACATACATGAAAAAAAAGAAATACATTGCAAAGTAAAGCGTATTTAACAGCATTTTAGGAGGAATGTATACCTGAAGTTGTCAAGAATGACAGGGCGAAGATCACACTGACTAGACACATGCTTATCTTTCTGTGGAGAGACAGATGAAAAAGAAAATGTAAGAATTTCCTGTATCTACAATTCACTTTACATATATTCCCCTATTGGTGTAAGACAGAAGACAAGAAGAAGATCAATAAGTGAAGAAGTGGCTTGCCTTTACCTGAGGATCAGAGGTCTGCATAGTGACTTCTCCTCTCATCTGACTTATAAAGGTCCTTGTTATCAGTGCGGCAGCCCAAATTCTGCCTGTGTCAACAGTCAACACGTGGAGGGTCACACTGATGACGGAACACGAACACACACACACACACACACACACACACACACACACACACACACACACACACACACACACACACACACACACAGGGTGGGGCCATGTCAATAGTGTCCTTCATAAAACTTAACAGCATTCTTGCAGAATTGATTTATGGAAAGTGTCATGTCAATAAGGAAACATATTTAAGATAGTGTGTCAAAGGGAAAAAGTATTATGACAGTAAGAATCATGACATAATAACAATAAAAATACTGCAATAAGATAACAATACTGTCATAATAATACTCTTACAGCAATGTAAAGAAAATATTGAAAATAAGGTAGGGTTAATAAGTTTATTAGAGCAACTAAAAAAAGGTTCAACCAGTTCAAGTTTGTGACTCCACAGCCAGATAACAAATGTGGCTGGATTCCTGGCTTTTGATGTCAAAGACCCACTTTGCCAGGAATCAGAATTGTATGAATATTTACAATGGGGTCAATTGTTTGACCCACATTGGCTGTTGTGGCTTTTTAAGGATTATGCAAGTTTTTTTTTTTTTTTTTATGTTTAGTGTGTTTTAAATTGTGTAAGAATTCATCTCATGGAGCCTTGATTAGGAAAGTTTGTTTTGAATGCTTGACAATACACTAAACGGTAGGACAGAGTGGCTATAACACAAGCACAAGGAAAAACTGCTGATTGTGCTCAACTCTTGTTTTTCTGTGTTCTATCTTTTTACCAACTTAACAAGAAATTCACAAGCAAACAAGTCAATTTACAAGTCAAATTTAAGTGCATTGATGGGTCTTCATGCTTATTTACAGCGCACAGTATGACGTTTCTGCATTTGTCTGCATTGTTAATGCATACACAATGCATTGAATGGCTTCATGTTTCAAATGATTTCCTGTATGATCTTATTTAAGTATTTGTGAATGCGATGTTGAGGGTTTTTGTACTAGTGACATGGATATGTGGGTGAAAGTTGATACTGTTCAGTTAGGTAACTTAAGAGACGTCATTGGAAGATCATAGTCCATGGCTACCGTGATGCAATATGTGAGTTATACCACTTATCCAAAGTCCAACATTTATTTTAATACAATAACAGAGTGAGTAAGACTTTGGTTACTGCACATAAAAAGAACACTGTAGACTGTTTTCTGCAGATGTACAGTTGATTGTTGAACAGTTAGCAACACTAACATACTGTATGTGCCCACAGAAGGCCTTGTTACACACATGCGCAAATACACATGCAAATATAAGCAAGAATTTATAGTTGGTGTTTTGAAATGGCATTACAGGCTATCATAATAAGCTAGGACTGCATGTTTGATTTGAATATGGAGCAAAGGGTAACAATCTTAGCTTGGTTATTGTACACAGGTGTGCAGAGATTATCATCAGAGGAACATAGTAAGGTCAAAGGTTTCACGAATAAAAAGAACTTCAAATATGTACTTTTTTTTAACAAATAAAGTTATATGTTTGTAGCAGATGCAGGTCACTTACATGAACAACTGCATGACGCATTGTTTTGCGCTGTAATGCATTTACACACATCAGCTGACAGATAAAACAGACACGTATTGCTATAAGTAGACCCTCCACTTGTCATACTCTTATCAACAAGTAAACACAAATGAACAACAGTAATAATATTCAATATGTGAAGTGAAGTTTAAAATAGCAGCTGGCTTGCAAAAGTTCAGGTACTTTATCTGAGCAGATATCTGAGCTTACAGTAATATGTGAATTTCAATGGGAATGTGTGAATTTAGCAGCTGCTGTGACACACATAGTGCTTAGTAGAATCCTCTAAAGCAAAGCTGCGTTGATGTACATTGGAAGCCAAATCTTTAATCAGTTTCATGGAAGGATTGAGAAGAACAAATGCAGTAATGTGACCCGGCAGCACCAGGCAGCAGTACTCTCTGTTTTCCCTGCTATACTTTCCACCAGCAGCAACCAGCCCCTCCACTTTCACTGTCACCCTACCTCACAGGCCTCATAAATCATTCAGCAAGCCATTGAAAGTTATGCAGACTAACTAGCCCCTCTACTTACCTTGCAGCTCTGTCTGCCAACAGACAGATCAGGCCATGTGTACAAGACTACAGCAGACAGGAGATCAAGGGAGTGAGGTTGCTGCTGCATTTTCATAACTACTTTCTTGGCTAT
The DNA here is from genome assembly GCF_008315115.2 of Sander lucioperca. Lineage (NCBI taxonomy): Eukaryota > Metazoa > Chordata > Actinopteri > Perciformes > Percidae > Sander > Sander lucioperca. The sequence goes on from NC_050177.1 coordinate 2,422,636, forward strand.
GACCAAAACAAGGCAGGCAACCAAAAGACTATTTACAGATCCTGGATGAAGAATTAAAAATGTCTCCCTGAGTCTGGAAAAGAGCTGGGTTACTTGGGCACCAGTCCTTTACTTCGGCAGGTGCACATATTAACCATGCTAAGGACATGCAGACACAAGAGTTTTGGGTGTGTGTGGTGGCTAAGTGCTGTTCTCCTTACTCTGGTTCATGGAAGCAACTTGAGTCAACAATTCCAGGAGAGGCTACCTTGCCGGCCAGGTAGGCTGTCCTGACTGCACATAATGATCTTTTGATAACGTGACAAAAAATGAAGTGGTATTTGATGCATACCATCAGATGAACATTACGTTATATAATTGTTCTGCATATGTATAGCCACTTACATAATGTTCTTTTTTTTTTTTTGGAGTTACAAATAGTTTCACAAACTTTCTTCTGATACTTTCTCTTGACAGTGACAACTTTGTGACTCACTTTGCCGTTAACCTGTGTACATCTTTGTATTTATTTATTTATCTATCTATCTATAACAGGTTTTTACTGCCCCTTGGGGAGCTTCACTCCATTCCCCTGTCCCAAGGGAACCTATGGGTCAACTGCTGGTGCTATGTCCATTGACAGCTGTCTGAAGTGTCCTCCTCACCACTACTGTCCCAGACCAGGTCTGTCTGCCTCCCTGCCCTGTGGCCCTGTGGCTCAGCAGCCTCTGTCTGGTCAGGACACCTGCATCTGCCTGGGAGAGGGACAGACTTTCCAGGTAACAAAGTTTTTTTCACACCACTGGAGGATCAAGCCAGTCATTCCTGCAGCATGTGTATTCTCTCTGGTGTGTTTATGTGACCGTTTTCATCATCAACACCACCACCTCCACCTGTGAGCTTCTCCTTTATTCTATAAAAACCCACAGAAGAACTCTAATTTCTCAAGCCTATGTTTTTTTTTGTGTCACTCGTGAATCCTGCGATACATTGTGCACACTAATGTGAGAGTAGTTTCCTCACTGAGAGAGAACTCAGAAACTTTAGACTGAACAATCTCTTCAAGCTGAAAGAGCTCTAGATCCTGTTCCCTCGCAGTAGGGTCTTGTTACCTAGTGTGTTGCAGCTTGCACAGGTGCTGAGCCCTCTGCTCATCAGCTCATAATAAGGAGAATTATTTTTTTTCTCTATCTGATGCATGGGTGTTAGTGAGAACTAATGTTGAGGATGAAAGCAATGAAGGAAGGAATCAATGAAGGAAGGAATCAATGAATGAAGAAATCAATGAAGAAGGAATCAATGAAGGAAAGAAGGAAGACAGGCAGACAGACAGATACGCATGAATGAATGAATGAATGAATGACCAGATCACCATAGGTGAAAATGTTTGAAACCTGCTGCCTTTTCTGCAGACCAGTGATGGGCTGTGCCTCTGCACCATCGGCTACCAACCTACCAACAACAGAGATGCGTGTGTTCACAAACTGTACGCTGTTTGCAGAGACGGAAAAACACGTACACAGTATGGAGACTGTCTGGACAGATATCAGTGGTCACTTCACTGCAGGCAGCAGGTTAGACCTTATGCGATCATAGCACACACAGATGCACACATTAAGTAGAGCAAAGGTAATTGGAATGTCTTTCACAAAATGACACAGGAAACTCATCCTGAAGATCTGTTTAAATGATGCTTGAGGATTCTGATAGACTGTAGACTGTGATCTGTTTACTGACAAAATACACTATACAATCACAGGCAATGCCAATGAGTACAACCTAGATGTCTTTGCCCTTTCCTCCTGAACCTGACAATAGTTTATCTAGGAGAGGCTTGTATTCGTTCAACTTAATAATTAACTATAGTCTGCTTCCTGTGTCTGTCGGTTAGCAAGGCCGTCACTGTTCTCCCCATGCAGTGTTTATTTTTGTCACTGCCCTCCATAGCAGTCTTTGGTACAGACGACCTTACACCTAGTTACACACTCAAACCAAGCATACGTTGTGAATGCTGCCACTTTTTGATACGATTTTTAGATAATAAAAAACACTTAAACGCTGCTCAAAGCAACAACAAAAAAGAAGTAATATTTGATTGGTTTCAAAAAGGAGTTGACTAATGAAGCGTAGTAATCCTATCTTTGCATTGGTTACTTTCCTGCAGGTGTGTCAATCTGCAGAAGATTTCCGGGGTTACGATGGAGAGTTGGGTCTGTGTGTTTGCAGAGAGCCTCCTGGAAGAGCTGCATGTGGAGGCCTTTGTAGGAAAAGGCCAGCTGCTGAGCTGAAGCTCCACTGCTTGTCCAATAGAGAAATGGAGCTGGTGTGGAGCGATGGCAGTCAGGTATGCAAAGGGAGCTGCAGAATTACATAAACACAAACAGCCACATATTCATGCACAAAAAACAAAATACAGAAAGGAAGTATGCTTTCTAGTATTCCGGGTCAATAAAATTAAAACCCTCTATATCCGAGGAGTGCTCTTCCTACTCGTGATTGTGTAGCCCATACAGTATTTTCAAGCATAAGGAATGGTTTGAGTTACACTTTTTCAGACAATGCATACAAAACATTTACACAATGCCTTCTTTATCACACCAGCAGTGAAATCTTATAGGACAAGTGTCTCTTGTGTTATAGTGACCTATTATTGGCAAACGCTGTTATTGTGTGTGTGCAGGTAATGGGCGTCGCAGGCAGCATGCTGGAGACGGTTTTTAAACAGTTGGACTCCCGGGGGACTCCTCTGTGCAGCAGCCATATCAACTCCTCACATGCTGTCTATATTGTTCAGACAACAGGTAGAGACACACAAAGTGACTTTCTGTCTGGCTCTCCGTCCTCTCTTGATTTGTCTCCCACATCTTTCTCTCCCTTGTCTGATTGCAGAGGCAGGCTTCCTCGGCCTCCTCAGCGGCCTCCCAAAGGAACTTCAGCAACTGTTTCCTGTCACCACACAGCAGGACATTCAGAGCTTAGCTGGTTTGTCACAACAAAACAATATCGTTTGATCATTAACACAAATAGTAATGAATGATTCATGATCAAGGTCCTGTGCTGTCGTTCTTTTAGAAAGAGATTCTGACGTTCTGTGGGAGGTCACTGAAGTTGAAAACATCAGTCGTGGAGGAAGAGAAATGAATTTCAGCAGCAGGAAGGGAAACAAGAGTGATGTTAAGGAAGAAGTGAGAGAAACAATTGTAAATGGAATTCTGAATCCCACAGCGTGTCTCCATTTGGGCGACGTTATACTGTTCACTGTTGACACACGTCACTATCCTCAGTATGATCTGTAAGTCAGATGGTTAGCATACAGGTTTTTCATGTCAACCTTTACTGCTATTAATCTGTGTTTTGACTTAGTTTATCTTAATCCTTACTTCATGTCTTTCAGTGACAACTTGTACAACACAAATAGCGATTTTGACTGGGGCGTATTCAGACTGCTAAAAGAAGAGATGACTCTGTCTTGGACTCCTCCCATCTTCTTTGCGGTGGTCTCTAGCCAGCCTGGAGTATATGTTTTTAGACTGAGCAGCCATCAGCACAAACAACTGGTGACTACATTTAAAATAACATAAGCGTAAAAGCTACCCTGTGAAATCTTCATTATGAACGAATATGTTTTAATATTCCTTACCAAATTGCATTGTGTATTCCTAACTGCTCCTCTGACTGCTTGCTTTGCTGATGCATAACAACATAAGAACTTTTTTTCTGTGAGAATTTGAGGTAAAAGTGCAAGTGTAAGTGCAAGTGTAACAGGTCACCACTTTACCCATGGTGTACAAGGGCGTCCGCATGCATTTGCTGGTAGAGAACTTGATACAAATAGAAGAGGGACCTGCAAATCCAAATATTACTCTTCAGCACCGCTAGTGGTTAAACATTTCACAGGGCATGTTTAAAGCTATAGTGCGTAGTTTCTGTCTCCCCCACGAGGAATTCTAAGTAATGACAACAACACAGTTGTTGCATCCGCATGATGCAACCTTCCGTGGCCGCACACCACCACCCCCACCCCTCCTCCACACAGTTGCTAGTAGCCAAGGAGGACACGGAGGATTAAAAAAACATGGACTCTTCAGAAGAGGTAATTATCTTCACTGCGCGCCAAAGTCACCGGACGACACCATTTTCTAAACATAACCATATTGAGAAATACAGAGAGAGTGTTGTGGAGCTTAATTAGCTTTGTATCAACTCATTTGGCAATGGCTTTAATACAAAAAAAGTTACGCACTAAAGCTTTAAGTTTGAACACCTTGGTCTATTGTTCGTCCTTAGATTTACATAAACAAGCGTCTGACACTTGCTTAAGTCCACCCAGCAATAGAAATATACATATTGAAAACATAAGCTGACAAATTCCTTGATTTAGGTCTAAGCAAAGCCAATTCTTACATGAATTTTCTGCTCTCTAACTCTTCTTACTCAGTATGTACGGGTGATGCCTGCAGGCGGCCAGTGTTATGAGCCCGGCCCCTTCTTCCCCACCATCCCTCGTCATGTGACCAGGGTGGGAATCAGTAGGAGACGCAACCTGTTACTGAGGCCAGATTGGCTGGTGACAGGAGGGCTGCTATTTGGAGCTGTGGTCATCCTCTGTTTATGTGTTACACTGCTGGTTAGTTTACATGCACAAAACTCACTATTACATGTTCAAAGTATCACTTATTCACATTCATCCATCTATCCCATATTTAGATCCTTTTCCGTGAATATGGATGGCCTGAGAAGGAGCCAATCAGAGCGCGGTATCGGTTGTTGCAGTTGGCCTACCACATGGACGACTACTCATCAAAAGGTTCAAGGGTGATCTCACTTAAGAAGATACACCGAAACCAACAAGCTAGAATGACACAAGACTCCATTCAGCCAGGTGCAATATTGTAGCTGTTACAACACGCGCACACGCACACACACACTCACACCCTGCGAGCGTTGCTCACACCCAACCAATTATTGTTGAAAGGCTCTTGTCACATTCCTGATATCACATGCAGTGACCAACAGTAAAAGTGTCAACAATCCAAATGCCATTTGCTGTTATTTATGGGGAGAGAAGCAAGTGGAAGCTGCTGTTTGCTTGTACTGTAAAGAGTAAAATGATTCATTACAGTTAGCTTCTGATGTGCATACATAAAGTAAAGTGTGCACTAAAAATGAACATTAGAGTGGATGTACCAAAACATGCAGATAGATGGGCGATGCATTTCAAGCTCATTGATCTTCCTCAGGCAGCACATTATGCTAGCTCTTAAAAGTTCTCTTCAAGAGATGTGTTCTTTATATTCTGCTGATCTCTCTCTCTCTCTCTCTCTCTCTCTCTCTCTCTCTCTCTGTCCCTCTTTGTGTTTCACTCTCTTGACAACAGCCTGTGCAGACACCTTGGAGGACTTTTGGGATTATGAGCACCAAGTGGATCTGGAGGCCTTTAGCAGCAACACATTCTACGGCCTCCTTCTCAAACAGAGTCTGTCTGTCACCACACGGCTGGGGCAGCTTACCACTGAGGCCAGTAGCTCTTAGTTTAAATGCTAAAACATACAGTGTGTGAAAGGATTGACATTTACGTCCTCTTTTCCGTCACACATACTCTGATGCATGTCATTCTTTTATCTGAGCTTTCTTCCCTTTCCTTGGACACCAATAAGTATACCCCTTTGGACTGTTTCACATAGAAAATGATGCATTACAGTAATATAATATAGTACACATCCCAACACTGTGTTATAAATAGTCTTTGAATAGTTAATGCAGTAGGATGAAACGATTTATATAAACAAAAAACTTTTGTTAACACTGTCCCAATGGTAGGAAAACATCCTACACACATCACATCACTGAAATTCAGAATCCTGATTAACAGATTTTCTTTTCTTAAATACTGTAAAATAATTGATAATTTAAGATGTGTCAAAGATTTTGCCCTTTTAAAAAGGTAGAGTTTGACATTTTTGGCACCGCTCTCATGTCAGTACGCTAAATATGAAGCTACCACCAGCAGCTGTTACACTTAGCTTAGCATAAAAACTCTAAACAGTACTTGGTAACAAATATTTAAGTGTAAAAACAACTTGTGGTTTAAAGAGGGGTTAGGTCTGAAGGACTGAAGTTCTGGCAAAGTGAGACTAGTGCCGGACTAATGCTTGGCCGAGTGCAGTAACCTTCTTACACAAGCAGTGTTCTTAGAGGTGATGGTAGGCCGATTTTGTTACGTTTGGATGGTTTCAGGCTAGCAGTTTCCCCCTGTTTCCAGTCTTTATGCTAAGCTAAGCTAACCAGCTGCTGGCTGTAGCTTCATATTAATGTACAGATGGTATTGATCTTCTCATCTAAATCTAATATTGTAGCCTCACAGTCTACTTCACATACCCTAATTTCGCACAAGCATTGGTTCAATCCAATCACTCACTTCTTATCTTTACCTCCTTTTCTTTTTAACCTGCAACTGTCCCTTCTTCACTCCTAAAGTTAAGCTGTACTGAAACAGATTGGGTGTTGCATTGGGATGCCTCTGTTTTTATTCGCACCTGTCTCTCTCCTGCGCCCTTCCTTTTTGTACCACCCAATTGTTGGCAGCAGTGTAGGAGATAGGGGTTGTTGTTACAGCCCTCAGGCCACCTGAGGTGATAAAGATGTAAGGGGAGATGGCACAACTCGCACAAACATGCATGTCTCACCAGTGTTAGTTACATGCTAGCTGCATCAGGGTGGGGTCAGATGCGGCATCTGATTATCATCTTATGAAGATTCTGTTTGTTTGACAGTCATTTGTTTTTCATATTTGTGTCTGTGTGTATCCAGGTAAAGGAGCTATATCAGGGAGTGCTTGGGAAACTGCAGCTACTCCACCCACGCTTGATCACTGAGGAGAGGATGGGGGAAGGTTATGAGAGGATGAGGAGGGAGGTGGAGAGGGAGGCGGTGCGACGAAAGACTCTGGCTTCACAGCTGAGGACTCTGCTCGACAGTCAGCTGCAGGTTTATATTACATTCCCATCTTCCATTATCCCATTATAAAAATGAGGAAATGCTATATAAATCTATTCTAATTGCAAGGACATTGAAAGTGATAGAGAAGGTGTTCTAGACAGATTTTAAAGTGACAACAATCTTTCTTGGGCTGCAAATAACTGCTATTTCCATTCACTGTAAATTAATCTGCAGATTATTTTGGGTATTAATTGATTAATCGGTCTGCAGAATGTCTGAAATGGTGAAAATGCCCAGGGTGACTCCTTCAACAGACCAAAACCCAAATATATTTAGTTTATTTTCTCATAAGACAAAGAAAAGCAGCAAAACCTCATAATTTGGAAGCTGGAATTAGAAAATGTTTAGAATGTTTGCTTGAAAAGTAACTAAAATGACTGTTGGATTATCAAAATAGTTGCTAATAAATTGATTAATTGACAAGTTGTTTGAGCTCTAGATCTTTCGATTAACTGTGTTAGCTTTCGTCAGCAGTGACTGTTTTGCTGGTTTGTCCAGGTTCTGAGGCGAGAGCAGCAGGCCCAGCAGAGGGTCCACAGTGTGCTCACAGCTCAGCTCAGAGAATGCACCAGAATACTGTCCAAGGTTTATAACAACAACAACCAGCAGCAAAAGTAAAGCTTCCATTTATCCTTTGCAAAGTGTCACAAACAACAAGCAGAACAGAGTGAATACTCTTACATCCCCTTAAATCTTCAATCAGTTGTTTCCTATCTTCAGTTTGATCCTGAGGCTGACATCCCTGGTGGAGGAGATGGGAGAGCTGGTGTCAGCAGAGTGCCAGCGTCAGGGTGCCTGGGGGTTTCTGTGTGAGGGTACAGGGGCCAAGCTGCTCTGCCCTGACACTGGAACTGTGCTGACCAAGGACCACATCTTTGGTGAGTCCAACACCCCTGAGTTAGATCACTGAAATATTTCAATAACACTGTCCCTGAATCTTGGAGAAACAGCACCATCTGTTGCTAAACATGTACACTGCAACAACAAGATGGCCTAAGTAAAAAGAAAAATCCAATGTTTCTATTCTGAAAACATTACAGATAAACTTTCCCAGCATAACGACACACCCATACACGTCCATACATGTATTTTCAAGTTTTCTCTCAGTAACAACATTTTCACTTGTAACAATTAGCTCATAAAATGGAACATAAGCATTTTCTCAGCCATTTCTCCTTCTGCCCCACTCCAGGTCCTGATGGGTCCCTGCGTGTCTGTCGGGCACTTCATTGTGATTCAGTCACAGGCCTCATAAGGCCAAATGCTCACAGCCATATGCTGCTGAGCAGCGGCCACACCATGGCAGTGCCACCTGATTTCTTCCTCCACCCAGAGACTGGCAGAGTTATGCCCATAGTTGGCAACGTGGGCTATGATCCCGCAAGCTCTACTTTAGTGTTTACAACTGACTCATGTACAGGTAACATGAGGGGTTCTTATGGGGTTTGGGAGGGGGGGGGCTGAAACTAAATCAAGACATTCAATGATGGAAACAAAATACTGGTGATGCACTTTTGTTTGACACTGTGGATAAATTGCCAAGAAATTCAACCACCTACAATATATCTTCATATAGTTCATGCTTTGTTGTGAGATGAATATAATACTATCATGTCCATTATCTGTGGTATCCTGAAAGGTATTAGTAAAAGTGGAAGAAATAAATAACTTTTTTAACAGACTAACCTGTGCTATTCTTACTCTTAGGAGACAACAGGAAGTGGGACAGTCCCCTTCTTCCTTTCATTCCTTACCCAACCTCCAGCCACTCAGACTTGCCTCTGCCAAACACTCGGCTCAGAGGCCTCAGACCGGGCCAGAGACTGCAGCTGGGTGCCCCCATGGCAGACCCAGACACGGGCGTCCCAGTGCCCATTCTGGCTGTAACTATCCACCCCCAGACAGGGCTAGTGTACCCGCTGGGAGGGGTGCATGTCTGTCCCCTTACCCGCCTGCCTCAGCCCATACAGATTGGCTATCCCATGCTGGACTCCAGGACAGGGAATGTTGTGCTCACTGTAGGAGTCAGTCTAGATCCAGTAACAGGTCAGTGCTGCTGGTAAGTCTTCAGCACAGCTTGGGTTGAGGTTACCATACCTTCAGTAAGTTACCTTTGTTCTGTGTGTTGTAGGAGCTGTGCTGCCAGTAGGTGGAGTTCTGCTGTCGGAGTCCATCATCGAACCTCTGAGTGGGCGGATGGTGAGAGTGGGAGGGGCCAGCATACGGGCTGGGCAACTGCTGCCTCATGTAGGAGGATACCAGGCCCTTCTGGACGGCAAGGTGCTTGATTAGATGAGATGCTTTTGACTGCATTGAGAAAGAAGAAATTGTAGATGTTCAAATTTCCATTTTTTTCTTTCTTTCAGATTAATTCAGTAGATATTTGACCAAAAAATTACTTGATTAAGACTTTTCTCAATTAGGTTTTGGCAGTGATGTTTAAAGTATTGGAGCTCCTGAAGCCACTAACTGAGGAATGGGGATCAGACCAAACTTTGCAGCGCCATAAGGGCAGCGAGAGAGGGAGTGGTCGACAAGATCATCTTCTCGCTGCAGCCAAGGAGCTCCAGCAGGCCTGGGGAAGGAGCCTGCACTGCCAGCTGCAGCTGCAGACCAGGTTGGATATCCTGCTGAACTGGGCTGACTATCTCCAGCAGGATGGAGGGACTTTAGGTGAGGAACTGCCGGTGAGATGGTGCACAGATTTGAGTAATCTCCTGTTGGCAATACATCAGAAAGTCACTTTTTTAAATGTCTCCTCCTTCTGCACTTTGTGCTGATATGGTCCTCTCCCTCACCTCCCTTTGTTGCTGGAAATGAGCTGTGTTTGAGAACATAATATTATAAATGTAGAAAACCCTTACTTATTTTTTTTTTACCTTGTCATACATCTGCCCATTGCTGAGTAGAAAAACATGCTACTTTGTATTAGCTTATCTGTTATCTGTTTCTTCTTTACACCTTTTATTGTGATATGTGAATAGAAATTCATGTACTGAAGGCCATTGCTGGTTTTGAAAGGAAGAGCATTTCATATTTTAGAAAGAATTCTTTTAGATATATACAGTTTTGCTCCTTGTCAGGATGTTGTAAGTGCCTTCAACTAATGAGAACAAAAAGAGTTGTAGGCATGAAATACCTTATGTATGGTTTAGCTTTGGAAAGGTTTCATGAGCCTAAGGAGGATGACATTTTTCCTATGTGAAAGACTTTTCACATGACCTTTATTTGTCACAAGCAACCACCCTCCACAAAAAGTAATCATGTGACTTGCTTGTCCAACATTACCCCATTATAATGACACTACAGTTATATGTAACCCATATCCATGTTCTAGGATACGGTACACAGAACTATTATACCATTAGTATTTCCAACATGGATGCTATGAGCTCAAAAAAATAAAGACCTTGAACCTTTAACTTAGACCACAAATTTAGAGTAATCACACTGCCATAACATTCAGTACACCACATTACCCACAATGCTGTTTGAGAGATCTGCTTTATCTCATTAACATATGAAGTTTAATATACTGGAATCAAGTTCTGTAAATGTGAATGTAAATTGCACCGTAGACACTGTGTTTTTGTCTTTTTTTGGTTGTTTGAGCTCCTGACAAATTAATAATCAAATGATGTCAGTATAGGCTACTGAAATATTGTTGCTCTGCTTGAGGCCATTGCCAATCTGCCCTTCATGATCGAGTCTTCTATCGAGTTCTCTGCATAATTTCAGATGCGGTGGTTGTGTGGTCAGGTGTGCTCTACCTGATAATCTACTTCTTAGTTTTATTACTAAAATAATTTAGTGTAATAACAATGTGCTTTGCCACATGTGTCTCTCTGTCTGTATTTCTTTTGCATTTACTTTTATTTAGAGGTTGTTTGATTTAAGCCAAATGATCAGTGTTAGCACTGAAGTGAAGTAAATGTAAAAATTGTCAGAAAAGTCTTATTGATCTACTTCTGCAGCTATTTAAGTTGCTAGAAATGTGTTGGCCACAGAAACTTGCAGGAATACTTTGGAAATAAATATTTAAGCACCATATCATATTGTTTCCTCCGCTCTAACCCTCTGACTTTTCCTGTGCTGTTCAAACCAGGAGAGATGCCTCTCTTAGGTTCAGATATGGGTGTGCCAGCTCTGCTGGGGATGGAGTACCCAGACCCTATGGGATCTGGTCTGAGTGTACCTGTGCTGGGGTGTCAGACTAACCTTGTTTCTGGGATTAGGATTCCGTTGGCAGGGACCATGGAGGACCCTGACGGAAAAGGTACTGTGAAAAACAAACAGTTGCACAGGTCAATATTTACCTGACACAGTTTATCTAATCATCTTCTATTACTGTAAACAACAGCAAGAAACAAGTTGTACCCTTCTCCTATGCTGTTGCACTTCACAGGCCTAGTGGCCATCCGTTATGGATCTCAGACTGTTGACCCAGTGACAGGTGTGTTGGCCCCAGTGGTTGGAGCCAGGCTTGATGTGTCCAGAAAAACCGTTGTACCTGTCACAGCTTCCTACTGGCTAACGGTGGCAGGTCAAACTGATAGTGTGCAGGTGGGGAAGTAATTGAGAAAAATTAATTGAGAAAGGGTGTTTCCATAAATGATAAAACACAACAAACCTTTAATTTAACCACAGAATAAAAGTGATGCTACTCTCTACCTGATGTTTATTTTACAGCCTAATAAATTCAGCACGATAGAATTTTGTGAACTTCATAAAAGTGAAATATCTCTTGTTATGATTTGAAAATTGAATTGATTCAAGTTTTTATGTGTTTAACCTCCATTTTGCAGCCTTAATGAATCTGATGTACTTCATTTTATTGCTGCTATTGTATGCCAGGTAGAGGCGCTGCAGAGAGAGGTGTGTGTGCGGAACACTTACTGGCAAAATCAGAGACCGCGGGAGGAAGATATTCTCTCTGATCTGGACTCAGCTCTATTCCAGTGTCTCTTTAGAGTTACAGAAGCAAACTCTTATCAGGTCAGTGGGAGGGGGGGGGGGGCATATATAGCCTGGCCTCTGAGTATAGGAGGAGAAATTCAAAGGGGTTGAGCTTTTTGGAAATAAGTAAGGGGGTGTATGAATGCTGGGGAAAACAGTGTTGGAAATTAATTGGAGAGAAGCTTTTCATATCCTGCTGTGCGCTGCAAGTAGGCATGTTTGTGGTTAGGTTTAGGGCAAACCATTGTGTGCCAGTATGCAAATATGTGCCTCCAGTTTTCATATTCCAAGAATAAGTGTCCTATCTGCTGCAGGTCCAGTGGTCAGGGAGGCAGCTGAGGGAAGCAGCCGTGGATCTGCAGGATTCAGTGCAGACTGAGGCACAGAGGAGAGCAGCTCAGCGCTCCCACTTGGCTCTGATCTTGCCTTCACATGTATTACACATCCTCACTCTGGGTAAATTGGCTGGCAAGCTGGCAGGATGAAGAGCATGGGGGAGATTACACTCATGACCTGAACTGCGGTTATATTCATCGCTTGCCAAAAAAGAGACGCTTCATGCCAGCGTCTCATATCGCACCCTTCAGTTGTAGAGTCATTAACATAATTTAAATGTTTAATATTTTATTTTGGGTTGGCAGCATGTCTGTGTGCATTTCTGTCTGTGTGTATAGGTGACGAGCAGGAGTGGGATCTGCAGTGTGTTTGGCACTCGGAGCTCGTGTCAGGCCTTGATAAGGTGGATGTGTGTATGGAGCAGCTGCAACAAGACCAAGAAAAATGGTCAACACAGGGAGGAGACTGGGCTACAACCCTCCATGCTATGGTCAGAGTTATGGCTTTCTGGTATTTGTTATGGCCCTGAGCTGAATGTGAGATGTTCATTTCCCTCTCATGCCAGCATATGACTCATGATACTGTATTACTGAACGGCAGCTGGATTTTTGCGGGATCATTAGATCACACGAAAAACCATGGCACGTCAGGTTAGATGCTATAGGGAGTCTAGTAATTGAACTATAATGCCATCCCTGTGAGGTGCACTCTGTAACATTGTCATCTAACTGTAAATAAGACTTAATGCTTGTTCTTGCTCAAGCCTGTGTTTATCCTTCTTCCAGGACAGAGAGCTGAGACAGAGAGAGTTGTGGGAGCAGTGTTGTTCCAGACAGACAGAGTTGGAGGCTGCTCTTAATGCGCTGCACTTTGCCAGACACCTTTCTCAGCTCCGCGCCGACACTGCTCAGGTCAAAACACACACACAGACACAAATAACACTGAATATAAATAAACCTATATATACAGTATGATGCAGGGAAGTGTATGGTTCCTTTTTATTTGTCCTTTTCCATCATTAACTCTTTTTGTTTAAACCTGAGGTAAGCAATCAATGCAAATTGGGCTTAGTTACAGAATTACAGAGAGTTTTTCAAGAAGATGTGTTTGGGTTATTTCTATTTCTTCCAGTGTTATTCTGAGCTACTTCCCTCTTTTTTGTATGTCTAGGCAGTACTGTGTGGGAGCTTTTGGTATAAGGAATATGGTCTGGTCCAGTGCAGTGGACACAGGCCGACTGTGGAGGTCAGGGGTTTTCTTCAACAGATGGCTTTGCCTCTGCTGGAGAGACTGAACCAACTCCTGGAAGACAAACAGCCTGCCAGCTTCTCCCCCAACATCTGCAATCAGCACATTTCTGGTACCTAGTCAGTACCAGTTAGGGGTACAATGTTTATTACTACATGGTCGGGGTACTAATACGAGGCAAACATTTAGATAGGCAGTGCATATTGTTCCAGAGAAACCACAAGCCCTCATTGAATAATGGCATTATTTGGTAGCTATACTCTACACTATATTTTCTGCTTCTCCTTGTCATTAGATCTGCGGGTCTGAAGTGTTTTGATGTACAATGTTTAAAATTGCTGTACTGCCAACATTTCCTGGTACATATACTATATGTGAGCCTGCAAATTCCTAAATTACTTTGGTTATAAGGATAAGGATAAGGATAAGGCTGGTGTTATTCTATAGCTTTCTATAGAGACCTTATTTCTGAAAAAATATTTATGGTTGTGAACGGCGAGAGTCAAATAATCTTTTGATCCTTTTTGCATTGTCCAGAAAGTCACAGTTTATCGTGACTAACATCACATTACTGTAAACAGGATCAAATGGTGCATTTGTTGGGGACTATTTTCTGTGTTTAATACACATTTGGTGCTTTAGTGAGTATTTAGAGCAGCAGGGTAGTGTATGTCGGATTGAGTCTCAACAAGCTACAGCACCCATGTTCATTGTAATGAAGGAATCTGTCACTCAGTGGGGCTCATACATGTGTTTTTAATAGTTTTTGAAAAACAATGGAGCTCTTTGGCGCAGAATAATTAACCACGGTACATCATGCTTTGACTAAACAGACAGTACTTTTAAGTAGGGTCAATTAATTGTTGATTTTGTTCTTTTCATTTTGGCAGGCTTGTCTTTTAAGTATGATTTTTTTTTTTTTTTTTTTTTAAATGTTTCAGGTTTGTCAACAAAGCAGGCATATGGGTTGGAGATAGCCTCTAGAGTCTGGACAGCCTCTGTGCCTGTCGTGAAAGATATATGCTTCTCAAGCCACTCAAGCCTTGTGATAACATGTCTGTATATGTGTGTAGAAAGAGCAGTGTACAAAGAATGTGTTCACTGTGAGAAGGGAAATAGCCACTGTGTTGGTAACAATGCCGATGCATGCTGGAGTAAGAAATCAATAGGTCCAGGGTGTTGAAAGTAAGACGGTTTGTATTATGTACAATACATGACAGGTACAGAAACCACTAGGGTAAGTTGTACAATGATTAGACATAAATAGTTTATGGTTCTATCAGAACTAGCCCTCTGAAGAAAAGTGCATTACCTTAAATCAATGTGTCTAAACTAAACAAAGACTCACAGCTGCTTGAGGAGATACTTGCAATGTCTCTGACAGTGTGTGTTTCTGAAGGAATCTCCACCCAGTCTTTGAGGGAGCCTGTCAATTTAGCTCAATCCCAGGACACTGGTCTGCAGGCCATCTCATTACCGACACACAATTCACAAAGACACACTGCATCTACTGGCATTCATTCCCAGGGTGAGACGAAGCACAATTTATACACGGCAATACTGAATGTAAGACCCATTTCACCCTGTGTTGTCCTGTGCTGTGCTCTGCTTCAGTGCTGTGTGTGAGCGAGCTATACTGTATGTATCTATTGCAAGTTCTCTACTAGATTCAGGTAATAACCTTCTGGGAAAGGACACACAAACATTCATACGTCCATACCTGCACATAAAGGGAATTTAAGCACTCATTCTAGCTGTACAGCAAAAACATACCTCTAAAGGAAAAGTTTGGCATTTTGGAAAATATGCTTATCCTCTTGCTGAGAGGTAGATGAGAAGATTGATGCCGCTCTAGCTGTCCATTTAATATGAAGCTACAGCCAGCAGCTGGTTAGCTTAGCTTAGCATAAAGACAGGGGAGAACAGCTAGCCTGGCTTTGTCCAGAGGTAACAAAATCCAAACAACACCTCTAAAGCTCACAAATTAACGTGTTAAATGACAAGTGTAAAAATGATTATGGTTTTACAACAATTTCTTGGCTGGGTGCAGTGACTGCTTGGAGTCTTGTCGTAACCATGAGAGACTCCAGGAAGTCACTGTACCTGCCCGTAAATAGTCCTGCACATAATGCCCATAAAACTACAACTTGTCTTTTTTACTCTTTGGTTTTTGTATGGATTAAATGAAGGAGATATATGAAGTTGATCAGTGAGCTTTAGAGGTGCTGGTAGATGGATTTTGTTGTCAGACAGAGACAGGCTAGCTGTTTCCCCTCCCCCCCCTCTTTTTTTTTTTACAGTCATTGTGCTTAAGTTATGATAACCTTTGCAAAATGTTGAACTATTCCCTTAATGATAACGAGTCATTTTAATCTTGATTTCCTAACAGAAAGCCAGCCGATGAAAGAGTCTGCTCAGCCTACACATTCTATCTCTGTCCCTACAGTTCCAGGTAACATCATGATGTAAAATACATAGATAGAATGTGTTACATGTGGGGTGTCAAGTTCATGTTATCCATCCATGTTGCTTTTATTCCCCAGAAGAGGAATGGGCCAAGCTACTGGAGCTCTCTCCTCTGTTCCAGCTGTTGAAGGGGATGGAGCTACAGCTGAAGGGTTGGGCCTGCGGGGCAGGGCTTCTTAGAGGAGAGCTTGGTAGGTCCGATACAGATGTGTTTTATTTTTTATTTTTGAGTGTGCAGAAAGATACGTATATACAGTACGAGTGCACACACATACAACACGTGTAGACAGCATAATCATTGGGTATTTATGTACAATCAAGCATAACACACAACATCAAAGATATTTTCTCTCCAAATCAATCCTAACCGGAGAAAACTTAATTATATAGTCGTGATTGCTTTAAAAGTATTTTTGAATACTTATGGATACTGAATAAGAGACCCCTTATATCATGGTGTACTTTTGTGAAAAGGGCAGATTACAACCTTGTTTAAGACCACCTAAATTAAGAAATCCGATATGTTATTTCCATGGCCAAGAAAAGTTTAATCAATATTTGTGAACATGAGCTACTCTCTTTTAAAGCCAGAAATCAGAGAAGTAAATCTCAAACTTGAGATGTCATCAAATATTAAGTGACAATAAATGGGAGAGTTTTAGCACTCTGGTTTTTGGATTTGGGAGAGAGTTGTTTTCTAATCTTTCTGGACTGTCTTAGACCATAGGAATAACATATTTCGAAAATGGTCATAGATCCCTTAAGTAGTGTGCATTTTTTAGATTTCAGCATTGCCTGTATGTTTTTTTTAACCACTTTTTATTTCTTGCTCTCCAGAGCCTTGACGGCACCCAGATGGTAGTCATTTCATGAACCTCTAGTGTTTAGGCATATGTTAGTTTGTTTGGCTTCAGAGACTCAGGGTTTAATTTAGTCAGATCCATTTCACTGAGGCGTTGTTAAATGATGTAGTAAAAAAAGCTCCTGGTGTAGTTATCAAGAAGTTGTGTTTTTGATTGGACACACTAGCGGCGTGACTCCAGGGATAGCAATGTCAATCTGTCCGTCGACCATTTTGGTCCAGACTGAAATGTCTCAACGAATATATGATGGATTGGCATTAAAATTTTGCGCAGACATTTATGGTCCTCAGAGGTTGAAGTCTACTGACTCCGGTGATCCACTGACTTTTACTCTAATGCCTCTAATAAGTTTTACATTTGTGGTTTTAAGTGAAATGTCTTGCCAACTTTTGGACAGATTTTCATTAAATTTGGTATAAGCATCCATGTTCCCCACAGGGACATGAATCAAGTGCCACCATCAGGTTCATCATCAAATTTTAATTTGTCCAATATTTTGGTTTAACTGGCACACACCCTCTGGTGTGTGCCAATTATAGGGGTATCACACTTCTCAGCCTCCCCGGTAAAGTCTACTCCAAGGTGCTGGAAAGGAGGGTTCGGTCGATAGTCGAACCTCAGGTTGAAGAGGAACAATGCGGATTCCGTCCTGGTCGTGGAACAACGGACCAGATCTTTACTCTCGCAAGGATCCTGGAGGGAGCCTGGGAGTATGCCCAACCGGTCTACATGTGCTTTGTGGATCTGGAGAAGGCGTATGACCGGGTCCCCCGGGAGATACTGTGGGAGGTGCTGCGGGAGTATGGGGTGAGGGGGTCCCTCCTCAGGGCCATCCAATCTCTGTACGACCAAAGCGAGAGCTGTGTCCGGGTTCTCGGCAGTAAGTCGGACTCGTTTCAGGTGAGAGTTGGCCTCCGCCAGGGCTGCGCTTTGTCACCAATCCTGTTTGTAGTATTTATGGACAGGATATCGAGGCGTAGTCGGGGTGGAGAGGGGTTGCAGTTCGGTGGGCTGGGGATCTCATCGCTGCTTTTTGCAGATGATGTGGTCCTGATGGCATCATCGGCCTGTGACCTTCAGCACTCACTGGATCGGTTCGCAGCCGAGTGTGAAGCGGGTGGGATGAGGATCAGCACCTCTAAATCGGAGGCCATGGTTCTCAGCAGGAAACCGATGGAGTGCCTTCTCCAGGTAGGGAATGAGTCCTTACCCCAAGTGAAGGAGTTCAAGTACCTTGGAGTCTTGTTCGCGAGTGAGGGAACAATGGAGCGGGAGATTGGTCGGAGAATCGGCGCAGCGGGTGCGGTATTACATTCAATTTATCGCACCGTTGTGACGAAAAGAGAGCTGAGCCAGAAGGCAAAGCTCTCGATCTACCGGTCAGTTTTCGTTCCTACCCTCACCTATGGTCATGAAGGCTGGGTCATGACCGAAAGAATGAGATCCAGGGTACAAGCGGCCAAAATGGGTTTCCTCTGGAGGGTGGCTGACGTCTCCCTTAGAGATAGGGTGAGAAGTTCAGTCATCCGTGAGGAGCTCGGAGTAGAGCCGCTGCTCCTTCGCGTCGAAAGGAGCCAGTTGAGGTGGTTCGGGCATCTGGTAAGGATGCCCCCTGGGCGCCTCCCTAGGGAGGTGTTCCAGGCACGTCCAGCTGGGAGGAGGCCTCGGGGAAGACCCAGGACTAGGTGGAGGGATTATATCTCCAACCTGGCCTGGGAACGCCTCGGGATCCCCCAGTCGGAGCTGGTTAATGTGGCTCGGGAAAGGGAAGTTTGGGGTCCCCTGCTGGAGCTGCTACCCCCGCGACCCGAGACCGGATAAGCGGACGAAGATGGATGGAAGGATGGATTTTGGTTTATGATCAATACCTGTAAAACTAAGCCAGCCTCAGTTGAACTTGTGTTTATTCTAGTGCCAATAGGCAGATGTAGGCAGAAGCATAATAACACCCTAACCAACATAAGCCGCTTTCCGACCAAGTAGTTACAGGAATGTGGTTATAGGAAAAGTCCACTTCTAAAGAGATCTACTAACTACTCTCCCCCAAAACCGTTTTTTCCAATTGCATTTGCACTGGCGAAGTGGCCATAGGGACTCACTGGTAGGAGGGGTAAGGGAGTGATGCAAGCACGGCAACGGTCTTTATAGCGTTAAAATCAGAAAACAAATACACCAAGAAAAGTATGAACTAAATACTAAATCTAATGTATATAGCATATTTGTCATAATTTAAACAAGTCTCCCGAATAGAAACGGGTATCTCTCTCTCCCCCGCCTCTGCCTGCTGCGCTGTGGACGTGTGTGTGTGTGTGTGTGTGTGACTGTGTGTGTGTGACGGCCGGCGAGCCCCAGGACATGCTTGTGGAGTTTAACTCTGAAAAGACAGTTAACCACAAGTTCCCGTTAATCTTATGATGGACATATGTTGTGATATTTAAACAAACTAACCGTCAACGGCGAAATAAAAGCCTCTTATTTACGAGACCGGTCTGAGATTGGTCCAGTCGGAACACGAGAAAAAAAGGGTTCTAGGAATTTTATGTTCTAGGAACTGAAAAAATCCCTCCGGTCGGAAAGCAGCTATAGTAAACGTTCTTCCTTCTGGACATAAGCATGCTTAGGACTATTTATTGTGTAACACATAAAGATAGTACTTTGTAAGTACTTAAAAAGACGTGTGATTTTCGGATTGTTTGTTGAAAACCAGACCAACAGCCATGAAAAACTTGAAAATGTCTCAAACCCAGACATCTCTAACGTTAGCCTTGTTGTTTCTTGCAAAACAACAGATTTGACAGATTTGTGGTTCATACTGTAGATTCCAAAAAGCCTGAACCCTACCTTTTATGTTTTGTTGCTGTGTTTGAGTAACTGTTTACTGGCTGTGTGTGTTGAATGAAGACACAGTAAGTAGCCTAATAGCCTGTAGTTCCTGGCAACCGTCATGTTCTGTGTTTTGTCCAGACAGAAGCAAGGGTTTCGTAGACGTTCTCGATGCTCAGTGGGAATGTGAGGGAGAGCTGATCCCTTTGGACCTCTCGCTCCTTAACCCCAGAGAGTTCCTGGTCTACCAGCACGGACTATTCCTGATGCATACATTGCATAATCTAAAACTGGTTGGTGCTGCAGTTTCACTCCTATTTTCAACCATTGTTGCTTTTTTTAAATTGCTATTACTGTTTAATTTTGAAGCTTTGACTTGCCCCAAGCTATTTGATTTCTTTTGAGCCTAATTTCTTATGAGCCTCTGCAGCTTGAAGTACTCAGGCAGGAAACCTTCTCTGTATCCCAGTTAAAGAGCAAAGGAGGACTTGGCTTTTGGTGTGAGAGCTCTGGGGCTTTAAACTGACCTTCTTTAAGAATTCAGGCAGATATCATCCCTTATATCTCATCTTGAAATAAATACTAGAAATACTTTCACTGTTATTCTTTTGTTGTGTTTTCTTGTTGTCGTTTCCTGTTACACACACATTTATTCATTAATTGTATTGTAATTGTATATATTTGTTTTATTTTTACTGTGGGCTGAGCTTAAGAATATTGTAATGAAAAAAGCTGTTGTTCACTTTTCCAACAGACTCCAGCCATTTCACTTCAGATAGCAGCTAGTCTCCCAAACAACAACTACTTTAACAACGCCTTCAGAAATTCCTTCTTTTATCAGGTAAACTTGTAATTTGAGATTTTCTTTATGTTTTTTACAATTAAGTGAAATTGCTCAATATTGTAAAGGCATAACTGGCATTAACAAGTTCATGCATTGAAAAATTAAGTCACAAGTGATGCACCTAAAACACGACCAATAAAGTTAAATGAAACCCTGAAATACCATAGAGATGGATGTAACAAAATGCTTCCAATATCACAGAATCTTTAAAGACGATATATTTCCTGGTTGTACTTCCATTTGGTTGTATGGAGGGGGATAATACTGTTCCCTGCTGAGCACTTGTTTTGTCTCCTGTGTTCAGTGTCACATACTGAGGTCTGGAGATAAGAAAATCCAAACAAGCTTCATAGATTAGATGTAAGCTATCTGGAAGCCTTAGGCATCAAAGCATTTCAAACGCTGAAGCTGCATGTTTTCTGTTATGTACAAATTATCTGTACAAATTTGCAACAATTCCATAAATGTTGGTGTCACCAGGATTTACTTCAGATTTGCCACTCCCACTCATTTCCATTTAAAGAAAAACATTTCTTAGTACTCTGTTGTTCTTGGGAACCTCTACCTTGACTATAAAGCATGTTAGTGATATTCTCCATTTCAACTCTGTGGGGCCTTTGTGATTGTGTGGCTTTAGGATTTTCTTTTCTGGAGAATGTTAGTACCTGCAGTTTAACTGGTTCCCTCAGCTGGTTCGACAGAATTGAGAGATAACATTAGAAAAGTACTGAGCTTTTAAAAGTTGTGAGTAATAGACCCTTAGCTTATAAAATGATTAAACCATTCAACAGTATGTAAGTAAGTAAATAATTGTTAAAATTAGCTCCACCTCGACCAGCTGCTTACATGTTAATGGATCAAGAAAAATATCAACAATTATAATATATATATATATATATATATATATATATATATATATATATATATATATGTTATAATTGTTGATATTTATCTTATTAATCTTGTGTTGATTCTAGCAGCCGCTTTGGACAAAAATTGTAGTCTTTTTACCACACCTGCTGTCGTAAAGGTCTTTTCTTTATGGTGCTGTGTTACCCACTGTATTATCGAGTTAGCGTTATGGGGAGATCATATCAGACAGACAGAAAATCATTCATTTACAATAAGAGAATGCGTTGCAGATGCATCATTTCATTTCAAGTGTTGCATACTGTAACTTAGCCTACTTTGGATGTATCGTAAGCTAAACCGGGTATCACTGTCACTGTCACGAGCAAGGGGGTAAGCTTCTCCTCGGACCGTGAACCTCCTATGGCGCCATTTTGATGCTAATAAGCCATCACCTCCCGTTAGCATTCCATTGACTGCAATTCATTTTGGCGCCACTTTGACAGCAAATAACTTTACATCTGAAGCGTTTAAAGACTCTATTTGTCCATTGTTTATTTCTAAAGAAACAGGACAATGTATAAAAGGCTCCATTACCTTGTACCTCACGTTATGGCTCCGTAGCAGACGTTTTTGTAAAAATAGGCTAACGATTGTGTCATAACCACGAGACTTACTGTCGCATAGTAGAGGAATTACCGTATAGTACAGGAGAAGTGCGCAGACAGTTTGGACTGACATTAGCTGTTTAAGTGTAATTACTAATGTTAACTAGCATTTTAGCTAGCAATAATTAGCCTGTGCCTATGTTATCTCCTTACACATACCTACGCTCTCCGTCTCTGCAATATTCGGAATGATTGCGATTTCTCTTGGCACAGCTACCAAAAGACTTCCAACTTTCAGACACGTTGCTCACGACACATTTACATCGTCTCTCTCAGTTGGAGGCTGCTCAGTAACGCTCAGCCATCACCGGAAAAGTGCTTCTAATATCCTTCACTGGTCTCCGTCCAGAGCAACGGGATCTGTTGGTCCATTCTTATATACTGTCTATGGTCACGAGCCAAAGCATTAGGAGTTGTTGTAGCAACCAACAAAATAACTTAGATTAAAATAGCACATTTCATAAAACCCGATGACGCTTTACACAGGTACAGTGGGACAAGGGAAAAGAAAATAGTAAGCCAATACAAACATGGACTAAAAGGAATAAAACGTCTGCGCAAATAGAAGGGGGATGTAATTTAATGTTGGCTACTGACTAAAGTTATTTTATTAATGAAATAGACTTACATACCTGAGGGCCAATTCAGGGGCGGTGTTGAATCATTTACTATCCTGTAATTGTCTCCATCTGTTAAAAGCCCGACCAAAGTTGACTCACATTATCGCCCGCCGTCATCACTTTCCCTTTCAGTTTTTAGTTGTTCTTCATTTAATTTCCTTCTTTTCTGTGATGGCCCTGCCCCAGTATCAGCCATACAGTAACTACAGCAGATAACTTCTAAAATAACATTAAAATACAATTAGGCCTATATAAAGAAATCTCCTGCTACCTTTTACCTGCATATTCACTAACAGACTTTTTTGGTGTTCAGTCGAAATCTGTGACCCTTCAGAACGTGTTACTGTAGCACCGTCTACCTGCTGTAAATCATTCTGTGACTTCATGGGAAAAATCGGACCCAGGCAGAGGCATAAATAAAAACGATATAAAAATAGCGTTCTTTTGTGGCCGGGTTGGTTCAGTGGGTGGAGCGGGCGCACGTGTACTGAGAGGGTTGTGCCTCGACGCAGAGGTCCAGGGTTCGGGTCCGACCTGTGGCGATTTCCTGCATGTCTTCCCCCTCTCTCTCACCTAGCTGTTCTGTGGAGTAGAGACGGGAAAGCCCAAAAAGATAATCTTGAGAAAAAAAAAAGAAGAGTTTCACTGTTAGTCTCGTTTGCTGTTACAGGTCATTTATGATCATCAGATGAAAAATTACACAGATTCAGAAACATTTAAAAGTTACATATAGTCACTTTAAGTAAAGCATATACTTCTTCCACCACTGAATACTATCATGATGATTGTAAATGAGACTTTCTGGGACAATAACGAGGGAAAAGAGAGGATCAAGACTTTAAACAGAAGAAACAAAATCAAAAATACTGCAGGGAAAATTGTTAAAGGAGAAAATGGGTGAATGGTAAAGTAAGGAAAAGTGAAAGAACCCAGCAGCACCTTCATTTGCACTAAACAGCTCAGTCAACACCACAACAGCAGTTTGCTTTGTCTTTCTGCTGCTACTTCTTTTTGGAGCCCTCACTAATGCTGAAGGGGCATTTCAGTCTACAGTCCCAACAGTGAAAGGCTTTATAGAACATCCTGTTCAGCCCTGCTGATCTCTGGACAAAAAAGACTTCGTCTCTGTTCACCCACTGGGGAGAGGAGTCAGACCAAAAGACCCCTCAAATCAGTAAATAAAAAGCAATTTCACAAGCTTCAAGTGTCCTTCATGGTCTCACGATTATAAAGTTTGTTTCTCGGGCAGGTTTCACTGTTTAGGAATCCTTAGAGAGATAGGCCTACACACTTCCTAAGTGAAAGAGGAAACCAGCTGCAGATTGTGGGTGTCCATTAATCATTGGATTGTGGGCAACCATCTCATGCGATGGCCTTGCAAACACAGGCTTTCAATAATAGCTGCTGCGCAGCTGTGAGCCAAGGCCTTTTGAGGAGGAAGAGCAGGAAGACAAATGAGAAATACAATTATCATTAAACCTTGAAACCTAAGTCTCTAATCCACACAGAACAATGCCTGAATAGGCATTAGCATGTTTATCAGTCCCTCCAGGATTTCGCGATGTCGCGATCGCGCCAATTCAACCAATCACCGCGAATTTGGTGCGACTCGCAATTTAGACCAATCGCCGCAACTTTTCTGCAAATTTGACCAATAACCTGAAGTTTCCCGCAACTTCAACCAATCCCAGCAGTCCCACGTGCACTCTGAGAGCCAATGACCACGCGGGAGTGAGAACAGGTTGATAATTTCCTTGTTTGTGATATGAAGACGAGACGTATGTGACTCGAACATCTCACATTTACCAACAAAACGTACAGCGAAAGACCGTGCAAAACATTTCAGACCGTCCTGCCAACCTGTATACATTTTAACATCAATGTACGCTGGAACGATTTTTCACTCTAAAGTTGCTGCTGTTTCAATCCTGTCGGCTATCTGCAGCGGGCGGGGCTGCAGCTCCGTCCCCCCCCCCCCCGCGACTGATGCTTGCACACACACACAAACACACACACACACACACAAACAACACACACGGTGGATGCAGGGAAAAAAAGGAGATGAGACAACACGATGACCTAAATTGAGGACAGCTGCGCTCGTTATTGTAAGTGCAATGATAAGTTAAAGTCAGTACTTTATCAAACCTTATGAATGTGTGTCCCAGGCCAGGATAGGAAATTAACTAACCATGTAAAGATCTACAAGCCACTGACACATTTGATTCATTCAATACATTATTATTTTGTGTCTTAAATCCACCAGCCATTTTCATATTATACCAACATTTGCAGCATCCTGAGCCTTTTTGGTAAGGTTACTAGGAAATCTCAGCCCAAAGTAATTTTATTCTCCCCGAAACATGTTTCCTTTTTATTTTTAAAGAACTATACAAAAAAAAAAAATCACAACTTTTTTTGCAACTTTCACTGTCTGCAACAAACATACAAAAGACATCGCAACTTTTATCGCAACTTTTTACAAAAGCTCCCGCGAAATCAGGCATTTTGGGCCGCAACAATCTCAAAAAAAGGCCGCGAAATCCTGGAGGGACTGGTTTATTCTGCATCAGAATTGGGCTTGAATTCACAACCTCAGACATCAAGGGCAAGTCATGATCTTGTTAAGCTAACTGTCAAGAGAGAAACCATTGACGCTTCAAACTTCACATTATGACTGCAGCAATCACTAGGGCTTCATGTAAAGGCAGATTTTAAACTAGTAAAACATGCAGTTATCAATAACTTCATTGGAGACATTATAATCTATCCTTGTTAAGTGAAAACAAGAATTCCAGTAGAAGTTAGAAACGTTTGTATCAGTGAAGTAGTAGTCTCGCTTTGCCAGACCTTCCTCCACAGTGCTGCGGAGGAGGGTCTGGCTAGTCCACACAGCATTTCGGGATGGGAGAAAAACATACTCTGGTTTATTGGCATTTATTTAAACCAATCACAATGGTCATAGGCGGCAGCACTAGAGAGCCATGGCGCCTCTACTCTACTCTACTCTAAAATAGCCTCTAGAAGGAACTTGTTTTGGTGGAACATGTGTACGTTCAAAAGTTGTTTCAGTCGGAACAGAAAACTCAGATTAGACAGTTAGTCTAGCTAGCTGTCTGGATTTACCCTGCAGAGATCTGAGGAGCAGTTAACCATAGTCCTTATAAATCGACGGAGTTTAAAATTCCAACACAAAGAAAGCGGAATATATCGGACAGCCGGCCGAAAAGAGTGAAATCCGGCAGAATTTCCTGGTGGAGCAACGGAGCAATCCCACAAGTGGAACGTCGTGGATATAGACTAGTGAAGTAGCCACTTCCTCATCTTGCCCTCTTAGCGGCCATTTGTTGCAGTTCCTCATTTGAATATCAGGTATATCAGGTAATCATAAAACATTCATGAAAAACTAATCCTTTAATTTCCTTTCAAATAGCAAGACACATTGTACATCGATAACAATGTGGCACCAGGCTTGCTTTTTTTTCAAATCAGTGAATGATGCTTGTGTTGTGTATGTCTTTTTACAGCTGTAATGTGTTACTGTTTAATTACTGCTCTATTAACAGGAGGCAGAGGAGACGCTCTTTGTCCGTCGCCAGAGGCTCCAGTCAGTTGGAGGCTTCTCTCTGCTGCTGCTCCACTGTCTGTCCCATGTCAAGATTAAAGACATGAGCTCTGACTCCACTCCTGCCTTCCAGAGGCTTTTCTTCAAGGTACAGAATAACACTCAAAGTGTGCATTAATCATTAGTAGTTTGGGAAGTTGTGAGAGTACATTTAGAAAAGTAGTAAATTTAACTTCAAATAAAGCTGAACTTTAACATTCCAGCAGTTTTTTTATGGGTTAAGTGTTGGGTCGATGTCTTTTACGTGTGTAACATTAATTCAGTTTTTTTATATTGTTTAATTGTATATCACAGATACTGCAGGCATGTCTGGGAGAACTGTTTCAGGCCAGACTGGGCATGCCCTCCCCTGGACAGGAAGCCAATTTGTGTGTGTTGCTTCAGGACCGAGAGTCACCTTCAGGGGTCTTAAAAAGGACTCTTTCAGACTCTCATGCTGCCTCCCTACTTTACAGGTTTCACAAACCAAGCAGAGGATTGCTGTCTGAAGATGTAAGAACTGAATCTTTCTTATAACTATGATTTGATTTAACACGGTTCACATGGAGCTTCTTCTTTCAGATTGTTCAAATAGAAGCATGATTTTTCTTTAGTTTATTTGCTGTCACTATTGTGAAAGAGTGGCAGGATACTATTTGTGAGTTGGAGAGTAACCAGAGCTATCTTGTCATGTCTCTTGTTGTGTGTCTGTTTGTGATTATGGGAGCAGGAAGTTGAAGAACTTCAAAGGAAGCACAGAGAAACGTCTCTGCTCTCCCATCTTGAAGGACTTTTAAGAGAGAAGAGATCTGAAATGTGATGGAAGTGCTTCTATTTGAAAGAGAAGAAAAATTCCTACTTGCTACAATAATACAATTGCTACAAAATTGGTAAACATAGAGATGTTTATGCTTTTATATGAGTGTGCAATGTAAAAATAGACATAGCAAGCAAAACGTACAATATTACCTATGTTTTCCATATTATTATATCAGTTCAGATAAGATATGCAAAGATAAGTGTTAACAGAGAGGCAATGGAAGCTAGACACTTCATAATAATGTATGCAGAACACTGTACTTATTCACTGTTGTATTTTACATTGTTTGGGATTTTAGTGAGTAACCATGACTTTAACACTAACCCCTATATCAAACCCTAATCCTAGCTCCCATTAACTTCCTAACACATTTTGCCTGAAAAAGGTTCCAGTTTCACCCTAGTGTTAGGTGTTACCAGTTCACAATTTACATTGTTTTGTCAAAAAAATATGAAAATCTTACCAAATTACATTAATTTGACAAATTTTGAGTCAAGAGCCAATGCTATTATGCTTTGTTTTCCATTGTATTGAGGCAGGATAAAAAAACATGACAAACCAACAAACAAAAAAAAACGCAAGTCGAGCAGATGTTCTTACCATTGTCAGGTAATTCCTTTTATTTAATTAGGATAAAGTAAATGGAATTGTGAGACAAAAATTGCAATTAACAGCATTTTTAGATCATTTTATGTTTTGTTATATTTGTTATGTCTACAACTATTTTGTGTCTAGTTCAATTCAATTCAATTCAATTTTATTTATTTTATTTTATTTTATTATTTATAGTATCAAATCATAACAAGAGTTATCTCAAGATACTTTACAGATAGAGTAGGTCTAGACCACACTCTATAATATACAAGGACCCAATAATTCTAGTAATTCCCCCAAGAGCAAGCATTTAGTGCGACAGTGGCGAGGAAAAACTCCCTTTTAGGAAGAAACCTCGGACAGACCCAGGCTCTTGGTAGGTGGTGTCTGACGGTACCGGTTGGGGGTGTGATGAATAGTGGCAATAATAGTCACAATAAAGATAATGGAACAGTGACTAGAAATAGTAGCAGGGGCACAGCAGAGCATAGTCGAGTTAGTCAATGAAAAGTTATCTATCTAAATGTATCTTTTTCTCCCCTATTAGTGGACATTATTTCTGACATTGCTTCAATTCCTGTAATCACTGATCACAAACACATTCATATGGCACTGTTTATGTTTGAATCAAAACAATTTTCTCCTCATACAAATCATACATGTTTATTTGGCTTTAACCAACACGAGCAGTGCATAATAATGGCATTCCTGGGATGTTTTTATGGGCACTTCATTAAAAGATATACAAAGACAAACACATGTATACAACCTGTGTGTGCACACACATGCAGACACCTGTTTCTATTTAGTGGTCCTATGTGACGAGGAGGGGAAGCTCATAGTCACAAAAGCTTTGCTGAGATTTCACCACATCTGCCGGCAAAAACAGGCACCATCAATGTTGTCTTCACTTCATTTGAGTAACTTTGATAGCGATGAATATGATTATCAAAATTATTCCACAGACAAGTCCAGTGACATTTAGGGTCTTGGCTGTCCTTGAAGCATCCACAGCTTCAGCTGATTCTCCGAGGGCAAGTATTCAAATGAATTTGCTAGAAAAGATGTTTGACTGAGGAAATTAAATCATCAAATATAGTTTAAACAAATCTGCCATCAAGAGAAAAAAACACTGAAAAGGAGATCAGTTTCATCTTGTGCAACTGAACAGGAACATATATCCATTTTCATGCAAAATGAATTTAATTGGTTACAGCATGAAAACAAGTTAGTCAACATTTACTATAGTCACGACCAGCAGCCTCTTGATGCCTCTATATTTAATGTAAGATTTTGGAAAATGTAAATGTTAAGTAAGATAGCTTGCTATTTACAAAATGTACATTGTTGCAAAACACTAAAAATTATTGCATTTTTTTATTATTTTAGGACATCCCTTAGAATACAGGAGTAGAAAATGGCAGATAAAGATAAAGACAAGAAACGTTACCTACCTTACAGGAGAAGATGATAGCAGCAATCCCAAGAGACAGGCAACAGCATAAAGTGTTAAAGATGGACCATCCTAGGTAGGATGGGGCCACATCACGGGTCCTGGCCACCTTCCATAGTGGCTCTCTGTCTCACTTTAAGTGGATAGGAGTAATGCTTTGTTGGCCAATGTCTGGATCTAATGAATGGTGGTGGTTGTGACCCATACCCTTTTGTCCTTCATGGGTGTGGTTTAAGGGGTTGTATAATACTAACAGCTGTGTGAGCAGCCAGAGGAGAGAAAAAAAAAAATCACATATCTGTGATTGGAAGGAAATTGGGGCTTTTTGGGTGTCTCATGTAACTCGGGCTTTACCTGGATGGGGCAGTGCCGGAAATGCATACAAAAATACACTTGAAGTGACATATTACCAAGATATGGGTAAAATATAAAAATATCCAAGACACATGCAATGACCATACTTCTTTTTTTTCTTTTTCAAAAACAACTTTTCAACATACACATGTTCCACCAAAACAAGTGTTTTGCAGCGTGTTGAGGCTGCTGCCGGTGCTTAGCGCTGCCCATGATGATTGTGATTGGTTTAAAGAAATGCCAATAAACCAGAGCATTTTTTTCTCCCATCCCAGAATGCTGTGTGGATTAGCTAGACCCTCCTGCAAATAACTTGTCTTCTGTACCAAGCTTGTAAAATACAATCTGCCACAAAAAAGGTTTCCTTCCTAAAACAGCTCAGTTAAATCATCCTAATATGAACAATAAAACATGAAATGGACATCAATAGCTAATGGTACCAACACCATCTTTGTTCCACATACATGAGGAACTATTTAAGCTGAGCATCATAAACATTTCACTGATTCAAAGAAGTAACTGCACTTCTTGCATCTAGTTTCCACTTCCTGCACCCTTCAGCCACAAAGTTACCCTCTTCTGCAAATCATTTTCATGATCTGCAAGTAAGATTGTTGTCTCATCATCATCATCATCATCATCATCATCATCACAATAATGCATTCTGATTAGTTGTGGCAGTGCAGTTTAAATTATAATAATTCATTCAGCTGGGGTTGTCATCCATAATGATGCCACTTGTTTGCTTCTGGTAAACATATGTGAGTTCTTAAAAGAAATACAGTAACAACTGCAATGAAGTCCAATAATGCTATTTCCAATAAAGTTTCTACATTCATGTGCAGCTGACTAATGAATTGAATACATTATCTGTTTTTTATTTCACAGCTTTCAGATCTCACTTTTGATCCCTGTGCATTCAATCTCTTGAGCAAATAACAAATTGCAA
This sequence comes from Sander lucioperca, assembly GCF_008315115.2. Lineage (NCBI taxonomy): Eukaryota > Metazoa > Chordata > Actinopteri > Perciformes > Percidae > Sander > Sander lucioperca. The sequence continues at coordinate 2,453,061 of NC_050177.1, forward strand.
TTGTTTTTTTCTTTTTCTTTAGGAATGCATCCAAATCTAATCATCTTCATAGCTAATTACACAACTGCATAATACCATAATCAGTGCTAATTAAGTTCATTATTTTCTCAACTGAAGAGCGGACTTTCTCACTTTCAACTAAAAAGGTTCACATGATTGTCAACAGCAATCAGGAATATTTTCAATTAACGTTTGAGTGCATAACAATAGATACCTCCTGGAGTAACAGCAGCAGCATTCCACTGAGTGAGCACAGCTGACTGACTGTGCACCAGGTTTGGTTGCAGTGGAAATGGCATCCATTAATCATGTCTCAGTTGTAGTGCCAGTAAATCAGATGTGCAAGGTAATGTTTGAGCCACAAATGGCAGTGTGCTTTAATACATACACCGGCTGTAAAACAGTGATGGTCATTCACCCGGTTCAAGGTCTTACTGTAATGCTTGGTTTCTTCCCATTTTACACTTTGTTGTTTGACTCCACTACTTTGAAAATAACATTTAAATATAAAAATAATAAAGGACAGGACAATTGTTGTTTAATCATAATATACTATCCCATACATTGCAGTCATTTCGTAAATACCCATGTCTTTAAATTAACTTGATTGCAGTAATAGCATTACATTCATTTTATTTTTTCATCATTACCCTTTATTTCTTGTTTTTGCTTTTTATTCTTTGTTTTGTTTTGTTCCTTATAAAGCACTTTGTAATTTTGTTTGGATCTTTGATAGGATAAGTGGAAGATGAGTATTTAAATATTAATGAGGAAACAGAAGAATCAACTGCTTAATTTTTAGTGTCCAACTATTTCTGTTGGACTTACTGTAATTTTTAGTATAAAACCACATATTAAAGATTGTTGAAAGGACACTGTGTCCAGTCTATGTCAGTTATACTGTCATGTTTACTGTACTGGTATAAAAGTTTTAAAAAGCATAGCCAAACTGGAAACTAATTTTAGCTTGCGGTGCAGTTTTGAAGTGGGGTTCATCTTCTGAGATAACCTCAGAAGAAAGACTGGAGCCATAAGCTGATATATTGTGCAAAGGCAGATAAAGAGGAGAGCATTTAATCAGTGACAGCATTGTGCTGCCTGTATCAGTCATCTTTTGACCATGACACTGTGGTATCCACAGCTGTTGGAGTGTGCCCATAGAAAAGCCTTCGTCTGTAAGCCATCACAAAAAATAACTATACATTCTGTCCTGCTTCAATTCAAACATACTGCAGTGTAACACTGTTATCAATTCTCAAAGGTTTCTGAGCTCAAGTATCTGGCTGATCTCTCTCAACCTACAACTTAATATTTCAAAAAAAAGATCACAGTGAATGGCAAGTGTGTTGTGTCTCTGGAATGTTTTATACTTTTATTTGTTTTGTGCCAAGAGGATAAAGGGCCTCAATGCCTGTGGGTGTTGTGACTGGGATCTAGCTGTGGGCTCAGTGGCCTTTGAGGGATGAGGTCAATGCTTCCATTGCTTTTTAGGACACTTCATGAAGTGAATTGTGCCAAATGATGTTGCCCACCATTGGCGATTTTAGACCCTTTTTAGTGGGGCACAAGCAGGAACCCAGAAACAGGTTTAATATCCTGTGTCGCTGTCGCCAATGCTATGCACCTGTACTCCCAGTCAAAGAAAGGGTTAACAGAAACGTAGTTTTGGCCAATTATGTTCATTGTTATCCAGTAAAAATACTGATTTAGCAGGGGTGGTTAACACTTTTGCAAGGCACTGTATCCGTGTCACATTCTCATTAGGGGCTGAGCCCCCCTAAAGGTCTGATCCTAGAATCGCCCCTTTTGCCCACTGTTCATTCTCGGCTGTGTGTTTGTGAGAGCTCGCATTTTTCATACCAGAAGTAATTAGGTGCAATGTCTTTCCTTATCAAACCGCTGAACACAACCTTATTGAGGAGATGTAATCTCATTTTAGTTATTGAATTATGTAATATGTGGTAAATATCCGAGACAGTTACATTGATTTTAGATTTAAAAGTTAAAAGTCAATTTTGCAACATTTAGCGTAACACACAGGAATATTCATATAGAAAAGTTTAACTTACAGAAGAATTTTTTTTACTGTTTGATATTAACTTACTTGATGTTATATCTCAATACTTGCACATTCCTGATATTATCAGTATAGCATGTACTTTGGCATTTAGAACAAATCTTTGTGTTTTGCAACACCTTCGCAATTAGAGAGACTTTAAATTAGGGACTTTGATTCTTGCAAAAACCACAGCCCAACCCGCTACAGCTGCACCTACAAGGATGTCTTAGTGCATATCTCAACAACAACAACAAATCCCAATTGTTGACAATCAGTAATTTCTGACAATTTCCATTGTTTAAAAGATGAAATTGAAACTGCATTACCATTCAAGAGCGCTGAAGACATCAGCCATCTTTCTTAGTTTTATTAGAGCTGTATTAGCCACTATGTGCTTCTGTAACTCAAAGTACTATCTTCCTGTACTTGTGGTTCTTTTGTTTTGTTGCTGGCACCGGTCCAAAGGAGTCAGACCATAATAATAATAATAATAATATATGCAATAATAATAATGTTCCTCTGCTGATGGGCCCCTCTGGGTTATTCCATCACTCAGCCTTTAATGACTTTTCTGCACAGAATGCAAGGAGTCACAGCCTGGTTACGAGAAGAAAAAGATGCCAAACATTTCACTTGTCTAATTCCCAGACCCTGTAGTGACAGTCCGGTATGTGACATTTTGGCATTTTCAAATAATGTACTGTTGATTATTACCTACACAATGTAAATACATTCATTGTTCTTGTGTCAATAAAATGTGTTTTCCCGCTCACATTGCAAAAATGAACTGACTCGCTTGGCTTTGAAAACAAATGGAATCGATAACAACAATGTCACATGGACGGACTCAAGGAAGGACTCAATGGAAAAATGCAATAGACCACAACATGCTAATGACACTCTCTCTATAAAGACTTTAATATACAAATCCAGAATGTGTGACTCTTCAGCTGATGAGGCTTATTAAAAGCTGTTTTTCCTCTACTGATTTTGTGGCTATAGCCTAATTCTTCTCACTGTGTATCTTTACATTTTTATTAAGATAGGCAATCTCTTACTCCTTCCCAAAGTTATGGCATCATTGAATGTTCATCTACTATATAATGATGATGGTTTTCGAAATGTGTTTGCAAAGCTGTGTCTCTTTATGTGCATTTAACCACAAGGAGGCAGTGTTGATCTGTTGATGAGAAAAAGGAAGGAGAAAGTTCAAGGTGTAGGATGTCCTCATATGAAGGTGGTCATTTAACGTAAAAGCAGGTTCATTGGAGTGTTGAGGAGATATACAGTAGCTTTGGCCACTCTGTAGGACTACTAACCTCACAGCACAGTATGGAAGCACAGAATATATATGCAGGGAAATGGGGTCCCTGAAGCACTTTACAGTTTAATGAATAAAATATCAAAGAGTAATGGCAGCCATGCAATTATTTATGTCTGTGCATAGCTTTGTTGTTGTTTTTTTGGATTGAGGAAAAAAATATGACCACCCAAATACATCGAGAGAAGTGCTGCCTTAAAGTGCTGTCATGAAGATCACACATTGAACAGATGTGTATACTTCTGCGACACAATGTGCACTTGTGGCAAAGTGATAAAGTGGTAAGTGATACATTTAGTTGATAAAAAAAAACGGCATTAAGAAACAGATAATCGACAGTTAGAATAAACAATGGGATTAGACACGAGTCTTGATACATTTTGTTTTATAAGCTTTTTTTTTTTTTTTTTTTTTTTAAAAAACGTTAACAGTTTTGTTTGTTAGTCTTTGTACTGCATACAACATTACAACCATAGACGGTAGGTTACAACCTATTTTATACAGTCTATGGGTACAAACCGACCAACAAAACAACTTCACTGAATTCAGTTATTCTTTACTGTAATTATTATCTTCTACGCATTACTACTACTGTGGCATAACGTTAATGACATCGTGTGCAGTTTTAAGTTTAGTACAGGAGTTTACGAGCGGCTTATGAAAGCATCACGTCACTATGGTAACTCAACGCTGACACTTCTGACTGAAAGTCCGTGTGAAGAAATTTTAGCGTTAGCTAGCTAAGACAAAATAGAGCTAGCTACGTATCTTAGTAAATAATAAAAGCAGGCTTGAAAAGGCAAAAGCATGATGGACAAACTTGAAGACTTCGAGAGTTTTTTGAAGAATGTTGATAAAATAAGTGAGTAATATAGCTAGCGGTGAACCTTTTTAACGCTAAAAATGGCTAACGTTATCTTGTGCCAGAATCAAGGGGAGCAAAATGAATGTATTAGTTTGCTAAATAGCTTTACAATCGGGTCAGGTATTGTTTTACCAGCTACTGTAGAAACAGTTACTGTAAGTTAAGTTAACGTAACGTTACCAACTCACTCAAATTATTGTTGTAACGTTAGTTCAGACAGTCAATTGTTTTTATAAAGCTAAAAGTCCATTGTTTTTATAAAGCTAAAAGTTAGACATTAACGTTACCACTTAGGCTAACGTTACGTACAATGACGTTAACGTTACTGTTTCATGCAACCATACTTGGGACTAGCTAGCTAGCTATTTTGTTGTAGCCTATATGATCATGTCCACTTTGATGAAGTTGTTGGAAAGTTGTAACGTTATTTGTATATGGTAATTTGTATGTGGTAATAAATGCAAGTAGCTAGGTTAGAATTAGGAAAATATGTATGAAACTTCAATCAAGTAAAAAAAAAATGAAAACGTTAATTACGTAAATTACAAATAATATTACACGTAATTAACGTAGCCGTAACTACACACACTGTAACCTACACAAGTCTCCGTAGCGTGAGGAATTCACAACAGTAACGAGTAACGATGCAGCACATAAAAAATGTATCGGAGTAAAAGTATTTTATTAATCGAAAATATGTACTCAAGTAAAAGTAGTAGAAGTAGGAGAAAAAAATAATACTCCAGTGAGTATAGATACAGCCTTTTAGTACTTAAGTAGAGTAGTGAAGTAGTTCGACTTCGTTACTATACAGCTCATATTTATTTTTTCATTTTTTTTCATATATATATATATATATATATATATTGAATATGTGAGCATAGGCTGTAAACAGTCAAATATATCTTCAGGTGAGATAGTGAAGGATCTAAAGTCCATTGATGTTGAAGTCCAGCAAAAAGCAATGGAGACTGCTGATTGCTACATTGCTGCCTTGGATGAACCGTGCAGGACAAAAGTCAACAAGACTACAATCAACACAAACCCACCACTTCAGCCTTCCTTGGTAAATACAATGCACACAAAGTCACCCAAGTACAGTTGCACTTCTTCTCATGTTCTCTGTCTGTCTCAGTCTCTCTCTCTCTCTGTCTGTGCCTTGGTCTGTCCCTCGATTTGTCTGTCTGTCTCTCTGACTCTGGCTCTCTCTCTTGCCATCTCTATCCCTCTCAACACATCACACAAACACACAGAGCACATATTCACCACTTCTTGTTGTCTATCTTGTCCTTTTGATTTAAGAAAGAACAAGGTGATGTACAGTAAGTACTGTAATGACTAGGTAGGTAGTTATTTTTAAACATTCTATTTTATCGTTCTTTTCCTGTTTTACAGGGTCTGCAGAATGAAAGTCCAGGTGAGCGTGTTACGTGGTTGTCCCTTGCACTTAATTTAAACATTGTTTAAGCAGACGTATATGTCCTTCTTGTGCATAGCAAGAAAAGTTTCTCTGAGCCAAACAAAATACAGCAATAAATATACTCTATGTATCTGTTTTTTTTCTTCAAAGATTGTTCTGATTTGTGTTCATTATGTATCAGTAAGTAGTTTCTTGTAACATTCAAGGTCTTTTTTTTATGTGGCCAGTTGAAGTTTAGAGCAGCCGTGACATTTTCCTGAGGCACAGTGAGATTTATCAATAAACTGCATCTGTTTGGCAGGTTGGTGACTCACCATGTGCCATAGTATGAAGAGAGATGTGTTACAAGGTGTGTCCTTAGCATTACAGTGGCCCTCTGGAATTTTTGTTTTGAGGGTGACCATGTTTTGCTCTATGTCCCACTTTCCTGCTCAGACCAGTTAGCTGGCAGAGGTTTGATAAGGGTGTGAAGTGAACTCGTCACTCCCTTATCAAACTGTCAGTATGTCAAGGTGAGGAGGGTTCTGCTATGGGTTAGAGGAAATGAATGATTGGACGTGAGTGATATGTTTTTGTTGGTTTGTTTGTGATTTGAAGCCTCTTACAATGCTTAGTGGATAGGAGACTTGTAGTATTGACTGTTTAGTCCACCAAGGCCCTACACTTCAGAGATATTTATGCATCAGACAATGTGGGAGAAGCCACACAAAACTGCTAGGTATAGGTTAGCATGCAGCACATTTATATGATGAGAAGTTGCTGTGGTGATATTAAAAGCTGTTATTACTTTGTTTTATATATGTCGTATATAAAACGTTTTTCATCATATTAACACTTCTTTTCAATTAATTCTGGGGTGAAATTCATCAATAACAGTTAAGCTGCAAATGCATAAATGTTTTAGACCTCTGTGTGTCAAACCACTAATATTGAAGTTAACATAGCTTACATTGAATTCGCAAAATTAGGACATAAAAAGTAATTATGTGTTTGAGGCTGGGAAGATGGCATTTTTTTAAATGACCTCCAACTGATATTTATTACATTGGACTTAAAGCAATATCTGTCTTTGGGAGAACATTCTTAGCATTAACAATTACACACGGACCCTCTGGGTTTTCGATAGTCACCAAAGATGGGTGATCAGTGTTTTTTTCCGATGAGTTTTTATTAGACTGGACAGTATTGATGATTGGATTTTGCTATCTGAAGTATTACCTGATGATAAATATCTTTAGAGTTCTCTCCTTTTCTCTTCACTCATGCTTAAGAGTTTTACTTTTCCTATCTTTTTTTTTTTTTTTACCAGTGAATTTCATGACGATTATGGAGAGAGATGCTGAAGACAGGAGTGTAAGGAGGATTGCAAAAGCAAAAAAGGCAACTGGTGTGTGATTCTCTGTTCCTTAAAGATGCTGTAGGAGGTGAACAGTTTGCATACTTGCTGCTCTGTTGGGCAAGCAATACGTCCTTTTAAATGTTGTACCTTTTGTTACTGCAGCTCTCAAAGACAAGGGGAATGAAGCTTTTGCTCAAGAAGACTATGAAACTGCTGTGCAGTATTACAGTGATGGCTTGGCTGAACTACGGGACATGCAGCCATTGTACACCAACCGAGCACAAGTGAATATCTTCAACTATGTTTTTCATCTTTCAAATGTTTTATAACGACAACACAAATTGTGTTTTGTAATTTAATCCCATGAGTTTATCACAGATGGGCAAAAGTGACTAAAGAAGAAGAAATCGGAGCTGGTTTTGTGTGCCTTTCACTGTAACATAATGAAAAAACATTTGGTTTCACAGAGGTCGCAAGGCAACCTGCTGCTATTTTAATTTGAATAAGATTATGGCAATGTGCAATTAGGTTAATTTAATAATCAATATGTTCCCTTCCAAAGACCCAGCATCTTGAAAGTCTGCTCTGTGGTATATTAATAACCAAACAATGCTACACGACTAATCACATTCTTTACTTTGTGAGCCCACTCAGGCCAAGTTTATTTTGTGTCTGTTTTTTAATGCCCAGTTACCACCTGTCCAATGTTTAAATCTATTTAGGCCTACATCAAGCTGGGGAAGTACAAGGAGGCCATCAGTGACTGTGAATGGGCCCTGAAGGTAAGACCGAGCTGGGAACTGGGGTCAGTGTCTGATTCATCATAGTGTCATCTGAGGTACTGTTCTTTGTGAAGCTTGGAGCTCAGAGGAGATATATTTAGTAGGAAAATGGGTTGAATGGGTTAACAGTGGGCTATGCTCTGTCCTGCACTGAAACAGAAACAGTAATGGATACACGATACAGGTGATGGCGCAGTGGATATGACACATGCCTTTGGTGTGGGAGATCTGGGTTCAATTCCCACTGCAATACATCAACCAATGTGTCCCTGAGCAAGACACTTAACCCCTAGTTGCTCCAGAGGTGTGCATCCTCTGACATATGTAGCAACTGTAAGTCGCTTTGGATAAAAGCGGCGGCTAAATGACATGTAATGTAAGCAGCAGTGCAGAAATGTTCTGTGGCGAGAAGGTTGTGTTTTAAAAAAGTGGACAAAAATGAATAGCGTTCATGAGTTCTTCCTAATTTGGTAGTTTGTTTGGAGTTATGTTTTCTTCAGGTTACTCAAGCCAAATGCAAGTTTACAATGAAAAATTCTTCCTCTAGTTTTGGAGGACAAGTACGCTCTATAAAGCAACTGTGATTTTCTGTAATATATCTGTAACACATTTCTGGAGTTGAGGGTGTCTCTGAAGTTCAGATTGAAGATTTCTCCCTTCCTGTGCTAGTGTTGTCAGCAGAGACATAACTTCACCATTATGTAGATGTGTTGATGATGAAGCGCTTTAACTTATACACTCCCTTGATCATTTTCTCTCTGTCAGTGTAATGAGAGGTGCATTAAGGCGTACCTACACATGGGGAAAGCATATCTGGCATTAAAGAAATATAATGAGGTGAGAATGATTTCCTGTCATTACATCTAATCACAGATAGCATCTTATCTAGCTATAGCAGAAACATGGCTACATAATGAAAGTTGTATGCCAGGAATATAAAATGAGAAAACAAGCAGTATTTTTAATAGGCATACATTAACAGGAAAATAGGCTTATATTTAACATTGATATCTGGTTAAATTCTTTGTTCCTACAAGTATTGTAAAGTGCATGATAGTTTTCTATATACCACTCTTGTGCTGATATACTGTTGTATTTTGGAGTGACCAGAATCATATTGATTTCCATAAGTTTAGAAGTGAAGCATATCATATAACCAGTAATGATCAAAATTCTTCTCTTTTTCAGTCCAGAAACTGCTTTGAAAAGATTGTGGAAATTGAACCTGCAAGGGAAAAGATGGTGAAAGGTAAAGAAAATGTAGTTCTTTTTTTAGGGGTTAGGAAAACTTTAATATATTCAAGCCCTTTAGTGATAACTGCCCTCATTTGCTATGTATCATTTCCAATCATTTTAAGTTGGTGCACATCAATGTTTTTCCCCACATGATTCAGTTTGGTTATTATTCCATTAAATCATTTATACATTGTTGGTAATGGTCTTGCCACATATACCTCAAATTTGAAGTTAGACCGGAGCCCATCAACAGTAGAGTGGACACTCTCCATTGTTGTTGAGTTGTTTGTCAGTGATGTGGTCTCACTGACTGCAGCCCATTTAATTGCAAGACTTAATGCTAACCTGAAGCTTAATGTCACTCTGTTGCCCAACCAAAACATACATTTTGTTTTCTTCCCAGTAATTATAATCCTAATTGTGTTTTTATACTTAACTTTTTTTTTTTTACAAATACTTTTGAAAATGATTCATCCAGCTATAAACTCTGAAAAATGTCTCTCTACATATTGCGCTAAATGTTTGGTCAGAACCTAACCTTCCTTTACTTTGTGGCTATCATCACACATATGTACACCATTTTGCAGTATCTTTGCTGTTGTCCTATGTGGTGCAGCAGTACATTTCTAATACTTTTGGTTATGCGTACTGCTATGGTGGTATGATGGTAATAACTTTCTGTCAGATCACAGTCTGCTTTCTCTTCTTTCCTCTTTATCTCCTTTGCTTTCTTCATGCAGAACACCTGACCCAGGTACATTTGGAAGAGGTTAGAGCGAGTCAGGAGATGAATGCAATGCAAGAGTTTGACAAGGGAGAGGCCAATGCCACAAAAGTGCCCCAGCTGCTGGAGAAGCTGTCAAGGCCCGGCCAGATTCCCTTGTACTACTGTGGAGGATTGGAGATTCTGTCACAAGCAGTTACTGACTGTAAGTGTTCTTTTGGGAGAAGTTTATTTCTACAATTATCCTTTTCCTTTAATCTCTTTGTACCCACTCTTACTTCAATAACCTGCTTCACTGATCTACCAACTGTTTTTCCCGGTTCTATGGCTAAAAGTATCAGAAAACTATCAGCCTTCAGGCTAGGGTTACGAAGACTCACATGAGAAAAACAGAGTCAATATAGTACCTAAGTACTCACAGCGAGCATTTTTGGGCATGGCATCAGGTGAAACAGGGCAGCTGCAAAAACTGATTGTTTCATGTCTTGTTCTATGACGATGGAAGAGAGCGGAGACCTAACACTGTCCTTCACTGATTTCTCTTCATGCTCCATTTGCTTGTCACAGTAAAGCGCCTTTCCATTATAGAGTATAAAGCCACACTGACAGAGCAAAACCTCAGAGGAGAGGTATATGTACCATAACACTATGTAACACTATAAAATTACACTTAAACAGCTGCATAAAAAAATGCTTTTCAGAACAATTTAGTTTGTATTTTTATTTCATTATCAGATCAATAAAAACAAGTTGTCTGCTATTTGGCGATGCCTGGAGAGGAGTAAAACCTCCAGTGCTGGTATGATTTGATTTGTGACCTGTTTCTGATCATCACATTTAGCAGAATTAGACATTCCCTTGGTGTATACTGTAAATGATGATGTAATTTGGTTGCTGAACTGCTGAGTGGGCTGTTCCGAGACAGCAGTGTCAGCTGTTCCATCAGTTAAGTGACATGAATAATAAACTTTAAAAATGAAATGACTAACATCAAAATATTGTATGAGCTTGTAGTGTACAGGGTTGTGTAGGCAATGTTAGATGTATTTGGTGTTGAGAGCAGCTATAAAGGGGGGTTGTTATGGGATAACAGCAAACACTACAGTATTAAGCCTTCTGGGGCTGTCTTGGGTGCAATTTAATGAAACACCTGTGATAGCAGGTGTCCATTCCATAACCTCAGTGGCAGTACCTGCATTCAACCCTGTCAGATTTAGAGTAGTTAAGATAGTGAATGGTAGTAGCTGTCCGTTGGCTTTGTAAATTTATGACAGCCTAGCCTGAGGTCCTGCAGATGGACAGCGTCTCTGGAAGATACCAGGATTATCATTGCTGCTATCGTCTCATTACATGATGTGTTTTTTTTTTAGAGTTTATTTATAGTTTTTATATACTTTATATAGAGCAAGCATATCAGTTTTAGATTGCTACTGACTATTTTATCTAAAGAAATGAAAACCATGACGGAGATGGGTTTGACTTTTTTGAAGGCATATATAGCAAATTTCAGCATTTTTTATTTAATTAATTTATTGAGTTCTTCTTTGAACACAGGCGTATTTCCAAGGTGGCAAACTGAATCACTTGCAAGGGCCCGTTCTCTACCCAAAACATTGTTAGAGGGCCTGCTCTCTCTATGGACCCCAGTGTAACCACACTGCCTGCACATGTCTGTATTTACTCCCCTGGTCAAGAGTGAGTTGTTTTTTTAGGGGACCCAGTATTTCTAGCAGCGTCCCTGAGCAAGAAAAACAGCTCATAAAAACTTTGTTGAAAAAGAGCACTGGCCGACACTAACTCTTCATCAAAGTACCACTAAAAACAAGAGACAACAAATCCCATACTGCAACTTGATGGGGGAAATGATTCCAGACGACAAATCACATCTAGCTTTAGCTTAGAACTAGCACAGTGCCTGTTGCTCAAGGTTTCAGAAGAGTGAAATCAAACAGGCTAGGCAGGAATATGCCTCTCACGTCCCTAATTTCTTCTTAGTATGGTAAACAGAACTGTGATCTTGTGCTTGTGGAAAATTTGTTGGGCACAAGATTGCAAGATATGTATTTACCAAGTCCTCTACTGAATGAAAAGGGGCCATTGTAGACAGGCTGCAGCTGCTCTCCACCAGTTAGTTCACCACTCTCCTGTCAGCTGCTGATATTTTTGTAAATGATTTTGACCCGAGAAATGACTTTGAAACTCCACACTACTGATGTAACTCGTTTTAGCTGTTGCCAAAAGGCAGAAATTGTGGCTTTTGGAAAACAACCTAGCAGTACAATTTATCAAGGTCAATGGCTCTCTCCGGAGTTTTTTTAATTTGTTATATTTCAGCTAAGAAAGAAGCTGTAAACAAGTAGTTCTGACATGCTTCACACCATTGCTGCTCTCATACAGGACTTGTATAATTTCAGGTACTTTGACCACACAGCCAAGACGGATGAAATTGGTCAAGTGAAGATTGTCACTCAGTAAACCGAGTAAAATGACCAGTAAATCATTGTGTAATGCTAACTCTCTATTTTGTTTTAACTTGTATGTATCACTGTTTGTAATACGCTGTATTCCTTTGCACTGTGCAGAATGGCAAACGTTTCTTATCAAATCACTCTTTTTTCTTCATTTAGATGAATAAAAGTGTACTGTCACATGATATAATACCTGTCTCACAGTGCCATTCAATGGAAAAGGGCAACACTTACATAACTCACAACTGAAAGGATCTCAGCAGGGCTGACATTACAAGCTTTTCCCCCTAAAAGTGCTCCCTCACTGCTCTGCTCTACGTTCTGTAGATGCCAACTCATTATAAGTGGAAAATAGACCATTCCTCTCTTCATCTGTCCACACATTTTATTTATTCTTTTCTCTTGTGCCCTTGACTGTAAACCGGTGAACAAAGCAAGCTAAACTAAGAGAGACGTGTTGTGTTTCTCTAAAACCCACAAGGCTACCTGGTGATGATATGTAGTTTTCTGCCTTCTTACACTATCTACTGTTCTCTTTTAACAGGTACAGGCCAGACCCTTTTCAGAATGAACAATGGCTTTAGTATCATCAGCAGCAATGACACGGTGAGGAGGTAAGGAGACCAGAGGGAGAGGTAGCGGTCAGCCCTCAGTGGAGCTTTGACAGATGGAACCAGAGACAGGGGCATACAGAGACAATGATGGCCTAAACTAGAGAGATCATTCTCCGCCAGCCCTCGTCCTCTCTCGCTGGTTGTTTGTGTGGTCGCGAGAGGAAAAGATGATCACACTGAAGATTGAGATGAGCACTGAAATGAGCAAAGGCCCTGTGTTTTGTCCATGAAAGAGGGGGTGTTTTGTACAAGATACAAATTATGACTCCCTCATGTCAGATCAGTAAGGTTATTATTAACTTGTCACACACTTTCCATCTTGCCCATTGTCAGCACTATCATTATTCAAGTTAGAACACAGTGTCACGAAAATAGAGTGCAACAAATTTGTAGTCTGAGCTTGATGAAGATGGTCAATAAGGATACTGTTGTGAGATATAGCCAGATGCAACCAAGTAAAAGCCATGTCACAAAGAAGGCCAGTGCATTGTTGCCTACTATAGAAAGCTTTAAAGGAGTGGGGTCTGAATATTTTAGTCAAGGTGCTCCCTGGTATTGAACGCACAGGTCTCCAAAAAAGTGCAAAAAAAGAAGAAATTATAAAAATTCTATTATAGAAAAAAGGTATTGTCAAGATGGCTAATGTTATAATTTATAACAGATAATAGGATAAGAAATCAGGCTATAATCTTCATCAAGAAGCAGCACATACAAGCTTCCTCAGGGCAGAGACAACATTTGCAAACCCCTTAGTAGAATAACAGATGCCTTCTCAGGTAGCATGTGAGTGATGGCCAAGTGGCTATGTCACAAGGTGCTTACATCAAATATAGATAAATGGAAGGGCAAAGTGCATTATGATGTTTACATGTAAGTGTAGTATTAGTTCCAATGCATACCTCATCAGTGTTTGCTAAAAAAAACATGTTTCATGCTTTTACACTTATTTTATTTATATAGCTGTACTGAAATACATTTTCCTCATTCAGTATTTTTTGATAGTAGAATGCTCTTTGGTACATACAAACTTCATATCCATATGAAATGAAATGGCATCTTGCTCTTGTGAATTATGTTGAATGTGTCTGATGTAATTAACTGATGTTTGACCCTAAAGTAAATATTGGACATGTGTCATGTGTTACATTCTGATTTTGTAGTTTTAATTTGGTTTCCATCCTTTATGTTGTGTTGAGATACATCTTTACTGGCATACTTGAGTTTTACTTTCTCTACAGTTGCCTGTTGCAGAAAACAAAGGATCCAGACAGCCAGGAGTTGTGTGTGTCTGTTCTGAAATTATGGAGGGTTATTTGTTGTGGAAACGGTATGTAATTATTGAGTTACACTTCCTTTTCTGTCTTTGTCCAAGTAGCAATTTCCTCTCACTGAGTTAGCAGGAAATAAAAATAAAAATTAAGTAATTGAAATACTTATATAATCCTCTATAATTGCATTGTGTTATTACTGCACAGCTTGTCAATGTGATACTTGCACCTTCTCTTTTGTCAAGCCTTTATTTGCACAAGCTGTGTGGGCACATCAACTGTTTGTGCCAACTGTGATCATTTCTTTAAACGGCTATTCACGTGTGTGTGTGTTAATACCATATGAACAACAACGCATTTCTTCCGTATCAACACAAGTACAGCGTTCATGTAATTGGGTTTATGGACTAGGTTGTTGTTTCTTTGGGAACACAACACAGTACTGTGTTCAGTGAGCTCATTTTTTCATTCATGTTTTCCTTTTGCTTTCAGATGAAAACCAGAAAATGTTGATGACATGCCCAGTCACCAGACGGTCCATTGTTTACTTGGTAACATCAGAGCATGTTGCTGTGCAGGAAGAATGCCTGGCATTAATATGTTTGTACTCACAGATGCCACATGGCAGACGTTTGGCCATTGACAACCTGGATGTGCACATGTAAGACATTTATTTATGTTGTCCATTAGATGCAACTAATGAGAGCAATAACATAGCTGGAGTAAGCATATACTAATAGGTAGACAGAGATGGTAGGCTTACTGTATGTTCTAATGAGCCAAATCATTTTGTAACCCTTTTTCCTTTATCCCTTCCCATCCCTATGCTTTTTGCATTTCACATTGTTCCCTTTCTAATGAAATCAGTCCAGGGGCTTTAGGTCAGCCCTGGGCCATTTGTTTGTGATCGTTAGTCAAACTGCCATGTCCATTTAATGAGATTTCAAGACATATATTATTCACCATTGTTCTGGGACATACAGTATTATCAGCTGCAGCTGATTGGATTTTCAGAGGATTAGGAAAAAGTAATACTATTGCTCCTTTTTGGCATTATTATAATACTGATATATTATTCTTTCTATCCTCTTTCTCTCGCTCTTCTTTTTCCTCTCTTGTTCTTTATCTTGCTCTACTCTTAATCTGGATCTAAAGGTTAGTGAGGAACCTCATGGCGTGCATCTCAAAGCCAAAGCAGCAGCAGGAGAACACAGCAGTCAACATTCTGGAGAACTTTGCAGCAGAAAACAAGTATTACTGATATGCAGCCTAACTAAAACACCACAGTTATTCCAGTTATTAGTATATCCTCACACCTTAGAACATGTTGAATTTGATCTCTGGACGAGGAAATACATATTTTCAGATACAGAATTCAGAATATGACCCACCAGATAGTCCATTTTCCTCCCACACATCCTATCCATGGATATTAAAAGCATTTTAAAATCCATTGTTGCATCATGTCAGGAAGGGTCCACTGAGAAATTGAAAGTGTGACATCTTTAATAATTCAATAAGTGCTATCCAAATGTTTATGTCAGTTGAAAGCAAAAGGCCATTCTCAACCTGTTTTTCTCTTGGTGCCTCCATGAAAACAAAACATGAAAGGACAACCCAGGCTCTCCAACACAGCAGGAAATAAGTCGAAGTGTCAAGCAGCGAAATGGGGAGATCAATTCTCCCTGTCTATAGCTCAAAGAGAGTTACTGTATTATACTGTATATCCTACAGAGGTTTATCTTCAGTGTAGAGGCTCAGCTGGGTCAATGTTGGGCTTTCAAGGATATTTTTGGAGTAAAAATGAATACACTACACAACAGGTCCAAATTTCACATTGATTCCGAATCTTACAAATCTCTCTATATACAGTCTGGGTCTCTGGTGGTTTCTGATGCACTATAGGCACTTATTTGTTTAATAGGGGAAGGCCTTTAACCATTGTGCGTATGTATGGTGGGTGGTAATGGCGCAGTGCATATGACACATGCCTTTGGTGTGGGAGATCTGGATTCAGTTCCCACTGCGATACATCAACCAATGTGTCCCTGAGCAAGACATTTGTTGACATGGAGCAACTTGACCCCTAGTTGCTCCAGAGGCGTGCGGCCTCTGACATATGTAGCAACTGTAAGTCGCTTTGGATAAAAGCGTCAGCTAAATGACATGTAATGTAATGTATAGATATATACAGATATACATATTATGTATCTTACATGTATATCAGATATATCTTTCAAATACTTTTTCTTACAGATTTTGCATTCTTCTAAGGGACGTGTTGACAGACTCTGTTATTGTGCCATTCACAAAACTACTGGTAAGATATGTACTGTAGATACAAAGTTTCATATTGATTTACGGTATGCGCTGAATATGTATCAGTGTGTTTATGTGTGTGTGTGTGTGTGTGTGTGTGTGTGTGTGTGTCTGTTTTCTTCATTTTTTAGAGTAATATAAGCAAGTCCAATCAGCATGTCCTTGCATCACTGATATCAGTTATTGGCTGTCTGGCTCGAGATGACGTCATCTGTCACAGTTTTGCTCATGATCAAGAATGTTGGAAGGCCTTTGTGGAAGCCATTGTTAGTATCTTCACAGACTGGAGTCTTTGCATCGACAAGTACAAATCACTTGTTCACTGAGTTGAATTCAGATGCCACAGCACTTAATTATTGTTAATTACTATACTATAAATATAAATACAAGACGTACAACACCACAGTATAGTCTGAATGACACAATTAGACAATTTATGTAGTCTGTTTTGGCTATTATGAAAATGTTTAGCTGGTTTTTAAACTCACTATGCATTTAATTCAATGTAGCTTATGTTGGCTGTCATTGCAGAGGCAGTGCAGTGCATGTGAATGCAAAGAGGTAATTTACCCTATGCTTGGTTTGATCATCAACCTTTCGGCTATCACCTCTCCAATCATTCAGGTAAGACAAGTGATGTGTGATACTTACCTTGCCTGGGGTGTCAGTTATGCATGGCTATGAGTGCAAAAATCAACTTCTGTCCTTATCTCTTGCCGTCTTAATAGTGGGCACTGTATTAACTGATGTAACGATGATACTGTATCTTAGGTTGAACTGAATTGTCATTCAGGGTGGGGCCACCTTAAAAGAATTATATGTTTTGACACAAGATTCACTCCACACCACTTCAGAATATACTGTATTGTAAAAAGCATTTAAAGCCAATGGACAAGGGAAGAAGAGGGAGCCATGATGTGTGATGTCACCTATTCAGAGATGAAATGTATGTGAAAATTGGTTTAGCCACGTTTGCTCTCCTTTCTGTAGGAGCATGCTGTTTCACTCTGTGACTGCTGCCTGGGCCTGCTGAGGGATAGTGACGGAGGAGTCATAACTGTGAGTGAACCTTACTTTAGCACTTCACTACAGTACTCAGGAGGGTTGAAAATCCCTTTACCCCGATTTTCCACCAGCTTTCCGAACGCAGGGCGGCTCGCGTGAAATAGGCCTAGTGCGTTTTTTGAGCGGAGCAGAGAGCCGCTTCACCAACGCTTCTGGGACGCGCCGTGACGCGGGTGCTGAAATATCAAACATTGACTTGAATGGCCGCGATTGCTCGTGGGGGTCGCGGTGCCTCCGGAACGCAGCGCAGACGCGCCCGGTAGAAAAACACATCATATACTGTATGTACAGTAGTTGCTTCACTGTATCATGACTGCCATTCTGGTTGTATTACCGTGTCGGACCAAGAAAGGTTTGAAAAATATTAGTACTGAGAAAGTTTTACAGTTGTTGAAAACACTTGTTTAAAACTTTCTCTTGTTTGTTTTCCAAACTTCCATACATCCTATAGGGCATAAAACCATCCTTTCAGGTAACTAGACGAAAATAAAAGACACGTGTCTTGAGTAATGGGCCTTTTCTTGTGAGCACACTGGCAATGTGCCCCAAAAGGTGGAATCAGCAATCCATAATGTTCAGAAGATTGTATATATGTGTCATTACAGATGATTAAAACTTCAGCTCCAGGTGCTGTTGTCTGTGCTAATGGCTGTTATAGCAGTTTCACACTGCCTATGCAATGCCCTCAGAGTCCCACACTTCCAACCATCTGTCACGTTCCTCAGTTTTAGTGCGCACTCACTGCGTGGCTGGAACTTTTTCTTCATTGTCACCTGATTTCAACATTTTTATTGAATAACCTGAAAGTTTTTCTCTGGTCTTGTCTTATCTTGACTTCACTTTCCTCTCTAATACATCATAATGATAACAAAGCCCTAAAGCCCAAAATATTGCTGCTGGGCTGTTTTAAAATAAAACGTATGTCCATTTAGGTTTAGCTTTCTTGAGAGGAAGATTAAGGACCATGCATGCGTGAGCCAAGGAGTGTTAGAAACTACCTAGTTTGTCCATGCCATTTACTGCTATTGTAGTCACTTTGCTCCAACCGTGAAAGAAAATGCCACTCTAGTAAACAATTTAGTAAACATTCAAAGACTAAGCCACTAGGAAGCAAAAAAAACTCCAAAACAAGCTAACAGACACACAGCCTAACATATAGTATTACTGCCGTAAAAAGTTGGCCAGCAAACAAATTCCTTTTAACAAACATGAAGCAACAATATAATCACATTGGAGCTGTAGTTGGAGTATGTGGTAGGCTCTTAACTCGGATTTGGTCACGTGATATGATCGTTTTGCAATATTGCCCACCTCTACTGGGGAGGCAGTGCACAGTGGGTATTCAGTATTCTGGGAAAACTACGCTTCCATTCTCTTTGTCTCCAGAGCTGGTTTTCTCTCTGCTAGCTTTCTTTCTCCCACAGAAGTTTTCTCTTGATCCTCTGCTATCCTGTCTGCTTTTCCCATACCTATTTCGTCTTCTACATTTCTCTGTCCTCTATTATCTCCATTTCTAATGCCAACATTCTTCTTTGTCTTCCAGAGAGCCACGGGTGTGCTGAGCACTGTCCTCCCGCAGTCCCCTGAGGCCATTCAACATGTTATTCAGGGGAATGTGGTCCGGACCATGCGCAGGCTGCTAAAGGTGCATAACTGTACATACTGTACAGCACAAGTATCTGTGCTGTACATACTGTACAGCACAAGTATCTGTGAAAACATCAACACTAATTTGTATTTTACTTGTGGAAGGATATTCTATTTCCCAACCATCTTTAAATTGATGCATTATTCTTAGAACGGCCCATGGCGACATATACCCTTAAACATTCCCTGTCATGATCTAAAGACATGATGAAAACATGCTATTGAAAAAAACAACTACTTTTGTATAACGTTCTGTACTTATATTAACGTTTCTGAATGGGATCAATATTTGGAGTATGTATTCTTCTACTAATTCCACTACAGTTTATTTTTTGTCGGCATGATGTTAGAGTTTACAAATATACATTCAAATTGTTTAATGTCTTGTTGATTTTGTGTCTGCCTACCCAGGGAACAGGGCAGACTGCCACTAAGTACGCCATTAAGACTCTGACTGTGTGCACTGCTGCCAGTCACTCGGCACGGGAGGAACTGGTGAAGTCTGATAAAAGTGAGAAATGACTGACGTGTTACCATTTCTTTTACAAGCTCTTTCATTAGTTTATGAATAATATTTTAGGGTCGACGTAATATGCAATTGAAGTATATGTGTGTGTGTCTACATTTGTATGCATACTGCATGAATGTGAGTGCACTGTACAGTACGTATATCTGTTGATTCCCATGTCATTACACGTGTGTTTGTTATTAATTCAAAAATGCTATTCCTTTCTTATTCCCTATACATTTATCATTCTACACAGAGCTGTCTATTTTACGTCATTTGCTGGGTTCAAGCCTTGATGAGATGGTGTTAGGAAATGCAGCCCTGTGCTTGGCCCACTGCTTTGAATTGGAGGGAGTTGCCAGGACCCTGCTGGGCACTGATATTGTGCTGCTGCTGCTGCGCCACGCTGCAGGGGACGCTAAGAGGACAGCTGTGCGTCAAAATGCAGCGATTGCTCTGGGGAAGCTGTGTCGATCTGAGCCCAGGTGCCCTCTCACCTCACTCTATAAACCACATGCTGCTGATTACATTCCAGAAACTAGCCTGAATGAGCATTGATAGACAAGATGAAATGCCTCACTGAAATGAGAGAGTGCTGATAGTGATGTTTTGGCTCTGGTCACACATTAGGCAAATGTATTGACTTCAGGCTGACCTGAAATATTCAAAGGTATTTGCATCTCAAAGTCAGTATTCAGACATTGCTTATTATATTTTTTTTATATTGTGCATGTGGTGACTAATGTGTGACTAACCTCACAAACAGTAAAAGCCATAACATCACCACTTTTCTCTTAATATTTGCAGTTGGTTAACTGGTTAATCATGATGGATAGGCTGACAGCCAGCAGCAGATTAAGTCATGTCTTTACTGCACTGAATGCATTTTTAGATTCTGTTTTGACTTCATATTATTGGTCTCAGGTGTGTTGAGGATGTGTTGATCTTTAGTTCACACAAGTGTTGTTTCTTGAGTGTCACCACACTGAACACACTGTCACTGTGCTTTCTTTTAATAAGCTGCTTTCTTCAATTCCAGACATGTGAACAAACTTCGAGAACTGCAGGGCCTTGAGATCCTGCACTCCTGTATGAAGCTCATCACATGAACTTTTGTTTGGGCTTATTGGGGAAAACAAAAATCCACAAAAGAACACCAGTCCTGGTATCATAAAATTTAATAATTATTGTCTTTTCTTTTTTTTTTTTTTTTTTACTTTTTTTCGTTAATTTAGATTCCAATCTATATATATCATTTTTAAATTATATGGATTTTTTTTGCTGTGTTGAGAAGATTCAAAGATTTATTTCATTTGAATAAGATTGTGCTCCTAATTGCTTCATCTACATAAACAAGGTCATAAACATAAGCAATGTTCTTGGCTGTCCTTATTTTTCTTATTTGGTCGTGCTTTTGTGAAAAACACTTGTGTATAGAGGTGCATGTGCAGTCAATTTGATCAGGGTCAGTTATATACGGTGGCCGACAGGGGCAAACGAACTGCAACTTTATGAAACACAAGCAAATTAAGAAAACATCTTCATTAATTTGACAACACATGCGCAGCATTTAGCAAACACGCTGCAAATACACACAACACAACCAAATACACAAACACGCTGCAAATACACACAACACAACCAAATACACAAACACGCTGCAAATACACACAACACAACCAAATACACAAACGCGCTGCAAATACAGAAATGATGCAAAAAGAAAAGCACACGTGTTTCATTAAGTTCTAGTGCGTTTGCCCCTGTCGGCCACCGTCGTTATAAGATTAGAATATCATTAATATTTTATAGCAGAAAATATTTGTCTGAATACTAAATTCTAAATATATGACATAATACACTGCTAAATCAAACAAGAGTTTGCTTATACAGTGATACAAACGGTAATTGCTGGATTGAGAAGGACTGATATTGATCAGGCAGCATTAACATACTGATGGGATTTGAAGTGAGCCACGGATAAGAGGTTTAAGGCTTTTCATAGGGGCATTTACTCATCCGTCTCTTATTTACCATGAGGCTGTATATATTACTAATAAAAAAACTACTGTGTATGGATTCTCATGATTACAGTACTGGAAGGACAAATCATTTTGAAATAAACTAATTTGCATTTTATTGCCAATGTTTACATTTAGACTAAGTTGGAGGTCTGCCAAATTTGCATGTCTTTGAAATATGAGGATTATTTTAAACTCACAGAGAGAGCTGTGTCCAGGAATTTCATGTGGAATTTTCTTTGCTGTGTGACAACAGCACTAACCACTGCACTACAGTGCTGCTCTCACTATTGAATGTTGAGCCCAGCCACTATTAGAAGGTCAGAGCTATAACTCTGCTAGCATAATGTTTTGCACACCCATTGGAACTGGAATATTTGCTTTCACCTTAGCTACACTATATTATGAAAAGGTCTGAGGATGTGATTTTAGGGGACTGAGAGCGTGTTTGTGGGTATAGGCTATGTGCAATTTCGCACCAACCTGCGATTGGAAAGTTTTTGTGGAAAAGGCTGGCATCAGCAATGTTGAAAACAGATTGTTTTTAGACCTTAGGCCATGTTGAGTTTTTAGCCATGATAGTGACGTAGTTCTAGGGATGACAATGACAATACAGAATATGGTATTTTGTTGCAACTCACTTTAAGTAGAAATTAATCTCAGGTTTGTCATACAAAGTTTCAGTTCCCTAAAAATGACTTCTCGAATCACTGAGTTAAAGAGCAGATGAGAAGGTATACCCTAATTCTTTAGAAATAATGTCAGTAATGTTAGCACTAATCTGTGCCACTTTCAAAATAGTTTAATAATACCATAGTTAAACAATAAATGAGTACATTAAATTATATTTTGTTACACTGTAACATCTTTTGTACCTGTCTACGCAGTACCTGCAGTGACTGTAAAAGGAACAGTTACAGAGAAATCTAATCCACGTATAAATGAACTGCAGAGGACAAAAGCCCCCTATAAGGGATGACACCATCTGTGCGCGTCTGCAAACAACTGATACCTTCTGCTCAGTTGGATTAAACAGTAAGAGCACGTATTCACTGGGGCTTGAATGATCGTAAACAAGACTGAACAGAAATGAGGTTTTACTGTTCCACACTAGGATTTTTCCTGCTTACAGGTATGTGCTTATTTTGTGTGTTTATTTTTGTAGCTACAGTAATTACCTATGTAATGTTCCAACTCATTTGTGCACCTGCTGGTAAATATTCAATGAATAGATAGACCTTTCATTTCTTAATTGAAAGTACTTTCACAGTTTTCAGTTATGAGATGTACAGCCCTGAAAATAAATGTTGTATTGGCGTATCTACAAACAGTGACATATGAGGACCTTTTTCTGGATTCTCCCTTATTTTCTTTCTCATAAATATAAATATAAAAGGATTTTACCTGCAGTTTACACTTAAAGTCACAAATAGCAGCTAATATATTTGTCCTTTTCACTTTGACGTATTGCATGCAAAAACATTTATAAATATTTTCTACTAATTGTGTGGAATGCCACAAGAACAAAAATAAACAACTTCACAGAGTAAAATGTTTAAGTAAATTTGTAGGTCTGCCTCCCACCGTGGCTGATTACTACTTGGTCTTATCAATACTGTAAAGAGAAACTTCTCACCACATACAGCTGGGTTAACATAATTAGTTTCTTTTCCTCCCGCACAGTCTTTGATCATTTCTTCTGTTTTAATATAGCATCTTGTACAATACAGGTGTTGTCATTATCTAAATTGATAACTGACATGATCAGATGTGAAATTGCCTACACAAATTCATTTAATTAGAAAACTGCCTAATATTAGTGCTACAATAAACAGTAAAACATCTCAAACTCAAAGATGTTATTTCATGGCCATCAATCACACACTGTGGGGTGTGAACATCATTAACTTTTTTTCCCTTTACTTTACATCTGCCACAACAGGGTTCAAATTATTAAATGTACCCTGTGGAGGTTTAAATGTAAACCATCTGTTTTGCTATCTGTCAAACACATTGCAGTAATCATTTGCAAAACATTTTTTTAATGTTTATGCAAACGCTTCTTCGGTTTCTTCTCCTTTTTTAAATTTATGCAGCACTAGATTACTCTACCGCATGTGAAATTACTCATGTTGATAATATTTTTCATCTTAGCATCACTCCTACTGCCTACCAACGGACTGTACTTTATACTGTAGCTGTAATGATGCAGATGCAGACATCTAAAAACACTGCCTAATTAGTAAGCATCCTAAATCATCAGCTTACACTCTTTCCAAGTGTCCACAATCACTGAGGGAGCACAAATTAAGTGGCGGCAAGACTGCTCCTTCCAATCATCAAAACAGTGTTAGAGACGCATCCAATCTCTTCTTGAGCTAGTAGTTTATGAAGCAACCTGACTGCCATTACAGCCCGGCTGTTAGACACTGAAAAAGAAAGGGAGACCACGATCGTAGTCTGCTAAAGAAATGCTTTTCATTTTAAACAAACAACAAAACGATCAAAACAACGTATAACCCAGCCAAGAATAAGGAAACAAACTGAAGTAGCTGACCATGCCTGGTCGAGCCCACCCAACTCCTGACAAGAGCCAGATAGCTTCCAGACCCAGATGTAGCTGGATCAGTGCAATCTGCACCTGTAACACAGCAATCAGAGACCCATGGCCTATAGAAATGCAGATGACGAATTTCATTTCTCTGTGAATAACAACAAAGGCATGTTTAACTTTATATGTGTAGAATATCACCGCCCTCTGCCAGGTACTTACACACATCCAACATAAATAGACAATGATTCATATACCATGAATATACAGTATTACGCAACTCCTAGTTGATTCTCTTATAACCCAGCAAATAGCATTAGCAAACCTGTTAAATTACTGGGACTAATTTGAGTAAATGGTAAGGTCTAAACATTTTATCTCTTGAGATGTAGTACATGTGACAGAAACAGCATGGATCTACAATACAACTCAATTTAGTTTTATGCTACATGATACTTTTAGGAAGGACAGCTTTGCTCGGGAAGAAATTTGAGTGACGTGTGTTGTTTTTTCTCTTCGTAGTCTGGGCAGAAAAAGAAGATTTCCAAGGTTACCACACAGAACAAACAAAAGGCACAACTGTCACAAAAGATCTGCTTTTGAAAAAGGAAAACACAATTGGTCATGGCAAGGAAGCAATACCTACTGAGAATATACATCAGCACACTGCAGTGGCAGCGACTGCCAAGTTTCCAGAGGCGGTCGTGTTTGACACCAGACCAACAGCATTTTATGAGAGAACACAAATCACAAAAGCATCGGCTATAATTGCGTCAACGAGCGGTTTTGTTTCTAGAAATGGGCAAAACTCTCCATTAGATACAAGAATTCACACTAAATCAGCAAACCCGTTGATTTCTAATTATGACAAGGTCGTTTTCGCTTCCTCACAAGCTGCATTTGAATCAATGATGAATGGCACCTCCGAGCCAGCGGCCTATTTGTCCACAGATGCATTGAAAGCCTCTCTTTGGCTTCACACTCTGCTTGATAACAGGAATCAGAGAAACACTGACTCTGTTACTCTCACATCTGCTGACAGAGGGCCGGGAGCTCCAATCCTATCTGCATCTCATTCTCGTGTAATTGATAACCTGGCTGTGCTGCGTAATGACAATAATGACAAACAATCTCAAGTCAAGGACGCTAAGGGGATTTCAAACCTGGAAAGGAATGAGTATCCGTTTGATACAGTGCAATCCATCTTCCGCAGCGATACAGCAGAAGATTCAGTGAGAGGAAACACCTTGACAAACTTGTGTTTGACCTGCCAGAAAGATGGAAGAGCGGTGTCCACTGAGAAATCTGTGGCTCTGCCTGCACTGTCACCCGATGGCTCATCATACTCTCTTAGTGTAGAGGGGCTCGCTTTAGATTTCAGTCCATTTACATCCTCATTACCCAGTTTACACCCTCAAGTGGGACAACAAGAAGACATTCTGAACAGAGAACTCAGTCAGCAAAACATTACCACACATTCCAGTTTTGCTGTGAGGGAACAGCTGGTTTACAACCCGATACTTCCTCCTTTATCCTACAATAAAACTGTGAATCATAGTCAAAGCATTTTGAACGACTCCCAAATCAAATCTTTTCTCTTAGATACAGGAACGGTTGCATTTGACACACGGTCTCTTGCTGAGATGTCATCAGCAACACAAAAAGACACCAAGAAACAATCGGGGCACACCTCTTCAAGTGAAACCTTAGTCACAGAGAGACAGATTTCAACAACCCCAGCGCTTTATCGCTCATCAAAGTCACTCTATACTGTGAGGAAACAAGAGATGCTTGGAAAAAAGGTGAGCATCGGGGACCCGCATTCAAAATTGATTTATTTCAGTAAGCTTAATAAAAATGCTTCCCACAGTCTCTCAACAAACTTCAAAAATGTATTTGTCCAAAACCAAACTTTGGACTTCAGCAGCGGGTCAGTCAGCAATTCGACTGATGTCGCTGAAACTCCCACCAGCACTCAGAAAAGTGTTTTTCCAGAAGGTAGTGATCAAAGCGCTGAATCACATCCAACTCAAAGAATGAGATCGATCGAAGCTTCCAGTGCACTAGCATCATTCAGCCTTAGTAGGCCAAGCACTTCTGCAGTCAAAAATCCTGAGTCTCACACTCTGACAGGTAGAGCTGATTCTTTGATCTCTGTGGCGAGGAGCCAAACAACAGCTACACTAAGCTCTAAGACCAAAGAACCCATATTAACTTTGTTACTAAAGAATTCTGCCATCAAGTTTACATATGTAACTACAGAGAGACACCCAACAGACAAACATGATTCTCAGACATTTAACACTGTAAACAGCATTGTTAAACAGTCTTTTGTTGATCCCTCAGGACCAGCGAATGAACCACAAACTCCAACCTCGTCAACAAGAAAAGTTGTTGTGCCTGTGAAGTTGTTTTTTTCCGAATCAAGACGGGACCTTGATGATGACGTGTCCATGTTGACTCTAACAACACTATCAAGCCGGTTACTCTCTGAAAGACTGACAATGAGCGCACCTTTAGGAAGTCAATCAAAAATCACTCAGGAGAGGACGTTTGATGTTAGCAATGATAACCATGAGGCACCGACACAGCAACCTTTTGTAAAATATAACAAGGATTTAATCACAGATGCACTAATAGTCCACAATCTAAAGCCGGGAGATAAAAATGAGCAGGTGTTGACTGTAGTTGCAGAAGATGAGGACAAAGAGATTATCAAGATAGAGGGCAACCAGGGTGAAGGAATTAAAGAGACAAAAGACATACTAAAGTTGCTGAAAGAAAAAGAGAGCAGGGACGATGAAAAGTTGGTAAACAAAAGAGAAGAATTATTGAGATCAGATAAGACGGACAGCGGGAAACAAGAAAGTATAATTAATACTGGAGTAGAGATAAATCGAAATACAGAGCGAGAGGAGGATAAAATGGCAGAGCAAGAGGCCAAGACAAGTAGAGAGGAAGGTGGAGGGACCATAAGAGACGAGGATGTAACTTTGAGAAAAGACAAAGATCCAAGACAAGGGGGAGTAAGAGACGCAGGTGCTGAAGAAAAAGCTGTGACAAAGACTTCCACCAAAGATGTAACTGAAAAACAGAGAGAGTCTTCGACGACGATAGGAGCAGAGGCTAGAAGAGAGGTAGAAGCGAGTGAGGAAGACATTAAACACAACAGAGAAATTGGGAGAGAGGACATGACAAATGTTCCCCTTGGACCTACTACTAATTCCAAAGAACATTACAGAGACAAAGGGAACACTGTTACAAACCTGTCTTCCTGCCACAGTTTGATTAAACAGCTGCGAGCCCCTGAGCACAAAGGCATTCATCCAGGGGAAAGTATTGCAAAAATTGTGGAAATGACCAATAAGCCATTTTCCTACGAAGTGACAAGCAATCACAGACCACTACACTCAACAATGCAATCCCAGAGCCCGAAACTATCAAGAATGACATCTTTTCCCAAAGAGCCACACACAGAGATTAAACACAGGGCTATGCTTACAAAGCATGGAGCTACGTCTTCACGTACTAAAGAAAGTACTCAGAACAAAGTTTTTGAGTCTATGTTTTCTGTCACTGCTGTACCAAAAATTGTCCCACAACTCTCTCACGCATTTGGATTTAGCACTTCAAAATCTAGCGATGCGTTGAAGCCAACAATTTCCCCGCACAGCACTGCAACTAAATCAGCTCATCCTGTACTAAAAAGTAGCAGTAATATGCTCAAACAACCCACCACCCCACGACTGGCAATCACAACAGAGTTCCCGAGAGCTCAGCCCCACTTTACAGCAAATAGCTCTACTCTCAGCGTATCAATTATTCACAGCATCTCAGATCATAAATTCAGTACTTTGGTTTCGAAAGAAAATTCACTTTTACAGACTACGAATGAGAGAGAGCAAGCGGCACACATTATACCAGCGCGTATATTTGATTCTAGTGTCAAGGACCCTTTAAACTTGAACATGATTAAAGAAGTAAATACATATACTTCAGTGAATCCTGCTCCGATCCAGCAGATGTATAATTACTCATCTACCAGGCCAGCCATAGCCTCAGCCCTGTCATCTGTGGCCCACACCTCCATAGGCCAGCCTCACCAAAGGCGATCTGCCCCTCAGACAAGTCAGTCCCCCTCTTCAATCTTTAACATGTCTTCAGGCCAGCCATGCTCATTTAAACTGTTAGAGAAGACAGCCCATTCAGATGCTCTGCATGCTCCTGTTGATGATAATGAGCAGAGATTGGTGCAGACCCTAATGGCATCGATGAGCCCTAAAGCAAATAACGATCAATTTCCTCTCAGCAACATGTCACCGCTGCCAAATCTCATGCTGTTTGGAGATGACAGTTTACCTGGCACCCATAGCCTAATGGGGCTAACAAGATCGGCTTCAGAAAAAGAAATATTGAGGCACAACTCTGACAGTGAATATGCAAATAGCGGAAGTGGCCATTCGGAGTCCTTGTTAGGGACTGCTGATGAGGAAAATGAAACTGAGGAGAATGACAGTGTGCTAAAGATGTTGACCGTGGGAGTTACAAAGCAGATGGCAGAGAGCAAAGATGAAAAGAACAGGTCCCCTTTTATAGCACAAACCATTGACAGGAGTAAACACCATGCTAGTACCACTGAGGAACTCAACTATTTGTCTGTATTACAGACTGGGAAACAAGCACTAAAAAACACTAATGATGACAAGCGCAATGACCTGTTCAATGCAGATGGCAGTGGTGATGCAAACAATACAGTGAAAACTACCCTTGAGAATAATCATCTTTCCCAGTTAGAAGGTTATATTGAAACAAGCACTCAGCCCATCATGTCTGCAATTCAGATCACTCACAAGATTGACCAGGCAATAGATGAGGATTTTCTGCCTGATACAAATGATTTTGCTTCACTTGTGCTTGACGCAAATGATCGAACTGTCACCACTGCATTTGTTGAGTCAGATAGTCTGCCCAAAATACCCCAAATACAGGCTAATGATGTGACGAGCATTGCTATTTCTGATATTAAGCTTAATGCAACTGAAAAGCAACATGACCCTTTCACACCACAGGCCACTGCAGGTGACAATGCTCCCCCTGACCCACAAATTAATTTAGGAAGTCACCTTAAGGTCCACAACATATCCACACAGCAGATTGCTGACCGGATTATTAATGTCACTTCTGAATTTCAGATAACCAATACTAAAACCAATGATTTTTTGTCTCTGGCACCAACTGCTAGTGCAAGTGGTCTCATTGTCTCCACAGAAGCTCATGAATCAGCGCTGACTACTAGTGAGAGTGTGCAATTTGTTATTACAAAGTCATCTCAGGCTGCACAAGCTGAACGTATGGTACAGTCCAATAGTCATACTGAGCCTTTGTCGCTGAGAGAGCCTCCCACAACTGCCACTATTGGCAAACCCCCCCCTGCTGTGAGAAGAACAAACACAACAGAAAGACAGAGTGTAGAGCAGTCTGTGCGTGAAATTTCTGTACAGGCGATCAAACAAAACCAGCATGTCCCGCCTGGTGTGCTCGCAATAACACGTCCTATCAATGACCTGGGGAAGAGTGTTCAAGGTTTGCTAAAAGCCGCTCACAGAGCTAAAGGGGTACATGACACAACGTCTACTATGGTGAAAAGAGTTGAAAATTCACCATTTAAAGATATCACAACAACAATGACAACAAGGACTGCTTTTGAATCTAAACATCCTAAACATGAGATGACTCCTACAGTACATAGGTTGGACAGAGCAGACCAACATAAGAAACAAGCCTTACCTGAAAAGATACTTGGGGCTGTGATTGATTCTGTACCACCTAAGGGGATCTTGCCTACAGAGATTTGCTGCACTAAGTCAAGCGTGACAACTGAAACAGGTGAGATTGATCATATCGCTCTAGAGACGATGTATAAAACACAGGCCGGAAACACAGCAGGAGATCATTTAAATGCAGTGCACAGTCCTGACACAGAACCAGAAAATGGCAACTGTAGCACTGACCGTCCTGTACCTGGAAAGGCTACACCACAGGCCACCAACCATGCAGTGCTTTCACCAGCCACCAGTAATTCTGACCATGACCACGCCACTGTTGAAGAGACTACGTCAAAAAAGGCCAAGAGTTTGACAGTTGAAACATGGAGAGTACTTTTTGAAACTGATCATTTGGAGAGCAGTGGGGAACTTGTAGAGAAAACAATACAAATACACTCTCACAGAGAGACCTCTAAAACTCAGGAGGCTGTTGCAACAGAGGTCACTTTATCTGAAGCAACTACTGCACATAGCACTGTAAAGACTACGGAGTGGACACTGCTCACTGAAAAAAGTATAAAAACACAATTAAATAGAGGAGCAGCCAAAGCTGAGATATTTGAGGCACAAAATGCCACCAGGTCAGCGCGTGCTGTGGCTAAAGAAGAGCCAGGAGTACAAAAGTCTGGGCGCAGGCTGTTACTGCCAGAGTCTGAGTCAGAGCTGCCAAGGCTCAAACACAGGAGACAGACCTCACCTCATCTTTATCTCTCTGGGTAATCTTATTGTATTATTCCAGCATTATCTATTAATCATGCTTTAACAAATTAAAGAACCATACTGGTGATTTTGCACAAATTATGCTATTAAGTAGATCATCCATCACAGTGAACTGCTTTCTACGTTCCCTTAATTGTTATAGTCTCATGGTAATGCATGTTATGAGCAGGTGCAGTTCTGAAAATGCTTCCTGATGATGCATTTAGGCCACTCCTAAATCCAATATTGACGAGTCTGCTGCTTATAAGCATTAACATTGTGAGTTGCCATGGTGCTCGGGGATCAAAACTGGAAGAAAAACAATATAACATGGATATCGTGAACAGGTTTGTGAATTTAGTCATTTTTTAGCCGCTCTTGGAACGGCAATGTAGGCGAGTTGGTCAGTCCATAACCTTGGCAATCCCTTAACTTTTCATGCAGCTTTTTTTTTAACCAGCTCTTTGGTCTTTGGATTTTCACTAAATACTTGCAAAAGTCATGGCTTTGTAGAGTGCTAATTAGCAATTGTTAGCATGTTAACACACTAAACAAGGCTGGTGAATATGATACATGGTAAACATTATAACTGTTAGCTCAAAGCACCACTGTGTGGCTTAAGACTGTGGATTCTTGTTTACATTGAATACGATGCTGTTTGGCAGCTAATCTGAATTGTCAGAAATCCAGGATCCAAGCAGTGAAATCATTCACTGTGATAGATTACATCTCAGCAAGTTTCAGTTCTCCAGAGTTGATTTTCATTGTACAGCAAAACAGATGGAAACTAATTGCTGCCTGGAGGGTAAGAAATTAATCTTAAACTTCTGCTAAAACATTAACTTTTTTCCATGGTCAGCAGTAATATAACATATGGACCTGTATGTACATACCATTGTTTTATATTTCCAGTGTAACAGAAGTTTCAGATGATCTGTGTGGCAGTGGGAACTACACAGCAGAGATGAGTCTGAACCTAGGTGGAGGTGTAGAGCCTGGGGATTCTGTGCCTGCCCTGGGGAACCTCAGAGTGGTTATCAACCTGAAGACAAACAACAGTCGGGTAAACCTCGAGGTCACCTCATGTTGCCTGTCCCCGACCATCCAGCCTGACCTCAGCAACTCTACCTGCTGCCTTTTCTCCAGGTACACAGGAAAGTAAAGTGAATGGGAAGAGGTTTTGTTGTTTTACGTTAAGAGGGGTAGTGTTTGCTGTGTTTATTTCAAGGTAAAAGGGCTTATTTCAGGCAAAAAGAAGCAGCTCAAAAATCTGTAATATTAAAAACTAAATATAGACGAGCAGAGGCAGCAAATACAGGATGTACACAGTGGGAAATGTACAGTACGTTTACTGATTTATGTGCAGCCATCTGGACTGTATTTCATGAAAAGAAAAGCATGCACTGAGTCTTTCCTAGTTGGCTTTTTTATTTTCAAATGCTTCTTCATATAATAGAAATTGAACTGAGGTTTTCAAAATAAATGGTAAAAACCTGACTTTTGGTTTTTATAAAAACATATAATAGGAGTGCATGCATGAATAATGCAACTTTTCAACCTATGTAACAGCCTCAACACAACCTAGCCAGACTGCCATTGCTTACAAACCTGTTTACTAGAGAAACAGTGTTATTATAATTCATCAATCAAGGGAGTTGCAGGTTCATTTCTAAGAGCTGAATATTCTCTGCTGGGTAAACAGAGGACCGCTGAAGGTTGATGGTGTTATCTCTGAGCCAGCATCACTCAGATAGATAGAAATTCAGTCTGCTCCTGCACACTTAGAAAGGCAGCGGTATAAATGCATCTAAAATATGTCAAACTGTGAATAGTCTGTTTGACTTTTACAGTGTATCTGAACAGAACACTTGTTAAAAAGTGTGAACACCTAGGACAAATCTTTTTAATATGTCTTCGAGGTAGAATGAAGAGAGACTGTAAAACATTTGTCACCCTGAAATCATAAAAGTAAACTTGCCATCAGCATACTGGTGAATACATTCTAGATGATAATGCTGAATTCAAATACATAACCTATTCACATTATGCAGCATGAGTAATGATACTAATCTGACAGCAACATTAAGTGAAAGCTGACCTTTACCAATGGTTTCATTTCGCTTAAACTTTCAGCTCAATATAAAATATGAATGGCAAGCTGCCTTTTTTCCTGCTTTCGTGGTTATTGATTAATACAGATTTAATGGCTTGTGACAGCCGTTTCACTTTTCCCGCAGGATATTCGAAGTTTTACCATTTTTGCTTTCCATGCAATAAGCAATCCTGCTATAAGGTTTTACTGTGTGTTTGTGTTGGGGCCTCAGGTTAGCAGCAGAGCCAGCGGGGATCACACTGCTGCCCAGTGCCCTGTCAACCAGTGCCAGCTTCACCATCAGTCTCTTCCAAAGGATTAATTACTCCGTAGTGTACCTACACTGTGATCTCAGTGTCTGCCTGAAGAACCAATCTGACTGTGAAAGGGTAAGACTGCAGTGGACGCATGGTGTAATCAACGCGAAAGGGCGAGAGAAGGAGCAGCTGAGAGTGATTTAAATTTAGTGACACGGGGTGTGACACTGTGAAAACAGATGAGGAGTGAACAGGTTGATGTAAATGGGTGGGGGGGGTGATGAACTGGAGAGAGGTAAATTAATATATGGCCGAATATGACTGAAAAACTAGGAAGAGAGGAAGGAGGATTATTTTCAAGTAAGAGGATACATAATTTTCCTAAATTAGAAGTGAAAAGGGAGAGTGCAGGGTTATTAAAATAGCCTGCCAGAGACCACATTCTTGAGTGAGATGTACTGACTCAGGCTGACAGCCAAAGACGCCCAGCCTAAACCATCTGTCATGTCATTTTGCACTCTAAAGGGGTCAGATAAGGTCTTTGTAAAGTTACAGAATATACTTGCAGCAAAGGACGCTGATACCAACTACTGTCTTCTGCTGCTGTGGGAACAAGGTCTCTGATTTATAAACTGAATCATCTGACAAATACACGTTATAGGGCAGAGGTGAAACTGCGGATAACCTCTGGAGACTCATTTTGATGTCTGCCTTTGTAGACCACTTCTACAGCTCTCTGATGAGGTTCCTAGTGTATCCTCATGTTTCAGTATCGACTGTGGGCAATGGTCAGTTTAAACGTTCTTCCACATAATCCGCAACTGTCTGTGTGCTTCCATTGATCGTTTTTTCCCCCTCATGCCTCAAAAAGGTGTTTCTTTCTTGGCACTTGACGTCAGGCTACATATTTTTCCTGAAACATTTCTTTTAAATATGAGCTATTTCTGAACTACTTTGTTTGAACTGCTCCAACTCAGAGTGGGCCGCTTAGATTAAAAGAAAGACTGTTGCTTTTAAGTTAAAAGCCTATTTCCAGATTTCTGTTCCTGCCCTTTCATTAAAATAAAAACTACCACAAAGGTAAACAGGTGTTTAGACATACTTGATCAGATTTGCACCTGTATTATTTCAGTTACTATTTCTGTGCATTGTTCTAGTTATTTTTTATGATAAACAGGAACACTATCCTTCTTCCAAAAAAGGTAATTACCTTACTACTCTGTCATTTTTCATACTCACATGCTACATATTTCCCTTGTCTTTTTATAGCAGTGCCTTCAGCAGAGGAATGCATTTTCCTTAGAGGGTCCAGAGGCTGTTGTTACCAATCTCAGGAATCGAATATCATTTGGTCCAATGTTGAAAGAAGTGAACAATTCTACCTTCCCAGGGGAGATAGGTAATTATTAGCTGTGCCTGAAAACAAAAACATTTATTCTGAGATAACACAGCGTGCATGTGAGATGCTGCAAGACAGGAAATGAGCGATGACCATGCCATTTATCTATAGCATTGGGGGAGATGAGACGTATAAGTTGCTCTTTGTGTGCACATATATAGGGTTTATCATGGAAAGCTACTCTACAAGCGCATCTTCTCTGTCTTAGTGTCAAGTCGAAACAGTTCTTTTCTTCATGAGGATAGTGCATAAACAAATCGTGGCTGTAGCCTCAAGTCAGACGCCTTCTCTGTTTTGATTTTCAGACCCATCAGAGCTGGACCTGGTTCTGGTCATCATCAGCCTGGTGGTTGGCTCCTCTCTTGTCACAGTGATGCTGCTGCTGGTGTGGCTGGCCTACCGTCGCCGGGCAATCTGGCTGCTCCACTCGGCAGCTCCACCATCCGCCTGCTGTGGCTGTCTGCGCCCAGGAGGTGACTTGATCCTACCGTGACCAAGGAGGAACCATTGCCAATTAGACTGATCACGTCTTCACCAAAATAGCTGCCGACAAATACATTAGTCAACAGACAGTGGAGCAGTCAATCATATTAACTGTAGAGCAGAGGCGGGAGGTCGTATTAGCCGGTACAGACCAGACTAGACGATGAGAAGCAATACAATTCACACCTCTCAAAGGTGACACTGCGGTTGCAGTCAAATTTCACACTTAACCATGAGCAGTCTATTATCATTCATTGAAAATAAACACCATCCCCAAATAGAAAAACTGCTCTGATCCCTTTATTTACCCTCAGTGGCAACAAGTCAATACTCTTTGTATCCCAGTTGGATATTGATAGCTTGTTAATACTGGTTTAATATAATGCATGCATTCGTGGCTTGACAGTTATATTGAGCCGCTGTGATCGACTGTTTAGTGAAAATGTCTTTCATTGGGTTAGAGAAAATTCAAGCTCATTTATTATCGCAAGAAAACCTACACAAACCCTCTGCAATGCGGTTTCTTTTTATCAATCAAAATGACATCATATTGCATCAAAATATTGTAATATGATAATGGAAAATAATGCAAAAATGGTTCATCTTTAATGAATATATAGCCTATATAACAGTTCCTTTACAGAGAAAGAAACTGTTTTTTTGTTCTGCCTGTCAGGAAGAATGAATGATCATTATTGACTGTGACTTCAATTCATGCTCTGAATTTCTGACTTGGATCCTCAATCATTACAATGAAATAATATAAAATGGGAAAAGTTGACTATTTCTATTATTTCTCACATCACATACCTCATTCATGTTTAGGTTATCAGTGAAAGAACATAATGTACTTATAACACTGTGATTCTTCTTTTCTCACTATGTGTGCAGGCCCACAGCTATGCAGCTGAGCTTAACACACTTCCAATAGAGGTTGAATGCAGCAGTTGGCCTTTGTGGATTTCACTGGTAGCAATTGTGAAACTGGGGAAAGAGTCTTGGACAACTTCAACAATTCAGTAATAGTGATTCAAAACTTAAAAACAATGTCATGCATCATGTTGCGTCAAACGTTATCTGTGACTTCCCGAATCCGACAATCTGACATTCACACCCACTTCACGTAGTGATTGGGCAAGTGTTGATAGGAAAAAAAGGAAGCAGGGTTCAAGCTCTCTTTTTTCATTCGTTTCACAACTAATGTCACTTTTTGGGTTTACAACTAAGTGCAACACTATCAATGCCTTACAGAGAAGATTGTCTAAAATAGGTGTGCCTTTATCCCCATATGTAAATGATTAGGCTATTAGGCCCATTTCTATGATCGCCCTGCATTTGAGTCTGGCCGTTCAAAACAGCTACACACTATTTCTTGCCTTACTATTTCTAGAAAACTAGTCCTAGTCCTAGCATAACCCAACAGTAACTGTCAAATTAATTACATTGTGCTTCATTCCAGGAAGAAAAGAATCAACAATGAAAAATCAACAAAGTAAGCAACACATTAGCTTTAGAAAGCTAGTGTAATGGCTAGCTTGGTTAGCAGTAAACTATTCACAGAAAAAGGATCACAAAACAGCTATAAGGTGTACCTGCAGAAAGAGTACCTACAGAAAATACAATAAGGGCATTTGGGATGAGATAAAAGATGCTTTTCATTTGGTTGGTCACAGCTTTCACCAAAAGGTGCAATTTAACTATGTAAGCATAACTCCTTGAGCCCTGTGCTAGCAGGGGCTGCTATAGCCAGAATCTTCAGGAGGTATTTCACCATCATCATCATAGAAATTAATGAATGTAAATCAAGGTCAACACAGCAGGCAAAGTTTATCCAAAAATATTTATATCCATGGAAACAGATACTGCTGTATATTGAGTGAGGTTTAGCAGACAAAGGTTTCAAAATGAGATGATGAAATAGATTTGAACCAGTGCACAAAAGAGGAATATATAATCATATTACAATTTTTTCCTCTCACAAGCAAATCCTAGACATCCTCTTCTTTGGCTGACTAGGTCATATTCACAGTGCTGTCACTCTCTCTCACGTATCTCTGCATCTTTAGAATTCTGCAAATATAGTAGCAAAATATCAGAATAAAATGAGGATTTGATTAAAAAACGTTCAATGCTCTTGAGAGATACACAGGAACCAATTAATGTTTGAGTAAACACACAGCTTACGTATGCCAGCGTTTACCACCGTAGGCATACATAGCAGATTAAACAACCTCAGTGCCCCCCCCACTCTCTTTTTGTTTGGTTATGTTTAGCACCTTCTACGCTCACAGAATATGGATCAGAGACACTGGAGTTAAGCTTGTTAGTTAGTAGAGGACATGAGGGGCAATAGAAAAGCCTTTGGCTCTAGCCAGTCAGCTTACCCAGCATGGGGGAGCCTGCTAATGCAATTGGCTGAGCTGTGAGATGTGGGTTTCATCAATGAAGACAGACTTCTCCCCTCAGGTAGCCTATCAGGAATCTGATCACGAGTGCCTGGTTTTCATTGGAACATCAATCCATGAGAATGTCCTAAATAATAGTGTGAGTTAGCGAAGCATGAAACTATGGCTGTCAGTGAATGTTAAATTCACCTATTATCATGGCTGTATACAGAGAGTTGAAGGGTTAGGGTGTTTGGGAGAATATTGTATTGCAAGAAGATGATGCTTATATTACCCAATACAAAACAACAAAAAGAGTGCAGCTTTAGTGTATGTGTGAGAATAACAGGTTTTATTGCAGCTGTGTAAAGCCTGTGCATTCAAAAATATTATGTTGATGATGATGCTCTTTCATTTTTTTTTAGGATTCTGCTCATGTCTCAGATATCGGCTAAAAAACTTATGGCAGCCCACCATAATGATCCACAGTGTATTAATGGGCTGCAAATATAATTAATCTAGAATCTTAATAGTCTCACAATAATATGTTTACAGCATTTTCCATTTGTGATGTGTGCAACACAGACACACAGGCAATGGGACATGTCTAAATGCAAATCATCCCACAGATGTGCATCTTCTCTCAACAACATTCCTGCACAGCAAGCCAGCGGATTTAAAAGGAGCAAGGAGGGGGGGAAATCCCATTGAAGTGAAATTATTAATAAAATCTTCTAACCGTCTCTTTGAAATGAAAGCCTAAACAAAGAGCCAGAAGCGCAGAAGAGATGTAGCTCCTCTCTCATGAGACATACATTGTGTACCGATTTGCTTTTACAGTTTATTAAAGGAAGAGAAACACAGAGACAGCAAGAAATGGACAGCTGCCTGGTGAGCGTAGAACACAATTGTGAGTTTGTGGTGGAGATTTGCTCTCAGCAGGGATCATATTGAATCTGAATGTGCTATCTGCTATATGAAGAAACCCAAGGGAGGTGGCCCAAATATTTATATGACTGCCAAAGCTACTAGTGGTCTACAGGAACAATTTGTATAAATATGTTTGTGTGTGTATCTATAAATGCTTATCTGAGTTCATCTATTTCTTTAACATTGCAGCAAAACACATCTTTAATGTCCCCAGGTAAAGTCAGCCCTGAAGGTGGTTGAGTGGTGGTAAAATATAACTGAAGAGCCTATAAAACAGAGCAGCAGGTGGGAATAAGAGGGGAGAGGGTAGAGGACATCTTTGTTTCCTCATCTTCTTGAACGAGCTTCCTATTATGGTAATCCTCTCACATAAGCCAGGCAGTTTAAATCTTTTCTCTCAAATAATGCCCTGCTTTAATGATGCGGTTAAGATGAAGACACAATTTCGAGGTCTAGGTCAAGTACAAGGCAGTTCACACATCACAGGCCCTACACCATCAGGAAAGTCAGCTTGCAGCTATGCAAAATTCACAATTCATCTTAACTAATTATCTAATAATCTAATAATTATCAATTTACAGTGTGCTAAATGCATTCCATGACCTGCTCCAGCAGAGAATGACGCAATATCTTTTTCTAACTGAAACCAATTTTTAAGGAACACAGACAAAAGAAATAACTCCCTTCTTTTTTTCCTGTTGAAAACAATAAGCCTCCACACACAATTCTG
Organism: Sander lucioperca; assembly: GCF_008315115.2. Taxonomy (NCBI): domain Eukaryota; kingdom Metazoa; phylum Chordata; class Actinopteri; order Perciformes; family Percidae; genus Sander; species Sander lucioperca. The sequence continues at coordinate 2,492,067 of NC_050177.1, forward strand.
TTTGAAAGCTTTTAATCTCAACAACAACAACAACAACAACAACCAGCCAGACTGTTAGTGATTGATATGAGAGAAGTGAAGCTCAGTTATGGCTAGTGTCACAGTAAATGCTTTTATACGTAACGAATGAGCTTTGCCAGCAAAGTATTTTTCAACGCAATTTACCAACCAGTTTAGGACTGTAAATGAATAAGAAGTATACAATGGTCTTATGAATGTGATTATTTTGACAGAATTTTCTTTAATTGGTTTAAGTGAACATTTTTGGTATTGTAACAAAACTACAAAAGTATTACATCCTTTCATTAACACTGCTTGATGGTAAATGGACTGCATCTATATAGCGCCTTCCTACCGGACAAAGTGCTCTACAATTTGCTTCTCATTCACCCATTCACACACACATATTCACACACCAATGGTGGCGATGGTGCCCATCGAGAGCAAATGGGGTTCAGGGTCTTTAGCTTCATATTCAGAAGAAGTAGCATACTTTTAGTGTTTGTTTTCATTTACATACATCCAGTTATGTAATGTAAACATTATTTAAAAGTGCTAAACATTATTTAAAGGTGCATGGGACAGACTCATGCACGCGCTATGGAGAATTGACATATTCTCAAACTGCTGAATACTGAGCCGTTCCATTGGAGCTGCTGGGGGCTAAGTGCCTTGTTAAAGTGCAGTTTGATAGAAGTGGATGGTTCATTAGGCAGTTCATTTACTGTATATATAGACCCAAATTACAATGTGAATTTATATAAACTATCCTACCTGATGCTCTGTTGGTGCTGAATCTACATATTTCTTAGGAATCTTAGTTTTCCTTTTAGATGGATGATGAGTGCAGTCAGGCATGTGTTCCCAGCTAAAAACCGGCTTTGCAACATTGTAGTGCAAACAAGTTCTGTGCCTCAGTTCCTCCCACAAATGAACAGTGTAGTCTAGTATCTATGTGACTCAACATGCCTTACACACAGTCAGCTGCCACTGATATTGATGTGTATCTATGTTCTACGACTTTTTCTTTCCCCGCATGAGACAAGAGGATAAACCTTGTTCATGTGTAGGATTAGACAGTGAGTGTGTCACAGAGGATCTGTGTTCATGGATTGCCTTGACGAGTTCAGGAACTTCAAGAAGGACGATTTTGAGGCTGACTGGATTAAGGTGGCAGAATGCAGATTTGGTCAGGTGTACCAGGTCAGGCTTAAGGGCCAGCGGGAAAAATGTGCCCTGAAGAGCTTTCACACAACGTTATGTCCAAACAACATTTACAGGTGGGATTTAAATTTTGAAAACTAGCACAAATTGTCATCATCTTGCTGTCAGGTACAATTAACTGTCTGAATTTACAGCAATTCCTTAGCATATTGGCACAGTTGTGTACTTTAAATTAATATTGCACATTCCAAAGATCTTGTGGTTTCATTAGTCTTTGCACCACTACAATGTTTGACACAGAGAGGAATGTTTCCTGTGGTCAAAGTTCAAAATACCTATTTAATGCCCAAAGCAACTAACCATAATAACATAAAACTTCGATTCAATCGATTAAAAAATGTAATCTAATTAATTACATACTCTGTGATTAATCGAAATTAATCACATACATAATTAACGGTGCCTGGACCGATACTTTTTAAGAAAGTAAAAAAAGAAAAGAAAAAAGAAGGGTACTAAACAACAGTCGGTGACATTAAAGAACGGCTTGTTTATTGCTAAGGTCATATGGTCAAAATTAAATGATTTAAAAATAATATAATAATATATAAAGTATAACAATAACAATAACTTATTGCACTAGTAAATTGCTGCCGAACGACAAAAACAACCACCAGATGGGAAAAGGACATTTACAATAACTTCAAATGCACCACGAGGCTGTAGTTTACCAGTTTCATTGAACGCACAGTCTGTGTTGTTTGTCCGACGGCAGCTGCAGATTGTTACATACCGTGTTGAATCCTCTACAGTAAAACACAGTCACACTTTACACCGTTTAGCATTAGCTGTCAGCATTTTAACTGTTTTTAATCCAGCTACTAGCTAGCGGTAGGCTAACATTAGCTGCTGTTGAGTATAGTGTTAACTAGCGTCAAGTGCAGCAGTGTTTGTGTCTGTTTCAGAGCATCAGAGAGAAGAGCAGACATATCAGTGGCACTAGATTTCGGTAGCCAGGGTTGGCAGGAAGAAGATTTTTACAAGTAAATGTTCCAATTATTGATCCAGGCAGCACATTCTCGTCTCCCTCCTTCATTTTACAGTCCAATGGTGGCTCCGGGTCAAACGTCAATATGGAATGGATTAATCTGCGTTATTTTTTCTCAGATTAATTAATCGAAATTAACGCGTTATTTTGACAGCCCTACATAAAACATAATTATTTTTCCATCACAGGAGAACAATAGACGAGGCGTCCAACATAGCGAAAGTGAAATTCAAGTACATTGCGTCCATCTACGGACTGTGCAGTGAGGCATCTGCTGTGGTGATGGAGCACATGAGTAATGGATCGCTGAACAATCTCCTAGCCAGTCACACTTTGATGTGGCCAAAGAAGTTCCAGATGATTCATGAGGCCTCTATGGGAATGGATTTCCTTCACAGCATGACACCTCCACTACTCCATCTTAACCTCAAGACATCCAACATCCTACTAGACGATTGTCTCCACGTCAAGGTCAGTGAAATCAGTGACAACATGATGAGATTATTACAGATATCTCTTGACATTTCTGAGCTCTGCAGAGCAATGTATGCTCATTCTGTACTACTCCGGAATTCTTGTTTTTCTAAGATTTCAGATTTTGGTTTAATCCACTGGGAAGAGGGCATGAACAGTAAATTGTTCGTGGAGCATCTGACAGTAAGAGGGAACATAAGTTACATTCCTCCAGAGATGTTCAGTCAGTGCCCCGATCCTCCAGGAACTACCTTTGATGTTTACAGGTGACTTGCCAAGGGCATTTTTAATTGTTTCCCGATTAAATGTACAATTCACAGTGTAACCTTGCACTGTATATATTTGTAATCTATCCCAAGTCACTGGGACTTATGTGTTTTACTCATGTCTGACTCCCTCTCTCTTACCATTTTATATTTATTTGTTTTGTTTTCTTAAAAAGCTTTGTTTTTTATAGAGCTGTTTTTATTTAAAGAGGGAATGCCATAACGTTCACTTAATGCAGGATGTGCAAAAGTGAGAAAGTTAAGACTGAGATGCCTCTTTCTGCTTTGACGTACAGCTTTGGAATAGTGATGTGGGAGATTCTGTCTCAGCAGAAACCATATGCAGGTAGGGATGAATTCATTTAAAATGCATCCCATCTTTATAACAAATCCATTGTTGCAAAAGTAACTTGATAAAATGAAACAAGTCTTTGCTCTCCAAAATGTAAACATACAGTGCATAGCACAAATGTGGTAATGTCTAGCAATGGATATTCAATATTTCATTGAAATAACATGCTAAAAAGGTATCTAGATGCAGAGGTTTCAATGATAGGCATGCACATACTGTTAAATGTTAATAAATTAGCTAACATAAATCAATATATGCTACTCATGAAGTCATGGTTGAAGTCACATTGTGACACATGAAGTCACAGCTAGCCTAGCTCTGTAATGTGGCGATTTGTGGCCTACACCACCTCTGAATGGAGTCTGGGTGATCGGATCTCAAAGTGTCCTCAATGCGTGCTGGGTGCATTCATACCTTACAGCTGTCTACTGTACGGATCACTCAGATCAGATTTTGATACCAGGGGTCCGTTTCAGAAAGCAGGTTTAGTGAAAACTCTGAGTTTGTTAACTCTGAGATGAGGGAAACTCTGGGTTTTCTGTTTCAGAAAGGGAGGATAATCAAACCTGAGAGAGAGGGGTAACTCCAGCCCGTTTCAGAAAGAGAGGTAACTTAACCTCAGAGTCAGTTACTATGGTAACTGAGTCTGTGAACCTAACCTGGTCGGGAGCAGGTTTTCGTCAAGGAACCTCAAGTTTCTCTCAGTCTCCTCCCTCTGACACAGCGCGCTTTCATTTCCTCATTCATTCATTCAGTCTGTATCAGGCGCATTTTAGCGCAGTTTGTTATCTGCATGAATAAAAAAAATGTATTGGTTTGTGGCAGATTATAAAACTTTTTTTTTCTCAAACATTACATGTCCTTTTGTCGACAATCCCGTTGATGAAAAAGCTGTATTACTTCAGAGAGTTTACGTCGGGAGATGATATTGAGTCCCGACTAGATGTATTTTGATTTCCACATAACTGATTTGAGAGGCATTTTCTTCACTGTCGATTAGGTATATACCTTATCCGTTCTCATATCACTAACATCCACCATCGTGGACATGCTTTTACCAGCAGATTCTTTGTGTCGCATTACGTTTTTTGCCAACGGTAGTTTTCTTTACAACACTGGTGATGCAGATCATATTAGTAAAGCCACTGTATGCAGAGCCGTCAGAAGAGTGAGACTCGCTCTGCAACGTTTTTAAAACTTTTTTGTAGTGTTCCCCGGACACAAACTAGGGCTGCAACAACGAATCGATAATATCGATAAAATTCGATTATTAACACGAATTTCATTATCGATTCGTTGTGTCGCGCGACACGCCACTCAGTCGTGGCGATAAAAGCAATTGAGTTGAGTGCGGAGCGAAAGAAAAGAAAAAAAGAGCAGAGCAGGGGTAGAGGAAATAGGGAGAGAGAGCGGAGACCCGTAACGTTGTTCTGAAACACACGGCGGAGGCAGAGAAATCAGTACGACCTAAGTCATCCAAGGTGGGAGCATTTCACACTAAATAAAGTGACGAAAACGTGTTAATTGCAAGATAAGCAAAAGCGACACGGCATGGCACGGTCACCACGGTGATGATTCAGCACCTAATACGTAAACATGTTGGAGTCCTTGATGAGGAGGAAGGGAGTTCAACAGCAGGGTAAAGTCACTACACAGTCCTACTTTTGTTCCGTTTTGAAGTGAGGAGCGTAACATCTCTCTTCTGGTGCTGGTGTGGTGTTTACTCGTTATCCAGCTGACTAGCATGACAAGCTAGCGTTAGCTCCCTAATAACAGTAGTAAAGCAGGACTAAAGACACGTTTTTATTCACTCGCCTTTGTTGGCCCATTCATTTTTCAATCTATTGTCATGTATATATTCTGTGCTTTGTCCCATATCAGTTATTGTTGACATATATATTTGTATGTGTTGTACTTTTTAATTTCATCTTAAAGTTGTTTTATAGCACTTGGTCATCTTAAGCTGTGTTTAAATGTGGTGAACAAATGAACTTAACTTGCACTTACTACAATGATGGTAATAATTTAATGAATAAGCTTCAAGTGAACGTGTGTGTGTGTGTGTGTGTGTGTGTGTGTGTAGTCTGTATCTGCTCTTTGGGTTACTTACCTTTACACAACTATTAACTAAAACAAGTATGTATGTAAGTATGTATTGAGTTGATGTAAATTAATGCTTTTTTGTTTTTTATCCGATTCATCGATTAATCGAAAAAATAATCGACAGATTAATCGATTATTAAAATAATCGTTAGTTGCAGCCCTAACACAAACCAATGAGAGCCATTAAAAAGAATGAAATGATTATAAATTATATTTCTGTTAATGATCATGGTGCTGCAGGCTCAGAATGGGATTAGCTTACTTTTTCGCCCGCAGGATTGCACCTAAATGAAATTATAGGTGTAATACCATTCCAGTTTTCACCAGTAATATTATAGGTTACCTGTGATTAAATATGAAATTAATACACTGTCAATGCTTACCAGTCCCTCCAGGATTTCGCGATCGCGCCAATTCATGCAAATTCAACCAATCACCGCGACTGGTGCAAGTCGCAATTTTGACCAATCACCGCAACTTTTCTGCAAATATGACCAATAACCGGAGTTTCCTGCGACTTCAACCAATCCCAGCAGTCCCAAGTGCCAGACTTTGTACAGTATGTGACTCTGAGAGCCAATGACCAAGCGGGAGTGAGAACGGGTTGACGTTACCCGTGCGTCACCAAATTCATTTCCTTGTAAGACAAGAGTGTGACTCGAACATCTCACATTTCCCAACTAAACGTACAGCGAAAGATCGTGCAAAACATTTCAGACCGTCCTGCCAACCTGTAGACATTTTAACATCAATGTAACCTTTTTTCACTATAAAATCGCTGAAAGCGATTGCTGTTTCCTGTCGGCTCTCTGCAGCGGACGGGGCTGCTCAGTTCCCCCCCGCGACTGACACACACACACACACACACACACACACACACACACACACACACACACACACACACACACACACACACACACAAACAAACACACAATCACACACGGTGGATGCAGAAAAAACCGGAGATGAGACGTACAGGATGACCTAAATTGAGGACAGCTATGCTCGTTATTGTAAGTGCAATGATAAGTTAAAGTCCAATAAGTACTTTATGAAACCTTATGAATGTGTGTCCCAGGCCAGGAAAGGAAAATAACTAACAATGTAAAGATCAACAAGCCACTGACAGATAAGTTCAAATTTGATTCATTCAATAAATTATTTTTTGTCTTAAATCCACCAGCCATTTTCATATTATACCAATATTTGCAGCATCCTGAGCCTTTTTGGTAAGGTTACTAAGAAAACAGCCTAGAGTAGTTTTATTCTCCCCAAAACAAGATCCTTTTTATTTTTAAAGAACTATACAAAAAAAAATCGCAACTTTTTTTGCAACTTTCTCTGTCTCCCGCAACTTAATTACAACAAACATACAAAAGACATCGCAACTTTTATCGCAATTTTTTACAAAAGCTCCCGCAAAATCAGGCATTTTGGGCCACGAAATCCTGGAGGGACTGGCTTACGCATTGACTCGAGCAGCAATGTTCTCCCACACCAATTCTCTCTCTTTTACAGCAGCCGCTGTGTTGCTTTTTTTTTAACGAAATACATGTTCAAACTCGCTGTATGTGCGCATGAGTATTTCCGCCGACCAGTTTGTTTGTGGTTGTCGCCATGGTGAATTGTAGTAGCATGGCTCCATTCATGTTGCCTTTTTATTGTGGTGGTGCACGCGCTTAACTCTGAGTCAACCTACTCTGAGTTGACTGAACCAACTCAAATCAGCTGTTCTGGAACCGAAAACTCAGTTTCCCACCTCAGGGTAAATCAACTCAGTTCAGGGTTAGACTCAGTTTGTTAAACCTCCTTCCTGAAATGGACCCCAGGTCAAAACAGGGCCATAATAGACCAACCAGCACAGCTAAAGCTCACTAATTAACATACTATATGTGTTTTTTGTGTGCAAAAGTGCAAAAAAGTGTAAAACCCACAGCCTGAAACTCTGACCTTCACATAACAAACCGGTGTAGTGTGTTTAATTAAAGTTATACTGTGTCATTGTGTTGATCTACATTGAACCTTGCGTCTGACATCTGTTTTGTGGGCCCAGGGTGCAGTATGACCACAGTGCTCTTACAGGTGTCACATGGTAAGAGACCCTGTGTGGAGGTGATACCCGAACAGAAGCCACGCGAGTGTGATCAGATGATCGACATCATGAGGCAGTGCTGGGACCAGGACCACAGGAAGAGGCCACAGTTCTCAGGTGCAGAAGTCAAAAAACAACAAAATTGTTTAATTGTTTTCAGTCAACTTTCTAATTTAGATTTAAAGCTCTCAAAAGAACTGCAGCTCAGTGTCATTCATGGAGCTACTGCTGTAACAGAAAAAGCTGATTTCCCAAATGCATTGCGATGAAAAAGAACACTATTGTGTTATATAATGAGATTCAAGTAATGTAACAGAGATGGATCATGATTACTTAACATTTTGTAAACGTGTACACAAGACACCTATTTGAGTAAAATTTCAAATTCCTGAAGCTCGAGGATAATGAATCACCAGTCTGCCCTAAAGATTAATCTAAATACATCTGTTAAAGGATCATAGCACACACAGTATCTTGGCTGCATCCATAGAAAGATAAGTAATTTGTCAAATGTGTCTGATGTGTATAATTTTGCTTTTGTCATTTTAATGTTATGTTAAATATTTTTGACTGTAAAATTATGCCAATTTGTTTTCCCTTAATGGGATTGTCAAGATAAAACAAAGAATGCTATCAAACAGTGTTAATGTTAATGTGCACCAAACAGACTCTCACACACTAAAGGACGGACAAGTGCCAAATGATTAAGACAGACATTTTCACATCATATTTTAACATCAGTGTTTTAATCTGCTGCGATAAAAGGCATTTGGCACTTGTCCCTCTTTTGGTCCACATTCTTTCAAACAAAAATGTACCAAACAAAGCAACCATGTGGCTTAAGACGTTGTGTTAATGAAATATAAACAAATTTCATGTTTATTCATAAACAGCAGTAGAGGTCGACCGATGGATGGAGTGGATTTTACCGATACCGATAGCTAGGTTGGGCCGTATTTGACGATAACCGATTAATCGACCGATAGTATTTATAACTTATACAGTTGACAAAATACATACATTGTTTAAAAAAAAGTCCAGATGCTTTTGCCAATAATCAAAATAATGTCATATTTATTGATATTACACCCACAGCAATGCTACACAAGCATGTGTGTTATCTAAAACAGTTCTCCTACATATTTGGAGTCATCCAGTGCAAAAATAAACATAATGAGCATTATAATTCATATAAAGGACAACGGTAACAGACGATCTCGGACCTGGAGGGATCTATCTTTCCCACTGTACTCTTTGTTCTCGCTTGGATGCCCATATAAGGCGTAATGTGTGACGGACCTGCCTTCCCATTGGTTGAAAACATAAACAAAGGCATCATGGGAGATTCCCTTGTCGGTAGCCCCTACTGTCTATGGGTAGCACGGAGTTAGCGGCAGAAATGACCGAAAACGTGATGAATTATGGACATCAAGTGGATAAATCTTGGATGTAACAGTTTGGATTTAATGCTCAACAACCCCGAAAAAAGGCCCAAGTTCCAGGCTGGATAGAAAATCACCTGTAGAGGCTAGAAAGACACCAGAGACACCCCCGTGACGGCTAACTCGTTAGCTTCTAGCTGCAGCAATCAGTAAGTCTCTACGTTTAATTGTTATTAAATTATCTAAATATGAATCAGAGGTGCCGTTTGGGATCGTGGACGATCCTTTAGGGTTCTAATTCTGACATTTGGGTCGGACTTGTGTTTATTTTTGTCAGTGTTTTAACCGCTTGAGGTAAGTTAGCCTACTGCTAATGTTTAGCGTCATCTCAGCCTCGAAAGCAAACAAACATACTGTTGTGCTGTTCTTTCTCTACTAATGCAGCATCTATTCAACAAATTAATAACTTTATAATAATATGACAAAATGTACTGTATACATACCTTTTTGCTGTCGATGCTTTAAACGCGCATCTGATGTCAGCCTTCTCCGCACAGCATGTGCTCTCCGTGCCGCGCGCAGTAACACGAGTCGAAAATAAACAACACGAGGCATCAGTGATAGTTTTTATTTCGCCTCTAGAGGCCGCTATTGTAATGCATGATGCCAGCAGACCCTTCTCAGCTCTCGCGATTTTTGCCGATAACGATAGTTCCACCAATCAACTATCGGTGCAACTGTCGACCTCTAAACAGCAGCTATTCCAATTTGTGATGTTCACAAAAACTCCCAGTTGTTACCGTATGTATGAACGAATTTACCTGTAGCCTAATTCATGCATGACAGTTCATTCTCTGGAGTGATGCAATTGTGAGAGATCTAGAAATAATTTTTTGTGATTAGGCGATTGTGATTTTGTGATTGATTTTAACAGTCCTTTCCTTGACTGCTGTTCTGTTTGCAGACACTGTGAGGAATACGGAGGCTCTGAGTAAAGTCCTGAAGTTCCCAGGACCAATCCAATGTCACAAAAATGGGGAAGAGGGACAGGAATCAGAATATCCTTGGCTGGTTCACCCGATGCTTAAAGTTAGTTCTGCTCGATACTTGAATAGAACTGCAGTATCTGCTATATATACTCCACCTTTGGCATAATGAGCAGCTTAGGTCAAATAAGCAAGAGTGTGGCAAAAGGTAATGCAGTTTACACAACAAAAATAGTATAGAGGCACTGTGAGGATGGAATTAGGCACAGTGCCACTTTAAACCTGCAATAACGGATTTGTTGGCCACTTGGTGGCAGTTGTGAACACAACATTGACATATCAACTTTTGACTTGATACACCAGCTAGTTGCTAACTGGTTCTGTCTGCTGTTCGGTGCTGAGCAGGTAGCGTACAATGGGCTTTTGGAGCTTAGAACAACACTATGAGACTGAACCCAAACAGTAAAGCCGAGCAGCAAAACAATGAGCTGAAACTCACAAAGATCTGTAAAAGAGAGGAACTGCAGATACGGGGGGTACTTCGCTGTAGGTTTGTCACTACAAACTTTGCCACTTTGTTTTCACATTTCACAGGAAGGTATAACGTTTATCATGTGGACTATCTTAGTCTGGCGTGTTAGCATTCAAACATTTGCTAGAATGTCATTCGTTTTGCACAAGATGAGTATCATCTGAGGTCAGGGGATCACCAAAGTTATTAGGATGTATCCTCTACGCACCTCTGGAAATCTTAACCACTTTTCATGGCAACTAATAGTTGTTGAAATATTTCACTAAAAACAAAAATGTCTACTTCATGATGACACTGGGATAAAATTCAGGGGATTGCTAATGTCAGTTGGCTTCATCCTGTTCATTTTTAGCTGCAAGTGTGGTTTGAAACAGAAATGTACACAACTACTCAACTACAATATTCTGTGCACACAGGGCAAGTATCACTGTGCACCAACAGTAATGGCAGTTACCTTTTGTAAGTCCCTCTATAGTTGACTGGATTGAATTCTCCAGGGGTCTGTCTGGATTTAGTGGGACATTTGTTGTACAATGACAATAAATTAACCTTCAACCATATATAGTTGAAAGTATAAATAATTACATAATTAAATAAAGTTTGAAGCAGAAACGATCAAAAACCTAGTATACTTTTTCTATTCAAATAAATGAAATCACTATGCTTGTAAATGTCAACACGTATTCCTTTTATTAAAGAAAAACATTGGATACATTTTCAATTCGTTATGTGCTTCTAAATTTTTCAACTTACGAGCACACGTGTTCCTTGGGAAAAAAGTTTGCGTCAAGCCCTGAAACAGCCATGCTCAGATACGGTGCTTATTAACCCCCTGATGATTGATGTCACAGCAAATAACTTTCGTACTATTTCCGTTCTCTCTTTTCCATTTTAGATTGCTTTGCCTGAGATGCCTGACCTTCCCTCAGGTAATCACATGGAAAATCATGTTCAATGCAGTACAAGCCTGGAGGGCTGACATTTAATAAGTCATATTTACAGTGTTGTTCCATTCTTAATATTACCTTTAGTAGGGAAAAGCAAAGTCAACTATTAGTGCAAGAGAGAATAAAAGGAACATTCACACAACCTCTTCGATCCTTTTCCTCTAAAAATTTGACTAGATTATTGAATTGATAATTCACAATCATTTTTATTGATCCTTTCATTGCCACCAGGGCTCAACGCTAACTTTTTGAAGTGGTTGACAGGGTGGCAACCAGGCATCAGCTTTTGGTTGCCGAAATTGACAATAAGGTTGCCATGTTTTAAACTGCCTATATTTTGAGCAATTCATTTCTTATGTAACTTTACCACACATTTTAATAATGAAACAATGATAGAATGGCTTGCAATATAATTTCCCATCCCTCTCAAATAGGGATGCAACGGATCACAAAACTCACGGATCAGATCAATTTTCAGATTAGCACAAAAAAGGGGGGAATTTAAATTAAAAATAATAATAACTGTAAACACTAACTTTTAACAATAATTACTTATTTTACCAGTAAATTGCTGTTAAACGAAAAGAAGAAAGAGAAAAGAGTATTTTACAATAACACAAGGTTTACCAGTTTTAAGTAAACGCAACCTTTATTCACGTTGGTGTTGTTTTTTCGACAACAGCAGTGACCAGTGCTAGTTTGTGTCTTTTAGCTCATAGCTTTAGCGGTAGACGGTTGTATGTCCCGGTGTTGAATCCTCTACAGTGAAATACATTCACACTACACCATTTAGCTGTCAGCATTTTAACTGTTTAATCCAGTTACTACTGTAGCTAATGTAACGTGTTATTAGTGTTAACTAGCGTGACATGCAGTGATGTTTCTGTTGCCTCTAATGTCTGTTTCGGAGCATCAGAGAGCAGCACAGACAGGCACCGAAATCCGCGTTGCTATTACGTCCGGTAGATACCGGGCACCGGTACCATATCAGCAACGGATTTTAACATGGGCAACCGTTACTGTCGAGCCCTGGCCACTCTCCATTAATATAAATCTCTATACACCTATCTTCAAATACTAATGCACAAGCTATTGACTAAGCTCTGTGTCAACAGCCTCCCGAAAGCTTCACCCTCTGCCATCATGTACACAAGCACAATGCTGTACACAATAAAATGAGCAGACTCAACTTTAATTCATAAAAATACTATTATCACCATTTCTGCAGGTCTTTTCCTCATATAATGCCCTTTGCTTCAAATTCACAGATGACCATCATGGCAAGGACAGCATTCTCTCTCTGCTGTGCAAAAAGGACTTTGGGAGTTTCAGAAAGTCTGTGCAAAGAGAGCATGTTTACACACAGTTTTCAGGCGAGAAGAGCCTCCTCCACTACACAGTAGCCAGCAGGGATGTAGAGAGTGTCGAGCACGTCCTGAGACTGGGTGCTGAAGTCAACTGTATGACTGCCAGAGGTTACACTCCTCTTATTATTGCTGTTCTACACAGGTATGTATAAAGAAATATTTAAATAAAAACACAGTTTTTCAAGTGAGACAAGGAAAAGAAATTTGCTCTAGCAACTGGGTATTTTGAAAATGTCTGCAGGTAAACCAAGTTCCTTTTACTCCTCTATTCAAAGTTAAAAGGAAAAGATCGACATTTTGGCTTGTTTGCTTACTTGCCGAGAGTTGGATGAGAAGATTGATACCACTCTCATGATTGTAGGCAAGACCCAGAAGACGGTTAGCTCAGTTTAGTGTAAAGACTGGAGTCTCTGCTGTTTGCCTGGCAACCTCACAGTGCTGACAAGAGTCAGTAATAATGTACCCTACAGTATGAATGAAACTTCTTTTCTACAGGCTTCATGACATCATCTCATTGTTGCTGGAATACGGTGCAGCTACCGCCCAGGGAGATGAGGACCAGTGGACAGCGCTCCATTTTGCTGCTCAGAACGGCGATGACAGGACTGTCCGACTCCTGTTGGACAAAGGAGCTGTGGCGGATGCCCGGGAAAAAGCCGGTTGGATGCCCCTCCACCTGGCCTGCCAAAATGGCCATGAAACAGTGGTGCGCCTGCTGCTTTCACGGCTGTCAGAGGAAGCAATCGGAGAACGGGAGGCACAAGGGAGGACGCCGCTCCACCTAGCCTCCGCCTACGGGCATCTGAATATTGCCAAGCTCCTCCTCTCCAAGGGAGCAGATCCCAACGCTGCTGACTGCTCTCTCTCCACTGCTCTTCACCTATCAGCTGAGGAAGGCCATAACAGAATAGTCAGACAGTTGGTGAAGAGTGGGGTGAATATTAACAGTGCAGACAGCATAGGATACACTCCACTTCACCTGGCTGCTCTGAGAGGCCATACAGGCATATGCAGGCAGCTGTTGTTAAACGGGGCCAGCCCAGACTCCAAGACCCTCCAAGGCTGGACACCCATGCACCTGGCTGCCCTAAGGGGACATGAAGCCACGGTAGTCCAGCTGGAAAGTCAGGGTGGTTGTGTGAACGCTGGAGGTGAGAATGGATGGAGCCCGCTCCACCTTGCTTGCCACCAGGGTGAGCTGGAAGTGGTGGCAAAGCTCCTGGCAGCCAAAGCCGACCCAAACGTGTCGGAGGACAGTGAAGGATGGACGCCACTGCATGTGGCTTGTACAAGTGCCAGTTTACCATGTGTCCTCCACTTGATATTACATCATGCAGATGTCAATGCAGTAAACTCAGGAAAGGTGACACCTTTACACCTGGCTGCCCAGCATGGCTGTATGCCTATTGTAAAGGCACTGCTGCTGAATGGAGCAGACAGGACTCTGATGGACGCTTCTGGTTCCACATCTCTAGATGTGTCCCAGAGGTGTGAAAAATGGGAAATAGTGGAACTACTGCAGAAGTAGTTCTGGTGAAGGAAATATGAATTGAAGGATAAGAATTAAAATATCAATCACACAGCTGGAATATTCTCCTTTTGAGTGGGGCTTGCCATTTTCTGATGCCAAATCAGGTATTTATTAGGGCTGTCAAACAATTACATTTTCTTAATCGCGATTAATCGTTGAATTTCTATAGTTAATCGCGATTAATCGCATGTTTTATCACATGATTAAAATTCCATTATTTTGCATTTCAGAACTGTTTTTAAGTACATATTAATCAAATCAATCAATTCTTACCAGTGTATCTTGATTGGGAATCAAATGAATGCAAAGAAAATGACTTTATGAACTTGATTTTAAGATTTGTATTTGTTTATTATATATTTAATCTAGTCACACATTTGAATCTAGAGTCAATATTAGGGTTGGGTATTGTTTGGTTTGGATAGCGGTGCTAAGGCGGTACTTTTAAAAAACGGTACCAGTGCCTTAACGGTGCCTGAACCAATACTTTTTAAGAAAGTTAAAAAAAGAAGGGTACTAAACAGTTGGCAACATTAAAAAATGGCTTGTTTATTGCTAAGGCCATATCGTCAAAATTAAATGTTTAATAATAATAATGTAATCACTAGAACAATAACTTATTTCACTAGTAAATGACAAATACAACCACCAGATGGGAAAAGGGCATTTAACAACAACTTTGAATGCATCACAAGGCTGTAAATTACCAGTTTCATTGAACGCACCGTCTGTGTTTTTCTGACAACAGCAGCTGCAGATTGTTACATCCCGGTGTCGGAATCCTCTACAGTGAAATACAGACAAACTTTACACCGTTTAGCATTAGTTGTCAGCATTGTAACCGTGTTTAATCCAGCTACTAGCTAGCGGTAGGCTAACGTTAGCTGCTGTTGAGTATAGTGTTAACTAGCGTCACATGCAGCAATGTTTGTGTTTCCTGTAACGTCTGTTTCAGAGCATCAGAGAGAAGTGCAGACATATCAGTGGCATCAGAATGAGGCACCGAAATCCGCGTTGCTATTCCTGCAGCAGCAGGATGTGTTACGAGGAAGTACGGCAAAATAGTAGCCTGTTAGGCACGATGCAAAGCAGAGTGAAGTGAAAATAAATTAATAAATGGCGGCATGCGATTAATACGATTTAAAAAAATTAATGCATTATGCTCGGCCCTTAATCGCATCGCGATTAACGCGTTAATGCTGACAGCCCTAGTATGTATATGAATGACACTTAAAACCTACCTTTTTAGCCGTGCCTTTTCTTTTCTTTTTTAAACAAGTTATCACGTTACACCTTTTATTAAACAAGTTATATCTACTTGTTGTCTATTTTATATGTAGTTTGTTTGTTAGTTTTATAATTAATTTTAATAGTTGTTTTTAATTCTAGTTATCTATGTATCTGTATTTTATGTTTTAACAATGTACAGGAATTGTGTTATGTGTATATCTGTGTGTGTGTGTGTGGTGGGGGGGGATGTATAAAGCAGTTTGTGCTACATTTTTATGTATGAAAAGTGCTATTTAAATAAAGTCTGATTGATTGACATGTGACAATGTAGAAAAAATCCTACGGGGACATTATAGTGAAAAATGGGAGGGAGCCAACACATGGGGTCCAAAACAGATGAAATACCCTGTAATGACAAAACAATGATTCTCCTCTCTGAATTACCTGCTTGCTTGCTTATGCTTTCCTAGTAAATGCAATTAATGCTGCTGCCACACATTGACTGCAGCTGCTGTTGTAATAACTTATAGAGGCATTCATTGAACCGGTCAGGCTTTATAGAGGTGTGATGTGTCTATAATAATGACAACAGAACTAGTGGATCACTTTTACTAGCATTACTTAGATGCATCTATTGAACTCTTCCAACTATAAATACATGTATGCTTTATGACAAGGCAAAATAACTCTGATTATCAGCCATTCCCTGCAGGCTGAGGGATGCACTGCCCAGCTTATGCCACACTCATTTAACACAGCGCCAAGTGATTAAATTGAAATGAAATGCGTGGATTCAGGAGCTGTATTGACCTGCATCCTAACAGGGTTTTCACTGGAAACACAAGAGGCCGACTCTGATGGAGGGGTGGGAGGTGAGCCGAATCAAACTACTGTAAATGAACAAAGCAGACTAAGTTAGACTCAGGCTGATCTTAGATTTATTTCCCTTTCTTTGGTTGTTTGGTAAGTGTCTGCTGTGTCGTTAAATGTTTATTTTATTCCAAAACTTCTATTTTTTCTCTATGACGTTTGACCCATTTGTTGCTGTCTGCTAGCTTGTTTTGGGTTGTCTCCCAGTGTTACAGTAGACATTTTTGAATGTTTGTATGACAACACTGAATCATCCATCCATCCTCTTCTAATCCTAGGGGGATTAGACAAATTGGAAAATGCATACTGTGTATGCTATGAGGTTTAAGGCTCACTAAAATTACATTTGCCTGTGCTGTTCAGCTGACCAGTGAACTGTAAAACCAACCCACTGACAAAAAATGCTTTAAGTGTACAAATACAGACTCATACCAACTTCTAACCTCAACTAAAACCTACACTAAACTGAGTGTGGCTACTTCACAATACAAGCCATTCATTAAAAAGGTTTTACTTTGAAAAGTAGCCACATGAGGTGTTTATTTACATTAACAGCATGATAGCGTTGCTTATTCTCTCTAGTTTCATTCTTCGGCTGCATTCCTTTCCTGTGATACTTGTGTTGAATGTAATTTTTTAATAACCTTTAGACAGCTATCAAGAGGCAGCACTCACTTGGACTGTCTTAGATTTAGATAAGCAAAGATCCTTATTTATAATGTCATATGGCTTATATTAGCAGCCTGAAAAGTATCTGCTGACCCTGCTCTCACTGTAATTTATCCACTAGAGTTTGAAAAGCAGCTATCACTTTATGAAACAAGGCTCCTTAGAGAGGACTGGATATTTCAGATTGGGTAGGATGATTTACAGTCGAAAGTGTACTTTTTACTGCAGCAACTCCCATTTGAAATTTATGAGGCCTTCAGTGTCTCAAAAAAGCAAACCACATTAGTGTGATTGTTTGTTTGTTTGTTGCAATTTAACAGATGGGAATGACACATCTGTGTCATTGCCTAACCTGTCTAACTGCATTTTTGTCCTATCATTGAAATGAAACAGGCCTTTGTGCTTAACTACACCATTGTTCTAGTGACAGTTCCTGAAAAATTAAACTCACTTTCCAATATCTAATCACGCCCGACCTAAAATCAATGGTGTTGCCTGAACCTTTTACACACACGGTGACACATCGGATACCCTCTATCAGCCCGTAATTGGGTTTGCAGGCACCTAAACTAATTTTATTTTCTAATAGGGAGACAAGCAGGAAGAAGATAATGTCATGTAAGTTGTGAGTACAACAAATGGAAGGAAAGAAAGTAGAGGGCTGAAATGTTTCTTTTTCTTTAATAACTGTGCTTATGTAACATACTGTACTGTATATGTCATTCCTATAGAATAAAACAATGGCTTAAAGCTATAGTGCGTAATTTCTGTCACTCCCATGAGGAATACCAAGTAATGACAACAAAACTGTCGGTGCGTCCACATGATAAAGCCTTACGTGATCGCGCATGTGCCCCCAACCCTCCTCACAGTTGCTAGTAGCCAAGGAGGATAAAAAAAAAAACATGGACTCTTCAGAAGAGGTAATTATCTTCACTTGAGCTTCTGCGTGGGAAAGTCACCGGACGACAATCTTCTGAACATAGCCATACTGAGAAATCCAGAGAGAGTTGTGTGGAGCCGATAGTCTTAATTAGCTTTGTATCAACTAATTTGGCAACGGCTTGAATGTAAGTTAAAGGACAATTCCGGCACAAAACGAACCTAGGGGTTATTAACAGATGTGTACCCACTCTGTCGTTCTCTGGGACATGTTTTCATGCTAATCAAATGAGTTTGTAGCTTGAAAGACACTAGCGCGGACCGCTGATTAGCTTACGACGCTAGTATTCAGGGCACAGGGAATGTAAAAACAAATCGCTATTTATACCACTAAAAAGGCTCAAAATATCACCACATTTCAACGGTAGCATAATGAGGGTCCCAAAATGTTAACCGAAGCATTGAGAACTTTGTAAGTGTACAGACAGTTTATTGAACGAAGAGCTGCGGGAGCTCCGTGAAATGGCTACGAGAGAGAGAGAGAGAGAGCTACCGGTAGTCAATGCCACAACACAGCCTCGTACTTCAGGAAACTGGTGGTGTACCTGCGGACATTGTAAAGCTATGGCCGCCAAACAGGAGTGTCTGTGTTGCACGGAGTGGGACCTGTTGCGTCGCGATGCCCAAGAGACGCAGTGTTTTGTACAGTCTGAAGATTTCCCCTCTGATAAACAGGGCTGGACTTGAAACTTTTTCGGCGACCCAGACCAGAGGGACCAGATGGACAGTTATCCACTGAGTAAGTACACTAGACAATCATGCAGAGTGTGATTATTTCAGATATATTGAGCAAACTGCTTTTGATTTTAGTTTGCATCGCCAGCTGTAAGTCATGACTGGTTTCCAAGATGGCGGCGGCATGTAAACATGAACGCGAGTGTCTTTATAATCTATCTTTTCAATAAACTGTCTGTACACTTACAAAGTTCTCAATGCTTCGGTTAACATTTAGGGACCCTCATTATGCTACTGTTGAAGTGTGGTGATATTTTGAGTGGTATTAGTGGTATAAATAGTGATTTGTTTTTACGTTCCCTGTGCCCCGAATACTAGCGTTGTAAGCTAATCGGTGGTCCGCACTGGCATCTTTCAAGCTACAAACTCATTTGATTTGCATGAAAACATGTCCCAGAGAGCAACAGAGTGGGTACACATCTGTTAATAACCCCTAGGTTCGTTTTGCGCCGGAATTGTCCTTTAACGGACGGTCATTACTATCAAAAGTTACGCATTTAAGCTTTAAATGAAACTATTTATAAAACTATACTTAAAATATGTTTTGTCCACCTTGTGCTCATGTTTTGTGCAATGCAATAATACAAACTTGTAGAATTGTTTTAAATTAAACAGAAACTTCCAATTGCTTTAACTTAATTGGTTGAAAATGACTACGGAATACAGCTAGTGTATTTCCCCGTACACAAATTACAGACGTGTTGCTGCATACAAAGTCTCTAAAACTCATCTCAAGCAGTTTGCATACATAATAGTACTTTCAACAACTTACACAATAAGATCATTTAGATATGGGCCTGCTATACATGAGCCGTCTGATGTTAACCTAAACCCCTCTTCGGCCTGTTTAAGAGTACATATGTTACGTTTGCATTAGGATTTTAAGATGTTATTTTGTTGCACTGTTAAAGGGTAACTACCGTTTTTCTCAACCTGATGGGAACAACATTCAGTAACACTGGTCCAGTATTAAGCAAGATCGCTGCAGTCGGCAGAGGCGAAACAAGCTACAACATAAGTTAAAAGGGCAATTGTCCAGCTTGTATTTACCTTCACAAAAGTGCTCGTTTTGCCACTGACAGGTTCACATTAATATTATATTAATACTAAGTGAGCGGGTATAAGTTAGCAGCAGGTTTGATATTCGCCGGATATTCGTTTTCGACTTACCCCCGATTCAGTTTCTTTCACAATTCACAATTGTCTACTAATAAATTACGTTCTGTAGTAGAAGATAGAAGACTGGGAAAGAGAAAATCCGTGACGATGTAAAAGTTTTGTGGGGCAAGGTTAGAGGAAAAGTCAACGTGAAAGATTCATTATTATATTATTTATTATGTTTATTTTTATTTATCTTTTCTGCCTCTTATTTATTATTACAGTATTTTTTATTTTTATTTAAGTGTCGCTGCCTATTATTTATTACTTTATTTATATCTTTATTTAAGTGTCGCTTATTATTATAAATATTATGTTATTTATATTTTTTATTTATGTTTTGTTAAGAAATACAAGTCTCTTAGCTATAGGCTATTCATGACAGATTTTGTTCTATGTTGTTTATTCTACAAAGTGAGATCATTTTGGGGTCATATTGCCCTATAGGGGTTGAATAACAAAAGTATAGTGAATAAGAAAATTAAGCTCCACAAAATGAAAGAGGAAAAAAATACTAATTAAGGGGATCTTATTCAACAAACAAGGAAATGAGGTAACCAAAACAGGAAAATGTCTATTCCATCAACTCCTTTTGATAAATGATCTGATAATGTCATCTGACCTGTAATAAGACATACTCTGGCAACTACATCCAAGAGAATAAGAACATGTATTTTTATTCATCACTGGGCTTTGTTTTTGTTTAAGAACCATGCCTACATCCACCCTTCTTTACTACTCTGTAATTAAAAAATGACTTGTTAACAATGCCTTTGGTGTGTTTTTTTATAATTATTCCTGTCCTGTTACACTAAAAAATCCACCTACATTAAGTAGCAGCCTAGCAACAAGCCCATTACATCAAACAGAATGTGAACATGTCTTTTCATTGAATTTTAAACAATTAATTCCATCCTGTTTCACTGTAATGTGACATATGACAAAAATATGACCTGTAGTACGTAGCACCCTGCCTTTGGCAACTACTACAGCAATCAGAATGAGGAAATGTACTTTTGTTGATTTTTGGTGAATATTTTAATCTTTTAATTGCATACTGTTTCACTGTAATGTGACATATGACAAAAATATGACGTGTATTACGTAGCACCCTGTCTTTGGCAACTACTACAGCAATCAGAATGAGAAAATGTACTTTTGTTGATTTTTGGTGAATATTTTAAACTTTTAATTCCATCCTGTTTCACCATAATGCACGATATCAGCAAAAATGCACCTGTAGTACGTAGCACCCTGCCTTTGGCAACTACTACAGCAATCAGAATGAGGAAATGTACCTTTGTTGATTTTTGGTGAATATTTTAAACTTTTAATTCCATCCTGTTTCACTAATGTGACATATGACAAAAATATGACCTGTAGTAACTAGCAGACCACCATTGGCTACTACTACAGTAATCAGAATTACAAAAGATGATTTTTGGTGATTTCTTTCCTGAAAGAATCCCATAAGTCTATATGTCACCAGCCTGAGCACTGTAATTTGTAGACGGTCCCTAACTCAGCCAACAGCCGTAACGTAGATTGAAGTGCTGTTTTCGCTCGTAAATCGGTAGCAACGAGAAATACCATTGTCATTTTTTTTGATACAGTGTCCTAAACTGTCCTCAACATACTACACTCGTAATGTAGTGGAATTTTATTGAAGAAACTGAATCGGGGGTAAGTCGAAAACGAATATCCGGCGAATATCAAACCTGCTGCTAACTTATACCCGCTTTCTAAGTGTCTGACAACATTATGGAAAGGATTTCTAAGGAGGTTGACCTTTCTGTTAAAGAGTAAGATCCTTTTTTAAACATAAAAACATCCGCGAAATTGCGTTCGCTAAAGCCACCAGACTCCATGTAAATAAACAGTAATTTTAGCATCGTAAAATACACTTCATTCAAAGTCGACAAATTAAAACTATGAAAAGCCGTTTTGGATTGTCTTTCCACTTTTCCAACCATCACAATTCTAGTTCTGGTTGAAATAAACACATATTTTCACATATACAAATACACATATTTTCACATATACATGTGAAAATATGTTGTCTCTATACTAAAAGCATTTTTTATTTTTATTTTTTTAAATGGTGTCTGGGAGGTTTAGCGCTAGCGACCTCAGAGCTGTTTCTGGTTAAACAGAAAGATCTTAAAAAGGCCCATCTCTGTAGGGATCCTTTCCATAATGTTGTCAGACACTTGTAATAATCTAAGGGCGTTTTCACACCGACAGCCTTTAGTTCGGATGAATCGAACTAGAGTTTGCCGCTGGTGCGGTTTGTTTGGGCAGGTGAGAACGCGGCAATCAAACTCGGACCAAACAAGCGTACCGAGACCTGCTTGAAGAGGTGGTCTCGGTACGCTTTCAATCCAACTCTGGAGCGGTTCGTTTGTGGTGAGAACGTGATCCGTACTCGAACCGCACCAACCATATGTACTCCTCCAGTCTGAGCTGATGTCTCCTGTAGTCAGGTGTGTTTAGCAATCTGCGATGCAGCAGAGCAGCAAACTGTAGCAGCTGGCAGTGTTTCTATCACAGAAATAGACTGTAGTCAAGCTTCCCGTCCGTCACTCGTATCTCCGTGGTCAAACCAGCTGCCGCTAAAATTGGAGACAGACGCTGGCAGAGCAAAGTCTCGATGACCAGAGCAGATGTAGTCACGTCTCTTGCGAAACAATGTCTGATAATTTTAATGAAATGAGCTGGTTTGACCACTAGACCAGAACACAGGACCTTCTTCCTGTATTTACTTTCTTGTTCCCGCACCCAGACATAACCGACCAATGAGAGGGCTGGACGTTCTTGTCTGATTTGTAATGACGCATTTTGGTACGCTTGGATTTTTCCAGGTGTCAAACCAAACCAAACCAAACCGACCGAGGGCAAATTGCTCCAAGTTTACTAACTCACCAACTGATTCGGACCAAAGCAAACAAACTACAGGTGTGAAAACGCCCTAAGCCTTTCAGTGGCAAAATAAAGCCCTTTTAGTGGACCAAATTGACGATGCACATTTGACCCATAGGGTTACATTGCAGCCTGGTCTGTGGCTGCCGGTTACAGCATTCACGCTTAATACTGGACCTATTTTAAAGATTGTTGTTCCTATCAGTCACTTGCACAAAACAACATATGAAAATAGGGTCCATGTTGAAAATAACGGAAGTTAACTTTTAAAAAGGTCTGTCTGACACTCACAGCTCTTATCTTAATGATGGGATATAATCTGGCTACTTATCGGTTTATTTAGCTTCTCAGGGGAGAGCCATTACACACTTCCTCCAGAGCCCCTCTTAACTGGCAGGGTTAAACTCACCATTGAGCTGTGCCCTGTGGTGTTAAGCAGCTACAATCATGACTGGTGCAGCTGTGTCTTTTGATCCAGATGTGCCTCCTCAGCAGGGCCAAGCAGGCATCTAGGCAGGCGTCTCTTGCCAGTAATTGATTGAGTGATCTATTATCTCTCCTAAGAGAAGATGCTTTTTCCAGAGTGATGATATGGAAAACATTCTTTGCCCTTGTCATCTCTTAGCAACCTCTCACTCTGCAATATGACAGTGGAAAAAAAAACACAGGTCGGTCTCTCTAAATCCCCAAGGTTGTTGCTTGCTGCATGTGACAAGTGCTCCTTTTCACCTCTGTTGAGGTTACTGAGTGGAAGCGTTTACTTTCTCATCACATACACACTTTGAAGAAGTAACCTATGCAAAGAAAGATCACACTTTGGCTTTAAAAAAACTGATTCTAAAGTATTTTCTGGAGGATTTTAAAAATCATAATCTATTCCTACACTGCAGAATCTCAAAGCTATTGACCTATGCATCGAATGGCCTTGTTTTCTTCAGTGTATTCTTATTATCCCCTCAGCTCCCTTTCCTTGGTGTTGTCATGTTCCTGTAAAAATGATTAATGGTGGATCTCACTCCTATCTCCCTAGCACAGAGCAGAAACCCCCAACACTTTACACTATTTGAATACCATATAGAATGAGTGCACTTTGCATAGCTTAGCAGCACACTTGGGAGGATTGCATGTCCCATCTCTACTAAGACACTCTGTAAGAAAAATCAACTCTAAATGTGGTTGTCATGCATCATGCTTCCTTTTTTAGAACTTTTATAATAAGTGATCCGTAATAAATCCAAAAGCATGGATTCAGCTTTTCTTTCCTTTTTCCTTCTTCAAAATTATTTGTAGTTCAAAGAATGTAAATTCCCTGGATTAGCTAATTAAAGTGAAAAGCAATTTTTAACTCTTTATGTAGCCCACTCATTCAATTCTAATTGGTTACAGGATTAGCATGTGCCCCTTTAAATCTGATAGATCCACTGCATGAGAGATGAATTGGTGAGGGGTACTAAACTGTAAAATCAGGATGTGTCTACGGTAGCAAAACAATTTGGCCATATGACTCTAATTAGGGTACAGAGAGGCCTAGTTAGCTTATTATATAGATATACTGTCATTGTGAGCCTAGTCTCGCATTGCCAGACCTTCCTCCACAGTGCTGCGGAGGAGGGTCTGGCTAGTCCACACAGCATTCTGGGATAGGAGAAAAATGTACTCTGGTTTATTGACATTTCTTTAAACTAGGGCTGCACGATATGAGGAAAAGCTGCGATGTGCGATAACATTGTTTAATATTGCGATGACGATATGACTTGCGATAAATATTCAAATGTGAATGTTAGCTATACTGTTCCCATGTCTTAGTGCTTTAATAGGTTCTTTGCGAACCTAAACATTGAATAGCCTATTCCCACTGAATAAAGAAATAAAATGTTTGACATGCTTTTATTGAACAAATTACACATAAATGAGGCATTATAACTATAAGAAATTAACGTTCGACGAAAATCTTTTAAACTGACCTTTGTTGATCTGAAATGAAGACAGATTCAGCAACAGCATGGCCTATTTCTCGCTTAAAATGTTTTCAGAAACACGTTTCGGTGAACTATTTTAGTCCAATATGAGATCGTATTCTGAACGAGACGCCATGACAGTCTGGCTGTGAATTTCCGGAGAAAAAAGAACCACGTGACGCGTTCGTCCAATCAGCTGCCGGTTTTCATTTTCTGTGAAATAATCAGACTGTTAATGGAAACAATACAGAGCAGCGCCGCCTGCTGCTATGGAGACGTATTACGCTTCGCGTCGTCTCAGTGTGTAAACTGTTTTCCCTTATTCATCGTGTCAGGCTGTCTGTTGCGATGTGTTCATCGCGCTAGTTCATATCGCGATGACGATGAAAATTCGATGTATCGTTCAGCCCTACTTTAAACCAATCACCATCGTCTTGGGCAGCTCTAAGCCCCGGACACAATGACGGTGCCTCTGCAAAATAGCCTCGAGAAGGAACTTGTTTTGGTCGAACGTGTACGTTCAAAAGTTGTTTCAGTCGTGCAACAGAAAACTCAGATTAGACAGATAGCCTAGCTAGCTGTTTCAATTAACCCTGCAGAGATCTGAGGTGCAGTTAACCAAAGTCCTAATAAATCGACCAGAGTTTAGAATGGCAACACAAAGAAGCGGAAGGTGTGGGACATCCGGCCTAAAAAGAGGTACATCCGGCGAAATATACAGCGGCACCTGAACAATCGCGGAAGTGGAACGGCGTTGATATAGACTATTGTGAGCCTAATGGCAGTTACACACCAGGCCGATAATCATCCATTGGACAGTCTGGCGAGGTCAGTGACTCGAGTCTGGTCGGTGTGTTCCGTGCCGTCGTCCGTCGGAGGAGCTGTCGGTCTTCATTTTGGCCGACCTGACGTGTTCAGTTGGAGACAGGGCAGTCGGGAGTCACCCGGAAATGGCAAGCGGGATGAGTGTGACTAAGCCTCTCAAAATCTGACGAAAATCTTTTAAACTGAACTTTGTCGATCTGAAATGAAGACAGATTCAACAACTGCATGGCCTATTTCTCGCTTAAAATGTTTTCAGAAACACGTTTTGGTGAACTATTTTAGTACAATATGAGATCGTGTTCTGAATGAGTCAGCAGTAATGGCCGGTTGAAAAATCCAAAATCCGGAAGCAGCAGCCAGACCCACGTGACGCGTTCGTCCAATCAGCTGCGGGTTTTCATTTTTTGGGCGACAATACAGATTAGCGCCACCTGCTGTTATGGAGACATCTCGTCGCTTTGGTGTGTTCCGAGGCACTTTTTTGACCGATTGTGGACACTGATCAGTCCAACTGCCTTTTCTGCCAACGGTCGGCCAAGTCCTAAGCATCTACTGCAGCATCACGTGTGGCAGCATCCGATGTACACTATCCAGACTAATGAGCTTACTAAAGCTTAGCTAACTATAAAAGTCCATATCGTTATCGTTATCAATGTACTCACTCAAAAACTTGGTGGCAAGCTTGGTGGGTTCCTGAGGGTGATAGGTGTCACTGCCCAATGTGAGTCGAGTGCAGATGTGAGTCGCGCATGCGTCACTTTGCGACAAGTAGCCTACAAGATGCTAACGACTTTTTGAGCTAACGCACAGTCTATGAGCTAACGTTAGCAATCAAACAATCATAGATAGCTAAAACGTTTTTTAATGACTGCTGCTGCTGGCTACAAGTTAGCAGTCAAACACAATAAAGGCTGTCGCTTAATGGCGTTTTGAGCTAACGTTAGCAATCAAACAGTCATAGATAGCTACAACGTTTTTGAAATGATTACCATCTTCTGTTATTGTATGTAAAGAGAAACGTTTATTATTTTATAGATTTCACAAATTTCAGTATGACACGTTATGCCGTAAACAGTTTAAATCTGAGCATGCGCGACTCACATCTGCACTCGACTCACATCGGGCAGTGACAATAGTTAAAATAGCTAAGCTTATTAGCAACCGTCCACATGTGGCTATGGCGTTAGCTACACTTCATTACCGTTACCGATTGAAACAGCTACAGTTTACTCTCCTGTTTCAGCAGGGTCACACACTGACATAAATCCCCTGGTCTTAACTTCAAAGAACAGTGATTTAACTGATATACTGCACTTAAAACAAACTCTTAGCGTTTCTCTGATTACGTTAAGTCCCGCCCTCTCAAAAGAATCCGGTAGGTTACAAGACTCCTCTCTGATTGGCTAGTAACAAATTTGACGCACCCAATACAAAGGAAAAGCACCTGAGAGGTTCAAGGGCTACTTACAACAGAGGACATTTCATTATCTCACAAAACTATGTTTCTCTATGTTTATGCAAATTGCAAAAGTTATTATATACCAGGCATAATTGAACCAGCCCATATATTTTGTTAACAGAAAAGCAAATCCAAGAACAATATATAAACAAATTTAGCAGGGTGCTACATTTATACAATATAATATAGCTGTTGGGCTAGCACTCCATTAGCAGCCATAATCCTGAGCAGTCATTTGAGTGATTTTTAAAAGTGTCATTTGCGAACAATTAAAAGTAGCAATTGTTTAGCTGTTTTGTAATGGTTTGTAATTGTGTGTTTTTGTTCTTGCCAGACAAAGCTAAATATTTGATGGCTGATTTTACTGTAGCACTCTCAGCGTCAAAAAGTGACACTTGGTCAGGTGCCTTTGGCGTTTGTTACTGACGCAAAAAGTCTCCTTTGGCGCCGTGGCGCAGCTGGTGGACTATCAAAAACTGACTTGAATGGCCGCGATTGCTTGAAGGGCACGCGACTCGCTCGGAACGCAATGCAGACGTGCCTGGTGGAAATTAGGTGTTAGGTTTAGGAAAAGATTGTGGGTCGTGTTACAACATCTACATTTCAGTGACACACAGTAGGCTACAAGAACGGAACATGAACCCTGGTCTCCTGGGTGAAAGTCCTGTGTTGGTTGACCCTACCACCACCACAACCAACCTCCTTACGTGGATTTCCGCACTTTCGGTCTACTCACTACCGTTGCATTTTACAGTGCTGCGGTCGAGCTACGGCTATGCCTGGTGCGTTCCATACAGACCCTAAAGGGTGATTTTTGCGTTGGTATCTCACACTGAGAGACACTGACAAAGCGTATTTTACAAGTTGGGAGTGAGAACGGGTTGGTAATGCATTAGTTGTTTGTGTTCTGTGTTCAAGGCTGTAATCAAAATGTAATGAATCGGTTGTAAAAAGAGGTTACACAGAAATGGAGAAAAAAAACTGTTTACTATAAAACGTGTTTTCTCTCTATAACTTATTTGTTTGTTAATTGGCCTTATGCTCTTGGGCATTGCAACTAAAATAAAAGTCTCTGCAACACTGATGTACTTCCATGTGTTAGGCTTGTGGGCTGTAGTCTTCAGTTATCAAATCTTTAGTTACATCAAAGAAAATTTACTTAATTTACTGTACAACTGTGAAGATGTTTTCTTATATATTGATATGTTGTTCTTTAAGGGGCAGATGTACAACACAGCCTTGTGCACTAAGGTTCAATGACTGTGAAATTATATCATTATATTTAATCACAGCAGTGAGATTTCAAAGACATATTGTTTATAGCTTTTCAGTAAGGTACAAAGAAATTAATATTGTGTGTCATCAGGAGGACTGAACCAACAGTGAATCAAAGACCACTCAGATGTGTATCTGTTTCATTTCCTCATGCCTCCACCTCTTGTCCTTCAGGCTTCAGGAAAGATTACGTTGAACCTTTTGCAGATGTTGGACAATTGTTTTCATCACAAGCCTCTCATCAACAAACCTCAAAGCATCAGTCAATGCTGCTGCTGCTGCTGCGCACTTCCTGTCACTCTTAACAGGCTCCTCAGTCACTTACTGTATGCATTATTGAGGAAGGAATGGCATGCAGGCATGTCAAACAGCATGCACGCAGGCACGCAAATTTACTGCACTGCACGAGATGAGACAGCATTTGAAATATATAAATTATGATGACACAGCATGATTTAGCTAAGCTTAAGATTTTAATAAGAAATGTTTTTCAGGCTGAACATAGCCTTAAATACATATAAATATATGCAAATCTAAGGTTTCCTACAGCAGAATGCAATAACTGTTGTGGGTTTTACCGATCATCCCCCATGGCAAAATTTTATACACTGCAAAAAAATTAAATCTTCTAATAAAACTAAATCTGTAATGGCACATAATAGCTTTTTTTTTTTTTTTTTTAGCTGTGTTGATAGCACTGTGGCCTCCTATTTTACCTTCATTTATAATCCCAAATATAATATGTTATCCTTTTGAAATTTCCATTAAAATCGGGCCAAATTTCCTTCATAAGCGCCACTGAAATCCCCTTGATATTCTTGCAGCAAGGTAGAAACTATAATGGAATACATATAGAATAGGTTATCTGTTATAACCCTTACAGACTACTCCACACCAGTTGGAAAGCCAGGATCAGAGAAAATGACATAAATGCATTTAATAGTGCAGATTAAAGTGAGACTGGTGTTATTATGCTATTGGAAAAAAGCTAAAACCTTTAGTTAGACACAGTGTAGATATTTATCTCTCTGTTTTCTTTTGAATCAGGTTGTCACTTCCACACATTACTAGGTGACAGTTGTGTCATGGCAAATCACTCACTCTTAATGACTGTCAAGCTGTATCTCAGTTGCAAGGATGTGATGTGGTCTCTTGGGTCGATAGCTGACATACTGTAGAGCGGAAGGCTCTCAAACCTCATGCTAAAGCCCTTTAAAGCACCCACTGTGTGCATAAGATGCTGGGAGGGAAGTTAAAAAAGAGGCTTATAACCCCAAAGTTGTTAATTGCTTTTATTTTTATTTGGTTACTTAAATTCCTCTAATCGCACAAAATATTTGACCTTGCATGGCAGCTGGATTTTCGTGATATCACGAGATTGCGCAAGAATCGCAGGATCACATATCACATGAAAATTCTGTTCGTTCAAAACAACATTGGGCGGATGTGATAGACAGATGGTTTATCCGATCACCTGCCAGGTATTTTTTTGTGGGGCTTCTTATATATATATATATATATATATATATATATATATATATATATATATATATATATATATATATATTTGTTTTTATTAACAGAAGCTCTTACAAGATGTTAATGGTGTGTAGCAAGGATCTATAGTTTGATACATTGAAAATCATATTTTACAAAAGGAACATACACAAATGTATAACCCTACAGACAGTTCAGTACAAGGATGATGATTTTTGATTTTTGAACATCAGAAGAGATAACAGGAAAAAAAGAAAAAAGCTAAGGAAATAAAATCAATACAAAACAAAAACACAAATATTACACAAACTTTTCCCATCCCACCCCCCACCCTCATCCCTTGTATGGTTCTCAGTTTCATTTCATTTATAGATCTACACAGTCTATATACAGTTTATACATACACCCATCTGTATACATACATATCTATATAAATCTACACATTACTCACAACAAGTGCATCAATGAGGAAGTCATACAAGACAAACCTGCAGAGGGCTAATTTGAAGCCGGTCCAGGAGGGCTCACACTAGCACGGTCAGCCAAGTCCAGAGAAGGCAGAATGTCTGTGAAGGGGCCCCAGATTTGGGGGCTTCTAAAACTGATGTCTTTCTATTTGCGTGGGTCAGGTGCACCACTGAAATGGTTCTCCTGTCTCTGATTGTAGAAGGGAGTGAAAAGAGGAATGGATTGGGGCATGGGGGAGCGGTGTGCAAAAGCAGAAAGTGGAACACATTAAACAAGGCCAAAGTGGAGAGAGAGAGAGAGAGAGAGAGAGAGAGAGAGAGAGAGAGAGAGAGTGTGAGAAGGACTCATCTTGCAAAGGATGTGATTATGACTGCACCAAGAGAGCTCTCCAATCTCTCACGTTCACCCCCAGCACAATTATCAACACAGCCCACTGCTCGTATACCAATCCCAGGCTTCTGATTTGATAGATTGTGTTAAGATTTAGATAGATGCTCTGCCTAGGGGGATACATGATTACTAATGACTTGGACCCATCTTCACAAACCTCCACAGTAGACAAGAGCCAGGTGGAATGAGTTGGTTAGAGACAGGGGGGAAGTGAAAGGGGGCTGAGTTGAAAAGCTCAGCATGCTGCACTTCACTTTAGTCATCTGCTTTCAACCTTATACTGTCTTGCATATTAAGCCAAGTTTGCAGAATTAGAGAAGAAACCAGACGTGAGGCATATCCAATCGATCCAATCATATCCATCACAAAAATGTTCTTGTCTCACAATTTCTTATTTTCTTTGAGATGAAATGACTTCCACTTTTGAAGCTTCATTGTGTTCTTGTTTGACACTTTTAACTTGCCTTTAGCATGCAATTGATTTGCTGGTGCCACTGTGGAAGAGGGACTGTTTCCTCCATAATTGCATCTCAGTGTGAATGCAGATAAACAGGCAAATCACAATTACCATTCATCTTGACAAACACCTTTGTGAAGAATTTGGAAAGTACATCGACCAGGAAATCATACATCCATTAAGAAATTCATTTTAATTAAGGTGGTACATACTTAAACTTGGTAATACATTTGGATCAAGATAATTCACATTTAATTTCACTTTCTTCTCCCTTTATTATTTCTTTTATTTATCTCATCTCAGCCATTATTGCTAGGAAACAACATTCACTGAAGTACAAACAAGTCAAATTAAAAACTGTCCCAAGCTCCCTCTGCCTATTAGTTCTTTCATCTCTGTTATCATTTAAACTCTGTTATATCCATCATCGTTTAGTGGAGAAAGTAAAAAAAATAATATGTGTGAGAATCATGGGATTAATGCCACATTCAAAGCAATAATTGCGTACTCAAGAGTTGTGACAAGGGAGAGCATAATCACTTTTAACAGGCATTTCATTCAACATCCAAATGAATGCAAATTATCTAATAATTGCAAATACTGGTAGGTTGTTCAAGCTGTTGGATAGCTACTGCAAGAAACACATTTTTCAAAAAGGTCACAATAAGAGCTGTTCAGAGGAGTGTGAGTGTCTTATTGGCGCTTGAATGATGAGAAAAGTGCAGGGGCTGCCGCGCTTCAAAAGGGGCTTCTTCAAATGCCATTTCAGCTCCCTGATAATTAGTGTGGGCAGACCAACCAAGTGCTTTACTAATAGCAACACAGTATAAAAACATAAATCATACTGCAACAATGGTAATACTGAGTTCGTTTATGTAAATGAAGGCAATAGATGCTCCAAATATGTTATCCAATTATGCTTTCAAGTGGGGTAAACACAAAAAGTCCTGCAGCTAAAGCTTCCCCTAGCAACACTAATGACTTCACACCACTAGTGGTTCTCATACATGTAGCAGTCATAGCAATGGTAGTATTTGACTAAAGTCGACACATACACAGGTTTTTAAAAACTGCTTTTTCTATGAAAAACCATGAAAGAAGAAAAATATCCATGTATGTGCGAACTGTGCCTTAGATGCAAAGTCAAAAGCTTATAGGTGGGGCAGTGTTGCATGTTAAAAAAATAATTGTACTTGATTATATTACCAAAAAAAACAACACAAGCAGAAAACCTATGATTACAATGCTTAGCCTACAAGTCAGGATATTTCTGTTAGGTCTTACAATGAATATATGCTTCTAACACAGGCAACAGGCCATCTGTCATCACAGGTGAACCCAACAGTCAAGGTCAGTCTCTGTCTTCAACAGTAATTCCCTTCAGAAACCATTAAAATCTGACAGTTTTCTCTTTGTGCAATGTGTACTCCCATGAGGGGAATGGCTTCTCAGCTTTCATAACTTACTACACACTTACAAAGGGAAGAAATGCAAAAATCCACAAAACATAGGCCTATAAGACTTGATTCTTGGTTTTCTTATTTAGAAGATTACCCCCTTTACGACGAAAACAGGAAAACCCACTGTCATTTTCCTTTCATAATACTCACATTAAACAAAAAAACAAAATCCTGACAGTTCCCTTTGTTTGCCATTTTTCAGATTGAATCAATTAATTAAATTGAACAGCTCAGCAGCATACAACACAAACAAAATGTATCATTAAGTTAGCCATGGCTCAAAATAAGGCAGACGATTAAGTAACCCTTCCATTTTCTCTTTGTATCTCTTGTGCAGACAGAACAATGGAGAAATCCGAAACAGGGAGATGCCCCGCTGCAACAATGATGAAAGAGGGATCAAAACCACAGCAGTTTAAAGACTGACAAAAACGAATAATCACTTAACAGTTTTCTATATTTGTGACCATGTGTATTTGTCTTCTTGCCTGTTCATTACAGTGTGTGATTCTTGCATTTACTGTGTAAATTATTACTTATTTATAATTAATTAATTAATTAATTGATTAAAAAAAATAATGACATTGAGTGCTTTAAGGCTGTATAGCTTTATGGATGTACTGTATGATTGATTTAGGCTTAACTGATAACTGACAAGCCAAGATATTCATAAATAATTGTACTTACCAATTGTTAAACAGTACAGCTGCTAATTAAAATGATTCAGTAGCTATCACTGTATAAGGATGGGAAAAGTGCCAAGGATGTGCCAGACATGATTGGTGCTGGTCCAGTACGTTGGTGTGGGAAATTCCCCCTAAGGATTTCTATATGGGAATACCACGTGTACAGGTCTATGCGTGATCCATATATGGCAGAGAGAATACATATGGATCATATATGGATCTGTGCCACACTGTAAACCCGAATGTTCAAAGTAATTAAATAGATTAAGTGGGGTATACTCAAAATTTTAGAAAAAGTTATACTAACTTAATTTTGTCAAGTTGGTATAACATGTTCTTCATTTTTGAGTATTGTTAACTAATAATTTTTGATTAAATGGAACTATTTTGTGTATAAGTAAGCATAACTTAAAAACATAACTTAAGTGCAACTTAATAGAATTAAGTAATTACATACTAAGAATGATAAAGTCCTGTTATTTCTATTGTTTCAAATAGGGGTTATTTAAAAAAAAAACTTAATTTATATAGCACATGTTAAAATACAATAAAATCTCAAAGTGCTTCACCAAATAAGTAAAATTGATCATAATAAATAAATTGCAATCAGCAAATGGTCTGAAATGCATTAGACATTAGTGGAAGACAACATGTATTTATTTTATTTATTTTTTGTATTTTTAAAACAGTAACAATTTGATTGAGGCAAATGGTCTGAAATGCATTAGACATTAGTGGAGGACAAAATGTATTTATTTTTTGCATTTTTATTGTCATCAATTTAATGTTGCTTATATATTTTTTATTTTTATTTAAGTGTTGAGCAGCTGCAGGGATCATTTTTTATGCCGAGTTAATCTCTGATTCAACCTGCGAAGCAGAAGGTGGTGCTAATATGCATACTACCTTCCTTACCGCTCTTTGGAAAAAAACAGAAGAAGAAAAGTTTGAACAACGCAGCAAGGCGGGAAGCAACAGACAGTAGGCTTGCAGAAGTTACTACCTAAGCAGCAGCAATCAGCCTCACTGGACTTACTGTAAGTTTTGAATGTTAATATTCATTCACTTTTACTTCTTTTATACATTATACATTTTTACATGCGTTTGTCTCAGAGAGTGTAGAACTTCTCCAAGCCCCCGCCCTTCACTTGCTTATCACGGAAGTCTTGTAGGGATTGGCAACTTGTCAGATATAGGTTAGCTGCTAAAGAGCTAGCTAGCTAGCTAGCTAATTAGCGTGACCACTAACGTTACACACTCCAGCAGCACAGCTAGCGACCTACCACTACCAGACTCACTGAAGAATTTTACGACGGATGAATCTAGTAATCACACGCTCATTCCCCGCTTAAAGGTGGTGTTAGAAAATGAGTTGTTAGTAGAAGCACTAACAGACACCTCATATGCGATAGTTAGTTTTTTGTTGATGGAAACTTTCAATAGTGCACCGCTAAGGTCCAATATCATATTAAAAGAGCATAAACGAGCATAATGAGTCAAACTGAGTTCCTACACTGCAAGTCCGCGCTCCCTGTAGCTTCTAGGGACGCTCGTTTTAAATTCTGTGTGAGCAGACTGTCTGAGACACGGAGATTGCTGTTAACAGAACACGAGTCAACTGCCCGTGCTCGCCCACTTGTGTTGCGTTGGTTTTAAAACAAACGACCCTGCTGGAGGCAAGCTGCTTTTCATGACAAAGATGAATAAAGTAAAAACCCTTAACAGTAAAGCTTTAGTTTGTAGAAATGGCATTATTGTTGATTAAGCATGCAGTAAGGTTCAAGTGCTGCTGCTTTTCTTTACAGTAATGTTAATTTTGCTTGATGGCTTTAGTAACTTCACACTTTAGGGATCAAATGAAAAGATCATTAACAGGGAACATTTATAAGTATTTATAATTCGACACTCTTTGAATGCTTTTACTTGTTCAGTTTCAGATCAGTTTATGCCTTTGCATCTCTCTGTTCCAGTTTCAAAAAGTTAAGGAAGATAACTGGAGATGTGATAAAGATACCAGGTAATCCAATGACACACACACACACACACACACACCTCTAAATACCAGTAACTTAAATTGGGTTTTTTTTTCAGACAATGTTTTAGTGTGGTAACCCTAAATCATACACACTCCCACATACACATATCATTTGTTTATTCTACTTGCCTGTTTGATCAAAATAATGCTTTTTGCCGTATTCAAGTCAACAGTTCATGAATGTCTTCTGTTCACGAATATCATCTTCCTAATTGATATTTAACCTTTGGCACTGAACAGATCATATTTTACTTTGTATTTGCTTGCAAATATTGTTGAAGAAAGATGGTGGAGACCACATTTCCCCTATGCCGACAGACCATAGTGATATCCTGCCCACCAGTGAACGAGCTCATGGACCTCTGGCCTGGTCTCAAAATAGAGTCTGAGGTAATATGGATCAGCTCTCTCTTTTAAAGTGAAAATTGTGATTCTTACTCATTTGGCCAATATTTTTGCTTTATAAATATGTGTTAGATTCTTCAAATTTGACTGTTTTTTTTAAGTGTTCTCCTCCTGCTGTTATTTCTATGCAGTTGTATGCAGAGTTCCAGCGGATTACAAATCAGAACCTGCCCAACACATGCTATGCTGAGCTTGACCGCCATCTTCCTCAACCGATGACCTTATTCAGACAGAAGGCATCAAAAACTGGGAAGACAGCAGATGCTCTGGCTAAAATTAAAAAAAAATCAATGATGAACAGGTAAATAGATTTTTACACATTTCATAGGTTGACCCAGTGGAACATTGAACAGGTTCAATGATTCAAATGAGCTTTGTGAATTTTGCACTTAGTCCACTTTATGTTTGCCATTTGTCTGATTGCATTAAAGATGTGAACAGGTTAGAAAGTGGTAAACTACCACCAAGGTTGCAGACCCTCAAGAATGGCTTAATGATGTAGAAACTCATCTGAAAAAAGGCTGCAGGGTAAAGCATTATAAAAGGCTAGTTCAAAGTTATCTCCTTTTGTCTAAATAATGCCTCAAAAAGTTACTGCACTACTTTGCAGGTGTTCAGCCAATAGGCCCAAACTACACAATATGCCTTTGTTCTCATTAATATAATGCAAAAGTAACGCTAATGTTTTGTATGTTTTAATGTTTTTCTTAACCATTGTGGGCTGCACAAGATGACCCACATTTCACTGTGCATTTGATACTGGTTATGTAAAACATTTACATTTTAGAGTTTTAAGTGAAAATGTTCTTAAACAGTCTATAGAATTTTTGAAATTTCACCCAAATTGCTGCCCTGTTGCCTTACTCAGGAATTAACCAGGAAGCCAAAAGCAGTGTTTTTTTTCTTTTATAGCTGTAGCAAACAATAATTTCATTTTGGTATTATTTATTATTGTTTTTGATTACTCCGATTATTTTCCTGACTATCTGATTAGTTGTCTGGTCAATATCAGAAATTTGTGATACATATTTATTTCCTAGGGCCTTAAAGCAACACGCCTACTTATTGGGGCTTATTCCCCGTATCCCCCAGAGTTCGATAAGTCCATACATACCCTTCTCATCTCCGTGCGTGTCGTAACTCTGTCTGATGCACCCACGCCTAGCTTAGCACAGATCCTGGAGGTAACCGGCTCCATCTATGCTCCTAATAAGTGACAAAATAACGCCAACATTTTCCTATTTACATGTTGTGATT
The DNA here is from genome assembly GCF_008315115.2 of Sander lucioperca. Taxonomy (NCBI): domain Eukaryota; kingdom Metazoa; phylum Chordata; class Actinopteri; order Perciformes; family Percidae; genus Sander; species Sander lucioperca. Next base: position 2,529,006 of record NC_050177.1, read on the forward strand.
TGTATAGTCACAGCGTGTACGAATAACAAGGTCACATGAGACACAGCCATCTTCTAACCGTATACAAACTGGGAACTATATTCTCAGAAGGCAAAGCACTGCTACTTGGGTGGAGTGATTTGCTTGCAGAACTCCAGGCGAACTCTCTGCTCCTCACCACGGGGCTTCTCAGGTGCAAATCACTCTGCCCAAGTAGCAGAAGTATCAGTGCTTCACCCTTTCTGAGAATAGTTGTCAGTATGTATACGGTTAGAAGATGGCTGTTTCTCAGCAGCTAGAAGTGGGTGCGTCAGACACGCACGGAGATGAGAAGGGTATGTATGGACTTATCTAACTCTGGGGGATATGGGGAATAAGCTAAAATCCCAATAAGTCGGTGTGTTCCTTAAGTGACCAGGAACACATTTGGAAGGCTAGAAGTTTTTCTTCTTAAAAATCTCTCAAATGTATTTATTTATTTATATACAATTTATTTAAGTATATTTTAAAATTATTTTTTTATTCTATTTATTTTAATTTATAAATGTTTATTTATTTTTGTATTTAATTTTAAATTTAACTGTTCAAAAGCGGACTTTCATGACTTTTAGATATATTAAGTTAGGTAAACTTAATGTAAGTGAGGCAATCAGTTGCCACAAAATTTTTAAGTTTTGAGTCACATGTTTTTAAGTAAACAAACTCAACATATTTGACTAATGTGTACTTAAAACAATGACAACACAAACTAATAAACATTGAGTTTGGTTAACATAAACTGGTGTGGTTGTGTACTTATTTTTTTAAAGTTCTGTGAACTTATTCCTGTGGTTTGTAAACTCAAAACTTTAAGTCATAATAACTGAAAATAATTGAGCTGCCTTAACAGAAAACTGTAAGTCATATTAACTGCAAATATTTGAGTTGAGTTAAATAAGCACTTTTAATTTAACTGTTATCAAAAGGTACATGTAGCAATTCATCCAACCTTTTAAGTTCTGGAAAATTTTGACTTTTAAGTTAATCAACTTAAAAAAATTGTGGCAACTGATTGCCTCACATTTTTTGAGTTCTGGTAACTTATTCGGGTTTACAGTGCAGTAAAGCAGACACTTAAACCAATCCGTAAAAAGATTGCATGTGACTGAATAGTACAATAGGACATGCTTTGTACACACAAATATTTCTATATAAACCTCCTGGTGTCCCAGTGGGAACACCTATAGTGAAATATGAGGCACAGCATTGCCTTTCATTGGCTGTGTTAATAGAAATTATTGTTTTATTCTTTGTCATCAAAAAAACTGTATCCTGGCTCCTCTGTACCAACTTTGCTGTAATGTTTGCCAGGGGGCAAAATAGAATTCAAATGTCCTAGTAGATGGTGCAAGTTCTGTGTCACCAAGTACATCACATCAGTCAGCCGCTGCCTGAAGGGAAAACATATCCTCTCTACTGATTCTGCTGTTGTTAGACTAAGAAAAAAGCAGATTAAAAGAGATTTTAAACTTGCTGCAATCAGGAATTTACAACGGCTTTAATTCCATTTACATTGTTACTGGTGGGTATGGTACACAAGTACAGAAAATGCAACTGCTTCTGAGTTAGACTTTACATCCATTCATCAATGTAAAACAATTTAGCTTATTTTGATTCAAACACAGCATCCCAACAGAAAGAGGAGAACTCTGCATTTCCTGAGAGTCATCTGCCAGCAGCAGCAGCAGCAGCAGCACTCACCATGAGTGATGAATTGCTTTGAAAAGTGAGAACTTTTTTTCATTCTGTTACCTTTGTCACTGGGGTTGAAATCAGTGATTGCTAACAGCTTTACAGGGAATTCAATATCATGTTCTTGTTGTTGTTGCTGCTGGCTCTTGCCCTTCATGTTAGCTTGTTGTAATGATGATTTTTTTTTTCTGAAAATGATGCAATGCTAGGCTGTCTTTGGTCTGACTTTGGTCATCACAAAGACTGATGTTTCACTTGAGCGATAAAGTATCAGTGAGGTAAACTCATGAAAGACTGAAATTCACATTACACCATCCCTCCCTGTCCAAGACATGGGGATGTCCATCAACTGTATTCTGACGCCGCTAGTCTACATGCAGGCATGCAACATAGACTGTAAGGTTTTATTTTGAAATGTTTATTTCCTTTTGTCAATTTAGATTTTTTTTCTCCATTACATTATCTTTTTCTAATATTGTGTTTCCATATAACTTTTATAATAACACTGTATGTATTTATATAACAATGTAAAATAACACATAATAACACTGTTGAATGCTTCCATTAAAATAATTTGAACTTTATTACGTTAAGAAAAAGTACAAAGTTTTGAGCCTAAATTGGGTCTTCATCAGTCACAGATGTATCTAACTGACTCAGGTGTGTGTCACTGAAGAAATAGTCTCAGTTCCTCCCATGGGTATGGCTACAATCCCAGGACCAGTGCTATGTAAGCTAACATAACATTGTGTACATATAGGTAATTTATCACAAAAGCAGCAATACAAAATATTATCAAGGAATTAATTCAAATAATCACACAAATATATACAAAATCACAAAGTAAATCACTAAAGGAACAATCAAAGGAATAAAGACAAACACAAATATCAATTCAATTAAGGGTGATTTAGACAGCATGGGCTTCCAAGGTGTAACTCACCAGCATGTATCACACTTCTCATGGGAGGGCCTGGGACTATTTAATGACACACACCTGAGTCAGTTTGATACCTCTGTAGCTGATGGAAGAGCCAATTTGGCCTCAAAATGTTGTACTTTTTTGAAATGTAATAAAAAAAAAAAAAATGTTATGAATTCCACATTGTTGCGAGTCTTTGGAAAGCAGAAATCACCATACACTTTTTGGACCCAGCATCTGGACAAGAAACATGTGTTTTACACAGATTCCCACACATATTCCATCATAAAAAAAACACTTTTTTGCAGAGTTTATTTTCTTGTCTTTTGGACTACAGCGCCTGACAATTGAAATGAAATGTAGGATTTTTCAGCCAAAACAACACACAGATGTAATTGCTGTATCTATTATTTCAGTTTTGCCAAGTTCACCTCATTCTTACTCAGCAAAGGCCCCCGGGGAGCTGCTTCAGGGGTTGCACACATCCACATGATTATACCTCGAAGCTGCAAAGTCCACGTACCGGTCATTAGTTTGCCACGGAACAACTCCACTGCAGCAGTGCTCAGAGTTACTTCCAGTAAACAACATTACTCAAACTGAAAACCATACCTGGGAGAAAAAGAGAGGCTGCTGAGTAATGTCAATACATTTATGAGTGTATCTGTATACACACGGCAAATACTGATATTCATGTGGCACTTAACATTGTCTCAGAACTTCATTTATTGGAAATCTTTTGTAATGTTATGTTAAACATACATTTCATGAGAAGTCAAGTAGAGGAGCAGTGTAGCATGCATCACATTTCCTTGCAGGCGTATAATCACAGTTAATGTTTTAAGAAAACTATGTCCAGCAAATAATAATCACAATAATAATAATAATAATAATAATAATAATAATAATAATAATAATATGTGATTTTTCAATTTATAAAATTGCAAATCTGTGGATATTGGTATAGCCACATCATACAGCAAGTAAATTGTCTCTTGTCTTTAACACATTCTAATCAGTAATAGGTTTTAAGATTAAGAGCTCACATATCAGTTTTAACACTGCAATGAACACTGACTTGATATCTATAAGATTTGTAGAAAATTTCCACCATGAAAACACAAAGTACACACACAATAAATAGCAGTTTGCAACTTGTATGTGTGTGGTATACACAGATGGCTCCTTATGTGACAAGTACAATGATTTTAGAGAACAATGTTACATTTGCCTTTTCTCCATGAAACAGGTCATTGTTACAGACATTTCTTGTTTTACATTCAGTGATTTGGAGAACAGGACTCCACAAACAATTCACATGTACTGTAGAGCCAACATGCCTTTCAATAAGACACTTCAGTTTTTCAGTCACTCAGCTCCATAACTTTAAAAAGCAGATCGCAGTTTGCAAGGTGCCTTTTCCTTGACAGGATGAGGTATTCGCCAGAAGAGATGCTTTTATTCATCGCTCTTCCCTCAGTCTGATCAGACAAGTTATGCTGCAGTTTAGCAGTGCAAGATCTTAATGAATGCCTTTCTGAACTCGACATTAAAGGTGGTGTATATAATGGGATTTACAGCACTATTCACGTAGCCCAGCCAAGTGAAAGCATTATACATCTCAGCAGGAACCTTGCATTTTGTGCAGTGGGTGTTCAAGATATGTGTAATGAAAAACGGCAGCCAGCATATGATGAATACACCTGAAGAGATACAAGAAAAATGGGAATATTAGAAAGAGAGCGTCAGAAAATTGAAGAAGAAGCCGTCTCTTATTCATCACCCAGGTATGGGTAAAAATGGAGCTGGACTCTAAAATGCAAGTATCAGAACGATTTCTTTTCGTTGCATCATTCCCCATCTTGTCTTCAAGCTCTGTTTTAGGTCTTACCAAAAAAACACTGAAATGGAAATAACAACACATGCAGAGTCAGCCAAGAACCAGAGAGGGCTGGGGGCTTGTGCAAAAGAAAAAAATGCTTTCTAAATTGTACATTACATGATTAGCTTATGGTAAATTAGAAGAGAAACCAATATTAGTCTTGATGCGTTTGAACAGTACCCCCGCTGGTTTCATGTTGTAATCACTGCATGTTTTTGCATGTGTGAAGCTGATAACAAAAACATAGTTATTTGGTTGTGGAAATGCTTCATTTCACACAGTGTCAGTTCCACTTCGATGTGCATATTACATTAAACTTTAATTTTTAATACTACTGATTGTAAATTATGTATACCAAATGTGAAATGAATAAAACATCTATAACAATTAAACCAACTTACCAAGGACGATGGCTAACATCTGAGTGGCCTTTTTCTCCTTCTGCTGGGAGATCTTTCTCTTGCTCATGGTTTTCACAGAGGTCTGAGTTTTGCCATTAGGTAAGGCCTGTGTCTGGAAGGCTTTGGCCACAATGGGTGCTGGATCCCCCGGGGCCTCCTTGGTAGGATCGCCGTTCTTTTCGGCTTTCTGGCGCTCCTGAGGGGGTGTGGGAGGTGTGGAGGTGCAGGGGCTAGCGTTGGCCTTGTTAGGCATCAAAAGCTGGTGGCTGGTGGCCGGAGTGTCTCCAAGAGCACACTGTGGTTGCTGTTTCTGTTTCTGGCTGCTGCCACTGTTGTTCAGCTCATCCAGCTCCAGATCTTCCCCCTCATTGACTACATCTTTGATGAATATCTAAGCAAGGTCAGGATGAGCAAAAAAAACATGGATTCAGATGGCCAATTTTTAGTTTAGTAGCAATAGGTGACATTTAAAATAACAGGCAATAAACACATAAGAAAAGATCACACTTTCAGCCTTTAATTTAGTTTTGCTGTGCTCACAGAAGCAGAAAGGTGCCTTTTCAAGCTATATTTGGAATGGTGAAAAACTTAAAGGTGACACCTTGCTAAATATTTTGCAGGCAAAACAAATATTTTTCCAACAATTAAACTTTTTAGAAAAAAAGTGGAACAAAAAAAGAGCACACACCACTTTCTTCTTGTTGGCAGGAAAACTCCCATTAGATTTAACAATCATGGTGCACAACCTCACATCCTCTGGATGAGTGCACTTATCCTGAAATGAAAACAGCTATGTCATGCAAGGAGAGGATACAATGTCAATGCATAACTGACAAAAGGGCTGTCTAAGCACAGGTCCCACAGCCTACTGGGTTAAATGAGGCTACATCGAGCTCTGGTACAGAAAGACTGTTTAGCAAAAATCTGATCTGCAGTGTGTAAATGTAACATTACAGTAAGATTAAACTTGGTCTCCTGGATGGAACCAGTTATAGAGTATTTAATTTACATACAGGTGGTGGTGGGGGGTTGGGGGGCACTCAAAATGCCTTAGGTGTAGCTGAGCCTTGACCTTTAAATCTCTTGCCTTGAATGTTGTCCACTGTTTTTCCAAAAGAAAAATCAATTCTCTTCTTGTCTTGGTTTTCCCCTTTACGTTATGTTGTTATGTAATGCAAAGCCCATCCATAAAACCATTTAGTTAACCCAAGTATAACTGGGTTGAGAAAATGATTGATTGCAGTTTCATAAAGAAACAGATGAACTCAAAGGGCACACTGCTTTTTTTCAAACTTATTGAAAAAGACATGATTCTAAAATGTTCAGAAACACAGAGCTATGGTATATGGTATAATTAAAGTTGTAAATCAATCTCAGTTTCATTTTGAAGCTGAAAAGCGTTAGTAGTAAACAGCAGCCATATTGTAAGCTCACCTTCAGCGAAGTGGCCACATCAGGGTCAGGATCCTGACAGACACGCTGCTTCGGTTTGGTGTTTACACGTTTTCTGCGCTTCCTCAGGACCACATAAATTTGCACATAAACCAGCAGAGTGATGATGAAGGGAACATAGAAGGACACGATGGAGGAGTATACCACAAAGGCCGGATTGGCGATCACACAGAGAGACTCATCACGAGTAGCTGTGGAGATAAGCACAGGGTGAATGAATAAAGGCCTCAGACTGCTTTATGTTCCCAACTAAAATCGTTTTTTTATGTAGCTTTCTTTATGTTGCTGCGCCTCTTGGAAAATGTTCTACAATAAAATGGGGAACTTTGTTTCGATTTCACTTCTTCTACTACAAACCAAAGGTTGCTTTTTGATTTTAATTTGATTTTAAAATTCATCCAACAATGTAACAACTCCTATACTCCCCCCACCTGGAGCTCATTCACAATTTTTTCTTTTGCCTCCTCCTTCTTATTCGCTTAGACCATTGTAATCCTTTTACAGTAATTCCAACCAACCTCACTCAGAACTGCCTTATAGCTGATCCAGGAGGCTGCCACAGGGCTTCTATCAGGTGCCAAATGTGGAGATCATATCACCCCAATTTGAGATTTCCTGCACTGGTTGCCTTTAATTTTAGATTTCACTGATTTACTTTTAAAGCAAGCCAAATTTGCCCTGAGCTACATCACACACACACACACACACACACACACACACACACACACACACACACACACACACACACACACACACACACACACACACACACACACGTTAACTTAAGATTAGACAATTGTTGCCACACAGGTTTAGATAACACCAGAGTCGTCATAGATACTGTAGGTGTCACAGTAACAACTTGTTATCTTCACACTTCAGGGTGGCTGTGGCTCAGGAGGTAGAGCAGGTTGTCTATTAAAGGAGCAGTCCGATTTCACATATGAAATTCTGTTAACTTGTGAGGAGGACTCGTACTCAGCCTGTGAGAACAGTTTATCTTCTGTATCTCTCGCAGGAAATAATAGCCCTTTTACAGGAAATAACCCTGTTCAGTTTGATAGAAGTGGACATTACTGGAAATCGAGGATACAGTGTTTTTGGAGCTTGAGCCATCAGCATATATCGGCATGTGTTGCTTCAAATTTGATAATTATTTCTTTAATCGCTTTCTGCCAAGCCATCCCTTTTATGGACAAAACATACTAAATACCTCTTTAATTTTAAACACCTGTCTACATGTTGAACTGTCCCTGAACCCCAACTGCCTCAGATGGCACGCACACAAACTTGCGACTGTGTGTGTGAGAGTGTTAGTGTGTGGGTGAATGAGAGGCCCATTGTAAAGCGCTTTGGGTAAAAGCACAATATACTGTACAAGGCATTCCATTTATGACACAAATCTGAGGTTGTGATAATGTGTTTGAAATGATCAACAGACACGTCTGACATACTTGCTTTCCATCCACAGTTAAAAAAACTACAAAAATATTTTAAACATAAGTTGCGAAAGCTTAAAAACAGATCTTAATTGCTTCCGTTTCAGTGGTTCCTGCTGGTGGTCTCTGCAGCCACTACTCACTTGAAAGCGTTTGTGGGGCTCACAAATTCACACATCTGAGTTCCGGCAGAAATGTTGTTACATCAATGCACTCAAAGGGATGAGTGGAGCTTCAAAGAGACAGGAATTGAGCCATAGGAGCTGATCAGCAACACGTCTGAGAAGCTTTTTAATCGGAACACTCTTTAACTGTAATCGTCTGTAAAAACCTCTGTTCTGTGGAATAACCTAAAGGGCTATGGCTCGCTTAAAGAAGTTGTGTCAGTATGAAGTACAGTAATATTTTAATTGCATGGGTAGCTTATATGTACTTCTGCAACACAATTCTGTACAGTGTGCAATGTTGCATATGGGCACTGACATTGAGATTCTGCTTTAGTACAATTGTAAATATGGGCAAGCATTTAAAAGATACATCAGCTATCTTCACAATGTATATGTTTCTACAATGTATGCTGTACTGTACTGTGCAGTGGATGTACTCACTAATAATTCAGTACCGCACCACTATTGCTCCACCAATTTAGTCTCACACCATGAAGAAATGTTTATTATATGTATCACACTCTTTCTCACCTGTGTTATTTAGGCCAAACAATAGGGGACATGATATGGCGAAAGACAGTACCCACACCACCGAGATCATTACTGTGACCCTTCTCCTGGAGCTGTAGCGAGTGTTGTACAGCATTGGCATTGCAACTGCTGTGTAACTGTAAGGGGTGAAGAAAAAATAGGTACTTTAATTTAAATGTATTTCTACAAGACAACAGGGAAAGCATGAAAAAAATCTTTGTATAAAATAGTGCAACGTATGGTTTGAATTTATTCATGTTCAATTTGATGATCTAAGGCTTAATGTATCTCCTTTCTGTTAATAGTTCTCTTTCTTCATCAATGGATTTTAGCTCAAAAGAGTACAGGGAACATACTACAAGTGGTAAAATCAAGAGATGTTGCCTGTCATCTTTGATCAGATCCTTTTTGATGTTTGACTGGCGCTTTGGAAACAGCTATGTGCTATGGGCTGCAGTTTACAAGAAGAGGTAGTGTTTTTCTTCTAGGAAATGCTTTAGAATGTAACCTTGGGAACATTGGTTGACCTTATTAGTGAGCTTGCTGTAATGACCAGGGAATGCAGAGCTTTTTACAGTGTCTTGTGCATTGATTTCTGTGCAATTTGGTTTGAAAGACTTTGGACATGAATGATGATGGGTAAAGCTTTTAGGAGACTTTGGGTTTCTTTATGGATACATACAAGGCAAGTCAGGATATCTAAGGTAATTTTATTATGTCATGTATGTTGTCATGGATTGTGCAACACACTGTACTAAGGTCTTGGGTAAAATAAGCCTCTCCAATTGGCCCAAAAGTAATAATGCTATTGCTGGGGAAAGGCCATAAGAAATGCGTATTTTCAGAACATGACTGGCAGATAAATGTTTTCGTCTACCTGCTCCTGAATCACAATTTTGTATTACATAATGCGGGTGTTATTCCATAATGAAGTGAAAATGTATTACATTTTGACATTTTATTATATTTTAACGTTTTGACGTTTGATTACATTTTGACGTTTTATTACTTTTTGCCATTTTATTACATTTTGATGTTTTATTATATAATGCGTTAAAGCATATTGCGTTGTTATTACATATTGGGTTGGTATTACATAATGTGTTCATGCTGCTTTTAAAAAAAATTAATTGTTAAATTCTTACACTGCACTATAACTTTTATTAACTGTTATTTTATTTGAGCTGTTTTTGGATTATCTTTTTCATATTTTACATAGAAGGGATTATTATTGACAGCTGAGAGTTTATGTTAACATGTTAAACAGTTTCTCATGGTATTTGGAGTAGTGTTTGTAAACACATTCAAACATGACTAACTGCATTAACAAAAACTACAGAACATATTTTTGCCTTGCCACAAGTCACTAAAGTCTAACTGCTCTAACATAATTGTCTTGTAAAATATTTTAGTGCACATTATGACTCACTGATTGTGCACTGAAGTGTTATGATAGGAAAGTGTGCTTTTTGGCAATCTGAGTTCTGTTAAAAAAACATTTGGCATGTTTATATTCATATCACCTCCTACACAAAAGCAGTTTTGTCTTATGCCTATTAGTCGTCAGCTTATAAAGAGGATGTGAGTTGCTGACTGGAATGGCCAACTCCAACTGCTGTTAGTGTCTTTATTATTTATTTTTTTTAACAATAGATTAACTAACAATCGTCTTTTCTTATTATTCTCTTTTCTGTGTTCACAAAATGCCAAAAGTAAGTTTCCGACACGTTCACTTTGGTTAATAAGAACAAAATTAGTATTGAAAGAACCAATTCTTTGATGTATGCATTACGCTGCTGCCTGGAGCAGCTATATTGATAAAAGGAAACACATTTGTCTGCGACTCTTATCTGAACTAACTGCAAAATCAGCATTATACAGCCAGGGAAAGCAACTCGTGCTACTGTCACACTCATCCTTCTAGCGATTAGCATTCACAAGTAGCCTACACAGCAAGCAGGCACAAGTCAGATAAATAATATAAATGTTAATTTAGATGTTATTCCTCTCTGCTTGTAAAATTAATTTCAAACACATGCAAACACTGATCTGATCTACCATGAGATTATTCAGAGTAGCTTTTAATAAGCTTCTCTCCACATGTGAGAGACTTTTGCATTCTAATTCATTCACTTTAGTAAGAGTTGATATTGTCTCTGTGTGTGACCATGGTGAGTATTTATGTTGGGTTTAAGATGAATAATACAGCCAAGCAGAAAATCATGTAAAATTAAAGTTAACAGAACTCCATAAAAATGAAAACCTGGGAAATGTTATGTCCTTGGTATTCTTCAGACGTCACGTAGAGCAAACCAAGCTCTCCCACTTTTAATACATATTCTAGTTGTCAACATTACATGATTACAGTTCTTTATTGAAAGCTCGAGCTTTACATATTCTCAATGAATGAATCAATAAGTCATCATGCCAGTTAACCAACTAAATAAGTGGATTTATTTTCAGTCATTATTCCAGGTGAAGGAGATCTTGTGACAAAACAGGTGCTGTCATAAACTGGTATTTTAAAAAGCATTTTATTTTTCTGTGTATTTATCTGTAACTGTTATAATCAATAGTTTTATATTTACAACACAGATGCAGGAGGAATCTGTTTTCAGGGGAAAAGCTCTAAAAAACACCCTGTACACCTGCTCAGCAAGTTAGCAACTAGCTGGTGAACATAGTGGAGCATTTAGCAGCTTACGAGCCAGTTACGTTGGAGTTGGGAGAGAGCAAAACTACACATTTTTGGATTTGTCAGGTGGTACAGGTGCAAAATGATGCTAATGTTTCAACATATCAACTGAAAAGATGATAATTTGTCATTATTGTGTTTTCAGCTTTTTTCTGCTGACCCGAAATGTGCATAAAAAAATCAATTAATGCAGGATTAATATTTACAAATATTTTCATATATCTAACTACTGTTTTAATTAGGGGTAGTTGCTGTGCACTTAGGGCCTTTATAAATATTGACTTTCAATGATTAGTAAAGAGTCATTCTTAAACTTAACAGCAGGCCGAAAAGTAGTGTTTTACTGCATTCTCTGGTTAAAAGTTTAAAGTCTGCTGCACGTCTGACCACACCCAGCAACACCAATGGTTGCAGTGGAAGATGTCTGCTCTGTTGCACTGTGGGAGTGTACTGACCACACTCTGGAGGACAGTTCTCTAGCATTGGGGCAAGTTAAACCATTGGAAATCAGCAAAACAAGATTTTTAAAGGCTGTTAATTTACTCTTTAAATATATTTCTGTCAATTCTTTGAACTTTCACCCCACTGATGCTTTTTCTACAGATGTGGTACTTTTTCTGTTTCCAAATTATTTTTTCATCACAAGCGGATGAGCTAAAAGTCATATGGAAATTAGATGTCCTTTTATAGAATGTTTACCACCCTTTAAGTAATTTATTGTGCCATTTATCATATCATCACATTTTATTGATTATATGCTATTACTACTGCATATGTTGTTTGTGGAGCCTTTTTCCTTTGTTAGCCCGATGTAATTTATTATTTGGCTACTTATGTGTTTCGTTTTGTGAATGTTTTCCTCTGTGGTATGTATTTTTGTTTTATGTATGCATTTACATTAATTACTGAGTGTGTTATCATTTTAGGTGCTCCTGTGATTTTCCCACTTTTGTGATTGATTGATTGTTTGTGATTGATTGTGTGAAGTCTGTAGCTAAAGATACTGCTTTATTGTACAGTATTGTTTATGTTATACCCGACACTACTTCTTTATTAAAGTTGGTGCTGACTGTATGCAGGAGTCCACAACCACAGGTTATGCACACTTTCTAGAAATTGCTGCAATTTGACAAATTCACATTTATGTAACATCTGGAGGCAAGTAATAAAGATGGGTATGTACCAATTTACAGTACGTGAAATAAAGGTGTCATGTATAGTGTAAAATCCATGTTTGTAAAAGGCATTTAGGTGGGCTAAAAATGTAATGTGGGCTTTGATGGTCATGCACTTAAAGATTTCCAGTGAAAATCCATGCAGAAAGCATAACAGGCAGGCCTAAACAATCTGTGCAGTTGCGAACTCACCGATCAATGCTGATGGCACACAGATTGAGGATGCTGGCTGTACACATCATCACATCCAGAGTGACAAAGATGTCACAGTGGATTTTGCTAAAGCGCCACTCTCCCACTACCTAGAAGAGAAAAACAACAAATGTCAGTTTACACAGCAACAGTCAACAGAACAAAGCCGCTGCACCTAGTCAGAAATTATGTGTGTTTACTTCTGCAACAAAAAGCGACCTTGACAATCAAGCCTCCTACATTTATTACATTGCATATTATTTCCACACTGGTAACAGAAAGAGAGAGAGAGCATAGAGAGCAGAACTGAGTAGGAGAAAATTATAAATTAGGGTAAATTAATGAAGTGATATATATATATATATATATATATATATATATATATATATATATATATATATATATATATATATATATAGGCCTATATTAGTAATCCAAATGGTCTGTTATATTCATGTTTTCAAAGTAATGTTACACCTGACATAGTATAAATTGACATATTATCTAATTCAATGGTTCCGTGACTTCATGACATTTTTTCACTGATCACAGTAGGAATTAAACACTATATAGCAAGACTATAGGCATGTATCCTGTTCTGCAGCCCCATGTGGCTTCCAATCCAAGACATGATCAAAACCTATTTGTATTCATACCTCGGTTGCTCTCTGTTACATGGTCAAACCCCAAGATGAAACATCAACATCATCAGTGATGCCCTGACAGGTCTGAGCCATCCGATGCCGCCCACCTCACCTGACATTACATACCTACCTGCTTCCTTCATCAGCTCTGAAAAGGGTGAGTGAGATGAATGTGTTGTTGGGGGGCAACTCCTACCTCTCCATGACAGATTAACCTTTGTCCTAGGTCATGTCTTCAAAAAAGTAAATGGCTGTATGTTGTTGCTGGTGTCTACAACAGTAGCAGTGATTGCAGAATGATCTGACAGCCTAATGAGCACCCTTCTCTCTGTCACAACCTCTCCTCTCTTCTCCTCTTGCCCAAATTTAAGAGCCTCATAAGAGCTGAAAACCATTGGCTGAAACACAGATCTATTTCAACCGGATTTGTATCAATGTGGGGAAACATATTCAGTGGATATTAAACTGCTTGTCCCAGGCAATAAAATCAAAACAAATATATGCTAAAAGAGTATAATTATTATGAAACGTTGACTGTGGGATATAGGCATTCTCAATTTTTTTCTTGCTATTTCACCCCCCAAACACACTTCTCAAACTTAATTTATAACTTCACACTGTGCATATGTGCATAGCAAATCATACTTCGGAATGTATCAGCATTCTGATTTAAAATGCAAAGGTAAGGTGTTGGGAAATTGAAAATGCAGTAATGGAGGCTGGGGAACGGAGAAAGTTGTTAGAAAGTGCAATTGAGACGTCACTTAAAATCAAGGTGAAATGAAACTGACTTTTTCATCTAAAACTTGGCTGTCTTAATAGCATTCATAATAATAATAATAATAATAATAATAAACAACAAACTTTATAGATATATGTTCATTCATAGCAGAAATGCTGAGGTGCATGCATACAAACTACTAGAGAAGAAGACAACTCAAACAGCTGTTAAAAAGCACATAGCATACATTATTTGAACATATTACATGTCTAATGAAAAAATTAATCTATGTATCACAATGTTGGATGGACATCTTTACTGACAAGAAGGAATAATGATATCATGGTATTTATCTACAAACCTCAGATACACACTAATCTTTTTAACTCTTGAAATTCATTTAATTAATTCTCTTTTGCAGCCTGATTGTTGGTTGTCTGGCTTTTTATATGTGTTGTTCTTGTATGCAGGTTTTGTCGTTGTTTGAGTATGTTTCTTCTCAGGTCTTTCTTTATCTCAATGAGACTACCTTAATACTTAAAATTATGTTATGAGCATAATACATTTACAAATAATATGTTGAATACAATGATTATTAATGGCATTCCTCATGTTTCTCAATTACGTAATTTTCTAGTCTTGAAAGTTAGTTCTGAGGCCGGTCCAAAAGGTGAAATTCAACTATATAAAAAAATAAATAAACAGTGTATTTTAATTCACCTTGATTTTAAACAAGCTCTAAACCTCAAGCCATGCATAAAGTTCTCTCCATATGCTCACTAAATCAGTCACAATTTACAGAAAGTGAAAACTGTGGTAATAATGCTAATTCAGCATTTAATAATAAAGGGCAAGTTGAATGCCCTGCACGTACTCTGTGACTAAGCTCTCACTAAAGTTCATGCTGATACATTATTAACACAAGAAACTTCACAGTCATGGTCGGCGACACTAGACTTAAGAAAATAAAAAGTCTGCACATAGATAAAGAAGATAAAGAAGAAAAAGGAGTGTGTATGTGGTGGGATTAGAGGTAGTTATGTGTAATAAAGAAGAGATAAACAAAACCAAAATATTGTTACCAAACACTGAACAAATACTGACGAATGTTTGTTGTTATTCTCTGAAGATGCACATGATTTTAAGTTGTGTCTCTGATTGAAGGAGCATTTCCTGAAGAACGTAAAATGAATAAATAAAAACCTCCAAGATAGAGCTGTTGTGATCGTCTAACAACATATTTAAGGTCACTTTCCCTTTCACAATTCAAATCTAGAGGATGAGATTAAACTGGCTTCTCAGAAAATGTTTAGGATTATTTTTAATCTAAAAGTCTAGTTCTGTTTCCTCTGTCCAGTTTATAACTACCGTTAGTTTTGCTGCTTAAATATCCGACGATATCAGCTGCAGTGACATTTCTGTGCGCATGGAAACGTTTACAAGCAGCATCTCTAAATCGTTATCAGAAACACTCATCAGGCTAAATCAATACAACAGCCTATAGGCTACATCATTTAAAATGCAACGGAGCCTGCAGGGACTGCCGAGGGCCAGTTAAACGTCCATGCGGGTTTCTAAATCGGAGAAAATAATTAATTCATGTGGGTGGAAGGTGTGTGTGTGTGTACTAAATATAACAAATAATGACCCCCGACCCCCGTACATTCTTATCACATTTTGCCACGTTGTGAATTGAACTCAAAGTAATTAGAAGTGGCCATGAACACGGTTCTCCTCCTCTGACAGAAATCATAAATTGCAGCGTATAACAAAACAATGGACAGCGGATGCAGGGAATTGGTATAAGGGCTGTAAAACAAACAATGAAGGCATACATATGGAGTCTTGTCTATGTAAGAAACTGCACTGAACAGTTTTCCATGTTATCTTCACACAATCAATAAACATTGCAGCCCCCCCCCCATGAAATTATAATCATGTCAGTCTCTGATCTAGATTTGAAATCCTTCAGCTCACATACATAATTTGGTGACACAATTTGTAATTTAAATGTGTCTACATTTACCCATCAAATAAATAAGTCAATACAAATACCAACAACTCCATACTGTAGATTCACCCTGATTAATCCTATGTGCAACCGACCTCACAAGTATCCAGTTTAAATAAATAAATAATAATAATAAGGATTTTGCAACAGAACAGGTTAGAAAAAAAGTTTAATGACAAATTATGTCAAAGGATGAATTCTAAAATTGCACATGCTGCTCTTAAAGGGGCACTCCACAGATTACACCACACTGACAGTTTACTCGTCATTAGGAGTTCTACTAAGCCTGTGAAAACAGATGTACAATGTCATCTGTGACTCTGGTGGAAGGTCTCTAAAGCTCTCTAAACCCTGACGATGTCATAGTGATGTCATCTCAGTTTGGGTCTGGAGGAGACTAAAAATTTACAACAGAAAGCCTGTGTTACAAACTGGGGGCATATACCTTGAAGAAAGTGAGCATTTACTAGGGAGGGAGGATCAAATGAAATGTTGTTGATTTGCGTTATGGGAAATGTAGGATTGTGACGCTTGACTCATACGAGGGACTACATTACAAAATATCTCAGAATCTGTAACTTTGATTTTGATTCCTTTTTGAAATCTGACTCTTGTGAGTCCCCTACCTTTATGGAATTGCAATACTAAAATCACTGGAGTACCCCTTTAATCCACAATGTTTGATGCTTGCTCATGTCTTCATTTTGCAGAAAGTGACAATAGGGGGTTTCTCCAAAGATAAACACAAAAAAGCAGGGGAAGCCAGCAGAAACTAGAGCGCAGCTAATGACTCAATCAGTGCCCTTGTAACCAAATGCTTTGTTTGCATGTCTCCAGCAATACAAAGGAAGCCCAACTGTCTAATTTATGTCCAAAAACATGCTGTTACTTATATTCAATGAAAGTTTCAGAGCAGTTGCAGTGCTTACCACACTCCAAATGTGTTGTCCACCTGTGCAAATCAAACACTTTACACCACTGGATAACTTTTCTGCCATTATATTAAAATCAATATTTTATTGAGAAAGTGACGTGATAACACTTCCAACTTTTCCATAATACTTTGATGTGGGCTCCTGCCGTGTGGACCCAGCTGCCCACGAGAGAGCAAGTGAACAATTCTAATAAAAACAAACAGTATGCAGGTTGTGTTATGGATGGAGGTTATGGATAAACAAGCTTTAGTCTGATAGTTGGTGCCAATGATGATGACAAACAAGTTTGCTTGTTTATTGGTAACAGAAACAGAATAGTAATTTATAACACTCACCATTTATAAAAAATATTCATATCCCTGTAAGGTTACTGTTACAGTGACCCATTGCCAGTCACCACTGTGCTGTTTGTACAAACAAACATACATGGAGACAGGCAAAGACAATGACATCCTATAGATTTATACACTACAATCTGATAATCTTCATGACTCACTGAGAGGTACAGGAGGATTAGAGTCCCTGTAGTCTTAGATTGCATCAGACAGCGTGACCTAAAGCCTGATGGTCAGAAATAACGTCGGGGCCGGGAAGATAGATCAAAAGAAATGAGCAACGACCAGAAGATAGAGAGAGACTTTTCTGAAATATAGCCCACATCCTGTTTGCTATTGATTTAGTAGATTGGAGATCATTTTATGTTGTTCTGTTTTAGGTTGCACTGGTTAGCAGGCATCAATGTGCCATGGCTGCTTTAAAAACACAGGTCTGCATTATCCCACACAGCAGCGAATGCAAAATTTGATATCCAAGAATTAGGAAGAATTATTCATAAACATCCGACCTCTGACTGAATAGACCGGCCTGACATTTTGATGTTGTCACATAGTGTTGCTACATTACAGCCCTTTAACCACTACAGGACTGATATTTACAATGCCGATGCGAATGTATCTTGTTTCACCTTGAGCCTTTGACCTGCTGTTAGCTGCGGCTGGCTTGCTTGGCTCAAACCCTTTTCACCAGTATTTTGCTGGCACCAGGTTTCATATCAAGCCCTGCTGTATGCTTAAGATGCTTTGTTATTTTTTAACCTCTTGATGCCAAACTGAATTCTCTCTTTAAAGCTGATAATTTCCTTTGAAAAAGTGAAGCTTTCAGACCCTACCCTCTGATATGTTGTTGATGGTTTACATATTTGTTGTATTGTACATAATATATACTCAGCAAAAAAAGAAACGTCCTGTCACTTTCAACTGCTTTTATATTTTAAGCAAACTTAACACATACAAATATTTGTATGAACATTAAAAAAATTAACAACTGACAGAAAACAGACATAAACTGAACAATTTCCACAGACGTGACTAACAGAAATGGAATAATGTGTCCCTGAACAAAGGGAGGGTCAAAATCAAAAGTAGCCCTCAGTATCTGGTGTGGCCACCAGCTTCCTTAAGTACTGCAGTACATCTCCTCCTCATGTACTGTACCACACTGGCCAGTTCTTGCGGTTGTTGTTGCCATCCTGTACCTGTCCCGCAGGTGTGATATTCAGATGTACCAATCCTATGCAGGTGTCGTTACACGTGGTCTGCCACTGCGAGGATGATCAGCTGTGCTTCCTATCTCCCTGTAGTGCTGTCTTATGCATCTCACAGTAGGGACATTGCAATGTATTGCCCTGGCCACATCTGCTGTCCTAATGCCTCCTTGCACCATGCCTAAGGCATGTTCACTCAGATAAGCAGGGACCCTGGGCGTCTATCTTTTGGTGTTTTTCAGAGTCAGTAGAAAGGTCTCTTTACTTTCCTAATTTTCTTTTAACTGTGACCTTAATTGCCTACCGCCTGCAAGCTGTTATTGTCTTTTCGATCGTTCAACAGGTGCATGTTCATTAATTGTTCATGGTTCATTGAACAAGCATGGAAAACATAGTTTAAACCCTTTACAATGAAGATCTCTAAAGTTATTTTGATTTATACAAAAGTATCCTTAAAATACAGTGTCCTGAAAAAGGGGCGTTTCTTTTTTTGCTGAGTTTAGTTCTTGAAGGAATTGAATAATATACTGCAAGTCTGCAAATCACTTTCTTTTGTTTTCAATGACACAAGATAAAAAAAGAGGTATACTGTAGGTCTACAGATAGAGAGAGCTGCAGGACATATCAGGTTATTTATTTGTCTTCCAGTATGTACAAAGAGTATACATTTGTGAAAATGTTTTGTGGGTGTGTGTGTGTGTGTGTATCTCTGCTGTCCTACCTCTAAGTAGACGACCCATGGCATAACCAGTGTGGCCACCAGAAGGTCAGCAACAGCCAGGCTGACGATCAGGTAGTTGGTGGTGGTCTGCAGGGCCTTCTCTCTGGACACAGCTATGCACACCAGCACGTTGCCGAAGACGATGACAAAGATGAGCAGAGTAAGCAGCATGGCATAGTAGTTGTAAGGGTGCTTGTGCTCTTGATCTGTTTCGTTGAAGCTCCATGTTCCATTATCATTGAAACTGTCATTGTAGGCGTACTGGGTAAAGACATCCATTAGCTGTGAGTGACGAAGGCCAAGAACGGGCCCTACAAAACATGCAGACACACAGAGAGAAAACAGCATTTGTATGTAGTTGTATTCCTGTGAATGTAAATGTGTGTGTAGTAACAGTTTTATGAAGAAAACAAAAACTGTGACTTTTGGAATAATCTGTATTCCTGCAGTAATTGCTATGCATAAGCAATTTGTCTTTTATAGTAATCTTTTAAACCCTGTGCACTGAGTAATGGGTGCATCTTTATTTTAAATTATAGGGGAGATTCCAAATGTGTATAAAATTATGTTGAAGGCATTTACCACATTTCCATCTAATACAACTATAGCTAATAAAACCCTGGAATGAACTTAAAGGGAATAATCAAGACTATAAGAAGTTAATTTAGGGAACTGGCAGAAATTTAAATGCATCCTGTAGCTGCGGGCGTGTGGCCTTGTACATAAAACTACTCAAAAGCCTGAAGTCTGCATTCACCAAAACATATTGTGATATTAAAGGTATGCATTTCCCCCAGTGCAGAACATTCTTTCTTTTACAAATACTAAAACAATTGTAACACAACATAAAAAGGTACCCTGTGGGGCAGGGACGTGCACAGATATTTTGGAAGGCACGGGCTCAAGTGAAGGGCAAATAATTATGAAATAATTATTTATTAACAAAACGTCACAACTCTGACTTCCTAAACAATTTATTTTAATTCCCTCACACTCACGCAATTGTTCAATACTCAACAGATTTCTACAGATATAATCAGTTCACAGAAAGACCATAGTCTTCTTTAGTATTCACTGGGTTTATCACAATAGCAGGCAACATTTTCAAATGGCAATAAATCATTTTAATTATTTTTGTGTTATTAATAAATAACACTTCAAAATCAACGCAAATATTCACACTAAACGGAAAGGGCTGTTGCTATTTTGTTAATTTTTCATGTAGTGGTCAATTTTTTCTGCGCAGGAAAGTCACCGGACGACAATCTTCTGAACATAGCCATACTGAGAAATACAGAGAGAGTTTTGTGGAGCTGAAAGTCCTAATTAGATTTGTATCAACTCATTTGGCAATGGCTTGAATATAGCGGACGTTTATTAATATCAACAAGTTACGCAATAAAGCTTTAAACCGTTCAAGTTTTTACACAACGTGAAACTTAACAAGTCAAGTTGTATTAACACAGAGCGGTAAGTTGATGCAGTAGACAAATCAATATCTTTTACTAAAAATCATTAGTTAACATAAATAATTTTTTTCTTGAGTCACGTTGTCTAAAATAAGCATGTTAAGTTAAACATGCAGAGAAGCATTACACATATCAAACATTAGGCCACTTATCACTACTAAAGTCATCATTTTTTTATATAAATATTGATTATTTTTCTTTATGACAGTATGATTTTAAGAATAATGTATTCAATACATTTGTTCCAAAAAAACAGAAAGGAAACCAATCAGCATAAAACTGATATTTTCCAATGTACTATGTTGAGTAGAAAGTTTCACTCATGGGAACAGATATACTGATTTCTAATCTGTCTCCAAAACTTTGAATGCTTTCTCACTGCCCAGAGCCCATCAGTCCCCACCCGGGTCTCGGTCATGGTGCAACAATAAATGTAGATAAACATGAGCCCTACATCAACCATACAAAACTAAAACCCAGATAACATAAATGCACACCCAAAACATTAACAGAACATTATTAAAGCAGCCATATTATGTTCATTTTCAGGTTCATAATTGTATTTTAAGGTTGTACCAGAATAGGTTTACATGGTTTAATTTTCAAAAAACACCATATTTGTGTTGTACTGCACCGCTCTCTCTCACTGCTGCAGCTCCTCTTTTCACCTGGTCTCTGTTTTAGCTACAGAGTGAGACCTCTTTTCTTCTTCTGTACTATCTTTGATTGCACTTGCACATGTGCAGTAGCTCAGATGTAGATCATGTCAGCTAGCTAGCTCCATAGACAGTAAAAGAAAGGCTGTTTCTACAACTTCGGTCAGTTACAAGGCAGGATTAGCTGGGAGACTTCTAAATGAGGGCACACATGTAAGTAGTTCTTTTGTAGATTATGGTGAACTTGTGTGTGTTGTAGCAGTGCTTTGCTATTGAGAACGAGGTAGCATGCTAGCGTTAGCATTAGCGTTAGCATGCTAACGCTACGAGCTAATGGTTGCGGTTAGCCTGCTCGTTTCGGCTTGTGACGTAGAAAGCCGTGCCGATTTTGAACAGCTCACCCAGAGACTGAAGGCAGGACACATTCAGAAACCCTAGGACCACCATCTAAACAGCATGGATGGATTTTTTTCAAAGTTTGTATGTGTGTGGAAGCACCAGAGACACAACATAACACCCCAAATCCCAGAAAAAGTGTTTTTTTTTCATAATATGGGCACTTTAAAACACACTTTAACTAGGACAGAAACCTTTCAGAACATATACTGTATATTCTTTTCCATAAGCCTTTGCACTGCTTCAGGCGGAACAGTTCAAACAACCCCTGAGTGCATTTGATTACTGAAGGAACTGACTACTGGACTGCTAGATATTAAGTTAAGTACATACTTTATTTGGGTTTTTGCTGCTTCTTGTACTTTTCTACTTTCTACTGCTGCTGTGTGTTCTTTGCTGGATTGGTTGTGTTGTTAGGCATAATTTAGAGGATTTTCTTAAAGTGAAATTAGTTAGTGTGAAGTGTGAATTTGGGGAGTGGAGGTTAACGACTCTCAGGTGCTTTTGACTGATTAGCCAGGGTGTGGCCTCCCCACCTGTAGCCAACACCAATCACCTCCTTGTATTTAATGTTGGCAATTGCGTGAAGCGGCAGCCTCATCGGACGAAGACTCGGAGGACAAAGACAAAGGAGTCTACGCGGGAGTCTTCGTGAGAGGCTAAGTGGGCTTAACCTTATCTTTATCTTATCTTTATCTCACTTAACTGCTCGGTGTCTTCATCTGGAAATGTGCTGCTTCTCCATTCCTGTCTGTGTTTCCTCTCGGAGATACTACAAACCACGCATTAGCTCGCAACATTTCCGCAACCCCACCTCTCTTACCTATCCCACCCGTTCCACACACATTCAACACCTTGTTGCAGGTGGCCTGTGGAACTGCCAGTCTGCCACTCGCAAGACTGAGTTCATCTCTGGCTTTGCCAGCCTGAAATCCTTGACTTCCTTGCCCTCACTGAGACCTGGATTACACCGACCAACACATCCACCCCTGCTCCTGCTGCCCTTTCTTCTGCCTACTCTTTCACCCACACACCAAGACCCACTGGTAGAGGTGGGGGGACAGGCCTACTCATTAATCCCAAGTGGAGATTTTCTCTCTACCCATTGCCACAGTTCACTCCACAATCTTTTGAACTTCATGCTGTCACCATAACCCATCCGGTACAACTAGTCATCATTGTTATCTACGGCCCACCAGGTCCTCTGGGAGAGTTTTTGGAGGAGCTGGATGTCCTTCTTTCAAACATCCCTGAAACTGGCCCTCCGCTGGTACTTCTGGGCAACTTCAACATCCAGACAGAGAAGTCAGCTGCCTTTTCTCACCTTCTCTCTTCTTTTGCCCTCTCACTCTCTCCTTCACCACCCACTCACAAAGCTGGCAACCACTTAGATCTCATATTCACCAGAAACTGTTCTACAGCCAACCTCACTGTTACTCCACTCCATACCTCAGACCATTTCTTCATCTCTTACTCTCTCCCGCTCTCCCAAGCTCACAACCATATCTCAAGAGACACCATACCTGTCCGCCGTAATATTCGTTCACTCTCTCCTTCTTCTCTGGCGGCATGTACTTTATCAACCCTCCCTCCATCCGACTCTTTCTTACTCATGTCTCCCAACGATGCCACAGACAGTCTCTTCTCTACTCTATCCTCCTCTCTCGACTCTCTCTGCCCTCTCACTTCACGACAGGCTCGCAAATCCTCCCCAGCTCCGTGGTTATCTGACTCAGTACGTGCTGAAAGATCAACTATACGGGCAGCGGAAAGGAAATGGCAGAAATCTAAACACCCAGATGATCTGCTTACCTATCAGTCTCTTCTTTCCTCCTTCACTGCCTCTATTTCTGCAGCCAAAAGCTCTTTATCAAACCAAAATTGAATCCTCTTTCTCGAACCCCAAAAAACTTTTTTCCATCTTCTCTAACCTCCTAGATTCCCCCAGTCCACCTCCTCCCTCCTCCCTCCTACCAACCCACTTTGTCAACTACTTTGTAAAAAAGATAGATGACATACGCTCTTCATTCTCAACCACACCTCCTGAAATCACCTTACCATCCATCACTTCCAGTACTCTTTCCTCTTTCACCCCTTTATCTCCAAACCAAATTCTTACTTTGATTACCTCTGCCCGCCCAACCACCTGCCCCCTGGATCCTATCCCTTCTCACCTTCTCCAGTCCATTGCTCCTGACCTCCTTCCTTTCTTCACCCATCTCATTAACATCTCCTTGTCAAGTGGCTGTTTCCTCGATGCTCTTAAAGAGGCAAGAGTGACCCCACTGCTCAAAAAACCAACACTCGACTCCTCTGATGTAAATAACTATAGACCCGTCTCCCTTCTTCCATTCCTATCTAAAACTCTTGAGCGTGCCATTTATAATCAACTCTCTACCTATCTCCACCAGAACAACCTTCTTGATCCCCACCAGTCTGGCTTCAAGGCTTGCCACTCAACAGAAACTGCCCTCCTTGCTGTCACTGAGCAGCTTCACATCACTAGAACAACCTCTCTCTCTTCCATTATCATCCTTCTGGATCTTTCTGCTGCCTTTGACACAGTGAACCACTAGATCCTCATTTCGACACTCCGAAATCTGGGTGTCTCAGGCTCTGCGCTCTCATTGCTCACATCTTACCTGACAGACCGAACCTACCGGGTAACCTGGAGAGGATCTAGCTCAAAACCTTGCCCACTTAAA
Source organism: Sander lucioperca (assembly GCF_008315115.2). Taxonomy (NCBI): domain Eukaryota; kingdom Metazoa; phylum Chordata; class Actinopteri; order Perciformes; family Percidae; genus Sander; species Sander lucioperca. The sequence goes on from NC_050177.1 coordinate 2,553,373, forward strand.
ACTGGCGTTCCTCAGAGATCAGTCCTGGGTCCCCTCCTCTTTTCTCTGTACACCAACTCTCTCGGGTCTGTCATTCAGTCGCACGGCTTTTCTTATCACAGCTACGCAGATGACACCCAACTAATTCTCTCCTTTCCTGAGTCTGAAACTCAGGTAGCAGCACGTATCTCGGCTTGTCTGACTGACATCTCTTCTTGGATGTCTACACACCATCTGAAACTCAACCTCGACAAGACTGAGCTCCTTTTCCTTCCAGGGAAGGGCTCTCCTACCCAAGACCTGACTATAACAATTGACAACTCTATAGTAGTCCCCACCAAGACTGCTAGAAACCTGGGTGTAACACTTGACGACCAACTCTCCTTCACTGCTAACATTGCTGCAACCACCTGATCGTGTAGATACATGCTGCATAACATCAGAAGGATACGTCCCCTTCTAACGCAGAAGGCGGCTCAGGTTCTGGTTCAGGCTCTAGTCATCTCACGTCTAGACTACTGCAACTCCCTCCTGATTGGCCTGCCTGCATGTGCCATCCGACCCCTGCAGCTCATTCAGAATGCAGCGGCTCGACTTGTCTTCAACCTCCCCAAGTTCTCTCACACTACACCGCTCCTCCGCTCTCTTCACTGGTTACCAATTGCGGCCCGCATCCGCTTCAAGACACTAGTACTTACGTACAAGGCCACGAACGGATCAGCACCCGCTTACATCCAGGACATGGTCAAACCATATACCCCAACCCGCCCACTTCGTTCTGCATCAGCCAAACTGCTTGCTGCCCCCTCACAGCGAGGGAGAACTAATCACTCAACGAGATCCCGACTGTTCACTGTCCTGGCTCCCAAATGGTGGAACGAGCTCCCCATCGATATCAGGATGGCCGAAAGCTTACACATCTTCTGCCAAAGGCTAAAAACACATCTCTTCCGACTACACCTCGGATAAAAAAAAAATAAAAAAAAAAATAAAAAAATTCTTGAACATGCACTTTCGAACCTGCACTTTCATTTGTCTCTTTGTAGCTTTGCCTATTTAAAGCTACTGTATTTGCACTTACTACTTGTAGTCTGGAGTTTGAATCTTCACAGTTGAAAGCACTTAATTGTAAGTCGCTTTGGATAAAAGCGTCAGCTAAATGACATGTAATGTAATGTAATGTAACCCCGCCCCTCCCCTACAAAAACTTAACATCCTTAGATTAAGATCCGTGCACTGCATACTTAGCTGATTATTACAAACAATTAATGTTGTTTAGTAATGAATATGTTTAACAAAACATGAAAGAATAAGTAGTGACCACTAAAAGGTTTAATTACAACTAAATCTGGGTTTACAGTGTGCATTTTGCTTAAAACACCATATATACTGTAAGTGTAAGGGATATAATTACAGCCTGGATATTCCTGGGTGATGTCTGTTAATTTTGATTGCATCATTTCTTTGTTTGATTACAATGACAGTAATCCTACATTTTTATTTACATCACTGAGTAGATTTGACACTACATATCATCCTGCTCTTTTAATGAAGCTGTGTGTCTCATCTTTTTAGAATAACGTGAAAAATGCACAGACACATCCTATTTTACAAAACCCTTAGCAGTGCAGTTCCCTCCTACCTGTCTAGATTAATGTTTATGTCATCCTCCATTTTCCCAGCTCCATTTTCACTCCCTCCTTCCCGCTAACTCACACCGTAATTGGTTCTCCAGCATTTCAGGCTGCTGCTCCTGCTGACTTAAATCTACGTAACATCCTCATCTACATTGAACTCTTTTTATCGCTGCACCTAATTCCATTTCCACAACCCAACAATTATTTTCTTACCCTTGTAATTGTTTCTATAGATTTTTTTTGTCTTCTTGATTCTACCTTGTTGTACATATGACTGTTGTCTGTCACTGTTGCCTCTTACCTCTAGTGAAGGGCATTACTGTAGAAATCTGGTTTAACAAAGTTAAAGAGGGAATGAACGATATGGAGTAAGTGTTTTTGAATGCATTCTGTGTCTGAAATATGTCAGGCAATAAAGTCTTTGCACAGAAGGTGACATGTACAACTTTAAAGTCCTGCTTTGATTTGGCGAACACTTTCAGTACATCAATACATTTTATATTTGTATCTCAGGTGATCTTCAGGTGACACAATGACATTAGGCTCATGATAAGGACTCTGACTTTGCAGTTCCAAATTGCAAATTGTCTTTAGTTAAGGCCTCTCTGTTGTAGACCTACTTCTGTTTTGAGTCAGTTTTATGATGTTTGACCAGACAAACTTTCAAAACACAAACAAATGACCCTAACATTGGCATGTTAAAATGTTCTGATTTAATTCCATATTTATCAATCCCCAAGTGGTTGCAGGGGAAGCAGAAAAGACACAATCCAGGATGCATCATGATCAAAGAATAAGTTCATCATTTTTTTCTCACCAAGTCTGTGTTAAAACAGCACTCACACGCCGATATGGACATTAAAACAGCTTTTAGCTGCTATAATAATTCCTCCTCTCCATACGGGCAATGGAGATATGTCTTCATTATGCAATTCTAATTTAAAAGATAGGAGACAAAATCTAGTTCTTGTTCCATGTAAAACTCCTTAGTTCAGCCAAAGCTAATTTTGAGCAGACTTAGACAAATCAAGAGGATATCTTCCAAAGATAGTCTTTTAGTACAACATTCTCGATTTTCTATGTGTTCATATCCCTCACCTCAGTCAGGAAACAGTAGCGTCTATGAAAACAGAGGGGATTTTGTACTACAAGGGTTGTAACTTTGGAAAATATCCTCATTATATGGCTAACAGACTGACAAATCCTCATATTAGCTTTACAGTAAACTGCAGAATCCAATTTTACACAAAGCAAGGGCTGGTTTTGGTCCTCAATCTCTTTACAGCCATTATGGAGAGGAGGAAGAATTATAGCAGCAGAAAAAAAACAGCTTCACTGTAAATATATATATATATATATATATATATATATATACACATACATACATACATACATACATACATACATACATACATACATACATATGTATAAAGATGGACTTTCATGTATTCTTTTACTTATCCTTAAAGTCCTGGTGTTGCTATGAATGGTTTTCTTATGATTCTTTTGATTCTTTTCTCTTAAGCACTTTGAGTTCACGTGTAATGAAATGTGCTAGATAAATAATTGCAATTTCTTTTTATATCTACATGTACAGATTACATGACCAAATGCAATACTTCCAGGTTATTTTTTAGCAAATGTGACACGTGAAGCCATGTTTTGGTTTAAGTTTTTCCAGTCAGTGGTTTTCTTCATGTGGGTTTTCAATTATTTATTGTAGTCTAAAAACACTGCACCACAGCTTTCTGTCACCTCCTTGAGCTTAATATGGAACTAATAGTAAGTGTTGCAGCAATGCAGATATTTTTTCATTTGTTACATTCATCTTCTTACAGTAATCATTGACTTATGAAGGCCAAATTATTTTGTGCTCTTTTGTGCCCTATATGAGCATGAAGTGTTCTTATTCAGAGGGCCTTGAAAATCTCTGTTGATTTTGAAAAACCTCAAGGATTATCAGAACACGTTTTACTTGTGAAGGACATACCCTTTTAGCAATTAGTTTATAGGGTCCAGAAACGTCTAACCTACAATACATCTGAATGATACTGCACTGATTAGATTACACTTTCAAAAAGGTGTGTCCACTTGTTGCTTTAACCTTGACTGTGAATGTTAAGACCTTAAAAAGTAATTATTTTTTCTCTCTGCTGTTTTAAAATCAGATTGTCAATACAGAGCATATACATGCAAAAGTGACTAGATAACAGAAGGATGGACACAACTAGATACATACTGTACACTGCAACATGAAGGACATCTAGCATTCTTGTGCCCAGACGACAGCTAAATTAATAAGAACAGTTACCAGAAGAGGTAGGGGCAGAGGGAAGCCTCAGTGAAGGAAAGAAGAAAGATTTATAGAGAAGAAAGAAAGGGGTGAGTGAGGGAAGAGTGTTCCTGTTAGGATGTGTAAGCATTGCTCTGGGGCACCAGCCTGTGTGTGTACCCTGCAGATGCCCTGTGCTGTCTAATCTCATTTATTTGCCCGCTCTACTTCTTTCCTTACAGTATGTGAGACTATTCTCACTGCTGGCAGGATAGCTGGTGCTTGCTTATAAACAAAAACGTCGGCTCCTTCCTTGCTGCCTCCAATCTCTTCTATTATTTAAATGACTCTTCTGTGACCTGTAGGCTACCTGATTATGATAATAATCATGTCCTTCTCCACAGGTAAGTCAGAGGTCAAACAAAAGAACCCAAAACAGATTTAGTGTCTTGCACAAGGAATCTTAAATAGAGTGGATACCTGCAGAATGTTAAAACAAGAACCAGTGTCCCTTGTTTAAATGCAGTGTCACTAAAGCAATCTTCTAGGCAACAACCACATCTTTGAGCAGATTCAGAATTTGTGTGTGTACTTAAGGACAAACACTAACCCAGATCCCTCCCACCTTTGCACAAGCACTTACCATCCAGTAGCAGCTGCTAATGCTAATCCCTTAACACCTTCCCACTGGAGCCGGGCGATATGGCGAAAATCAAATACCACAATATTTTTGACCAAATACATCAATATTGATATTGAGGTAATATTGTAGGTTTGACTATTGATGCTTTCACACAATATTTACACAATGAGATTTATGATATATAATCATTAGTAATGTGGATATAATGAGTGGGTAAAGGCAAATAAAAGAACAGCTAGAACATCTAAAGTATTCATTCAAAGGTCTAATGTTGCTGTCATAAATGGCCGTTGTGCTGGTTGGAGAAATAGCTGAGGCAGTCAGCTTCTTTACCATCTGTATCAACGACGTTTCACTTCCTGGATTGTTCAGGTGCCGCCGGAAATTCCGCCAGATGTCCCTCATTTCGGTCGGATGTCCGTCACCTTCTGCTTTCTTTGTGTTGGCATTTTAAACTCTGGTTGATTTCTGAGGACTATGGTTAACTGCTCCTCAGATCTGTGCAGGGTAAATCCAGACCGCTAGCTAGACTATCTGTCCAATCTGAGTTTTCTGTTGCACGACTAAAACAACTTTTGAACATACACATGTTCCACCAAAACAATTTCCTTCCAGAGACTATTTAGCAGAGGCACCGTTGCTCCGTCTGGCGCGTAGCACCGCCCAAGACGATTGTGATTGGTTTAAAGAAATTACAATAAACCACAGCACGTTTTTTCTCCCATCCCGGAATGCTGTGTGGACTAGCCAGACCCTCCCATGCAGTGCTGTGGAGAAAGGTCTGGCAATGCGAGACTAGGTTCTTTGTAATTGGGATAAGGATGAGAATATCATTAAATTGTTTCAGAGCCAGAATCCAAAAGCAACATGGTGACAATCTACAAAGCTACTGTATCAAGGTTGTTGTAAATTGACTGACTGAAAAAACAGCTCTCAAACCAGAACACTGAAACAGAACTGACAGTGTGCACTTGAAGGAATTTCTTCAAAATGTACTCATTACAAACATACTACAAACAAGATGATACCTCAGATCCACACAACAAACCACCAACCTTGTTCCTTCTTGAAACTACTACAACGACTTTAGTGAAAATGACACGGAGCTGATTCAAGTCAAGTTTATTTATACTGCCCAAAATCACAAATCAAAAATTTGTCTCAAGGGACTTCAAAATCATCTGCAGGACAACAAGGAATAGGTACTAGGGTTAATAGATGAATTGAAACTAAGAACGACCCGCCTGAAGGATAATGATAACAAGTACAAGTAGAGCTGGGCAATATGGAGAAAATCAAATATCACTATATTTTTAACCAAATATATAAAATAATATTAAAATAACATCACTTTACTCTAATGTAGCCTCTTAAAACAGGAAAAGACAATACTTATGTCATATTACGATATCCAAAATGTAAGACGATATCTAGCCTCATACATCTATATCATTATAATATATTGCCCAGCCCTAGGTACAAGCCCTAAAGTCATCAAAGAATAAGCAACTAACTGAAAGCGTAAAAAGTTGAAAAGTAGAGCTTTAAGTTTGGATTTAAAAGGCCCTGCAGCCTATTGACTTCTTTTAAACTCTGGGGACAGACAGGGACCCTGTATTTTGAAAGCAGAGAGCACAGGATGTTATAATGTGACACAAGAGACAGATGGAGCAGAAACCTCTATCCCACGTGATAGAATCAAGTTGAGGGTGTTAACCTCTGTAGTGAGAAGGTTTTTGCACAAATATTGAAATCACCAATAATTAAAATCTCATCAGAATGAGTAACAAGGTCTGGAAATACAGCCGTTAAGCTCTCGCGCGATCGCTACACTTAATGTCCTCGTTATCAGTCCAACTTTAATACTGTTTGTGACCAAACCTGCATGAAGAAAAGTGTGTTTGCCTATTACACTTTCTTTCGTCTTCAAATTGTATCTCGGGGTGGGGGGTACCACTAGTTGATGCTGTGTTGGCAAGGTGTTAACAATCACAAATTGTTGTAAACATATAAATACTGCGGTGACCGCATGCGTAATGCTGCATGATGGCACAACTGGCCCTGCAGGAGGACTACGCTAATGGAAGAATCAGGAGAAAAAGAGACTTCAGGGACCATGACGATGACCTGCTAATATGCCGATTTAGATTCCCTAAAGCTGACATCTTGGATCTATGTACTGGATTGGGTCCAGTAGAGAGGGCAACACGCCGGAACCGTGCCATCCCGGTCCAAATACAGCTAGGTCCTCGCCACTCTGGAGGCAACCGGCTGTTTCCAGAGGGAAATGTCAGAGAGCTAAGTATTTTTATAAATATTATATATAATCTTCAACTTTATCACTAAGGCTTGTTTGGATATAATATATAGTTCTGTTAAATCTTATTATATACAGTACGTCTGGTATATCGAAGCTGTCCCTGAATGCCGTAATGCCTGCCGTTTTGGACGTATTATTAATACATGTAGTTATAGATCAGGTTTCCTTACACTGTGCAAGAATAGGCCAAAATTATAATTCAATTTGCAGCAATTCCTGAATGTCAGAGAAGTTTTTTGCTTTTTCTCCACCAGTCATCATGATTCGGTGTAACAACTGCCAGTGTCATTCAAATACTGATCAGCATTCATGAAGTGCTTTGCATTGACTATTTATGGTTAAAAATGGGCGTGTACAGGGCGGGATAAGAGGCTGATTCACACGTGCACAATTGTAGGTAATCTCTGATTTATAAAGGGAACATTGCTTAAAGGTGTGCGTACACACGGTTTTATAAATCTGACTTTTTTTTTGGCGTACGCCATTTTGGGTTTTTGGGCGTATGTACACTTATAGTAAAGATCCTACGCACAGTTTTATATATGAGACCCCAGCTGGCTAAGACCAGGCTAAGTGAGAATTTTGGTCTGGATATTAAGATTTCACAGGGACGTGCTTAGTTTTGAAGATTTTAAGCAAAGAAAATGCTTGAAATAGATACCGGGCCAGGAAAGCAAAATTATTAGAGAATGGATGTCTGAGCAATTGGCCTTCTGCCCAGTCTGGTGTCAGTCTTTGTCTGTGTGATTAGTTCATGGCGGTGAGCAAACACTAAAGGCGTGAAACAGAAACATCAAGTAGCACAAAGCAAACTGATTAGATATAAAATACAGCACACAGCCTCAATGGGTCCCATTTAATATCATATGTTCAGTTACAGAAAACTCTTTAGCTACTTTTCCAACTACTTTAAGAGGGTGGAGAAATTTTACAGGTACAATGCCAGAGCTATAGCCTGACAAGCCAGACGCACATCAAGATGTTGGGTCTGGGAACTCTCCATTGACAGGGCTCAATCCGAGGGGCGGGATAAACCGAGTTGCGGCCAAAGCCGATTCGAAAGACCGTTGTTCGCCAGCAGCAGCAGCAGCAGCAGCAGCAGCAGCAGCAGCAGCCATAAGCCTGTACACGATGTGATTGGCCCGGCCAGAGTTTGGTTTTTCCAGCTCGCAAGCCAACGAAGAGTTGCTAGACTGACCCTGGCTGCAAATTACATTTGCTGCCGCTATAGGGTGCGTCTAGATTTCTAGGCTACCAGAGCTAGGGAAGCAAACCAGAACCTTATAAGTTGAACCTTACAGGATGAGTAATTGTATTAGTGTATACCAGTGCAATGGAGCGAAATAAACTGCCTCATGTAATTACAGAGGTGCCATGGTCTTGAAGGCAGACTACGGCTGCTCAACAACTTTCCCAAATAAAGTGATACATATTTTACTTCAGTGTGTGGCAGAACTTCATAATTCATTTATCTTGTTGATATTTTACACAACTTTAATGCATTTGTTGAGAAAAAAAAAGAATGTGTTTCTTCTAAGGTAAATTAAAGACTTCATCCTGCCCTTTTTGCACAGTAAAATGTAAATGATACACACATTAGAAAGTAAAATGACCATGATGAATGTAATCATTTTACTAAAATAAGGTGTAATAATTAGGTTTACTCTCTCACAGCACAAATTGGCCATTCCATATCTGCAAAGGTTTATGTGTTGCTGATTAATACCAGTATCTCTAATTATTTTTCCAGGTGCTGCGATTTCCTGCTTTGAAACCTTCACTCTGTGCTCTCTGCTTTCGAACAAACATATGCACGTTGCAATTCTCAAACAAAAAAGACGGGCCGAAAAAACAGCGAACTGTGTCGCAACACATTATTTTTGTAATCCATTATGGTGTATTGTTCTTTCAAGCTCCCCAGTAATTAGCTATCATTCTCCCTGCTTTTGTCATAATGTGACTCTTAAATGTATCTATTGTTTTAGTTGTGACTATTTGGGGCCACAGTAAGCAGCGCCAGACACCTGTCAGTGCTGTTGCAAACATCCACTATTCTCAGCTCAGAAACTGATGTGTGTCATGCGTGTAAATAGGAACAGCAGTCAATAAGCTACTGGTAGGAAAATTCTCACACACAAACTCGGATTCACTAGCAAAGACTACTTCATCAACCAGATACCTTTGAATAATGTATTAATGAAAGCTGATTGGTGTGCTAGGAGTGAAGTGGCTTGTAGTTATCCGTTTGCTGAATGCATTGTGATGAAGCTTTGATAGGGAATCCGCCGTAGCACCTGGGTGCGACAGACCCCCATAGCAGCTTATGGAGAGGAGAAAGGAGAGGAAGGAAGAAACAGGGTGGGTGGGAGGGGCACAGAATGCGAGAGCATATGAGAGGAGAGGTTAGGTGGGTATTTATAGGAATGCCGGAAGAGGTGCGATTGTGGTGTGGCCCTGCTCTGGAAATTCTGCTAGGTAGCTTCCATACATGGAATGACCAGGATGTAATTGGGAGATTTAACTCTAAAGAGGAGTTTACAATCACAGATAGAAACTGAAGTAGCACAGTGGGTGTCATCCATGTCCTAAGAAACAAAACTGCCAGGCAGCAAAGTGTGAAAGCAATTCTAAAAGTATAGCAAATTGACTAATATGGCTGAAATTGTGTGAAAATGGTTGCACCAGTTGCATCAGATATTTGATGTGTAATACAATTGTGAGTGTGTGCTTTATTTCTTTGGCTTCAACTGTTGGACTTTTTTCAGTGTGTGGGAGATCAGCGCTGCCAGTAAACAGGAGAACTATAGTCATAAAATGTGTAACACAGTATGACATATAATACAAATTATATATATCAAATACAAATTATATATATATATATATATATAAATAATGCAATGTATCAGCTTAAATAACAGTTTAACTTTATGCTCACCAACATGTACAAATGTTAAAGCTATAGTACGTAGTTTCTGTCAACCCATGAGGAATTCTAAGTAATGAGAACACCACTGTTGTTGCATCCACAAGCCTTCCGTAATCCCGTACGCACCCCCACCCTTCCTCCACATAGTTACTTGTAGCCAAAGAGGGAACGGAGGATTAAAAAAACATGATGGACTCATCAGAAGAGGTAATTATCTTCACTCAAGTTTCTGCGCACGAAAGTCGCCGGACGACACCATGTTCTAAACACAGCCATACTGAGAAATACAGAGAGAGTTTTGTGAAGCTGATACTCTTAATTGAATGTAACAGACGTTCAATAATACAAAAAAGTTACGCACTAAAGCTTTAAGAGCACATAGAAAAGCACACAAATACATGCACTGACTAAACATGATACAACTAATGTTTGTACCTGTGCGAGCAGTGTGCTACATAATGTGTTTACACTTTACTTCAATGTCCAATTCAAATCCAATTTCAATGTCACAGTTATATCTATTGTTTTGTTCTTGGTCTAATTAAAAAAAATAAAATGTCATGGGAATTTTTAGGATAACGGACTTGCAAAGTTTGTATTCATAAAAAAGGGCAATCTGAACTGCAAGCACACAGTTGAGTTCTGCATGATAGTTTGGAAAGCACACTATGGGTAGAAAATACAAAATGTTCTAAATGCTTTGGTGGCTGTTACAGGAACACTTAGATGTTTTTAGAAATGTTTGTTTGCTGTCTTACTCGCTGTAAAATGAAAAGATCAATGAATTTTTACAGTGCAGTACAGAGATTCGTAGATCCAAGGCATGTTTTGCCTAGTTCTGCTCAGAGACTGGAAGCAGGGTAAATTGTTAAAGTCAACACATTATATAGACTTATGGATACACTCAGAAAGATATAGACTATAATACTGTAAACCGCTATGGACATGACAACTGAACAAAATCAAAAGCTCCAGAACAAATAAATAAGTGGACCTTAAGTGAAAGAATGAATTAAACTGTGTTTGTCTGCTCTAACAGAAGCTGCAGCTTGTTAGCAATGCCCAGCTAACAAACATCCTACCTCCAGGAATAACCAAGAATCACTGCAAAAAGCATATTATTAGCCAATTAAATTAATATTTGGAATCACAGTACATGTGAAAAAGAGTTTGGGGCTGGAACATCCAGTGTGTGAAAGCCTGGTCTCAGATGCTAGTATAATCAGAGATTAGGTGATTAGTGACTGTGTCCTGCTCTCCACTGGACAAGCTCACTCTAGCAAAAACTTTACCTGTGATATTGTTACATTAGTCACATTTATTGGTTGTCACAAACTGGTTTAGGGAATGTGACAAGGAGTGAGTCCAAGCAAGGTTATACTTGTGTTTATTAAACCAAGGTTAACTACAATGGAGTGGGTAGATCAGCAATTAAAGTAATGTATTCTTGTGTGGCATGTGTGTTGTGGAGGTTTTGAAGATACAAAACCAAAAGATTAACGCAGGGTGCTCGCCAGCTGTAGGATAAGGGAGACAGAAAGAACACACGGACTAGCTTTTTATAGCCTGGAAGGCCAAGGTAAGCTTAATCGAGCTAACGACCCTCCCTGTCAACTGGCTGCTGAGGTTGACAGCCTCTGAGACGGTGACCCAAAGTACACATGAAAATGTTTTTTCAAAATTAGCTCACACAAGAGCTCATCACAAGTGCCAAACACAAGGCCTACAGCCAGACAAAGCAAACTTACTGCTCAGTCTTCAAACTTCCAACTACCAAATAGACCAAGTAAGTGCCAACCAAAGTAGCATACTCATAGGTTCCTCTAAAACATAAAGCCGGCTACACACTGGATGGGTGGCGTAAGCGTGGCGTTTCTGTTGCGTGCCAGCTGCATGGATTTTTCTATGTCTTTACACACCAGAAACGTGTCTGACGTGGCGCTGCTGCTGCTAGCCTTGTCTGTACACATGTATGTTTCCCATTGATAAACTGCACTCAAGCAGTAGTATACTTCATGTTAAACATAAATATATACTGAGTTGATTATAACAAAGACAACGTTGGCAGTATTGACGGCAAAATAGGCTACAGAATATACAGAGAACAATCCAGGTAAAGGTACAAAATTGGCAGGCAGAAGATGTGGTCAAAAATACAAGCTAGAGGTCTACAAAAAACACTGGGAAACAAACACTAGGAAAAACGCTGGAGAGTGAGACACACGAGGTACTACAACAATCTGGCAACTGATGAATGAAACAAGGTGAGTATATACGCTGGGACAGGGGAAGGCGAATTACACACAGGTGACACACATTAGGGAAGGGAGGGTAATAGTATGTGCCCTGGAAGCTCTATAACTTTGAAAATGCCCTTTTTTATTTTTAAGATTATTTTTTGGGCTTTTCCGCCTTTATTTGACAGGACAGCTAAGTGAGAAAGGGGAGAGAGAGAGAGAGAGAGAGAGAGAGAGAGAGAGAGAGAGGGAAGACATGCAGGAAAACGTCACAGGTCAGATTCAAACCCTGGACCTCTGCGTCGAGGCATAAACCTCTAAGTACACGTAGACCTGCTCTACCCACTGACCCAACCCGGACACTGAAAATACCCTTTTGTTACTCTCACATACACAGCACAACCAGTATAAAAACGCACACTGAGATATTACACTGAGAGTTGTTCATGCATGAATTTTCATATTCATGTAAAGGCTTTATATTACTAAATAGCTGGATTTTTTCATTTTCATTTTTCATTTATTTATTTATCTCGAACAATCAACAATGTTTCAAGACAAAAAAAATTTAAAACCATAAAATAACACACAAACAATCAGAATTTAACAACAACAAAAAACAAAACAAAAACATAATAAAAATATAAAAGGGATTAGTTTGAGATGGAGCAGGCGGAAGCAAATAGCTTATTTGGTCCTGCCCCTTATTTCACAAAATCATATTATTACAAAGTAAATAGAGCATACACTCTTTCGGTCTTACAATAACTTACAACAATACAATAATATACAACAATACCTTTAAATTACAAATTCCAATCCTATGTTTCAGTTTATTCTTTTCTGTATTGGTCAAGTAATGTCTTTAATCTATTTTTGAACTGAATGATTTTATGGCTCTGTTTGATGTCATTGTTCAGTCCATTCCATAAGGTCACCCCACAAACTGAAACGCACATGCTTTAACAGTAGTTAGCACAAGAGGTTGCTTGAACATACAATGACCTCTTAGATGATATCCCCCGTCTCTTTCATTAAACATTGCATGTATGTTACATGGTAAACAGGTTAAATAGTGCCGTAGCCAAACAGCTGAACTCTGACTTTTGAGCAGTTGACCCTGTCCTGGATGTTATCCTTAAATAGCCTGACTTTACATTTTACCCACAATTCCTTAGTCTCACATGCAACCGCATCCTCTTATTCACAGGTGACCCCCGCACTGATCTATGAAAGCAGGAGGCATTATCGGGCTATCCAGGACTTCCACAGTACTGACAAAGCTTTTCTCTGCAGATTGGAAGCACCCTGGCCTCATCTGGCTACCAAAAACAGATAAGAAGCAAGAGTGGGGGTGTTTGTCTTGTACCCAGTAACTACATGTCTTCCATAGGGTTTGGCTATACTTTCTTTCTTCATCAGATATAGTGAAGTGAATTTCATTCAGAGAAGAAATAGCCAACGCTTGCAATATCTGACACAAGTATCCACAGAAGCATAGACAGGTTATGGTACTTACAGAGATTGAATCTTCTAATTTGTAAATATGGGTATTACTAACTGTTATTATATTATTTACAATATGAATACTAGCCTGTTCTCATGAACCATTTGTACATTAAGCTACAAAAAGTAATGCACTATAATTCATACGTATTCCACGTATTTTGTACAATATCATACAAACCCGTTCATGAGAATGTTTTGATGAATATATAGGTGTAGATTGTTACAGTTTATTAGCTGCCATGTTATTGTTTGATATTGCAGCCAGCAAATTATGTTGTAATTATTTTGTAATAACGGAGCACTTAATTATACTTATACGGAGCACACATAAAATAATTAGGAGGTACAATAATGTAGTTATGGGGGAGCAAAATAGGCAAGACTTTACCCAGTAATTGTAAACATCTCCTAATTAAAAAATAGTGTCAACCCAATTACTTTATAATTCCCCCACAAATACACAAATTGTTCTTTTACTTTAACTATATTATTATTGTACCCCACATTATTTAAGTTGAAAAGATTTACAGCATTATTTTTGCTGTAAACTTATTAAGACACTTCATACACAGCAACTGTTTTGCAATTGCAATCACATCTACCATAACATATTGAATGGTCTTTGAACTGGCATCAGGCAGAAAAATAATAATCAGGCCTGTTTCTTGTTGCTGTTGCTAATCTCATCCAATCATGCAGCGGCGATGCAGTCATCATTTTTATTAAACCTTGCTATAAACCACACTGTTAATCTTACAATAAGCCCCATTTAATCAACAATTTGTATTGAATCACTGCTATTCTAGAGGCTTGAAATTTGATTGTTAACCCCCTCAAACACACAGAAACACACACACATGCACAAACAACACATTCTGCATGTGCATGCAACAGAACAGAAACACACCATTTACGCCAGTACCTTCATTACCGCTCTAAAATACATGATTCATCCCATTAATGTTGTTTTGCCCTATTTTCTCAATGTTCCTTTCACGTTCTTGGGCATTGTTTGAAATGCACAATGTGAAATATGTTTCAAAGAGCAATTATCCTAACTGAAAGTATCTACTAGTATTAGATTCAATAATCAAATTTATGTGGATAATATGTCAGGGTAATTTTCTTTTCTAAATTCATTTTGTCAATTATTTACACCTTGTTTTTCCTCATAGAAGTGTTTGTGTAATAAGGTAATGAACACATGCAGTTCTAATAGGGTATTTAGTATTGCTAACGCTCTCCAGCTCTTGCAACATAAAAATGTATCCTAATTCCTAGTATCAGCCTATGCAAAGGGGAAACAAAACCTCAAGCTGATACCACTTGGTCAATACTGTCAAAGTGTTTGATTCTACCCTGCGATAGCCTTCATCCTAATTAGTTTCCTATCTGCTACAGCCCCTCTTAGATGCCAGGTCAAAAGCATTGATGCTGGCAAAGTCAATGACTATCTTGTGAATTCTTTCTTGTAAATTAGCTACCTTTTGCTGCTGTATGAGTGAAGAGGCAACTCATCACAATTGTGAAGCCACTTTTTGCAGGCTGGCTGTGTAGGTGGTAACTGCTATGACTTTTACCGTGCTGAAAATAAACCTGTTCATTCAGAGTATAGCAATTAGTGTCATGTTCTTGGCGTTGCAATTATGCCTCCTTTCTCTCTACACTTACCATTACAAAATGTTGTAAAATCCTTCTTATGTAAAGGTGCACTCAGTTTGATTTGGCCCCATTCTGAGATATGGCAATATATAGTTATTATTAAAAAATGGAAAGATGGTGAATGAGTCAAAAGAAATATACTGTAAATTGCTATTTCCTAAACATAAAAAGGCACTCTTGCAGCCAAAATCGGTTGTGCGCATAGTGGTAAACTATTATCTTCATAAAACAACTACAATTGTAAAAGAGTCGCAATTTAAAGAAAGTGTTTGTAACGATGATTATAAATCACATCTATCTTTTCAGGCAGTGTGCATCTGATTCATTTCTCTATATTTAAACAAAGAAAAAAAAGACAGCAGTTTGTTGCTGAACATCCTGACTTGACTTCTAAACAAGTACAACAGGGACCACTCAGTCATTTATTTGACTGACGTATGCAATAACTTGTATCACTGGAAATTCAGAGTACAAATGTTACCACTGACAAGGGTCTTCTCACTGTGGATATGCTGTCAGAAAGAGGTGAGGACAAATGATATATTGGAGACCATCTAGGAAGCCTCAAGTTGAGTCACATTGAGAGAAAAAACCCTCTGGGTACAAATTCCACCTATGCATCAATGTTATTGATAGAGTTGGACATAAAGGTTATTGTAGCGACGATTTCAGCCATTACCTACTCAAATCAAGCCATACGGGTAAAAATGGTGGAGCATTCGCCCACTGGAAGGAGATCAGAGGAGAGGGAGGTTGGTAACAAGCCTCCATTTACCTCATTAGGTCGTAGGGAAGCTCCAACCTAACAACCAGTCTTGTCTCTTGTGAGGCCAAATACTTCACACACAAGTACACATACCACACACACATATATATACACACACACACACACACACCCCTGGCTGATTTTCCATTACAAGCCAAATAACACACAGACACACACATAGGAAAGGATGCACACAAACATCCACACATTGTCCCTGCACAACCTGACACATGTTGCCTTCTTAACAAAGGTCAGAGGTGATCTGGTAAATCCATGGCTACTGTAGGCCCCCACTGTACCTGTCGGCAACAACTATGTGGCTGAAAAGTCAATACATTATGTTGTTGATAAAAATAATAGTGAGGTAAAAAAGACTGGGTTTTTCCTGTCTGATCCATGTCTGAGCTTACTGCACAGTCATCTCAGGCAGTTTATAACATATCCCCACACTGACCTGGATGGTGCTGTTGGCTATGGTGCAGCCAGAGATGCATTTCCTGCTAAATTGTGAGCACACCGCAGCATTATCGTCACCCACTGTGAAATAAGAGATTATCTGTCACACGACCAAACTTCCCAGCCTTCAGTCCCCACAATCTCTAAAGGCGCTGACACACCAGGCCGATAATCAGCCGTTGGACAGTCTGGAGAGGTCGGTGACTCGAGTCTGTTCAGTGTGTTCCGTGCTGTCGTCCGTCCGAGGGGCCGCCGGCCTTCATTTTGGTCGATTTGACATGTATAATCGGACAGATTCAGCAACTGCATGGCCTATTTCTCGCTTAAAATGTTTTCAGAAACATGTTTCGGTAAACTATTTTAGTATAATATGAGATCGTATTCTGAACAAGCCGCCATGACAGTCTGTCTTTGAATTTCCGGAAAAACCAGACCCACGTGACGCATTCGTCCAATCAGCTGCCGGTTTTCATTTTTGGGCGACAATACAGATTAGCGCTGCCTGCTGTTATGGAGACGTATTACATCTCGTCGCTTTGATGTGTTCCGAGGCACTTTTTTGACCAACTCTGGGACACTGATCAGTCCAACTGCCTTTTCTGCCGAGGGTTGGCCATCTGGTCTGTGTGTCTGCAGCTTAAGTGAAAATGTTGCATTATTTGGTTGCTTTTCTTGTCCTTTAAGAAAAATGTGACCAGCTGAGATATTGCAAGCAAAGCTGTCTGCTTCAATTACATAATTGTGGCCATACGGGGCTGCATTTAAAGGGAAAGGAAGTATGACCCAAACTAATATCAGTGATTAGTGAGTTATTAAAAATAGCAGCCTGCAATATCCTCCTTTCCATGAAAGTACAAAAGTTCTCATCAGTATCTGCATTGGTATCACTACATTGCACGTGCAAATGCAGGGGCCTGTTACAGCATGCTACAAGCTACTAAGACTTGTGAAAACATGTCAGTCCTTTTCTATGTGAAAATGGGATTTGCAGGATGGAACTTGTTAAAATCATATTTTGAGCCGATGCTTCCACCAGTTCTGCAACAAAAAAACCACAGTAGGACGAGATGCAACAAGTGAGTCTGCATAAAGGTTACGTGGCCAGATGGATTGCTAGTGACAACAGAAACCACAATGTTGTCTTGTGGTTGTCACTTTTACTAGGTATTTGAAAGAGATAAGGGTTCTTGTTTTGTTTTATTTGCTTTCAAACTGCTCTGTGATCGCTAAGATGTGTGCAAGAGAGGAAATTATATCCACAATTTCTCAGGCAAGAAATATTTAATTGCTGTTTTTGAGTGTTGATTGCATGTAAAGGATTGTAAGCAATTAATGCTGCCAGTTAAATAGCAAGGTACTTTTCAAAAGTAGTGGTTTTGCAGGGTCTATTATGTAGGAGCTTTCTCTAAAATGCTCAAGTGATTGGTATTGAATAAGCTAATTGTAATCTCGTTAAATTGCTGAATGAGATTGGCCCTTAAACCCTTAATTAGAGGGTTCTTAATCCTGCCAGTACACTTCTTTCTGCAAAAAACAAGATACTGTATACTTAATTTTTATGTTTCCCAAATTTTTATTCACCTGTCCATGGCACATTATGCTGATACAGACCTATATGTAAAAATACTGTAGCAGTGTAAAGAGTCCACAACTAAGTATAACAACATTTCTTTTGCAAACAATTGCCTATTGCAGACCCAGAGCAACATGAGCATCCCATTGGAGTCATGTTACTGGCCACCTTAGAGGGTTAGAGGGTTAGAGATATTTTGCTGATTTAAATCCAGCTCTGTGTCATGGTAGTGTGTGCAGTGTGTTTAGACGAAAGTTGTGTAGCTTCCTTTCATGGCCGCAGTGCTCGGAGCTCCAAGCAGACGAGGTCCGCTGAGATCCACCAGATGACGCAAAACTCGTCATGGAGGTCTGCTGAGATCTGTTGCATCTCGGCTGCTCCGAGCTCCATACAAGTTGATAGAAAAATGTCCATGAATTGACCCTTCGCTAAGCCCCGCCATCCTTAGTTACTGTTGCTATGCCTGACAAGCTTTCATGCCTGACACGTCTATTACAGTATGTATGCACCGGTGTCAGACATTCCCAAGGAGATAATTATTAATTTTTGGCGAACAGGTGAAATATCTGAGAGAGCAAGACAAAAGGGACTGCAGTATGCATTTGAGGGATATATCCACGACATAATATGCAACCGATTAGAGAATAATTTCATCAAAATTGAAGCTAAAGCCTATAGGTCCCAGCACAAGCAGCAGCCGCCTCATACGCTTATCATTCAAATGGTAAACACACAAATTGAGGAACAGCTATGTTCATGCACAGCAGGGTAAGTGAAATTTGAAAATAATCTAATAATTATAAATCAAACAGCTTATCCATAAGTCTTGTGGAATAAAGACAAGACATTAGCCTGACCAATTTACAATGATAACATTTTCCTGCTTATATTTTTAGCGATTAACAAAATGCTGAAATATATTTTAAAGTATGTCAGTGAGCCTCCGTCTTGCCTTTAATCATCTTATTTTACATTCAAATATATGCATTATGAACAAAGAACCGTCATTATTTCCAAGCAATGCTGTGCTGAGGTAGCTAGCTAGCTAACATTAGCGTGTTCTTGCCTTGAAGCAAACGTAGGTGTTTTTGTTAATCCTGTCGACATTTAGTTGTGAATGCGGCCTCCCACACTGCTTGATCCACGCCCGGCATTTCTCCACTTGGGTTTTAGGTTTCGGGATGGGAAAAAATTCCAATCCACCCCGTCCAAACTTTTATGGTATGGTTTTTATGGTATCAGATTTGCACAATCCATACGCACAACGCTTCGGCATGTTTCCCTCGCTCGAAAGCTTGACAGACCTCCCGTGCCTAGTTACGCTTGCTAAGCCACGATTGGCCTATGGCGGTTTTCGGGCCTGGCTTAGCGAAGGGTCAATTGGCAACTACCACAAACAGACCAAAAATAGAAAACATATGTAAGAACATTTGTATTGCAACCACTTGTTTTGCGGCTTACATATGCTTGAGGAACATATCAAGCAGAGGCACCACAGAGGCACAAGCAGAGACTGGAGGATACATGCTTGCTTTGTTCACCAAACAAAAGATTCCAAGATTCTTGAGGAAAATGTCAAGGAAGCTGCCACTGAAAGGCTGTTTAGTACAACCCCAGCTTTCATTTGGCACTTGAAAAAAAATTGGTTAGTTGGTAGCCTAAGTGAGTCGTCTCATGCCAGGGTTGAATCTGACACATCACCCCACTTCATCTCACTTTCACTTTTAAATTTTTGGCCTTTTGAAGGCTGAGGTTAAGAGCCAAAAGAAGACCTTGTGAGTAAGTGGTGTAAATGATTTTTCTTTTCACACCTTGAGGGTCTGTGTGTCAGGCACCATCTGCTGGAGTTGGAATGATCTGGAACTACTGCTACTAATTACAAATCTACAGGGAGACACTTGAATGGACCACACATTCCCGTTTCAGGGTGTTCACACCAAACACACTACACATCAAGATAATTGGGAAGAAATTTAATTTCTCTAAGGAAATCCTGTTCTTTCTTTCTACTTGTGCTATTAATCCTCATTGCTTCCTCTTTGTTCTAATAGTCACCCTGTCAATCACTAGCTGTGGTATGTTATCAAGCTCTGCAGAAGCCACAACCAATTAGGATATTCTGTGTCCAATGACATTTATTGTGTGTCTGTATGGAATGTGCATGTGCATTCATGCACACATATGTGGTTGTACAAGAGGGTGCCTGATATCCTCTGACAATGCAGCCTAACTGTAGCTAAAGCACTTTCACACCTCTCAGGGGATATATTGTGTGTGTGTCTAGCTCCACAGAGGATCAGTGAGATAGAGAGTCATGGAAAGGTTCCCTGTTTTTTCTGCACACCCTGAGTTTTGACTACCTGTTCCTCGCTCATCCCTCAAGAGACCAAGAGCAATGGGATGTTTTTCAAATTAAAACTTGCCTATGTGATGATGCATCTCTATCTAGCAGAGCGTTAGATGTTCATACGTTATTTTTAGTCCGCTTTTAATGGCAAGGCAGTCACTTTAGCAACTTTGCGTATTTGCATGTGCAATGTGTGATGAATTTGCGAAGGTGTGATATTCAAATTGCACTGTAAAGGCAAATAATACAGAGTTTGTACACCTCACCAAATGACTGCTGATTGGCGGAGAAACAATTTAAGAAAAGAAAATAGGTGGGTGCTGTGTGCCTTTATTTTACAGAAGCATTTGATATCATGATGATGAGTTATTAATGAAAAAAAATAAAATGTTATGGCTCTGCTCAATTATTTAAAGGAGAATTCCGGCTAATTTTTACGTTTATCTTCGCTATCTTCTAATCGCTATAAATATGCGTGTACTTTCGTTTGAAAAAAACCCAACCCGAATCGGTGCAGGCAACACGGAGTAGCTGCAGCTACGTGTATGAGTTTCCACTGAGCTAAAACGGCAGTTGTCAGGGCAAGTTTTAGAGTGTCTTTGTGCCTCTTAACAGACACAAAATGCAATTAAAATGTCTGTGCAACATGAACAAGGCCCTTACGTGACAACAAGATGCGTTTTCAACTCAGACATTGTTTAAATTCACCTACCCTGGTCCCTGTCTCGATCCTGCCGGTAGCTGCTAGCTGCTAGCTAGCTGCTAGCTGTCGTCCGGTGAGTGTGTTCAGCCAGGTTGTGATAATCATCCCGACAACAATTCACGGAGCAGCGGTGGTCTGGCTATGTCCTCCAAAGGACAGGTCATGTCACGTCTTGACGTTTATTCCCCCCTAAAAAAACGGTAGTGCGGAGTGATCTGCACACTGTTTCCTTTTTCCTGCTACAACAGGACTTCAGCGCGAGACTACAGCTACCTTCTCTAACACTATCACTGTGCAAGCCACAGACATCGTTTGGCCCGTTTCCATGTAGTTACATACTGATATGGTCATAACCACTACAGTGCTCAATTACCTATTTTTGAGGGGGAATAAACTTCAAGTTTTCGTTGCAAAGGCATGACCTGTCCTCTGGAGGACCACCGCCGCTCTGTGGATTGTTGTCAGAATGATTATCACAGAAGCCTGGCTGAACACACTCACCGGACAGCAGCTAGCAGCTTCTACCGCACTACTGTTTTTTTTAGGGGGGAATAAACTTCAAGACATGACATGACCTGTCCTCTGGAGGATATAGCCAGACCACCGCCGCTCCGTGGATTGTTGTCGGGATGATTATCACAGAAGCCTAGCTGAACACACTTATTGGACGGCAGCTAGCAGCTAGCAGCTACCGGCAGGATCGAGACAGGGACCAGGGCAGAGTTGTGCCTGAATGCGTTCATTGAACGATAGTTCCATATTTTGGGAAAACGTGAACTGAACGTACTGTATTACTGCCTGATGAACGTTACTGTGAACTCGTTCATTCTGGTGTCTGTGAACGGCACGCTCTCTCAGTTTAACTTCGTTCAACAGGGTGCCAGATTTTTATAGAGCCTTCCAGGCGAAAGCCCGGCTAAAACACACCGTAAACAGGCCTTAATATGTAGCGGAAAAAACAACCAATCTGGCAACACCAGCCACCAGTGTCGCACCGCCGCATGCGTCATCAAAACAAAAAGCAGCATGGTGGCTACAGCAGCATGGAGGCGACAAAGCAGCAAGGAGGTGTCGTATGATCATTTAAACGAGTTTTATGACAAGGTCGGTGAGTATGGGAAAATCTTACATTTCTGTGCAAACTTTGCCCAGAAATGTGCCGGCTTTCAAAAAGAAAATCCAATAAAAAGAACTATGAACTAGTTCATTTTTGGAACTGTGAACTTAGTTCAAAATGTTGAAGTATGAACTATGAACTGAACTAGTCAAGTGAACTTTCCCAATTCTGGACCAGGGTAGGTGAATTTAAACAATGTCTGAGTTGAAAACGCATCTTGTTGTCACGTAAGGGCCCTGTTCATGTTGCACAGACATTTTAATTGCATTTTATGTCTGTTAAGAGGCACAAAGGCACTCTAAAACTTGCCCCGACAACTGCCGTTTTAGCTCAGTGGAAGCTCATACACGAAGCTGCAGCTACTCCGTGTTGCCTGCACCGATTCGGGTCGGGTTTTTTCAATCGAAAGTACACACATATTTATAGCGATCAATATTAACGTAAAAATTGGCCAGAATTCTCCTTTAACTAACAGGACCAAATGTGTTTTATTGGAAGCGGTTGGCGCACATTTGTTCCTTTGTTTGGTCGGTAATTAACACGTGGCATCGGTGTAGATGCGATCAATCAATAACTTTTTGTCCAAGAGTTCAAACTTAAAGTTGGATATGACACATTCATTTTAAATAAAAAAACAAAACTAATCGAACTAAATAATAGTTCTTCTTTTAATCTTATCAAGTTATCATACACTTAACCAGGTTTTCACCATACACCGGTCAAAAAACTGGGACCTTGCTGTGTGCAACACAGCTGAACCAATTAGGCCACATTTAAATAAACTTTTTCCACCCCCAGCGTCACACGCTGCTTGCCAATGAAATGCATCCAACACAACCGGCCCCTAATTGTATATGGCTATACAAGACAATTAAACACACACACACACACACACACACACGGAGCCATATAAAACTTAAATGAAACACTTTTAAAACTGCAAAATTAGGCTACCTTAAAAGTCTGCTTAGCATGTCAACTTTTTATGCTGACAACTCATTTTCTACTAATAGACAATAAAATGCTCTTTCAATAATGTTTATTTTTGTCTGGATTTGAACAGATCTGCCGGACTAGTCAGGAAATGTTTTGATTACTTTTCCAATTATCCAGGAATTTCGTGGGGCTGTGGCATCCGCAATCAAAACAATGTCTCATGTTGCAAGATTGCGTTTTGTTTTGTTCCACTTTTGCCTTTCCTGTAGCGAAGCAAGATATTCCTTTGCCCATCTTTTCCAGAATAAATTTGAAATGTACTGTGCCTGTTTCAATCGTCTTCTTACATACTGGTCCTTTTGATCAAACAGACCCGGAGGCAAACTTGGTTTCTTTTTCAATGTAAGAAGATGGTTTGGCATCAGAGGTTCCAAATCGTTAGGATCTGCAGAGAATTTGGTAAAGGGTCGATCGTTTAAAGGACAATTCCGGCGCAAAACGAACCTGTACACTTACAAAGTTCTCAATGCTTTGGTTAACATTTTGATATTTTGAGCCTTTTTAATGGTATGAATAGCGATTTGTTTTTACGTTCCCTGTGCCCCAAATACTAGCGTTGTAAGCTAATCGGCGGTCCGCCCTAGCATCTTTCAGGCTAAAAACTCATTCGATTAGCATGAAAACAGCCTGATCATGCTTTCCCATGCACCGCCATGATGTGAAGCTGTTGATAGATTGAAACTCCACTTGATGTCCCCGTGCAGTAAAGCCTTTTCAATTGTCCCATTGTTCAATTCTGAAATTGCTCTTTTTAGCTCCTTCTCTGCTCCTGTGAAGTTTGTGCCATTATCTGAGCGGAAATGTGACACTGGTACGGCCTTGCTTTACCTCAATTGGCCCAAAGTAATCCACCCCAACATTTGTGAATGGAGGTAAGTCTGGAGTAGTTCTCTCTTTGGCCAGGTCAGCCATCTTTTGATCAAACATTTTCCCTTTGTGACCATGCAAAAAAGTACAACTTGACAAGATTTTTCTCGCAGCTGCATTGGCATGTGTGATCCAATATTTCCCCCCCAACCTGGAGAGGATGTGATTTCTCCCCCCATGCCTTATCTGTTCATGGATATGTCAGAGAAATAACATGGAGATGTGCTGATTTTTTGACAGGATAATTTGGCGTTTGCTTTCTTCTGGCATAGCAGCCCTGGACAGCCTTCCACCAACTCTCTGCAGTCCGTCTCCTACAACAGGGTTGAGCTTGTAGATGGGACTACTCTTTTTCACAGATTTTCCAGACAACAAAGCACAAATATCATCGTTAAATCTTTCCTTTTGGCAGAATTGGATGATAGCATTTTCTGCCATTGACAGGTCATCAGTAAATCTTGTCCCATTAAGTCTCTGGCTTTCGACATTTTTCAGATCTATGTAATTGATGTAATTGATTGAGAGTATCCAACAGAAGTTTCTTCCTTTTTTGACTCAATTCTAGTAAAGCCTTCTTGATTTTCAATATCCACAATACTGCAGTTTTCAGTCTCTTCCAATCAGAGTAATACATGATCAGCTGACTGGTTGCACTGCTTTTCTGTAAACTTATTGCATTTGCAGAGATCTCCTTCTTGGATCACCTTCATCAATAGTGGAACCCACCTTGCAGTGCATCCATGTTTCCTTTGCTTTCCACAAGAATTCTGGACCTGACAACCATTGTCTTGTTCAGAAGTTTGTGAAATGTGACTCCTAGATGCATCATCTGCAATGCGTGGTCCATTGCCCGGCACCGACCCCCGATGTCCGTCTGCACCGCGTCCAGCCGGCCACACTCTCCAATGCGTGGTCCGCTGCACCAGCGCTTTCACTGTTTCGCGTCTCTCAGTTCTGGCCAGCGCGCTCCGTGGCCGTGATGGACAACGAACACTTCGGCCCACATCATCCCTATAGAAGTTTTTTCTCAGCATATAACTGTAACCTGGAGCTTAATCAGATCCTGATGGATCTCCCATTGGCTTTAAGACCTAATTGGCTCCTTCATCCTTTCAGTGATGGTGCTGGTCCTGAGAGTGTTGACGTATTTGACATGTTAGGGAGTGGGTTTCAGGAGAGAGAGAATGTAGGCCAGTCGGATACATTCACAGAGATCCAATACAATTAAATGATTTACTGTTAGAACACAGTGGGGCTGCCAAGCCACATGTATGCCGCACACATACTGTAAGACATACAGGAGGAGCTTCAATATTACTGAGATATACAATAATTCTACTGCTTGTTAGAGGAGTCTATGTTTACACTGCCATTTTGAGTTTTCAGTTAGTGCTTTAGGTTCTGCTGAAAAGGCAAACTATTTCATCTTAGCTCACTTATGTTTCAGACAGAACCAAATGCAAAGGTCACGGAAGCTCTCGTGTCCATTCCTTTGCCTTTTTTGTTTATTCTGGTCCAAACAATGTTCCCTCTGCTCCCTCTTTTTACTTTCTTCTGCTTACATTGACATGACCATGACATGAAACATCTACAGCTTTTTAACATTCTGGGTCTGCTGGAACTGGAAGAGCTGTGTTTTCCATGCTTGATGCATGATTAGAAGGTGTTTGTGTACCTTGACGGTTCTATGGTTTCACTTTTCTGAAATCATCACAAATAATCTTCTAAGTATCAAAGTAATCAAGACAATAATTTATAATTATTAACTTGCATTAAGGCATGTAGAACTTCATTATACTTAACTTTCAGAGTTTACCTCCACCCCCAAATATATAATGCCTCACTGCTGCCTCTAAAGAGAACAAAATATATAAATATAAAACAAAACTGTTGTAATATTGCCAAAAGTTTGTAGATTGTGTAGTGTTTTGTATTTTGTTAAACCGAAGGTAATGCTTCAATTTAAAACAATTTGGTACTTGAATCTAATGGTTTCACTCCAGTCCAGCACATATGGAGAATAGCTTTCTTCTGAAGAGTGTCTGTTTAATAAATGAGGTTGTGATTTCCCTGACTGGATTGGGCACAAAAACCATGTAAACAACCAACATTTATTTGGGTTTGTAATTGCAGTGCAGCATGGTGTTTGTTTTTTGTTGAATGCATGTCATCTCTCTTAGGAGCAGTATGATGAATTTAAATGTCACTATTGACTGACCAGCTGCATTGAGTGATTTGGCTTTAAACCTCTTAACAACTGTGCTAATAATGTGCCTTATCTACTTAAAGACTGTCAACCACCTCGATGTAAATATCCTCATGTAAGCCAATCGCTCACAATGTAAACAATAGCAGCGTCTTTGTACGTATTATCTTTTCCTTCTATTAATCCAAGTGAATCGTGTTAAGAAAAATATCTGTTTTTAAATTGACAGTTATCTGGCAGCATCCAGGGGATTTAATTCAATGCAACTGTCTGTGTCAAACAGCTGGACTTCACAAGCACTGCTGTTTCCCTCACAATGAGGTGTGACAGATCAGAGACTGGAAGATGTAGAATCCATATGGATGAACAATGTGTCATACTGTCACTGAAAAGACACGAATAGACACAACATCCAGGCTCAGCAGAAATCTTGGTATTTAACTAAAGATGCTTTCCCTTGGGATGAGCTGTTCACTTTCCTCTATCAAGAAGGATTCAAATTGTTAACTCTGCCTAAGTGGAGTTGACATAACCAACTTTCCCCTGTCCAATAAAACCTGGTGTCCTTTTTATTGACAGTTCCAATTTGGAGACCAGGTGTTATGACCAGGGTTCAGCTATCCAAAGATTCATACCTGCCGACTTACAGCACAGCTGCTGATCACATGTCAAAGCAGTATTTATATTTTGTACATGAGTTATTAGTTATTATGAAGAGTTTGGTCATATTTAGTTTCCTTCTTTTTCCTTTTTTTTCTTCAGTCATTGCCGACTAATTAAAACGTGACTATAGCTGGATGTCAATATCAGCATTGTCATGATCACCATTCGCTGCCACAACATGTTACTGCATTTGGAAAATGGCAAACTAAGCATAATGAGCCCAAAGAAAAACACACTAAAATACTGTAAATCTGCGGCAAAGTGTGGAGGGACCAATTACATATTTCAACAGAACAAAACTGTGCAGCAACATCAGGCTATATACAAGCAATTAAAATACATAACTCATAAAAAGGCCACTATGCACTCAGTATCACAGCCACACTGTTAGCCCCCACCCTCGTTCTTTCCCCCTCATTAATTTCGCCTGGTGTTAACTTGTTAAAGCTGCTCAGCAAGGGTTGATGGGATACAGGACGGGTTGTGCAGCCAGAACAGCAATCACCTGCCCTGCACGGAGCGTTGTGTCGAGGACGCGCTGCCTCTGAAGAACCCAGAACTAATTACAAACTGGAACACAGATTGACACTGGCACACTGCCACATTTGAATAAATAAATTACAGCTCCCTTAGAGCACTTTTTCTAGGATGGATTACAGCGGAGAGCAAATGTTTGCTTTCAGTTAAAGTCAATCCGGATCAATACTGTAAACATCCGACCTGCTATACAAATAAATCATCCTTATAATGTAAAGCTGTGTGTGTGTCACACGTAGACCGCCTACACTGTTCGTGCGCCTAAGCGCTCACACTCACTCATTCAGAAACGGACTCGAAGTGTTCGTTTGGAAATAATGCGCGTTGAGGTGAAGCGAAAAATTGTCTAGCAACAGCAAATTCACCTTGAAAGTTAATATCTCAGGAATCACAGCCAATAAATCACTTTGCGTCACCCCGAAGCTCTCATTAAGTAGGCTGGACTGGACCACTGATCCCTGCTGGATTAAAACACGAATAGGGCGTTTTTTTAGTGCTATACTGACCGAAGCTATAGATTATCTTGTGTTTTTGCCACGTTCGGTACAAATCACACAAGGAAAATAATTGCCTTACCTTCACGCCATAAGTTTTACTGAATCTTTGTTTTTACAGGCACCGGCTGTTAAATCCAAGAGCATCCACAGTTAGCTCGTATCTTTCATTTGCTTTGCACATTGTTTACTCTTTATAATTTAACCGAGTCGGTGCAGCGCCTTGGGTGCGAGCCATTAGTAGGCTACAGGCTCTAAGGAAAAACGGCACTGGTGAGAGCAACAAAATACATATTATAAAAAAATAAATAAAACTGCTTTAAATCATTAACTGTTTCCCGTTTGTTTCTTGAAACGCCGAGGGATGATTTTATTCGGTTTCGGTCTTCAGAGAAGTGAAGCAGAGGTTGAAACTGTACGATGTCCGTCTGGTGTCCAGGAGCTTTACGCACGGAGTTACCTTCGGTACTGACGGAGGCAGGAGACGCGGCGACTGTAAAGAAGTGTGCAAAATCAAGGCGGGGTTACATCTGTTAACAACCTGGGAGGTACGTATATTTCCTTTACTGTCACCGGCATGGGGGAGATCGTACATCACTGCAGTCTTCATTTTGCCCCACGAGCTGCGTTTTTTAGTAATTATTAAACGATGGGAAAAGGTACACATGTGAATGTAAAGTATTTCATCCTCTGATAGCAGAGTGGACGAGATTTGAAAGAGAAATAGTTTGCTGATAATCGACCACACATATTTAATGTGATACACTTCGAAGTCGTGGAATATGGTAATGGAGTTGGAAAGTAAAGAAATAAGTGGACTGTGGTGAACACTGCATTTGGACCCATACACTTAAATTCTAATTGACACAAATCTGTCTGTACGTTTGTCTTTCTTAGAAAAGCGATAATAATAATAATAATAATAATAATAATAATAATGTATTATTATTATTATTATTTTAAAAAATCCTGTATTTTATCCATTAATTACCCCCTGTCATTATTCAGTAACTGACATCTCAGAACTGTGCTGGCTTTCATTCTTGCTGCCACATAAACAGGAGCCAGTTTACACATGGACTGCTTTGTGAATACAATTAACTAGCTGGAAGGATAGAAAACCAGTAGTATTATGTGCCCTGAGGATAACCATTGAGAAACAATGTAACACAAATTCGTCATCACATCCTTGAGATTTATTTTGACGTGTAGATTTGAGATGCATCCAATACACACTGCCCCAGTCTGTGCATATAAAGACAAGTACAAACTAGGAGTTTGATTACTAACTTAGGACCCACTTCTGACCTTGTTGCCTTCAAATAGATAGTCTGAGTATAAATATGATTGCTCTCGACTACACCACAGGTGTTTGGGAACAGATACAAGAACATGTGACACATAAATTGTTTTTTGTATGAAGTATGTCAGAAATAGCATAAAGGCATTTTCAAGCACTGCACACATTTCTCATGTTTGGGTTTTCTCTCTGTAACCAATGGCATTGGTTGTGTCTGCATCCTCCTGGAAAGCAGTGTGGTTACAGTGATGATCCTCTTTCCAAATCTCATTATTTTAGAGCTAGAGTTATTTGTGTTACAACTGTAATACTGTAGAGTGTAAGTAATTATTTTCAAGGAACTCATGGATGGTTTTATGATATCAATTCCTGGCAGTGTGATCTACATTTGTTAAAATATTCCAGTGGTTTTCCATTGCCTCACTATACACCTTCACACAGGTGAGACTTAAATAAGGATTTTTGTTAATGCACAACCTGGCCAATATATGGTAACACAACACAGTGTATAATCAATACAACCATTACCAGAAGACAAAAAGAGGGTGATCACTCAGGGCCTCTCAGTGAGATTAGTTGGCCAGTTTTTTTTTTTTTTTGTTTTTTTACAGTATCCAGATAGAGATCAAAGGCTGTAGACACTGTAGGAAAAACATTGCTGATGATATTAATGTATCCAGAATTACTGGCAGACATCTAAAGTAAGTACATTACTCAAGTACTGTACTCAAGCACTTTATTTGAGAATGTTATATTGGGTATTTCCATACATCTTCTCCACTACATACCAAAGGGAAAAGGTGCAGTTTTTCTCCACTCCAGTAATCTGATGGCTGTCATTACTTTGTAGATAACAATGTAACATTCAATATGACATTTCATAGATTTTACCAACAGCATACTCTAGTAATATATGGTGTCTCTTAGAATATCTGCAGCATTAAAACACTGTCTACACAAATAATTCAGGATAAGTAGTTTAACATGAGTAGATTTTAATTCTTCCCTGCTGACATTCAAATTTAGAATGCAAAACTGTTACTTGGAATGTATTACCATTGGGATATTGCTACTTTTATCTAAGTAAACGATCTGAAAACGTCTTCTTCCACAGATTATTGGTTACATTTTTTGTGCATTTTGATGATAATTAGCAAAACAAGACATAACGTAAAGGTATACAAAGGTAAACAAATGTTTAATGACAAGCTTTAATATCCACTAAATTAAAAATAAATTTGTCAAGTTGAAATGTGTTTTCATCCATAGAAAAAAAAGTAATTGAATAAAGAGTAAGCAACACAGGCTGAGGGAACATAAGTAAAAAGATAAATTAAAAACACCCACAATCCTCACAATGGATAATATATCACAGATTAGTGACACAACCTGAGTGTGGGATATGTGGGAAGCTGCCCTCACAAGTCTTTTCTCACTTTTGTGCTCTTGTGGGGACATCTGTTCTCAAGCAGATAGTCAAATCCCAGTTTATATTATCTCACTGATTCATACATAAACATACACACTTAGATGCATATGCCCATACAGTACACACGCAAACATGCTCAGTCCCTATGCTTGTTGTGGGTGGCACAAACATATCTAACTGCTGACTGCCATAAGGCAACTTTGCAGCCTGGTGCTGCCTGATATGGCCTCTATTAACTTGAGTTGATAAGTGTATGTTAGCAGAATGCTAAATAAATCACAGCAACATAGATGATGGTGCTCAGTTCATGCTATTTTACACTCTGGCTTCACCCTCGTGTTATGCTAATGAAACGTTTAATAATCCACAGAGGATTTCTTTCAGCCGAGAGATCAACAATATTGTGTATAATCTTAATGTCTGGGGGTGAGTTCACTTTAGGAATTGGAACTCATTTTGAGCCTCATGTTGAACAGGACTTGGAGAGACAGATTGTAGATTTTAGACACATATGCTCCTCTTTCAGCCTGGCCAAGGCAGAGCGACCACCAGTGAGCAGATGCCGACTTGAGGTAAGCCGAGGAAAGGCAAGAAGGAGGACACTACTGTGACATAAAGTACTCTCACCTCCTCTTTTACTCACATGAACACGTACAGCACACACACATACTCTAAGCATTGACTATGGTCCTGAAAGTGAATCATATTTTATGCACCACCAGTCATCGCTTTAAAATTCACCTCATCCTATAAAGAATTTATGATGTTAACACTGGTTAGTACCAAATAAGCATGTGTGACATCCTTGCTTGACACTGAGGCTCGTTCCCTAGTTGGCACTCACTCTATAACATGATATACAATGAGACAGAGAGACAAAGAGGAAGAGTTTTGGCATGGCTGCCAGTTTTGAAGATGATGGTGACAGCAGAGGCACCACAGAGAGGAGTTAAAGGATAGATGAGGAAGAGAGAGAGAGAGAGAGAGAGAGAGAGAGAGAGAGAGAGAGAGAGAGAGAGAGAGAGAGAGAGAGAGAGAGAGAGAGAGTTAAAGACCCGGAAGAGATATCTGGATATGAGAGATGCACTAGCAGCTGCCTTTCCTCCAGGGAGAGTGGG
The DNA here is from genome assembly GCF_008315115.2 of Sander lucioperca. Classification (NCBI taxonomy): domain Eukaryota; kingdom Metazoa; phylum Chordata; class Actinopteri; order Perciformes; family Percidae; genus Sander; species Sander lucioperca. The sequence continues at coordinate 2,585,130 of NC_050177.1, forward strand.
AAGGGACAAGCTTTTTTATTGTAAGTACATTCCCACAAAAAGCCAAAACTAACAATGAATTGATTCTATTAACAAGTGTTGTGCAGCCAAAGCCTGATGTAGCTTATTCCTCTGTGCCATAGAGCTCCATTGTCCAAAACCTATTAATAAAAACACACCGGTGAGCCACATTGTTGCACTGGGTAACATATTCCTTTATTACCATGAACATGGGCACTGTAGTTTACTGTATTTGAGTCTGTCCCACTGACTAGTGCACAGAATGTCTATTAATCCATGTCTTAAAATAGTCCCCAATAAAAGCACAGCAAAAACATGTGCTAAAAACTACGGTGCCCAGATGTTTTAGAAAAGTATGCTGCCTTTTTTAGCCATGCTAGTGGCATGGCTCTAAGGATGGCAATGTCAGTTAGTCCACAACTTTGGGCCGGACTGAATATTGAATGGATTGGTAATGAAATTTGGTGCATTGTTCCCAGAGGATTATTCCTAATGACTTTGGTGATCCTCTGACGTTTTTTCTTTAATGCCACAAACAGGTAAAACATTTTGCTTATCCAGTGTATCTGGAGTGGGGCAATATTTGCTACAGACATTTAGTTCCCAGCCAATGACTTTTCCTCTGAGGCCACCAGTAGGTTGACATTTTTGGTTCAGAGTAGAATGTGTAGACAAGTTATGGAAAATTGTCATGAAATTTGGTACAGACATTCATCATCCCCACAGGATTAATTGCAATAACTTGTGTGATCCTCTGAAGTTTTATCTTGCACCATCATCATGTCAACATGTTAATGTGTCCAACATGTACAGTAGGTTTTTGACCTAATACTTCCAAAACTAAAAATATTCCTATCAACCTCATCTGTACTTTGTGTGCTCATTTGCAAACATTATACTTGCTAAATATCAGCATGTTAACATTGTCATAATGAGCATGTTAGCATGGTGACATTAGCATCAAACATTGCTGTGCCTAAGCGCAGCCTCATAGAGCCAATGGTATAGCTGTAGAGTTAGTCTTATTTGAAAATTATTTTTATTATTAATTATTTTCAAATATGTATGTCGAAGGATCAGATGGGGTTTGGATTGAGTGCCACCGACAGAGAAGAGAAGTTGTAAAGTACTAAAAGGCAGACTAATAAATGGTTAGTTTTGGTGTCTTTGTAAGAATTTGTTGACAATAAGAAAAATAGTAGAATAACACCAGTCTTATCCTTTTATGAGAACATGGTGTAAAACTGCTGCTTCTTCTCACTTGTTTCTTTTAATATAGTGCTATGCTACAACTGGATAACTTACCGCTATTTTCCTCCCGATGTAGAAGCTGCTTGGCCTGAAAAAATAAATAAACACAGCTATACTGTATGTGGTTTCAAGAGAGAACCACAAAGGAGGAGGGAAGGGAGAATGACAGAAAATAAAATCTAACTAAAATATAAAATTCCTACTTTAAAGGAATTTAAATGATAAATTATAAATGTATTAGTGCTAAAAAACGACAGAAAATTGAGGGCAAACCTGCTTAACCCAGATATACAGTATATATCGTGTTAGAGATAATTAGATTGAACTGTAATTGGTGACTGGAGATTGACTGGTAAGCAGTTTAACACACAGTATCTCCTTTAACAGATACTGATTTAGCTTGCACGCTCAGGCAAAGTAATTAGAGGAATATGTATATATGTATATATATATATATATATATATATATATATATATATATATATATATATATATATATATATATATATATATATATATATATATATATATATATATATAAAAATAACACAAGGAAGAAACTGCTGTCTGCCGGCATGATTTAAGTTTTTAATAAGCCTGTTTCATTGTACTATTTCATGTGCAATGCGTGAATGAATTTGCTCATTAGAGTTGAATTGAGCTTACAGTGTTCATGGCAACTTTCCATTAGTTTCATTGTCACATTTTATCAGATGTTACAGTGTGGCAGGTAGGGAGAAGTAGAAAGAAGAGAGAAAAAGATGTCCTGAATGAAATAGAAGGGTAGAAGTAGGAGGAGCTGTAAGGTAAATAATTGATGATACTGATGAATAAATTGTGGTTCCAGTTTCATCGCTTTATTATGACCAGGCTCAGATTATTTGTCAATGAAGAGAAATTGATGCTGATTGTGGCTTTGTCAGAACAGGGAGACTTAGAGAGTTAAGGCGGAGAAAACTAAAAATAGTCTGGTAATTGTGAGGGTCAAGGTCACTCGTTGCTGCCAAGCTGAGCAGCATGTGGACAGTGTGATGGGGCACGGTGGAGTTTCCTTTGCATTCTCAAACAAGCTTGTTAGCCTTACGGTTGCTCACGACTGAGTACAAAGAGTGTTTGTCTGAAATTCATTTGTTAAGGTGCTTTCATGTATCCTGTTACCTCTGTTTGGAACTGATTGCAGACTTGAAAACGCTTTTGTGATTGCACACAATACAGAGGAATAATGGAAAAGTAGAGTTTGATTGAATCTAAAATCAATTCTTGTTTTTGCCTTGGTTTGTGCTTGCCTGCTTTTGGAATTTTATTTAAATTTTACTCACATACAGTGTTGCGTATTCTATGTAACATTTTGATTTTCACATTGTTAGTTTGTTGGTTTTTAATGATGGGACATAGATGGATCTCCCAGATAGATATACATAACTATATATGGTAGTCTGCTGGCTGATGTAAGTGAAGGTTTAATCATAGTTGAACCTCAAGATACTGTAGAGCAGACAGCCTATTTTTCAAATAATAAGTAAACCATAAAGGCTGCAGAACATAAACAATCCAATTTCATGCACATTGCTGTTAATGGCAGCAGCAATGTGGTATGTGACTGACTTTATTGGCTATATTGTGCTGCAGATTGGAGCATCACCTCCCTTCAAAGGATTCACTGGTGGTTTAATCAGCTCCATGTCCAGCTTGTTACTAACTTAGCTTATTCCCTGCAGTCCTTATGTTTTCTCACCCCGCAGTTTTCCTTGGATTAGGGTGGCACCTAAATCATGGTTGCAGCTGTTGCCGTGGTCCTACTAAGCCCTGCAGTGCTCTGCAACGCCCTGCTATGCCCTGCAGTGCCCTGCTATGCCATGAACTACTACAACTACTATTTCTAGTCATAGTTCCATTATCTTTATTATTACTATAATTGCCACTGTTCATCGTACCCCCAACCGGCACCGTCAGACACCGCCTATCAAGAGTCTGGGTCTGTCCGAGGTTTCTCCCTAAAAGGAAGTTTTCCTCACCACTCAAGGTTTCTGCCTAAAAGGAAATTTTCCTCGCCACTGTTGCACTAAATGCTTGCTCTTGGGGTAATTATTGGAAATGTTGGGTCTTTGTAAACTATAGAGTGTGGTCTATACCTATATGTAAAGTGTCTTGATATAACTCTTATGATTTCATACTATAAATTGAATTGAATGTTGGAACAATACGACAGAGCGACTCACGTCATGTCACAGGACTTTTAGCTACCATCCCTTTCTCACCTCTGTCATTATCAGTTCATAACCCTTAACTGGAGCAAGGAGATGAAGCTCAATGGTCATTAGTGGTCATTAGCCCAAAACGTCAACTTCTCAGTCCCTCCCCCCTTTCTGCTAAAGCCCAAAACGGTCTCCTAAGCCCCTCCCCCCTAATTATAATAATAACCTAATTGGTGCATATGAACAGGGAGCTGTGGATTTTTGCAAATCGCACTACAGGCTGTAGGTGGTCCCAGAGGAGCCAGATCTTTTTTTAAATTACCTGCTTCATGTAGTTTTACTCGAACATAGGGTCAGTTTCAGCAAATATGACAGAAAGGTAGTTTTATAAGTCTTACCTACTGCACCTTTAAATATGTACTAAAAAATGCATAATATCAATACCTATGTCTGCTGCAACAATGCTGGTGGCAGATTTTGTTACCTTTGGACAGAGCCAGACTAACTATTCCCCCCCTTCTTCCAGTCTTTAGGCTAAGATAACTGTCTCCTGGATCATAGATCTTCTTATCTAAATCTCTGCAAGAAAGTGACTTTCTATTTATTTACCAGGTAAACGCTTTAATGTAAATGTAATAGCATACATGTGCCACATGTTAACCAACACATCTGAATTAACACACAGTATGATCATTAGAGAATAATCATGGTTTTAACCATAGACTGTAAAAACAATTATGGATGGAGCTTCCAGGATGGAAAAGTGAATCCAATGTGGAAGTGCTTTAAACCTGCATTCTATAAGGGCTATGAGAAGATTACCCTACTTCTTACTTGATTTCTTAGCTCAGTAAACGTTTTCGTAATGAGTTTATGGTCTTAATTGCTAGTTTCAAGATTTCTTCAATACAGCATGATTTTTATTTTGTAAATGATGGTGTCATTTATTTTAAAATAGATGATAAAGCCAGGCATGTGTTAGGGCATGGCTACACGCCGACCTGTCAATCAGGACAGAGGCTTAGCAATGCGTATCCATGGCACTGTGTACATTAAAACAGCCGTGATCTTAGGGTGCTGTCCATGTTTTCGTCTTAAATGTTGACCCTCTCACCGAGTTTTCACTTCAAGTTAATTGGAACACTTGTCTAACATTAGTTGGTAACTTAAGGGAACATTTTCGGTGTACTGCAGCACATGCAGATGAATGGCATCAGTACCCAGATGTCCGCGTTTACCCGGCAGTAAAACTTTGCCAGATGACTCGCTTCACCCCGTCAAAAATAGGCAACTTTCCCATTTTAGTGTTTAGCTTAGCGCAGGGCTATCGAAACCATAGACGGCACTTGCTTAGCCACGTCATCCTCCCCAGCTCGTCCAAAAATCAACATGTCCGGTCTTAAAAAACCAAGATGGTCCAAATTGCCAAACTCGAGGCTTCAAATGGTAGCCCACAAACCAATGGGTGATGTTACTGCTGCGGCCATTCTTTTTTACAGTCTATAGTTTTAATAAAACAGTGCACAAGCTTGTCCACTTCGACCTATACTAATAGCCAGTGTAGGCCTATTTAGTGCTGTCAAACGATTAAAATATTTAATCGCGATTAATTGCATTAATGTCATAGTTAACTCGCAATTAATTGCACATTTTTAGCTATTCTAAATGTCCCTTGATTTCTTTTTGTCCCATTATTTTTTCTCATTTTAATGCTCAACAATGATCGGTGCCTGAACCGATAGATAGATAGATAGATAGATAGATAGATAGATAGATAGATAGATAGATCAAAAAAACGAGCACCTTGTTCAATTGTATTTGTCTGCTCTGTATGTTCAAAAATATAAAACAATAAAAAGTTGATCTAAAAAAAAAAAAAAAAAGAGCACAAAACGGCGAAAAACAACCACTGGATGGGAAAAGGGTATTTTACAATAACTTTGAATGCACCACGAGGCTGGTGAGGCGAGGCTGAGTCTGTGTTTTTCAGACAACGGCAGCTACAGTCTGGTGTTACAATCCTCAGTCACACTTTACACCGTTTAGCTGTCAGCATTTTATTATTATTATTATTCAAATATTTTTATTGGGTTTTGAATTGTAAACACTTATAAAACAATTAACAAGTCCCCAAACAGCAACCCCAACATATACAATAATAAAATGGCAATAATAACTGACATGTTACAGAGTTACAGAGCCTGTGAATCAATTATGTCTGAGTGTTTCCAGCAGGAAATTGTAAGAATCCCGAAATGGCTGCCAGACCTTATAAAATCTCTAGGTTGAACCCCTGATCGTGTGTTTCAACTTCTCAAGTTTCAAGTGTGCCATTACATCCTCAACCCAGCGCCTGTGTGTGGGAGGCATATCTGACTTCCAATTACACAAAATAAGACATCTGGCCAATAGAGATGAAAACGCAATGGCGACTGATTGTGCACCAGATATCGCCATCCCAGCAGGAGTCACACCAAATATTGCGATTTCAGGCGCAGGGCTTATCTCTCTGTCCCAGATGTAAGAAAACGTATCAAAAATTAAAGACCAAAACTGTATCAACTTTGGGCAAGCCCAGAACATATGATAGACGGTGGCCGGAGCCTGACAGCATCGGGAGCAAGTCGGATCGACATCTGGATATATCCTGGCAAGCCTACGCCTAGATAGGTGAAGCCTGTGGAGCACCTTAAACTGAAGTAAACCATGTCTGATACAAATTGAAGTTGAATGTATTCTCTTAATTGCGCTTTGCCAGGAGACATCCGACATTTCAAATCCTAATTCCCCCTCCCACCCTGCCCTAATATGACTAAGTGACGCGAGGCGATCATCTGGATATCCTCATATAATCTGCTCACTCCTCCTCTTTGATTTAGATCCCCCTCCAACCACTCATCTATCCAGTCATTTGGCGAGAGTAACGGAAAGGAAGGGAAATGTTTCCGAACAAAGACCTGCCGATACCTGAAATAATGCGAACTGGGGATATTATACTCGTTTACCAGCCACTCGAATGACATGAACACACCATCCTTAAAAAGATCCTTCACCCGTTTTCAGACCATTCCTGAACCACAACTTAAATGCTGTATCCATGAGTGAGGGTATAAAGAGTGTGTTGGCCGAGATTGGGAGAGAGGGCATAGCTGTCAGCGTTTTAACCGTGTTTACTCCAGCTGCTAGTTAACAGTAGGTTAACATTAGCTGCTGCTAAGTGTAGTGTTGACTAGCGTCCCGTGCGGTGATGTTTCAGTTCCCTCTAATGTCCGTTTTCGGAGCATCAGAGAGAAGCGCAGGCATTTAAGTGGCACCTAAATAAGGCACCGAAATCTGCGTTGCTATTCGGTCCGGTAGATAACGGTCGTTAAGGCACCGGTGCCGTATTAGCACCGGGTCTCGGACCTCCTCCCCCCCGCAAATAAAAACTCTTCGGATCTACACGATTCACGTGGATGACATTTTCCCATTCAAAATGGCGATTTTCGCCAAAAAGCGACTAGTTTGCAGGTATGTACTACTCTTTGGCTGGCTCGCAAGCCCAAACAAGTGTGTCTGTTGTTTTGTTTCCGGTCTAGCTAGATCCAGTGTGGTGTTGTAGTTTTTCTAACATTACTAGTTGTTGCAACAGCAACCAAATCAAAGCTAAATTCATCCAGGATAACTTGAATATCCTGGCTTAATCCCTTATCCTGGTTTTGTGCAACAGGCCCCTGGTCTTTAACCACACAAACACTCACGTCTGTGACCTACTGTGTAATCCAAAGGCAGGTGTGTGGGACTAAGGAGAAAACCGCTGAATGGATATAAAGAGACACAATGTGAAAGGAAAAGGGATAAGAAAAAGCTAATAATGGGGACATTTTAGAAATTCTGTTTGTCTCTTTGTTGCATCACTGTGGCTGCAAAAACATGGCTTCTGCATTCAGCTTTAACAAATGTCAAGTGAAAGTCAGTTTAGCATTCAAGGAAGACGTGCAACAATTTTAAAATCTTAAATGTATCATGTCTATCACTGAGTTTCCTTGAAGGATAATGCACAAGGGGGGCAATGGCTGGGTTTAAATGAGTGTCATTTAGAATATAATCATCTTTAGGTTTTGTTTTTGTTTCCGTAAATTTTGTCATTTTGAGCAAAACAGTGCACACATACACCTTTTCTCCTGAATATTTAATTTGAAAGTTTTTACCAATAGTAGTGTGCTGCTTGCAACTGCCCTCTATTTCCATTCTAATACCCATATTGACTCATTATTTTCAACCTCTGCCGGAAAGAGCCTCATTTTCTTTTATAGCTGCAGTGGCTGAGGGAAATGTGCCGGTGAGTCTTTTGCAACACTACACAATATGATGCACTTCAACATACAGATCTGACACTAATGATTAAACTAATAAGCTTCAAAACTTAAACGCTTGTTACTTTTTTTCTGAATTTATCAGCTGCCAGTTGTGGTCATGCTAATCGGCATTAGAATTTGCACATTTTTTCAGCATATCGCATCGGTAAATCCTGTTCCATTTGATGAACAGTCATTCTTGCTGGTAAAATACAAAACAAAGTTCCATAGAAGTAATTTTTCCTCTGTTCAGCATGAGGAAATACTTCCATTATAGCTGACTACTTGAACAAAAGTTAAGTGAGTTGGCTCCTGCACTTGGCATCACTTGATGAAGAGGGCAAACTTTGGGTGAAGGCTTTTCTAGTTTTTAGGAAAAGTTTGGGCCATTAAAGAAAGAAAGAAAGAAAGAAAGAAACAAACAAACAAACAAACAAACAACAAAGGAACGAAAGAGGAAGACATGATAGAAATGGACATGAAAGAAAAGACGGGCAGTTGATAAGAGGCTGATGGGGCGGAAAGACTGCAGGAGAAACAGACAAACAGAGAACCTCGGGTAATGAAGGCAGCAGAAGTTGAAGTGCCCTCAGTAGCAGGAGGATGAAGATCTTTACTTTAAAGAAGCCAACTCTTGACTATAATTGGGAGCTAGCAAGTGCTGAGAAGTGAGTCTGTGATGTGATCATTAGCCCAAGTGTGGAGGTGTCCCCCTTAGGAAGAGAGAGGAGCAGAAAGGACAATGAGCAGAAATGGTGAGACAAGTATACAGAGACTTTTTTTTAGACCAACATAAAAGGTACCAAAGTACCAAAATCACAAGTGTCTGGATGGAGCGGTGGAGGAAGGACGAATATAACGGTCAGATTTAACAGAGAAGGGAAATACCCAAGAATAATCTGATTCATCTAGGACACCCACTGGAACTCCAGCCACTAAGCTGCGAGGAGTAAAGGCAGAGTACAACAATTCATCTATGTCAGAAACAGCTGGGGGGAGCACCTGGTGCTCCTTGTGCTGGATTGTATGGCAAAACGAAAAACGGGGCCATCGGTGCACCGTTGCTATACCAGGCCTCAGTTTGGTGAAGGCAGTGGCTGGATACAGTTTAAGAGATGGATGCCTGAGTGCAGATCAAAGGGATGTGCTTTCACAGTGTGCCAACTTCATTTGTTGGATGAGTGGTATCGGCTTCAACACCACAACAAAAGACCAAAACCACTGCCAATCGCTTTAAATGTCTCATTACCGCTTGTTGCATTAAGTGAATTTTTCTCCATTGGAATCGACATGCAGCATGGCACATTCAGGCAGACGTTTGAAACAGTGATTACTGGCTGAAAATGTGCATATTACAGGTTTGCCTCGAGGCCTGACGGCACAGCGATGGGCCTGGTGAGAAAAGTATTTTAGCTGCTATTATACACAGAGACCGATTTGAGGTTGTTTAAAGGACAGAGCTAGGCTGAGTAAAGAGTAACTAATTACTTTTGCTGTTTGAATAATTAGAAAAGTAACTTCATTATTTTATCAAAGACTAACGTGTAATGAGCAACTGATTTAAATTTTAAGGAACTGGCCAAACTCATGATTGTAAGAGAGAAGTTTGAGTAATTCGTATTGTATTTGATTAATTGCCATCTATCTCTCACATGAAAAGTCTTTGCCCTTTACTACTGGGAAGAGTCACAGACCTTGCCACCTGACCACATAGCCTTCTCTAATTAGCTACAAGTGGATCCACCGCTCCAGCTAAATATTTTATTTGGAAGTGAAGGTCACGGCAGAGCTCCGTATAGGATGTTATGTGAGAAAGTGTTTTAATCTATGCCTGAAATTATCAAAGCCAGGCACTGTGACCAAAACAGGCCTCATTCTGCATTTCTCGAGGTCGAGGAAAAATAATGAAGAGAAAGGTCCGGGAGCTCAGACCTCTGTGAATACGTCAGCAAACAACAAACACGAGAGACAGAATAGAACTATGTCCCAAACATAGTCCCTCGCGTTCACACAGCACATTACACCTATATCACATTGAGTATAATTGAAGCATGCACAGTTCGTGTCAAAGGCCACCCATTGATTTTCATGACAGTGTAATTGCTGCACATGCCGGTTTAGACTTACCTGCTTACATTACAACATTGCTCTTTTCGGCCACGCTCCTTTAATGTCCACACTTGGGACTGTGCTTATTCACTGCCTCCCAGCAGCAAGTATTTACAGTGTAAACACTCATCTGCATTTTTCAGATTAAGCTGTGATCTGTATTTACATAAGGAGTCTGGACCAGGCAAGAGGTCTCCTTGCCCATGGTGTGTTGGTGTTCCCAAGTTATGTCTCCTCTGACTTTACACACACATCCTCAGGCAACCAATGTACTGCCTGTGTTTGTCGGTGGAGCCTGTCATCTTCAAAACTGTCATGCTGTCTCTCTCTCCATCTCTTTCCTTTCTCTTTCCCCTCTCTCACTTCATCATGCAGTACCTCCACTGTCAGTTATCTTTGCGCAGAAAGTCATCTTTTTGTGTCTTGCCTTTATCTCTTTCCCTCCTCCATACCCTGCTCCTCCTTGTGTCTTTCTGCCATCTCTACAGCACTGCACTGTCTCTTTATATTGAGTGTATTACAGTGGTGTTCTCACATACTGTATAAGCATATTCTGTTAGAAGTCGCACTGAAGTCGGTGCATCCATTGCAAGAATCGCAGTATCCGATCAGGAGCATGCCTGCAGCTTGTGTTAATGAGTCTTTAGTGTCCTTTTTGATTGGTGCACAATAGCATTGATCCACCACAGCTCTGCCGCTGCCTTATGAATGCTGTGAGGCAGGAGAGGATGGGGAAAGGATGCAGAACGTGGTGTCAAACAGATAGGAGAAGAGAGATAAAAAGATGGGATAGGCAAGGGGCCGAGGGAGGAATGAGAAAGAGACACATAAAGGCTGGAGGAGGCTATGAATAATATCAAATTACATCACAAAGGAAAGATCTAAAGTACCCTGCTGTATAAAGAGCTACAGGGAATACGGTTTTAAAAAAAAATAGCTTTGGATTTAAACATGCATCGTTATTCAGGCATTTATTTAGTATGTACCATGACACTCTACAGGGATTTTTAATACCACAAGCATTGCGGCTCCAAAAACAATACCATTGCTTATATGTCTAAAGAACGTTTTGTATTTTTGCAGTAGGTTCAATGAGCAGATCTGGGCAACTAGTGCTTTTGACATATTAAGTTATGCCGTTTGAAAGGGAGATGTACATTACAGAGTGCTGCAGCCTCATGGGTCTGCAGGGCACAAAAAGATTAGGAGCGTTTGTGGCATCGCCCACCCTCTCTGTCCCTCTGTGAGAGTGCCATTTGAGTGGCATATGTGTATGCTGCCATGTTTATATATCTTTACCATTCTTTGCTGGATTGGTTGTGTTGTTAGGCATAATTTAGAGGATTTTCTTAAAGTGAAATTAGTTAGTGTGAAGTGTGAATTTGGGGAGTGGAGGTTAACGACTCTCAGGTGCTTTTGACTGATTAGCCAGGGTTTGGCCTCCCCACCTGTAGCCAACACCAATCACCTCCTTGTATTTAATGTTGGCAATTGCGTGAAGCGACAGCCTCATCGGACAAAGACAAAGGAGTCTACGTGGGAGTCTTCGTGGGAGGCTAAGTGGGCTTAACCTTATCTTTATCTTATCTTTATCTCACTTAACTGCTCGGTGTCTTCATCTGGAAATGTGCTGCTTCTCCATTCCTGTCTGTGTTTCCTCTCGGAGATACTACAAACCACGCATTAGCTCGCAACATTTCCGCAACCCCACCTCTCTTACCTATCCCACCCGTTCCACACACATTCAACACCTTGTTGCAGGTGGCCTGTGGAACTGCCAGTCTGCCACTCGCAAGACTGAGTTCATCTCTGGCTTTGCCAGCCTGAAATCCTTGACTTCCTTGCCCTCACTGAGACCTGGATTACACCGACCAACACATCCACCCCTGCTGCCCTTTCTTCTGCCTACTCTTTCACCCACACACCAAGACCCACTGGTAGAGGTGGGGGGACAGGCCTACTCATTAATCCCAAGTGGAGATTTTCTCTCTACCCATTGCCACAGTTCACTCCACAATCTTTTGAACTTCATGCTGTCACCATAACCCATCCGGTACAACTAGTCATCATTGTTATCTACGCCCACCAGGTCCTCTGGGAGAGTTTTTGGAGGAGCTGGATGTCCTTCTTTCAAACATCCCTGAAACTGGCCCTCCGCTGGTACTTCTGGGCAACTTCAACATCCAGACAGAGAAGTCAGCTGCCTTTTCTCACCTTCTCTCTTCTTTTGCCCTCTCACTCTCTCCTTCACCACCCACTCACAAAGCTGGCAACCACTTAGATCTCATATTCACCAGAAACTGTTCTACAGCCAACCTCACTGTTACTCCACTCCATACCTCAGACCATTTCTTCATCTCTTACTCTCTCCCGCTCTCCCAAGCTCACAACCATATCTCAAGAGACACCATACCTGTCCGCCGTAATATTCGTTCACTCTCTCCTTCTTCTCTGGCGGCATGTACTTTATCAACCCTCCCTCCATCCGACTCTTTCTTACTCATGTCTCCCAACGATGCCACAGACAGTCTCTTCTCTACTCTATCCTCCTCTCTCGACTCTCTCTGCCCTCTCACTTCACGACAGGCTCGCAAATCCTCCCCAGCTCCGTGGTTATCTGACTCAGTACGTGCTGAAAGATCAACTATACGGGCAGCGGAAAGGAAATGGCAGAAATCTAAACACCCAGATGATCTGCTTACCTATCAGTCTCTTCTTTCCTCCTTCACTGCCTCTATTTCTGCAGCCAAAAGCTCTTTATCAAACCAAAATTGAATCCTCTTTCTCGAACCCCAAAAAACTTTTTTCCATCTTCTCTAACCTCCTAGATTCCCCCAGTCCACCTCCTCCCTCCTACCAACCCACTTTGTCAACTACTTTGTAAAAAAGATAGATGACATACGCTCTTCATTCTCAACCACACCTCCTGAAATCACCTTACCATCCATCACTTCCAGTACTCTTTCCTCTTTCACCCCTTTATCTCCAAACCAAATTCTTACTTTGATTACCTCTGCCCGCCCAACCACCTGCCCCCTGGATCCTATCCCTTCTCACCTTCTCCAGTCCATTGCTCCTGACCTCCTTCCTTTCCTCACCCATCTCATTAACATCTCCTTGTCAACTGGCTGTTTCCTCGATGCTCTTAAAGAGGCAAGAGTGACCCCACTGCTCAAAAAACCAACACTCGACTCCTCTGATGTAAATAACTATAGACCCGTCTCCCTTCTTCCATTCCTATCTAAAACTCTTGAGCGTGCCATTTATAATCAACTCTCTACCTATCTCCACCAGAACAACCTTCTTGATCCCCACCAGTCTGGCTTCAAGGCTTGCCACTCAACAGAAACTGCCCTCCTTGCTGTCACTGAGCAGCTTCACATCACTAGAACAACCTCTCTCTCTTCCATTATCATCCTTCTGGATCTTTCTGCTGCCTTTAACACAGTGAAACACCAGATCCTCATTTCGACACTCCGAAATCTGGGTGTCTCAGGCTCTGCGCTCTCATTGCTCACATCTTACCTGGCAGACCGAACCTACCGGGTAACCTGGAGAGGATCTAGCTCAAAACCTTGCCCACTTAAAACTGGCGTTCCTCAGGGATCAGTCCTGGGTCCCCTCCTCTTTTCTCTGTACACCAACTCTCTCGGGTCTGTCATTCAGTCGCACGGCTTTTCTTATCACAGCAACGCAGATGACACCCAGCTAATTCTCTCCTTTCCTGAGTCTGAAACTCAGGTAGCAGCACATATCTCGGCTTGTCTGACTGACATCTCTTCTTGGATGTCTACACACCATCTGAAACTCAACCTCGACAAGACTGAGCTCCTTTTCCTTCCAGGGAAGGGCTCTCCTACCCAAGACCTGACTATAACAATTGACAACTCTATAGTAGTCCCCACCAAGACTGCTAGAAACCTGGGTGTAACACTTGACGACCAACTCTCCTTCACTGCTAACATTGCTGCAACCACCTGATCGTGTAGATACATGCTGCATAACATCAGAAGGATACGTCGCCTTCTAACGCAGAAGGCGGCTCAGGTTCTGGTTCAGGCTCTAGTCATCTCACGTCTAGACTACTGCAACTCCCTCCTGATTGGCCTGCCTGCATGTGCCATCCGACCCCTGCAGCTCATTCAGAATGCAGCGGCTCGACTTACTACAGTGCACTACACCGCTCCTCCGCTCTCTTCACTGGTTACCAATTGCGGCCCGCATCCGCTTCAAGACACTAGTACTTACGTACAAGGCCACGAACGGATCAGCACCCGCTTACATCCAGGACATGGTCAAACCATATACCCCAACCCGCCCACTTCGTTCTGCATCAGCCAAACTGCTTGCTGCCCCCTCACAGCGAGGGAGAACTAATCACTCAACGAAATCCCGACTGTTCACTGTCCTGGCTCCCAAATGGTGGAACGAGCTCCCCATCGATATCAGGATGGCCAAAAGCCTACACATCTTCCGCCGAAGGCTAAAAACACATCTCTTCCGACTACACCTCGGATAAAATTCTTGAACTTGCACTTTCGAACCTGCACTTTCATTTGTCTCTTTGTAGCTTTGCCTATTTAAAGCTACTGTATTTGCACTTACTACTTGTTGTCTGGAGTTTGAATCTTCACAGTTGAAAGCACTTAATTGTAAGTCGCTTTGGATAAAAGCGTCAGCTAAATGACATGTAATGTAATATATGTATGCGTGTACTGTATGTGTGCATGCGCTGGTCTGCATCTGCTGGGCTGATTGGTGACAGAAGTCCTTGGCATTTCATGTGTTATTGACTGTCACTCAGTGGGACCTTCTCAACCATCACAATCAATTAATGTCTTATCATATAGCCAAGACGTGAGCAGGAGTGTCTGTGTGTTGATTTCAAGGGCAACATAGATAGCAGATAATCTACTCAAACAGTTTATTATGGTGACTGATGAGCATAGAAAGGCAATACGAGAAACCTCAAGATGGAACAAAATTAATACTACTGAAGAAATAACTGCTGTACAATCTTTTTATCAAGTGCAGCAGCCAACTTGAGCATCAGAAATAATTTGTTTGGACATCCGGAATTTATATACAAAGTGTTACCAAATGGTCCATGCCACATACAGAATAACCACTTTAAGGACATTAAATCAGCTGTAGGTATGTACCTTCCATACCCTTCCATAATGACTGCTTATTAGTAGCCTATTCTATCCTTTTCTCCTAATGCCAAAACTACAAGTACAGCATTCCATAAGTTCTCCAGCTAAGGAGTTCAGATGTTGTGGAGGTACTGACTGACAAGTTCAAAGTTACACTCACTCAATTAGATTAGACATTTTCATGTAAGTGATATAGCTCTCTCCTTCTAATCCCCACTGCACAATTTTAAAAATCTGTGCGAGTGGGAATGAATAGAAAAGGACTTTAAAGCTAGTTTCAAGAAAGAGCTGTACTGCTACTACAGACATGGACATAGACATGGGCTGCTTTCATAAGACCTAGATAATGGCTAGGTAAAAAGTAAATTATACATTTGAAATGGTCAGCTACTTAATTGGTTCTATTTTCTCTGAGACCAGCATGAGATTGATTAGTTGAGGTTGTAACGTTATACAAATAATGAAGAAAGATACATTATGGGAGCAGACTAGGCCATATCAGGTCATAGTGGAAGAAAACAAACAGCACCTGAACACCTCACAAGGTCCTGACCTAGACTAGCATATCTGAATTTTTTGCTTTCTTTTCCCTACACTGCTATCCCAAATTAGTTGACTTTACTAGACACATTACATACATTAGTAAACATGACTTATTTTTTTCTGAAGTCATGTTGTCTAAAATAAACATGTTAAGTTAAAGCTTTAGTGCGTACATTTTTTATATTATTGACCGTCCGTTATATTCAAGCCATTGCCAAATGACTTGATACAAAGCTAATTAAGACTATCAGCTCCACAAAACTCTCTGTATTTCTCAGTATGGCTATGTTCTTTAAGAAACTGGTGTCGTCCGGCGACTTTCACACGCAGAAAATTGAGTGAAAATAATTACCTCTTCTGAAGAGTCCATCATGTTTTTTTAATCCTCTGTGTGTTATGGTACGGGGGTTAAAGGACCCAAATGCAGGGAGCGGCAGGCAGGCAGGAGAAGGGTTGAAGTTGCGGGTTTATTGGATTAAACACAAAAAACAAACCAAGCGAGTCCTGAGGCTTCAGCAGGCAAAATTCCAGAAAGAAGAAGTAATCCAAAAAACAGAGAAATGCAAAAAGCCAGGAACTACGGAACTGACACAGGGTAAGCACATGAACACACACAAAGGGACACAAACAGACATAAACTGACTGGAACGAACACAAAATGATCTGACAACAGACAAAGGAAACACAGGGGTTAAATGAAAACTAGGTAACGAGCAAACACAGGACAAGGTGACACCGGTGCTGGGGAACAGGTGGAGCACATTAGACAATCACACAGGCGGGAAAACACAGGAAGCAAAACTAGACATGACAAGACAGAAAACAGATATCAAAATAAAACAGGAAATGGGAAAAATCGACAGAAAACATGAAATCAACTAAACACAGAAACTTGACACAACACTAGACAACACAAGGGAGAACAGAGAACACAGGAACTAACAAAACATACACAATTCAGAATAAACAACAAAAAACAGGAAACAGCAACAGCAACAGAAAAATACACAACCACAACACTGTGTCCTCCTTGGCTGCATCATTACTTAGAATTCCTCATAGGGGAGACAGAAACTACGCACTATAGCTTTGAACATGCAAAGAAACATAGAAAATACAAAGAAATAATTAGTTCATATAAATATTGTTTACTTTCCTTTATGAAAGTATGACTTTAACATTAATATATTCAATAGATTTGGTCCATAAAAACAGAAGGATAACAACACACACTAAACATTATAATTTTCAAGTTTATTGTACTGCATGGGTAATAACACTCAATAATCAGTGTTACTTTTTTACAATCGGTATATGTCCTGTTGAAGAATACCTCACTGCTAGTGTTGACGAACTGACCGAAGAGCCGGTTAATTAACCCGAGTCGTGTCACTGAACCGGGAGAATCGAGTTCCATACGTCAATGAACCGACTCACTCCTGTTTTTTTACCTCATTAGTGCCTCCACTGGAGTGGTGGAGGAATCAGTCAGGAAATGGGCTACCTCGAGCAGCACGATTGGACCGAAAGAGTTGTTGAAGAGTTGTAGATTGGAGACCGCGCACCAGGCTACTGAACGAGACGAATGTAACCGTGCAACCGCTCAAGTCTAATGTAATCAAGCGGTGTCTTGGTTCTCGGCAAGTTTGAGTTATTAACCAAGCCTTGTTTCTGGTGCATCTTAGATGATTGTGTTCATGGCAATTCACACATTATCGATGGGGAAGTACATCACATACAAATACACGTCTTGGTAGTTATGTTAAGTTATGTTAAGTTAAAGAAGTTAGAGAAGTGAATGTTGCAGGCTGCATGGTAGGTAGGCTGTCATGAGGAGGCCGCGCACCAGGCTACTGAACGAGATCGTAACCGTGCCTAATGCATGAGTCTATGTAATCAAACGGGGGTCTAGGTTCTCGGCAAGTTTGAGTTATCAACCGAAGCCTTTGTCTTGTGCATCTTAGAATTATGTTCATGGAAATTCATAGGCTACATTAACCCCCACCCCTGCCGCCGGGGGCACGAGAACCAGTGACCGAAGCTATTACCTCAGTAGGTGAACCAAAAACCATCCGGTTGAACCAACTCACGTGAAAGAGCTGGTTGTCCCATCACTACTCAAGGTCCTGGCTGCAGGCCTCCACTGTGAGGTCGCTATTGCCGCAGGCTCCACTCTCAAGCCACCTCCACTGTCTGGACAGGAAATGCACGGGATACATTTCAAAATAAAATCGTGAATACACTTCCGGTTGAATCGCTTTCCTCACAAATGCATTAATTAGTAAACAATATGACATAAAATCTATCAATTCCTTGTCTATAGTATATATCGTTTTTATTTATATAGTAAACTTTTGTTTTGTTATTTTTGTTCTGTGTTTTCCTTTTATGTTGCGCATGAGCCCCAACGTGGGCATTTTGATTTATTCTGTCCAAAAAAGCCATCCATAACCTGTATTAATTCAAAGAAAAAAAATAAAGCTTTTGATTTGGACAATTGAAGCATTAGCCTTTGTCTTTTTCAAAACACTCCTCATTAATGATTGCCATATATGTAGACTAATATACACTGCACTGCGTAACTTTACAACTTGGTCATTATGAAAAACAAACAGTGTGTGATATGACTCGGGGCTCAATTGTCTTTGTAGCCTACTATAAAGCTGAGGATCTTGAAAAGAGGAGGTCAAATAGTTGATCAATGAAAACAATGTAGGGCAGGAATAACATTGGTCAGTGCACAAATTGTCTTTTAAGTTATTACTCATATTCATAAGCCAACATCTCATAAGATGTCATAGGCCTATACATTTTATTGTGTACTATACAGTATATACAGTACTTCGCTGCCTTTTCATTATCATTTAACTTTAACTTTATTGCACTGCTCTTTTTCTATATATATTTTTTTCTATTTATTATTCTGTATTTTTATTCTTAACCACCATAAATTTCATTTTTGGTTCTATGTCTATGCTAATTATGTTCTTGTGCTGCTGGAACACCTAAGTACCACTAGATACAACCCTAACTCTTGATATCTACACTATAATCCAAGTGAATTATTAAGTGATCAATGAGAAAAACATAAAAAACACACCAAGTCACAACATGATCAAATGTTCTTCCTTTATTCTCGAACACAAACTCACTCATCTGTGTGACATTCACAATAGGCCAAATTATTTCTTTTGTCAATTATTTCCTCACAGAATGTCCACATGTCCTCAGTGCTGTAAAATGTGAATTTTGAAGGGCTCCAGGATTGATTCCTTTTCATGGTCATCCACTTCATCTTTCCACACCCTCCCATACTGCAGAGCAGCCTTAGCCTGGTTCTCCTCCCCCATGTACAGAACATCAGGCAGGTCCACTTTGGGGGCAGTGGAACTGACTGCAGCATGTTGTGCTGCGTTCCACTGCAGGCTTTCCACTACATGGAATGATTGAATGATGCATCTAAAAAGGATATAAAATGCATCATGTTTGAATTATAGTACATGAACTTCATTTCAAATTAATGTATACAGCCTGCAAACTTAGATTGTCTTTGCTTACAGGTAAAATGGCCACTTGCACCAGGTAGTGTAAAGTATTATTATTATTATAGGTATATATTATTATTATTAGTATTATGTAGAAGTAGTAATAATGACTACAAAAATACTTCACTACGGGTTAAAGTCCGGCATTCAAAAACGTACTTAAGTGAAAGTGGCTAAAACAAGACACTTAAGTAATTTAGTATGTTATGTTAGAAGCAAAATATACTCAAGTATCAAAAATAAAAGTACTGATGGTGCCGAAGCATGCTATTTCTCAGTAATTTGTAATTGTTTTGTTTATATACTGTAGTGTAGTCCTGCCACATTTTGATTCCACTTGTGCACTTAAACAGGTGATATCACTAATTAACTAGTCGACCTCTGGCAAAACATCATGGTGTGTTGCATCGTGTTGGTAGCTTGGCTGTCTCACATATCACGTTTGTGAGTTCAGAAAGACAGCCCAGCTAATGCAAGGAGAGTTTACAAAAATGTTTTATAACGTTACATACAAACAAAAGCGAACAGTTACTTTACGTTATGCACTAAAAAGTGAATAATCACTGAGAAATGTAGCTCAGCGTAAATTCTGTCAGGGAGACTTCAATTACGTTATCTCTCTTCTCTTTAACTGATGCTGGGCAGTGGGTGTTACGGTTCTGTATACCAATTAGAATCGGGCACATATGTTCTAACCAATCACAACATGACTACCATGTTTTAAATCTGTTCTCTCTCCTGCTTCTGTCAGTTGTATTTTCAGACGAGAGTGCGACCCGCCTCCTCCCCTTCTACCTCCAGGCATTTTCGACGGTGTTCTCGGTCTTCTCCCGGCTGACGGCTCGTTTTATGTCTACGGATTTTTCTCACCACCACCAGTGTCTAGATTCCATTGGGGGATATGTTTGGTTTTCCTAAACATTAGAATTGTATAGATACCCCTTTACAATGGAGTCTAATCTCCAAAAAATATGTTTGTACTTACTTGGTTATAGCTTATTAATAAATGTTTGCATATCTGCAACGGAGTCTCTCCTGATTGAACTTAAGGTGTTGATGCTAACAGCCATTGGTGAAAGTTAACTTTGACGTTATCTAACTTAGCTTCAAAACGACAACCCAAACCGACATGTAACATTCGGTAATTTGCATCATTAATGATTTCTATAACGTTACTATTTTACAGCACCTATATTGACGAAGAACACAAGAAACCATGCATTTACTTTCTGTGGATAAGCAAAATCAGCTACTCACCGCTACTCGGGACATATGCTGACTCGCTGGTCTCCCTAGAATTAAAAGGCAGGTAAAATCGACATTTAAACGTCCTCACTAAAACCCAGATAACATGAATGCACACCCAACATTAACAGAACATTATTAAAACACACTTTAACTAGGACAGAAATCATTAAGAACATATCTTTTTTCCCCATGAGCCTTTGCACCGCTTCAGAGCAGAACAGTTCAAATGACCCCGCCCCTCCAATACAGAAACTTAACATCCTTAGTTATCTCTGCTTAATATGATCTGTACACTGCATACTTAAGCTGATTATTACAAATAACTAATGTGATTTAGTAATGAATATGGTTTTTAACAAAACATGAAAAAATAAGTAGTGCGCACTAAAAAGTTTAATTACAACAAAATCTGGGTTTGACCGCTTGTACGAAAGTGAACCACAGGAGACTAGAGCACTTATTAGCCTACATTACATTTTGGACTGCCTCCCAGAAAAAAATGTCAATATAAGAGAAACCTTTGCATCATAAATGATCGTGCTGTGAGAAAAGGCAGTCAAAGGCCGATTTAAAGCTTCTGTGACCAAAGAAGTGTCAAAATTCTGACAGTGTCAGAAATATTGGACCAAATCCCCACAATGTGACTGCTGCTATGATCTATGTCTATCATATTAAGACATGAAATTATGCAAAATACACTGACAAGCTAGAGTAATGCTGCTGCTTCAAAACATACTTACCTCAATCTCTCTTAGCAAAATCAGCAGTTCATGTTGTCCTCTCTTCTCTAGCTGCAACCGGCTTGGTCATTCATCATACAATCCGACATGCCTCAAGTTGTAGAGTACAATATTTCATGTTATATGTCCGACTGTAGAATGCATTACATCCACTTTACACTTCACTTGTTACAAGTCATAACCCTAACACGTTTGTTCAGAAGTTTCACAGCTACCAATGTAATTTACCTACTGAGAGAGTGTACCGATGAACTAGTAAACCTACACCTAAACTAGATATACTGTATGGCAAGTGGAATCACATACATACATACATGCAGCTGGAGTTAGATGTAGGATACTTTGCTCAGGGGCACATTTGTTGCTTGGTGACAGCAGAATGATACAAATCAACTTACCCCCTCCCCACTGATTGGGTTGAAAATCACTGAAGCATCAGTGATTTTGAACCCATGCACAACCCCTTTGCTGCTCAGTCTTGTCTCCAACATTAAGGCTACCACCAACCCCCACTGTTGTTTCTGCAGAGCTGTTAGCAATCAGACAGGACTATTACTAAGATCACAGTTGACAAGCCTTTGGTTTTGTATATCTGAAAACCGCAGGCCTATAGGCTCCGCAGTAAACCTCATTTTTCAATTTGGCATTAGTATGTATTTGTACAAACTATTAGAAGATACTGTAAATATCCCTGGAAGCAGTTCATTTTTTTCATGCTGATGATATTTAAACGGCACATTTAGAAAATAAATGGTTCAGTGAATGTAATGTTTTTTTAAGTGTGTCATTGAAAAATAGATGTCAACACTCACAGAAAGAGGTTCTGTAAGGGTGAAAGCTTTGTGTGTGGGTTTAAAAGAGCAGCCACACCAGTTCACTTAGTGTTTTTCAATATGAATATACTGTACTGCCCTGCAAAGGCAAAAGACGTTAACTCGCTAGAGTGTGAAACTGAGAAAAATGATTTTAAAGTTTCTGTTTTGTCCAGACAAACGTATTATAGGTAGGACTCCCAAAATTTGACAACTAGTTGCTATAATGAAGAAATGTTTGTATGCAAAAAATCTTGAGCTCAAAATTGACCTTTGACCCTTGTTTGGCAGTTACTGTACTCTGCCTTTGTATCATGTGCCAAAATCAAGGAGTCGTGCAAAGGCAAAAGGCAGTAACTGACATATAATCAATATTTGCTTGCTGTTCACCATACTTACATCCATTATAAGAACACCTAACCAAGGTCTAGTCATCATGGTATTAGTTTTAAATTATATAGAAGACCTTTGGTTGTTCCTATTTAGTACTAAAATGATCAGTATAGTGTGGAAACACTAACAGTTAAACAGTATGTAAATTACTTTGCAGTACAGTATACAATATGAATAAATACAAGAAATATTTTCTCAATAAAGATAATTTAATTATAATTGAATACAAAGGTATATTTATTGTTTAACAATAAATATATTATGTTTAACACTTTTGCAAGGCACTGTATCCTTGTCATATTCTCATTAGGGGCTGAGCCCCCCTAAAGGTCTGGTCCTAGAACCGCCCCTGGTTAAGGGTTAAGGGCCACCAAACTGCTCAAGATGCACAGTCAACAAACTCGACTTGGATTACTACTTTTTAATTCTGACATAACATAGAGTTGACCAACCATTTAGGTTAGCCTACTTTGTACGGACGTTAGCGATAACTAGCTTAGTGCTATTATGGATTTGTGTAAGATCTGACATGAACACCTGCAAGAAGGAAATATGGTTCAAACACGTATGGATTGTTGTGGATACAGCAGATGACGTGCATTGCTATGGATTATATCTTCCATGGATTATATCGGATTGCATGGAAAGGTAGGATGCCTGTGTATTTAATAATTGGTTTTCGGCGTCTGATGTGAGGCTCCGTCAAGTGAGGAGGTGTGTCAGCATCACCGTTAGCGCTACGTGACACAGATTAAATTTAGCTAGCTCCGGGCTGTCACTGACGCCACTTCATTTCAAAGATGTGTCGTTTGTATGTTACGTGGTTTGGTGACAATTAAAAGCGGCAAATTTTGACAGTATGACAAAGCCAGAGTACAGTAACATCATAGCGGCACAGTAACATCTCTCTTGATGCCTGGCTAAACAAAGTCAGAACACTGCCAGAACTGTCAGAAGATCTGCTGTGGTTTCTCGTATCGTTTTGGATGTCACGGTTGTCATAGACCTTTATTTTCTCGTTAAAACAATCAAATTGACTCACGATATTTATTCACATGATAAAGGAGGTCTCAAATAACCCAAAAATGGCATTAACTCATTTTTGACCAAACATGATGTTACGGCGTTTTGCCTTTGTAGGGCAGTGTAGAGAGGAGTAAAATTTCAAGAGACCAATTGGTAATTTACTCTGAAATCAGGGATGGTAGTATATGAACATGCAGAAACAGACTCAGTATGTGGTGTCTATAACTTTACTCCTGATGAGCAAGAAATTGCTGGCCCACCGTGTTAAGGTTCAGTTCTGACCCAAAACGCAGAGATAAACACATGGGTCAAGTAATTCAGTTTTAAAGGAGTCTTTAATGAACAGATTGTACTTATAAGAAGCAATGACGGTTGAGTCAGGGCAGGAAGCTCCTGGGCTGGTCCGAGGCTCGAGGCGGGCCAACAGAGGAGAATCCAGGTAGGTCCAGGACACGACGTGAACAGGCAGAGGTGAGTACACTCAAGTACACAGGGGGAATCCCAGCATGGATGACAAGACTGGATGGTGTGAACTGGAAGCACAACAGAAACAGCGGGGAAGGCAGCAGGTCTAGAGCGGAATCTAGCTGGAGAACGCAAGGTAAGTAGGAGCACTAAGTATAAGAATACTTCAGGACTGACAGGAAACATTGAGCCAAGTTACCACATGGATTGTTGTAACGAACTGGCGCTGATGAGGTGATCAGCCCGGGTATATGTACTGCTGGGAAAGGGGAAAGAACACACAAACGGGACGGAGGAAAAACAGCTGACCCATAACACACCGTTGTGTTTGTTTCCTGAAAGGTATTCAGTTCAGTGACACATGGCTCCTTCATTTTTGCTTTGACATTTTTTCGTTTATCCTCTGGATTCCCCAGTGAAGAGAGAAAAGTACACAGTATGATTCATTATGTGACTGTGGGAGACTAATATCTTCAGTTTGCCTATTACACCAAGATTGAAACAAGAAAAGCTCATGCATAACCCCGTTTTTTTTCCCCAGGAAATTATTTTACTGCAGGCCAAATGCAAACGTGTGTGTGTGTGTGTGTGTGTGTGTGTGTGTGTGTGTGTGTGTGTGTGTGTGTGTGTGTGTTTGTGTGCATGTTTCCATCACCCTCAATTAGGCAACCATTTTGTTTGAAAAAAAAATGCCAGAAACCTAAATACAACTAAAATCCCTGGAAAACTCATTTGTCTTAAGGCCCGGACACACAGAGCCAATAATCGACCGTTGGACAGTCTGGCGAGGTCAGTGACTCGAGTCTGTTCGGTGTGTTCCATGCCGTCGTCCGTCCGAGGGGACGTTGTCCTTCATTTTGGCCAATTTGACCCATCTGATTGGTTGAGTGCTAACTCAGAAACGGGGAGCGGAATGAGCGTGACTAGAGTCTCTCAAAATCTGACGAAAATCTTTTAAACTGACCTTTGTTGATCTGAAATGAAGACAGATTCAGCAACTGCATGGCTTATTTCTCGCTTAAAATGTTTTCAGAAACACGTTTTAGTGAACTATTTTAGTACAATATGAGATCGTATTCTGAACAAGCCGCCATGACAGTCTGTCTTTGAATTTCTGGAGAAACCAGACCCACGTGACGCGTTTGTCCAATCAGCTGCCGGTTTTCATTTTTGGGCGACAATACAGATTAGCGCCGCCTGCTGTTATGGAGACGTATTACGTCTCGTCACTTTGGTGTGTTCTGAGGCACTTTTTTGACCAATTTGGGGAGACTGATCAGCCCGACTGCCTTTTCTGCCGACGTTTGGCCGTCAGCTCTGTGTGTCTGGACCTTTAAGTGCCTTGTTTCTACTGCATGCTCTTATTCTCTCTCTCTCTCTCTCTCTCTCTCTCTCTCTCTCTCTCTCTCTCTCTCGAACAGAGCAAAGGAGACTCAAAACTACTGTTGCTATGTCCCATTAGTTCTAACTTAAGGTCCCTGATTTAAGAATTTACAGTTGCCTCTGTAATAAGATATGATTAGTATTCACATTTTTCAAAAGATGTAATTCTGTTTGTATTTCTTCTAACCAACTCTTATAGGAAAGTAGTTACACAGGCTTTGCTTTCATGTCATCCATTCAAATTGTCAGTTTTAGTGTTTCATTCAGACTTGCCAGTCCACAGGTTAATTGGTTCTGGACAGCTGCTGAGAAGCAATTTGTTTACTAGTATCGCAAAAGCCTCGCCTCAGTCAAGGTCTATTCCAGTATTCAATCACTTCCTTCTTTGCTGGTTTCCACAGTTGCACAACACGTAACCCGATCCAATTCAAGCTAGATCAAATTCCCTTGGTTAAGTGATTTTTTATGGTGCAGTGTAGGTCAAATTCACTAGAGGAAGTGAATTTTATCAACACTGCTGAGAGGTGCACTATGAAGGGGCTGGGAAAGGCAAAGAATAGGAATAGGTATGTTGGGACGACGGTAATGATGCTGTCTGTTGTCTTCTTCTCTCTACTTCTCCTAGTCTTTAATACTGAATCTGGCTCGTTTGTCTTATACCTGTACATGCTACTTTCTTTTTAGCCTGACAATTATTGGTGTTAGGATCCTTTCCTCTCCATCCCTTGGAGTGGATTGCTATGAAATGTACAGAGATTCATGATCCCCAGAGGTTGAATCCTACAAACTTTGGTGATTACCTGACTTTTAATCTGGCGCCACAAGTTTTAATTTACTGCACTCCAGTATAAAATCTCCACATCTATTGGCTGGTTTGTCACAAAAGTTTGTACAGACATTCATGGTTCCCAGATGAGGAATCTTAATGACTTCTAAATTCTAAATGTTACTCTGGCGCCACCATGAGTTGATGAGTTGACTTTTGTTTTGATTGAAAGGCCTTGAGAACTAACGGGTTGCCATGCAATATATATTGATGTTATTATATATATGTATTATGGCCAAAACGAGGATCAGCCGTACTTCATTGCTAATTAGAAAATGTTAAGATGGTTAACATGGAAAATATTTTACCTGATAAATGCTAGCATGTAAGCCTTGTCATTGTGAGCGTGTTAGCATGCTGATGTTAGCATTCAGCTCTAAGCACCCCTGTGCCTAAGTACTGTACAGCCTCACAGAGCCACTAGCGTGGCTGTAGACTCCAAGTCATGTTGTGTTTTGATAGGTGATATCTAATTGTGTGCATCCAATTGTGGTCATTTCAAAGTACAATTCACAAAATGATCTTCAGGATCTGAGGTTTGGATCATGGAACCTGGAGAAAAAGATACAGCACAGTGTAGTAAACAGTGAACTTACCTCTTGAATTTTAAAATTCACAATTTACATTGTAGACAACTCCATTCCCTGGCCATCAAACACCAAAATATCCTATTAGTATACTGTACAATGCAGCCCCATTTGATGCCAAGTGATTTATTTTGTTTTAGATGTTGTCTCCACACAAGATGGCAATGGACCTTTGCTTCAACATTCCCCTCTTCCTACTGATAACATCCTGTGTCTCAGTAACAGATTGTCCTGTTTCCAGGCCTGACGGAGTCGAGGCAGATAAGGTCAGCTGTTCCCACTGGTAGTCAACTGCTGCCAGGTTGTGAAAGGAAGTCTCCAATAAGCAGCTATGCTGTGTGGTTTTGCTATTGATCCTGTGTTCATTAGTTGCTGCTTCAAATTATTAGTTAAGTCACAGAGATTGCTCACATTCATCTCTGCCAGATAAGCTTGAAGGCTTAATCAAACTACAGGCCATGCTGTGAATTATGTAAATAATACTAACGTAAGAAAAATTCTAAATAATCTGCCATTTTAAAGAGGTAATAGCTGTGGATAAAACATGCACCGTGTGTTAATTGGTCTCAGAGGATTTGTGGAAAGGAGCTTTGACTTGAGTACCTTTACAGACTTGGGATTTATTGTTGAAATAAGGGTCTCCCACCTTGCATGAGGTAACAGCAGAGAAGAGCAGCTGTTATTTGCCACTGCCCATCTATAACTTTGTCTTCCACAGATTGAACCTGCTGGCGTCAGAGGGAATTTAAGAGATTAATAACTTGGTTTTGATCCCCAGCAATAAGTCTCTGTTTGTGAGCCACGACTTATCATTCCTAATGATTACCCTTGATTGAGGCATGCATGTGAACATACTTGGGTGAAGAGTGTGCATTTATAACCATGTTTCTACATTTATCAGGCAAAGTGGGGCTTTCTCTAACTACTAGTGAAACATATCAGCCAACTACTGCCTTGGCTGCTGCACAAAAGTAATAAAGCAACAAGCTTGTCAGACGTCTGCCAATGTTTTAAAATTTACTCCTTTCCCCATTATCAACTTTTGACATAACAGCACAATTACAAATCTTAGGTAATGTGCAGTGCTAATTTCCCCCTCCCCCACTTTTGTCTAATGAGGTTTGGCAATGTTTCATTGTCTGTATCTATTCTCCCTGGAAACAATGTTGCAGTAGCACCAAACAGTAAATTTTCATCTAGTCGACCGACCAGTTTTGATTGATTAGATAAAACCCTGTATCTCAGGCACAGTTACCTTTGAATTCAGCCAGCCTGCGTTGTAATGTTCTGTTTTGTGTCATTTTGTGTGCAGCGCCTCAGGTGTGGCTGAACACACAGCCGTGATTTAGCACTTCTCTGGCAGCCAGGTGTTCATTTCACTAACAATAGAGCTGCGACGTCATTGTGCAACGGGCCAGCTCCATCCTCTCATCACAAATTAGAAAGCAGGGCCCAGTCACTGCCTCGCTTCCGAGTCTGACTTGTAAATGGTCTTTTTATTTAAGGCATCCTCTTTGTCTCGCTAATCAAAGATGCCTCTTGTTTGAAATGCGGGTGAATGAAATGGAGGATGGGATGATGGATAGGAGAGATGGACTGGAGAGAGGAAAGGTGAAGGTATACGGTAAAAGGGTTCCAGTTTAATTCATGAATTCAGTTTTAATAAGGGCCTTTAAACAGATGGGGTTTTACAGTAGATATGTTATCTATTTTTTTTGCAGTATCAGCCCTGAGTGGCAATGACAAAGACAATGCAAAGGCTGAAATTCAGTGATTTATTTATTCACTACAGATAAAGGAAACATCCCATATCGGCAGCAGTATTTGACAAAGCTTTTGAGAAAATAAACACCTGTGTTCTCTAATGCACACAGTAGGTGAGCAGAAGTATGATCCACATGTATAAAATGACGGTGATGACATATGGTTTATTGTTGATTCTACATCCACTTAGGTCTGCTGCATCTGAGGTTGCATTTGATTTAAACAAAAAATCATATAAACCAAACGAGCTTTGTGGCTATCAGAAAAAAAAAAAAAAAAAACAGATTAGAAAAGACATGACAGGTTTGAGGAAATTGCTCTCACCCATCCATGTGGAATGGTAAGAAAACTTAAGTGAGATATGTGCACAATATAAAATATTGTGCTGGAGACAGGAGTTGAGGAAACTAAAATACACAACAGACCAATTCTGTTAAAAATGAGCTTTGATAGATTACATGACAGTAAATGAATATTCCTGAGAATCTAGGCTTCTCATTCAGTAGTCAGGAGATGATCTCTATTTGTCAAACACATCTACCTCTTTGCTCTTCTTTATGCCAATGATACCTCAGGGGGAAGATAACAACTCTGACACAGCAAGGTTGCTATAATTATACAGACAGGAATAATTCACAGGGTCTGTACATTGTCCTCAGACAGATTATGCTAAATTTAAGCAGAAATGTTCTCCAGAGGTGCTTCAAAGTTGTCCAGGTGCAATTTAACAGCTGACAAAGATACAATAAACACTTGAGTGATGTGTTGTGCCAGCAGGTTTCTGTTTCCTTAATAAACATTGACTTTGAAGAATGTATGAGTCAGAGGGGAGAGGTAAATCTCGAATCAAATATTGACCAAATAATAGTGTGCTGTTGCCAATTAGAATCACAGCTGTGCAATAGTAGAACTGTGCTGACAGTGCGTCTTGTTCAAATGCAAAAATTGTGATTCTTAGAGAGCTGTAGCTAGAGACCTTACAGCAGTAGTTTGACATTTTATTTGCACTAAACCACAAATATGAGCCTCTTTTTAGTCTTTTACTTTCTTTCAGATGGTTTATAAAGTTATAAATCCAAGGAATAGTTTGATATTTTGGGAACCGCGCTTTCTTGATTTAGATAAGAAGATTGATTCCACTCTCATGCGTCTTTAGTAATGTGAAGCTAAAGCTTAGCTTAGCATAAAGGCTGAAATCAGCGGGAAACAGCTAGCCTGGCTCTGTCCGAAGTTAACAAAATTTGTCTACCAGCATTTGAAGTTCACAAATGAACACGTTATAGCTCGTTTTTATGTTACCTTTGGACAGTACCGAGTTAGCTGTTTCCCCCTGTTGAGTCTTTATTCTAAGTTAAATGAGCTAACTGGCTGCTGGCTCTAGCCTTATATTTACCAAACAACCAATGAGAGTGGTATCTGTTCTCATCTAGGCAAGAAAGCAGAAAGGTGAAACTATTTCTTTAAATGTGATGTCAAACATTACATTTCATATTTGTTATTTAGATGTAAAAATCCTATTTATACTAAATAATTGCCTTATCAATTATGATATTTAATGTGGTGTATCTGTAGACATATTTATCCTTAACCAACATTGTGACAACACTGTGCAATGATCTGTTACCATTTTAAATTGGCTTACCTTTCAAATAAGCCATATGGTTTTCTCTATCACATTTGTTTTCAGAAGGTGAGTCTAATTATTACTGATTTATTATCAACCCAGCCTGGTAAAAAAAAAAAACGGTCAGGCTTTAACTCTCTTTTTGGTCCAAATCCCTGAATTCCAGTTTAATTAATGTCTACTAAATTAGAGATTGTTTGCAATCCAAAAATGTCTCTCATCTCTCCTTGGCTGGAAGTCTATAATCAAGCTGGAACTTGAACATTCCACAAATGAATTAATAAGGTGTGGGCTTTTTTAGGGTGGCATGGCCAACATCCCTGCCCTGTCTAGAAGTATACAGCATGAAATGTGAAGATTCAGAATTATGAGTAGGCTGCCCATGGCTATCTCAAAAGCTTCCTTGGAAGAAATGATTTAGTTTCTGTGCCTCCATTTGAAATGTGTGCATTTGTCTTGAGTTAAAATAAATTGAAATCAGCAGGCAGGATAATTACTGTGGAAACACCTTTTTAGCTCCAACTTGGTCTGGTACAATGCTTTGAAAATTCTGCGTAAAATAAAGTGTTGCCACACAGAGGGTGGACCCCTCAGGAGGAGAGTGGAGGAGAAGATAATGAGGGAAAAGCAGGTTTCATGGTAATCCTAGTTAGAAAGCGGAAAACCAAAGCATAATAATTACTCACTTTGTATTTTATCAATATGTTCCAATCATAACTCTTTAATGTTTAAACGGATAGGTGATAGGACTCCGCTCTAGCAAAGTGACTATTGATCAACAACAATCAATAACCTGTGTTTCTGGGTGACTGGCAGCATACACATGCTGCATCATCACTGCTTAGGCCACCGCCAAAAGTCTCTGATCAACCCACTGTCCAAACAGATAATCAATAAATATCAATATTTATTGTAAAAAAAAATATCTGCATCATCAGCAACTTGCAAATCAGAAATCGCTCTCCTCATCAAACACATGTGCAACAGCATGGTTTTTCTTTAGGTGTGAGAGACTTGCTTGACAGGGAACTTGACATTCTTAAGTTGTCTTTGATTTCATGTCAACGTTTAATGACATACTATACTTTACACTAGGGGGAGACAAATACCATCATAGATGGACAAGCATTGTTTACTGCAGATTACATGAATGATGATTTAAAGTCATATTTTATGATGGTGGAATGAAAAATAGCTGCAACTCTTGCAGTCATTCTCAGGCAAAAAGTGAGAAAGTGGTGGCTACACTTAGTTTAAATACATCGACTACAGGCCTACAGGTTTAAAAAAAAAAAAAAGAAAGAAGCAGTGTTGTACTGTATGTGAAGACAACTTTGTTATTTGGATATTGAGCTACTAAATCAACACGTTATGTGATTAGCTAATCATAAGCAAAGAAAATTTGTTGCAAATTAAAAGTGTTTATAGTTACAGCTAATCCACGTTTTTGGTGTGATGTACCAGAGAACAGAGGCAGTTTGGGCCTGGTAGTTATATTGAAACGTATATAAGAAGAATGTGGGCCATATTACTGGGTTGTATCCTGAGGGAGGCACATTGTAACAATAGACAGGGAAGGAGAGACACAAAGAGGCAGGAAGAAAATAGAGAGAGAGAGAGAGAGGGGAAGGGTTATAGAATTGCACTTTTCACAATGAATCTCAAAGCCATAATGCCATATTGTTTCAGAGTTTATGGGATGTGTCACACAATCAATAACCAATCTATGTGAACTTGATGGATGGATAAAAGTTCATTTGTTACATAACCGATTTGCCGTTCAGATAATATACCTGACCTTGGTAGGTTTGTGGAGGCATTTGTTCTGTCTATCAAGCCTTTTGTGGCAAAGCATGCTGGGTGACTGGTGGCTTCTTTATACATTTTGTGCATAGTAACTACTCTACTTCTTTATGGCCGTGCATAAATGAATTTGTCTCAACTATTGCAGGGTAATATCTTTGCCAGGAAATCTGCCTTGCCACAGGCATGCCTGGGTTGCTATAACAACAGCTGCTGCTATATCTGTCACTGCTGTGGGTCACGGCTAGCTAAAAGAGCAATGTACATCACATCTCTCCATTACTGCAAGTCTTTTCCCCTTTCTCTCTTCTTGCATTCACCTTTTGCTGTCTTTTTTTTGTCTTCCACGTTTCTGGCCTGCTTATCTGGACCAGCCATGCTCTCACTGAATAAAACTCTCTGCTACACAGTACTGTATCTCAGCTCTGTATTTAAATTACACAGAGTTTAATTCAAGTAGAAACATATTGAAAGTCTTTTTGTTTAGCTGCTTTTCCTTTCAACAGCACCACAGTCACAGACGATAAGGAGAGCATAAGATGGAAACAGCTGAGAATCAATACTGCATTTTCCTTTCAACATCCTAGTGGACTCATTTAATTGTGCAGTTTCAATGGAATCTGCACTTAAATTACACTGAACTAAGAACGTTTCAGTAAACAGAGGAGCTTCAACACAGACTGTGGAATGCATTACATTTATTAGTTCAAAACCAGCTCACACACATTTAGTCTCAATAGCAATGCCAGCAACAGTCAAACCTTAAGAATACATGTTAGAGTAAGTGTAAGACTACTACTGAATGTACTTTAATGTCAGTGCTGAACATGGATTAAAGATTTATACAGAGGAGAGTATTGGAATGAATTAGATGAATCCAGATCAACTCAAATAGAATGACTTAATATAATCTGTTTTTCTACATTTCCATTTCCATTGT
Organism: Sander lucioperca; assembly: GCF_008315115.2. Taxonomy (NCBI): domain Eukaryota; kingdom Metazoa; phylum Chordata; class Actinopteri; order Perciformes; family Percidae; genus Sander; species Sander lucioperca. The sequence continues at coordinate 2,617,877 of NC_050177.1, forward strand.
GGTTTCACTGATGCTCAAAGCAAAACAGGGAGAAATGCACATCCATACAGTATAAAAGCAGCAATCCATTTTCCTTAAAAAGACATCAGAAAGATATTGGCCAATACAAATAAAACTGTGACCCAAAAATCTAAGCGTGGTCTATAAAATTGTAATAAAACAAAAAAATGTACTACAGAGTCAGTATATAAGTTATATATATATGTAGATACCACAGCACTGACAGCAGTCAGACCTTTCATTGGATCTTTTCTGTTTATGGGTTATACATCACAGAGGCACTACTAACTACTAAGAAATATTTAGTAACTCAACGCACTGGCAGGTCCAAATAGCGCATGTCTGGTATTTATCTGATAATAAGTGCAGGACACTGAGGTTTTGTTCTTTAACCTGCTCTATTTGTGAAAGCATTTTATTTCAGATGCCTGGCATGAAGGTAAAAAAAAAAAAAGAGAGGACAAGGAGGAGAAACATTGAGCACTTGGACATTTTTGACTGGCTCTTCACATAACACAGTCAATACACAGGGGAGGTCTGTTGGCAGGATTCCCATGGCTGTCTGGGAGTAATGATACCTTCATAGTGGCATAGATGAGGTTGTGGACACAATGCCTGTTTCTGTCAAATGACAGATGACTGAAGTCCCACCGTGATTGGTTAATACCTAAAAAAGAGCAGCGAACACGTTCAGTCTTTTTTTAACATGAAATGATTTATATGCTAAATAATCAATCATAACTGCAATATTAAGCAATATACAAATTCAACATAATCTAATTCACATAAACAACTGTGTCCTTTAGGATTATTGTAACTCAGGAGCCCTGCTTCATATACATGCAAATGCCATACATTTTAGATTGCTATATTTTACTATCTTCACTATGCAGATCAGTGCCCGAGGGGACTGTGTTTGAATTTCATGTATTTGAAATTGTCATGCTCATATTGAACTGTTGAATGAAATACTGTACACTGAATGAGGAGCGAGAGGAGGACTTGTGATCAGGTGACATTTCCAAAAATGGCAGGAATGAAAGCCCTTTTGAAGGGAATGAGCAAGAGGAGACGCAGGAGGGGTTGAAGCAACAGGACTCCACTACAGAGCTGCACAGTTATGAGTAATAAAGGTACAAACAGGGTGATGATTTCACTGATGGGATCAGGTTGAGAGAATCACATGTAAAATACCGTGTCACTGATAACCACTTTTATTCGGTAACAGGTGTGGCTGGGTTGTCTTTCTGCTCAGAGGGAATGGCTAGGTAGTTTGTCCTGCAGGCAGATTGGTAGAAAAACAGAGTGTCTAAGTCCTGGTGGTAGGGCCTTTTTCTACCATCATATACCACAGAATAGTGCTGGTTAGGGTTTGAACATCATTCACTACAGTGGAACATGAATTCCCATTATTTTGGGACTGTGAGGCTTTTGTGTATTCATATTTCCCCTTATTGTACAACCACAGAGGAAATGGATTTTAAAAGATAAAAACCATCACTGTAATGTGAGCAGTGGGGAGCTATTGTACAGGCTGCGCATCAGGAAGACATGACACCCTCATTAGAGTTTAGATTCTCGGCCCAAGCCCGAGCCCGCCGTTATTTTCCGCCACATCCTCGGGCCGGACCCTTGATCAAGCAATTTTTTATTTTGGTTGTACTGTAATTTTTATTTACAGTACAACCAATTTTTTATCCATTACCTTATTATCCTATTTGGGTGGGGAGATAGCTATGCCATAATCAGAAATATAATAAATATATATATATAGGCTATATAAAAGTAACAAATGTGTACAAAAGTTAGGCTGCAGTTACAAAATGCAGCACGTGTCATGCGTGGAGTCTCCTCCTCTCGCACGCATCACACCGGGAGCTTGAAGATGTAAAGAAAAAAAGAAAAACAGGAGAATTAACTTTGAGCAAGTGTGGAGGAAAGTCGGAGGTATGGAAGCAGTTTAAACAAGTCGTGGGCAGTGACAACAATATGTTGTTCATCATTGTTTCTATTTTTTTTTACGTTTCTTCATTCGGATCCACTTGCGAACAAACAGCGCAGTTTACAGGCTTCGTCCTTGTTGTATTATTCTAAACAGATTTCTGTAGTTCAAACAACTCTGAATTGTAGTTGAGAACGTCAGTTATAACGGCCCACGTATTAAAAAATTGTCGGGTTTAAATCGGGCTCGGGCTCATAATTACAGTTAATGTGTTGGGCCGGGCCGGGCTCGGACGCAACGTGCTCGGGCTCGGGCAGGTTCGGGCTTGATTTTTTGGGCCGATCTAAGCTCTAACCCTCATACAGCATTTAACAGCAAACTTTCATATTGTTAAAAACCACAATACCTTCGACAAATATGCACAATTCAATAGAGCTGTACAGAAACTGTGTAGACAAAGCAAACTCCATAAAAGTAAAAGAGTTTTGTGACTCTGTCAGCACATTTCAAACAGCCTCATTTTGTATCTCTTTGACAGATTATCACTTTTGCTGCTGTGTTCCATCTTTTCCCTCCGTAACACGACTAATATGATCGGAGGCACTAATGCATCACAAAATGTAACCTCAAAATGTTCTAGCTGTGGTACATATCCATTAGGACAACCATGAAACAGCCTCTTTGAGCGGGTGTAGCTTCTCACTGTGGGATGTGTTGGCAGGCTGTGAGGCGGCCACAACCCATTAACTCTTTCAGCTGCAGGAACTGATGAAGTTTACAGAGTTACGCACATTCGATCACTTGATGCCTCAATTAATGTGCTCTCCTAATCTGTCCGTGGATCAATAAAGTGTACTTAAATGCTGAGGGCTTATTCTACTAGTCGACAGCCCCCTCATGGCTTAAATGTTGCAATTTACTGTACATTACCTTCAATGGCCGTTATTAACTGATTTAAAAATTACATAATTGACTTTATGAGGTTTTACTTCAGTTTTCAAATTACACAAAATGCAGAAATGCATATCTTATGGTGCTTGTTAAGGTCTAATAATGTTTTATCCACAAAACTGCAGTTATTTAACATTATTGGGAAAGTGCACAACACACAATACATGACAAAGACATATGACAAAGAAAAGTAGCATATTTTAACATTTGGGCAGCTGGACCCGGCACATTTGCATAAATGGAGCTTTTTCTTTCAAGGAAACCCTATTCTTCCCAGAATAAACAAAAAATGACACAGTTCTTCCCAGTAAACTTTGTAGGGAATTAGTAACTGTAAAATAAAGTGTTACAATACATTGTGTTTCAATTATGTTGTGTTGTACACACCCCCCTGTATATTTACTCTTCAGGGCTCTATGCGTCAATGCAGGAGTCAGGATTAATTGTCTGCAAACCACAATAACTGGATCAGCACGTGTACTGTGTTATCTGTGATTGTTCTGTCTGGGACATAAATTGCCTGTTCAAATGTTGTCAACCTAGATCGACTGGCCTCATCAACACCATGGCAATCCAGTGGGAGCTGACTATACAGGCGCTTTCGGGTCTTTGTTGGTGCTGACAAGGTGAAGCATAAAGTGGGTTTTTGATGGAGCTGCAAATCCACAGCTGATGTTAAAAAGGTTGTTTTGAAAAAAGAGCAGTCAGCAGTGTTTGGAATTATTCAGGCCTGTCAGGTAGTCTAAGCGAAAAGACAGATTACTGTTGCAACAGGGTTACTACAAATTGATGTAGTGTAGACTCAATTAATTCTCTGTCTGTCAGTCTGTTTGTCTGTCTGACTTTTTCCCTTCCTCTCTGTCCTGCACTCTCTGCCTCCAGATTGCCTCCTAAATTTATTTTTCCAATATGTTTCTAAATTATTATTATTATGTAATAACCAGACACCCAGGCGTACACAGGTAACACTTATTTGTCACACACTGTCTTGGTGACTCATGAACTCACGCCCTTGATGTGTTGTGAGTCATAGAAAAGAGAAAGCTGCTGTGTTTTCATCCATTATTTGTGTCTGTGTGAGACTCACGCTGTGTCCTGTGCCTGCTCATCAGACTTGGAGATCTTCCTGTAGCAGTAGATCATCTCTACCAGCAGCCAGAAGGTCAAGCACACCAGCAGCACATACATCATGATCTCAGAGTAGAGCGCTGCGACATCTCCAGGGGCTGTGGAGCACAAACAATAGCACAGAAAATGTATTATTCAGTATGCATCCTTCCCATGGATGTCTTTGTGTTGAATACAGCAGTAAAGACGTGTTTATTCACTGATTTAAGGACATGCTAAGCTTGTTCTTGTATGTGCAACATTGCTGACCCACAATCAACTGTCAGTTATAATAGAGAAGGCAATATTTCTATGGTTCAACTCAATAAGTGCAATAGTTATTACTATGCGTCTGAACTGTAAGCAAAGCAAGGTTGTGTTTTCTGGTGAGCATCCTGTTCGAAAAATACACATTATGACTATACCTGTAGTACAATGATAATAAAGCCTATATGGACATAAAGGTGCCCTGTGGAGCTTTTTTGTAGACAGTGTTTCTTACCAAAATACATTGTGTCTATCCTTAAGGTCTAACAGATGGGTTGTGTTTATTTCCATCCTCAAAAAAACATTTGCAGAGCCAATTTTTAAATTGTGCATTATTTACATCCATGTTTGCTTGTGAGCATTCTTCTGTACTGCTGTTGTTGTTGCTGCATTGCTTTAGTTGTTGGTGCCACCAACAACTGTCGGTCAGTAGAATGGCGTAAAATGGCAGGGTACACCTGCGTGCACGATACGAAACTCGTAAAAATATTGCTCCATTGTGCTGCTCGTGGTCAAAAACTCCACAGGGTACCTTTAAGTATAAAATAAGATGCATAATAAGTCACAGTGTTCTCAGGGCATTACACACCTCATATTTAAGGTCATATTTTGGTTTTATGTATACAAATGTAAGACTAATTACATTATAATTCATTAAGTTATATCATATTTTATTTTTGGGGATAGTTTCACATTATTCCAACAATACTCATATGTCCTTATGAACATTGAAACAGTGCTTTCAGCGTAAGTGATGGGGGAAAAATCCACAGTCCTTGTTTATCTGATGTTAATATGAGGGTCAACAGTCCGAGTTCATCAGATGAAGCGTGTATCGGACAACGTTTGTGTTTTCGCAGAGCTGTGGCCGAAGAAAAGCAACAAAAAGAGGGAATTTTGCACTAAAAATACTGTAAATTTGGAAAAAGCCTGAAGCTTAGTTTTAACTTCATTAACATTTCTACTGTATTTTTGCAGACAGAGGACTGTGGATTTTCTCCATCACTTACATTGGAAACACATTAGAAAGAGATATTTTAATGGCCGGTATGAGAAGGAAGAATGATTACAGCAAGCAAAAACAGTTTTAATGTACATATGTGCACCTGACTTGAAAAAATGTGAACCTATCCTTTATTATCTTTCATTTCAGGATCATGATGAGCCACTGTGAACCACTGCGCCAGTGAGTGTGCACCAAATTCCATAGAGCCTGCTGACCACACAGTTGACAGCTTTCACTGATTTGATTCTGCAGTCTCTGCAAATAGAGGCTATTAGTGTTATATAATCCTTTAGCTGGAAAACCACAGATACGTTTGCCATGAGCTAATCCATTTTTACTACTATGGACATCATTACTGTAACCCGATTCCCTAGCTGTAATGTACAGTTCACTGACTGACAGCTTTGTGAAATTTGGTTCCACTTGTATGAAATATGAAGGAGAGGCTTTTGAATATGTATAAAAGATCAAACTGTAGTATATTTTGGAAAGTTGCACTTCGGAGGATCATCACATCCATTTTTCACTCTTCTTTTTCCAGGTACAAATCAAACACTGGGATCGAAATAGTGTGGCCTATCTTTAAATGCCTCTGATAGGAAACTATATACCACGTGCAAGCAGATATAAACAATGTGAAGTTGAAGAATAAAAAGTAGTTCCAAATATACATATTGTATTGTATATCCGATCAAGGTGGAAAATGACACATTCAGCAAGCCAAGCATTCGGGAAGCAGAATACATTACCCGTTATTAAAGATTGCAAAGTAGTTGGTTTGAATTAACCCCTTCACTGACAACAGAAGAAGGCTTTGATGAACAATAAAAGCAGACAAAACAAGACACTTAATTATTCCTCTTAAGTACAGTAGAAGAAGAGGAGAGAAGGAAAGTGGTGTTAGTGGCAGAGTGCCCTCACACTAATGCATCACTTAGTGAAAACAATGAGTTGAAAATATATAATAAAATGCAAAACCCACTTAAAGCGGCCAGATAAACACTTTATGCAACATTGAGGGAGGGGCATGTAAAGCACAAAAAGAACACTCAGTACACAGAAGTCAACACTGCACAGACTTGTGTTTCTACCAGGAGGGATTGTCAACGCCTGAGTTGAACCTCTCCAGCATAAATTGTGTGCAGCTGTATCATCATCATCATCACATTTTAGCTGGACCATTCAGTGTTAGAATGTGCAATACTGCAGTGAAATGATCAGTTATGATGTCCTGCATCTGCTAAGCAAACTTGTATTTATTTGATCTCAGTTGTGAGAATATTGGTTAATATTAATCAGTTCTGCTGATATTGTACAGTACAACCAACCCTGTTGATACTCTGCTTGACCAGTACTGATGTTTTGAGAGCTTATTATGAATAATATATTTTCTTTGGGGCTGTAAAAGTGTTTCTTGCATTTTTAATTTTAAAATGTTGAAATAAAACAAATTTGTGATGCAATTGATTACATAGATTTGAAAAAAAAAGCTTTTAAAAAAACATATTTGAGTTGTAGATCTCTTGGGACCGATGTGTATTTTTCATAACCTCACAGTGGCATGCCACTGACTGAGAAACACTTGAAGGCAAACACAAGTCTGAGGTCTGAATAACCTCATGTGTAGCTCTGGAATAACCCAGCTAAACCGATTTTTCTCAATAGAGAATCATACAGTTGCTGGAGTTAACACTGAGCTGTACGGATATGGCAACCAAGCATTTGGCCAAACCTGAGCACAGAGCAGGGCATAATAATATGGAATCAAGTGGGAAACTATTAGCCAAACCTTTTGCTTGCACCTTCAACTTGATGTGCTTGGTGACGGAGACGGAGGGAGTGAAGAAGTCAAACTCAAACTTGCGAAGTACGTGGCACTCATAGACGCCACTGTCATTATAGGTGGCGCTCTTAATTTGAATGGAGACATCTTGCAGGTCTTTGCTCCCATCCCAGGTCAGACGGCCCTTAAATGGTCCGTCCGATTCAACTGGATTGTCAACATCATACTTGAATATCTAGGAGAGAGGAAAGACAAGCAGGCATGCATAAAATATATAGTACTACTACGTGTACATATCAGTATGTCATATCATACACAATAATGTTGCAGCGACCTACATGAGTTTTGTCAGGTGGTATGTCTTTTTCTTTTTTTGGCATGTAGTACCAATCCACTAATGTCTTTGCTTTGATCTCATCCCTCTTCAAACAGGAGATGCAGGTCAACTTCATGGGTTCCCCCAGGACTGCGTCAGTCTCCGACGGGACATCGACACATACTGGCCGGCTCAGGTGGACTGGAGGAGCATGGAAATGTAACATTTATTTCTGCAAGCTAGCCTGATGAAAGATCAGTCAAAATGTCTTAAGTCCCCCTCCACTGTTTTGCTTATTGTTACTTTATGTTTGACCGTCACTGTGTATAATGATGTGCAGAGTTTGACACAAGAGGCTGTTTTCACCTTCATCTGCTGAAGGGAGAAAGTGTGTCTGTGCTCATCTTAAACAGGAGTTTAAGACTTGTACTGTAGGTATGATCACAACTAGTTTAGAAGCTCCTGATCCAGCATGCAACTAGACATACTGAATCTAGTTCAATTTGTACACAATGACTTATAGCTGCATCTGTAAGCACTTTTACTTTGAAATGCTCTTGTATTTACAATGGGCCCGCCGTTTGGTTCAGGGAGTATTGAAAAAGTCTCTCAAAAACTCAAAAGGAAAACTACTGCAGTATACAAGTCTAATGTGGAAGTTTGACACTTTCAGCACACAAACACTGAGAATGGACTTTTCATTGAAGTAGGAAACATCATCAGTTTTCCTTTTGGGTTTTTGAGAGAGCTTTTCAATACTTACTGAACCAACCAGCTGGCCCATTGTAAAAACAAGACCATTTCAAAGTAAAAATGCTTAAAGATGCAGCTATAAGTCATCATGTACAAATCCAATTCAATGATTTTGAGAGCACAACCGTGCACACTACTGTGACAGGCACAGTTTTTAACTGTAGGAATAAAGTCATGGCCCAGTTTTTCTTATTGAAGTCATCAGCTCCTGGACTCTGTGCTTACATTGAATCCAAAGTTGAGCCAGATGCAAAACTCAGTAAGTGTTAAAAAGACACACATTTGATTATACAGCTCTGTGAGCACTGAAGAGACTTGAGTCACAATACTGATAGCAAATCCAAGATCATCCAGGCCAGTAAGCACTAATGATGGCCTCTGCCCATTAGCATTAGTTGGCAGAAGAAGGAATAAATGGAGGAAGCAGGAAGCTGTGTGTAGTTTAGGAGGACAGCAACGTATTGTGGGAAAGAATCGATGAATAAATGGATTACAGGAGATGGAATAATTAGAGGAGGGCAGGAAGTGGATGATTGTGGAGGGAAAGAATTGAGGGGATTATAAACACAAACATGTTTTTGTTAAGTGAGGCAGTGCTTTCAGCAGCTCGCCACATGGATGTATTTGTGTGACTGTTGCTATGTCGGGTTTTGTGCTCTTACATAACCCAAAGCCCCCCTAGGCAGACAGTGACAACATCGATTCTTTTCTTTCTGAGGGCTCATACAAACACATGAAAATAGGACAGAGAAATAGGGAGACAGACAGAGAGAGAGAGAGAGAGAGAGAGAGAGAGAGAGAGAGAGAGAGAGAGAGAGAGAGAGAGAGGGGAAACTAGGAAAGGAATAAGAAAAGTGTCCTCTGTTGAATGGATCCATTTATTTCGACTGCTCTGAAAGTGGGTTTTGAGTTTCTAGCCAGTTGGAGGGTTCACAAACCATTAACACGGCCCTTGGTTACTCGGCCCTATGTAACCGAAAATCGGATGCAACATCAGCGACATTCACGATCAAACAAGATATTTGAACACGTTGCACTGTTAGGCTATACTTACCAACAAAAATCAAAAGTAGGCCTACCAAAGTTTGCAGATGAACTCTGGTTTGAGTTACCATATTAAGCTCTTTCTGGAGCTCTTGGTGGACAGTGTCAACTCCAACTGTAAAGTTGTCTTCACACGAGGCCAGGAGTAAGATATCAAGAGATGACTTTAGGACCACGGACAGCGCCTCTCCTCGGCTGATGAGCGCGCAGGTAACTTCCCTCTTAACGACTGAAAATCCAGACTAAACTGTCTGCTCAAAGGCAGGATTTCAAACGAGAAAATGGTATAAAAGACTTGTAGAAACGAGGCTGTGAAATCTCTATGCGCTCACTTGAATTTGAGTCTTCCAATAACCCCCCTGACTCGCCATTCATCTCCTATCTAGAACGCACTAACTACATTGTTCACTCCACTGGAAGCGACAAACAAGTCCGTGATGTTAGATGGCTACTCAACAGTCCTCCTGCTGCTGTCACTCAGTCCAGATCCATCCAGAAACACAGAAGAAGAAAAAAGAAAACAAGCGAAGAGGAGGGAACCTGTGGATTCTCAAAAGCCGATGTTTACTGTTGATTTGGAGTCTTGTTCACACCAACGGCAAAAGCAATGATAACAGTTCTCCTATTTCACCCCTCAAAGAATATCACCATTGATTGTTTGAAGGCTATTTCCTCTATCAGGGATGACTGATGACATTTCCCAGCCGCGGCTCGCTGCCTTTGTTTTTCAGCAGTCACTTAGCGCTGGCAGAGCAGAGGCTTTGATACGCATGCGTGAGTCACTCCCACCTTGACCATATTGTTTTCATTTGCGTCGGCCTAACCAACTTATCACGCACGCCTGTTTGACTGCAGGAGCTAAACAAACAAAACACAGCATGTCATATCATATAGAAACCGAATGCTAATCCGTTTTTATTAAAGCTAAAGAAGAACAGGGGGACCAAACTGGCTGTGCCATGTGTTACATAATCGTGTTTAGCAGCTGTAGCAGAGTTCTTTCATATTATTCAGGACATTTCATTTGTTATATGAAATCTGCATTTTTCCTACCCAAGCCTTTGCAAGTCTTCTTAGTTCAAAAACGACATAGCACCAGTGTTCAGGGGCAGTTCAGTGGTAGCCTTGTAGCCACAGGTTTACAGTACGGCTACAGGTTTACAAAGCCTACATACTGTGCATAATATGCATGCATATCTACACGTATCCACACATACAAGCACAAAATAGTAATATACATGCAATGATTCCTGATGCAGCAATTAAGCTTATAAAATACTATGTAGGACACAACCCACTAATCAAATTATATTCTATCCTCTGGAGTTTAGCCTTGAGAGGACCTGACCTTTTCTGTGATATTCTGTCTGTCTATACTTTGGTACAAACTCTTCCATGCTGCGCAAATGCACTCCAGCAACAATTGCCTTTCCTTTTCTTCAATCATTTATGGATGAACAATGCTGAATACAAAGGGCGACAAAGAAATATTTCAACAAATTATGTTACAATGAGTCACTGACTGAGCTAGAAAAACCTTATTCCTGTCCATCACGCCAACACAACATGCCCCAGAAGAGGACTGAAGGGACTGCTGAACAGTGTAATTATATTCCATTTTTGTCCCTCACTGGAAACTGCAGTGATTTGACTCTCTTGTGAAGGCTGTAAGATGTAATGAGGATGCAATAAAATGACCAGACTGAATCCACAGGGCACAGCTTGCTCTTTTTCTATCTTTCTCTTGTCTTGTGTTTAGACCTGCAGTACATTCAGTGTGAATATCAATATTGATTTTCTCACAATTACTTGTGGGACATCGATGTGATCCATTTCCTGCTTTAATATACTGTGTATGTATTCCTTTCTGTAGGAAAAGACTTGTGAAAGGGCTGTTTTTCTTTACAAAGAAAACATCTTACTGATTATATGATATTCAGTTTAATCTGTTTGATATGTTCACAGGAAAGAAAACCAGGAGATGAACCAGTGATACTGCATCCTCAGGCCTGAAAGAGCCACTATAATCTCACGTTAACATCACAGTATTTAATCTTGCTGTATCTGGAGTAATGAAAGGATTAGTCCCAAGAAGAGAAGGAATAAAGGGTTTGAGAATTTCAGCATTAGCCTCTTTCAAAACAACACGTAACATGTGGGGGGAAAAAACCTGTACATTTCTTTTGAATTTCATATTTTTTCTATCTGTAAAGATCAAAATTAGTATGAGGACATGCTGTGTTAGAGCTGTAAAACTGCTGAGTATGGTTGACAGAGTGAACCAGCAGCTTTTTGCAGTAATGTTTAGTTGTTGGAGCAGATTTTAATGTAAAAAGAACAGCAAAGAAGCAGCTGAGTGCACTCTTGTGTTGCTGTCAGCATCAGCAGTAGGCCCGCACTCTGAGGAGCAGACTAAATATGGCAGGCCTGGTTAAACCACATCCTGCAGATAAGGAAACCATAGCAACAGCAATGCAGTACCATGGCGACTACAGGAGGCCTGCTTAGCGACAGACCACAGAGGAAGACAATAGGAAGCCTCAAACCCAGCTCTTTTTGTTTTGTTTTGTTTTATTTTATAGGCATTCAGTGTGTCTGACTTACTTTTCACAAAGATAAAAAGTATTTCAAAGAAATAGGTGAATACATAATGTTTTTTCACTCAAGTGGTGCTCTGTGTTCAGTTGTAAGGGCTTTCACAGCAGGTGATGAATACTGCACTTCGAGTATTTGAGGGTAAACTTTTCCCAAAAGAGGAGAGCAAAAGGACAGCATTAACCAGCAGTTTACATAAGGGAGTGATTCACTTAAAGACTGTGAATAAATAAGTGGGTTAGAGAGTATGTTTGCTCGTGTGTGTGTGTGTGTGTGTGTGTGTGTGTGTGTGTGTGTGTGTGTGTGTGTGTGTGTGTGTGTGTGTGTGTGTGTTTGTGTGTAGGGCCCCTCGAGAATGAGAGCAGATTTCTAGGGATTTGGAAGGATTTCAAGATTATAACATGATTACAGCAGACAGCCATGGATGAAACATGCATGTTGGAAATTGAGAAGTAAATCTAATGTGCTTGCTAGAAAAACCCACTGCAATTTGTCAGTTTACTCATCTCTCTAAACATGTATCATATTCATTCTCGATCCATCTGTATCTGTACATCCAGCACACTTAAGCATTTACTTAGTTTTTTTTAATTTCTCAACAGTGGCATACTTTTTGTGGTATATTTTGTATTTAATTAATATATTTTATAATTATATATATTATATAAACACATATACACAAATAAATCACACAAACATCACACAAATACAGTCTTCCTAAAAATAACCCTTGTGTTGATCTAAACAACTAGAGCAAATATAATGTTGTACCACTGCATATCACCACACAAAGATGTACACACTCACACACGGCTCCAGAGCAGCTCAGCATGGAGTTCTATGATGCTATGTCCCACCGTGAGGCAGACACACACAGGCCAAATCAGTGGCACATAGCAGCTAATCTAATTGATAAGGCATATCATCTCAGGGAGCCACTGAACCACACCCCTCACAAACACACACACAAAGCTACAGGGCAATGCCAGCTTCAACCTGGGGGACTTGGCACAGCGCTCTAAGCTAACACTGATAGCAAGTGAAGACTTGTTCCATCTGACCTTCTGATTTGGCTCACAGCCCCCTATAGGAATACTCACTTTCTATTATAAGACCTAGAACCCTGTGTGTCAGATAAACCATTGAACCAGAGGAAGGCAGCAGTCGTACAGATAGAGAGAGCATATACTTTTCTTACAAGATTTCAAGGTAGAAATAGTAGTAGCTACTTTTAGTTTCACTTGGTTAGAGAAAGCTCACCACAATGAAAAGGGCTTTGAGAAGAAAGGTTAGAGGACCTGCATGTTTGCTAAACAGAGAAAAGGGGGAAGAATTTTGGAGTTTAATATTAAATATTCATGAGGACATGTGGGTCGTCACCTCTACAACACAGATAAGTTGTTGTGGTAATGAACCAACACAGGAGCACAAGTGTCACCTTGTGTTCATTCAGCTGATGTTTCTTATCTTAATTAGAATATGTTAATGAACAGAGCCTGTCTGAAAGGCTGGTGTTAACTCCTGCCTGAGAAACTATTTGGACAAGATGACAGATTGTGTCACACTGCTACCTGTTGCCAGAAATTAATTCTGTTCAGGATCACAGATTATTTAAAAAAACAAACAGCTGAATTGTTTCACAGCTGGCGCAAATTAAGACAGAGGTCACTTTGATCGTTCCTCAACAAAGAAGACAGAATATTATACTGTGCATAGATAACTGAGCCATTTTAGGATGAATATGAAGAAGCACAAACAGGCAGGAGAAATAACGAGAGAACACATAACACATAAAAAAAACACATTTCTCAGCATTGATCTACATTCACATCTGTGTGTCCAGTTGTATTGTCTATTGTGACCTGACTGTTCAGCTCCTGCTTTCCTTGGACATTAAGATGCAGCCAATCTTGGCTCTCCAGCATCTGGCAGTCCAGTAATGTGTCAGTGTTGTTGCTCTGGACAGTGTAATTCGCCTGCTGGTCAGAAATATGACTCTCCAGTTTATAGCTACCAAGACCTTTGCTCTTTACTTTTTGTTGGCTGACACTCTCGCTAGCTGGAATACTGTCCTGCCACTGGCCGTCAGCGGGACTGCAGCCATCGACGCCAGGATAATGCTCCCCCTGCCCCTGCTGAGTGGTGCTGCTGTCTGTTTGTGTACTGCTTCTCGTCCCATCTCGTGACTTGCTGTCATGCTGCTGGCTCTGTCTGATCTGGCTTAATGTGATTTGGAGCTCATTGAGGCGCTGTGATACATAGCGTCTCTTCAGTTCCAGCAGGATTGTTCCATTACGACTCAGGCTTGGCATGCTTGTTGGTGTTGCCCTCTGCATAAGAATACAGTATATCACAGATAATGTATTTTAGATTACGTGTGGTAAAAATACACATGGTCTCATGCAATGGTGCAAATGCATGCACACAGCGTATTCAAGCATACTGATTCACACATTTTCCTCTTTAGTCAGGGCTGAATAGGAGCAAATGAATATCAGCATGATGTTTGAATGACTGAATCAACTAAATGTATCAATGTAATATGTCATTTATCTAAATAAAAATGAGTACTGAGAAAGAAACTAAAAAAATTGAAATATGTAGGAAATAAAAAGACTAAGAGATCATTTCTTAGCCCTTCACAATGCAATTAAATTACCACACAGAATAATTCCTTGGATTATGCAATTACATATGAGATGTGTAATATTCCAACTAATTACCGCAGAATGGTTGCCAGCACTGTTCTCTCTCTCCTTCAGCCATGTGCTCATTTGAGCTCTCTTCTGTAGCTGCACGCTCAGCTGCAAGAAAGACTCATTCATGCGGTCAATTTCTTCCTCCATGCAGGACATCTGTGACAGAGGAAATGGTGAAGTAAGGTGCAGTGCTTGGAGAAGGACAGTGACTATTCTCTGAAACTAAGATATGATTTGTAACTAAGTGATACCTGCATTGGTGTCGCTTTTGGTGATAAACCTGTAGGAATTAAACAAGGCTTTTGATTTTTCAGAATTTAAACATTGATATTTGGCAAGTGTTCAATAGTATTGTTATTGATCGAAAAAAACAATAATTGAAACTCCTAATTGTGTATCTAGCAGAAGCACAACTATCTATTGTCTTTAGAATAGCTTCAGTGGTTTCATTGGTATGCTGTCATGAAACTCATCAACTGTGTGCTAGGATATTGGACCATTCTGGAACAAAAGCTATAATAGTTTAATTATGTTAAGATCTTGTGACTGGGGAGAAGGGAACTTCATGGGTTTCACAAGATAGCCTGCCAATGCAGTTATGGATCAATGGCTTCAGGGCAGAAAATAGTAGTTTAAAAGCATTAAACCCATCTCCACATACAAAAAATAATTGGACTGCTAAACCTTGATAGGTTTTCCATTGATCAAGGGTCAATAGTTTGGGCTTCTTACACCAGTTTTTTGACTTAAAAGTCAAATCCGGCGCAAAATGAACCTAGGGGTTAATTATATATGTGTACCGACTCGACCGTTCTCTGGGATATGATTTCATGCTAATCAAATATGAGCAGTTTTATCGCAAACCACTAATTACCTTATTACGCTGGTCGTTGGGGCAAGAGTAAAGGAAAAATAAATCGCTATTTCTATACCACTAACAAGGCTCAAAATAGCACCATCTTGGGAAAACAGTCACGACCAGTCGAACGACAAACGCCATGATTGAGCTATGTTACTGGTTACTGGTTGCACGGCGTTCGTCTGGTCGTGACTGTTTTCCCAAGATGGTGCCCGCCTGTATACGTAAACGGTACTGTCTTTATAAACTATCTTTTTAATAAACTGTCTGTACACAAGTTCTCAATGGTTCGGTTTACATGTAGGGACCCTCATTATGCTACCGTGGAAGTGTGGTGCTATTTTGAGCCTTGTTAGTGGTATAGAAACAGCGATTTCTTTTTACTTTACCCTTGCCCCGACGACTAGCGTTATAAGGTAATTAGCAGTTTGCGATAAAACTGGTCACATTCGATTTTCATGAAAACATATCCCAGACAACAATCGACAAGGTACACATGTGTTGTTAACCTCTAGGTTCATTTTGCGCCGGATTTGTCCTTTAACTATGAATGCCATAAAAGGTAATAAGCTTTTTAATTAACTAATTTAGCAACTATCCAGCTTCTAAGCGGTGATACATTATGATTTTCAATCATCTCGATTTTGTTGATGCATGTCTGTTCCCATTGCCATATTTACTTTGCATTGACAGATGCATAGTGTCAAATTATAGGGTTACGATTCTGTCAAGTGCTCTTTTAAGATATGTGGTGTGTTACAATATTTTGTCCATCCCTTGAATAGTTTTGTCAGAACAATTGTTGTCATTGATTTGCATACTGTATAACTTCACTTTCTATCTTTTTATAAATTAACAATTGTCTTAAAGTGACAAAAAATAGCCGGTGCAACACAGATGTCTTCTTACTTGATACTTTTATTACTTAAGGTGCAAAACAGTGACTAACGTTTCGATGTAGAGTTACATCTTCATCAGAGTCCACAACAACAATTGTCTTACCTGTGTCCGTCCCCTCAGTTGAACTCTGTTTGAGGTTCGTGATGAGTTGTTCTAACTTGAAATATTTATATTTCTGAAGTCTAAATCGGAAAAGAGGCAGAAAAGTATTTAATTACATTATTTTGTTCAAAGGGCATACCATACTCTGCTGCTCTTCCCACCAACCTGCAAGCTAATAGGTGCTCAGTGAACTGTGCTTCAGTGGGAACTCTAATGTTGAGAAATTCCTCAACTAACGCACCGTGCCGCCCCTCTGAAGCATCACATTTTGTCTATAAAAAGAAATGATAAAAAGTTAGCTGCCCCTACTTGTGCAGTATGAGGGTGATGTGTGATGCTTACACAGCACTTACTCACCTCTGCTGGTTTCCATTTGAAAGAAAAATTGAAATGCTGAAGGCTTAAAGCTGAAATGGCCTCATGGAGAGCTTGCACAAAGCTCTGGGGTCTGGATCCTAGATTAATAAAGAAAAAGAAAAAGAAAAAGACATTACATGACTTTTGCCAAGCAATGACACAAGATTGGGTCTCAGTATGCTCTTCCATAACTATCTGTGTGATTACCTGATGCTATGTAGGCCATGGACTGCAGAATTGTAGCGATGAAATGTCCCACGTGCTGAAGCTTTGCCTCTGACAAATAAAGGATTTGATTGATTGCATCAAAATAAAAGTCCCTTGAGCAATGAACCAGCAGAGCCTCATTGGAGGAAGATGAAGAAACAGGGATTGACTTGGCCAGTAGCAGAAGCACAGATGGGAACAGGGGGCAGTTTGCAAGCAACTGCATCACCTGGCAACCAAACAGGAATACGGCCGAGTGTTGAGGTGAGAGGTTGTCCAACGCAGTCGGGATAAGTTGCCCATCATGGTTCTCCTGGACAAAAAGCTCTGTGGTTGCTAAAACAGATGGAAAACACTGCCTTTTAGGCTTCATATTTACCATAATTTGTTGTTTATTTGTTGGCCCCATAATCTAGTTAAATCATGTTTACCACTGTGGAGATGCTGATTAGACTCAGCTGTGGTAAGGGTCTGTAAAGACTGTTGGATCTCCTGCAGGGTCTTGAATAAAGGAGATATGCTGACCAGCTTGGACAGGTCGTGGTCACTTAGACAAGGAGCTGTGCTCTGTAGATGGACTGGGGAAGACAGAATCATCTCACTGGGGTGACACAACATCCTCACGCTCTTGGAAATTCAACACACCTTTGTTTAGATTTGTTCCTTACCTGGCTCTGCTTTGGTCATATTCATAAATGAAAACTGTGGACATAATTTGAAGGACCAGATCATTCTTCACTTAATTATTCTATTGTAAGATATGCTACAAACAAAACAAATGCAACTACAGTACCTGTGTATAACACATGTTGGTGTCACCGGGCTGTGTGTATCCAGCTTGCGGCTCACATTCCCTGGCATCATGAGGACTAGTATGACAGTATGGGGGACCAGGCAAATCCTGGTTCTGCCAAGCTTCTCCTGTCAGCCTACATAAGAGAGCTTCCACTGACCTGAGAACAGCTCCCAGTAATGCGATGGAGGCCTCGGCTGGGATGATGGGGATATTCAGTCCCACACAAATTTTGTTTTAAAGAAAAACATATAATGAAGGATGTGACACAGTATTCAACCTGTCAAATCACAACAATGGGTGACTCAAAGAGTAAAATAGCTAGATATGAGTCTTTGGGCAATAAAGGAATAGTCTCACATATTGGCAAATGCTTATTCGCTTTATTTGCCAGAAGCCAGTTGTCTTGAAAACAGGCGGAAACAGCGAGCCTGGCTTTGTATGAGGGTAACAGAGTCCACCTACCAGCACCTCTAAATATCACTCAACATATAATGTGTATGGTTCTTTATGCTAAGCTAACAGGCTGTAACTTTACAGTATAATTATCATACAGAGAAAAGGGTATTAATCTTCTCATCCATATCTTGACAAGAAAGCAAATAAGCATACTTCCCTAAAGGACAAACTATTCCTTTAATCATCTTGGTTTTATGATTTATCATTATCATCATCATCATAATCCAGTTTTACCTTGTGTATCTCTCTCTCCTACACTGCTGTTAGATGGTTTATCCCTCATTGCATTATGAACCAGCAGCTCCTTAAGAAGGCTTAGTTTTTTATGATCCATATTGTCGAAGACATTCTAAAAAAAAGAAAATACACAATTTTACACAGTTTTGTTGTGGCACTTGAGAAGACCACAAGTCTTGAACATTACAAATCTGATGTCCAATTCTTTCTTGAAATATTTGTTTTATGCCTTCACTTCACTATAAAAAAAACTCACCTTGAGTGTTTCAGTCTGTTGGCAAATGTTTCTATAAAACTCCTGTGTGTCTTTGCGGTGTCGGGCCAGTTGTGAGGCTATGTGCAGGTTCTGATCCTCTAGTTTGTCGTACAGAGTCTTCACATTTAACTCCTCCAAATCACAGCGCCCTGACACACTTCCTAAATGGGAACAGTAAATGTCAATAATATGTCAGTTAGAAATGGGCTGAAAACGTGGCCGGGTTGGGTCAGTGGCAGCAGGCGCACAGAGAGGTTTATGCCTCGATGTAGAGGTCCAGGGTTTGAATCCGACCTGTGACAATCTCCTGCATGTCTTCCCCCTCTCTCTCCCCTTTCTCACCTAGCTGTCCTGTCAAAAATTAAAGGCGGAAAAGCCCAAAAAATAATCTTAAAAAAAAAAAAAGACAAAAAGAAATGGGCTGAAAATAAAGGGCAAACGTCTCATCACGCCATCCTAAAGAAGGGTACTCCCCTGATGACTGACTGCACCTTGAAATCAAAGACTTCCTTAACTGGGCTCCATAACTAATAATCTATATGTAATGGTTTTACTGTAAAGTGTCTTTGAGTACCATATAAAGCGCTATATAAATAAAATGTATTATTATTATTATTGTAACAATTCAGTCGAGTCTCTCAAGCTTTTTAGACAATCCGGATGGAGCATGCAATGGATGATAAGTACTTAAATTAAAATTGCAGAGGCTAACTAGAGAGCCAGAGATAACAGCACAAGTCATTAGGGTGTGATATTAGTCATTATTTTCTTTATCATCAATCAAATGGTGAATAGGCTGTGAAATGCTACCTGGTCATGCGTGATGG
This sequence comes from Sander lucioperca, assembly GCF_008315115.2. Taxonomy (NCBI): domain Eukaryota; kingdom Metazoa; phylum Chordata; class Actinopteri; order Perciformes; family Percidae; genus Sander; species Sander lucioperca. The sequence continues at coordinate 2,637,337 of NC_050177.1, forward strand.
TTTCATAATGACTAGGCCAATGGCCATTTAAACGCCCTATCAAGCTGCATGAATAATGCAATAAGCACTAAGTGAGAAACATTAAAGCCAACTCTACCTTCAGGTCATTTCAAACATTATCAGACTAGAAAAAACATGATGTCAAATATATTGAAGAACAGTTGCCAAAGTGTTTTTAAGTGAAACTTTTCTGGAAACATTTTCAATGATTGATTTATGACCAGTTATTGAAGTGGTACATTAAACATAAAAACTGATGGGTCAATCCCATATACTGTAAACTCTTTTAGCCATGCTAGAGGCATGGCACAATGGATGGCTATTATATATTGGGTTGTCGGTCGTTCAGTAGGTCCACCACTTTGCTCCAGACTGAAATATTTCAACATCTATTTGATGGATTGCCATGATCTTTGGTAGAGACATTCATGGAGCTCAGAGCTTGAATCTGACTAACTTTTCATTGAGCGCCATCATCAAATCAAGATTTCAATTTGTCCAGTACTTACATTTGTGACTAAACACCTGCAAAACTAATTGTATTTCTATCAGCCTCAAATGTACTTTGTGTTTAGTGCTACTTGGCAAATGTTAGCTTGGTCCTCTTTGATAAAGGTTATAGTTAGGGCTGGCTCAGGTTTGCCTTGGACCGGCTCTTAGTTATGCTATAGGTTTAGACTGCCAAGGAACTTCCTATGACACACTGAGCTCCTCTCTCCTCCTCTCTCTCTCTCTCTCTCTCCATATGTGTGCATTAATGTCCCAATGTTACTAACTTAGCTTCTTCCCCAAAATCCTTGTGCTTCCCGCGTCGCAGATTTCCTTGCAGTGTGGTAACACCTGAATCGTGGTTACGGCTGCATTCCTGCTCGACGCCCACTGCTGCTACGATTATTATTATTATTAGCCTGCATATTATTATTACTGCCTCTTTCCTGTTAATATAATTTCCACTATTCTTCATGTCAAGGAACAACCCATTAATTTTGGAGCAGATCTGAACCATAGGGCAGATACACAAATTATTTTTTTTACTTTTGTTAACTCTGCGAGATAGGGCGTTTGTGCTGCATTCATGTGGTGTCAGAATAATCAAAAAAATTGTTCCTGACTGGGAAAATTCATACTTCATTAACATTGTGACATAGGGCATGCCTTGGCGGAGTGCCCTGCTAGTGGTTATTATTGTTATCTTCGACTTTTATATTTGCAGTCTTCCCACTTTGTATTGCATTTGCTGCACAGCAATTTCCCTCTGGATAAATAAAGTTTTATCTTATCTTATCATAATGCAAAACTCACTGTGCACTCCACCACACCCACTGGTAACACCATGACTTCCTGACATTACTACTACTAATACATTTTAAAAAGGGGTTCGATCTACAGCACAGTGTAATAAACAGTGACCTTACCTCCTTTTGAAACAGCGGGCTCCTCAGCTTCTGCTCCTTCTCCTACACCCCTACTGCCTAGGAAGCCACCTAGGCTTGGGACAACTATGCTGAAACACAAAAACAAAGCCACACATATATGTCTTATGTCACTTTACACAGTTTACAGAAAGGTTGACAAGAACAATGAGACAGAAAGAAGAGTGACTTTTAGCATATGTTATCAAGGGTACATTAATATGTGCTGCTAGGACTCCCAACATCAGTGTCCTGACACGTTGATAAATCACACTATCAGTTTTGATGTCTAGCCAACAGACCTGTCTCCACTGCAAACACAATCCACTGGATAGAAGGGCTCCCCAAGGCTGCGCCACTTTGGCTTAGTCCTCCACTGGGAGGCAAGTTTTGCATTGCCAGGTCGCAGAACTAGCACTGTGGTGGTCAAAACCACAACTACAACCAGCAGCAGACTCAGGATCCCTACACACAGTTAGCATTGTGTCATGATAAAATAGCAAGCACAGCCATGCACCTGCATGATAAAATGTTGAGTAGACACTAATTGTAAACAGTAAGGATGTACACCTGCTATCACTCCCCAGTCAGGTAGAAGGTTGAGTCTGTGCTGCTTGACAATCCCGTACTTGACCAGCTGTGCCGGGGTCATGGGCTGGAAGACGGAGGCCCGAGGGTCACACTCTGTCTCCTCCTCACTGACCACCACCACCATACTCCACTCTGGGACAGCACTGTCAACAAACACATACTTCCCTGTTTCTGTAAACACATGGGCAAACCTGAGAAAAGGAGAGGAACAGAGAGAAGTTTGTGATGTATAGGGCACGTCACAAAATGTGATTTCAAATAATCAATACTTGAGGCTCTACCTGCAGTATGGACTCAACACTACCTTGTAGAGTTAAAGTTTGTCTGCTCCATGAGTATCTGCAGATGTCTAAAGGCACCAAAATCCCAACTGGGGTTACTGTTAAACAGGTGGTCCTTCTGATACACTGGGAAGTGGCTGAGATGGCGGTCTTAGGGATATAAAGAAAGTTAAAACAAGATTACTGTGTTTAAAACAAAAAGAAATCACACTGTCATGATAAAAAAACAACATGAAAGTAAACAAAATATGTGGTACCAGTGTGGTTGATGGTAAGATGGAAAATGAGCATGTCACCCGAGGACAGACAGGCGATGGGGTTGGGGATACGAGGAAGGACAGCTAGGTCGAAAGCATCATCATCATCTTCTGTGTCTCTCCTCTTTCTGGGTCTTGTATTTAGGAGCTCTATCGGTTCTGAGTAGAGATAGCTCGGTGCTCAGGGTTTATACAATCAAGTTGAATGTTCATCTTTTTTACTTTAAAATTATACTGGATACAGAAAGAATCAATATGACAAGTTAAGTTTAGTCACCTGACATAAACTGATTGATGAGCTCTATCTGTGTGGGAATCCAACCAAACACCCCTTTAGTGTCAAACTGGACCAAATGGATTTTACCAATACTCCTTGCGTGGATATCTGGTCCTAAAACATCGATTACAGTCTGGGAGTAAACGGAAACAAGCTAAATAAGAACTGCTACTGCAGCACAATACAACAGTATAATACATCAATTCAAGAAATAAAATGACGAAATATCAATAACTCATTTTGAGAGGCCTTCGCTCTCATTAAACTGACACGGCAGCCATGTTTTTTTATCATATCGGGGAAGCAATTAAATATAATGAACAGTAATGGCATATTGTGCTTCTACATCACACACACACACACACACACACACACTTTCCATGGCTAAACATGTAGATTATGGTAATAAACCTATTCTGAAAAAACCCACCCTCGATCCTGAGGTCTTAGCCAACTATAGACCTATATCTAACCTCCCCTTTCTCTCCAAGATCCTTGAGAAGGTAGTCGCTAATCAATTGTGTTCTGTCACTGGTGAAAATTACTAACGACCTTCTAACTGCTGCTGACAAAGGACTTGTCTCCATACTTGTCTTATTAGATCTTAGTGCTGCATTAGACACTATTGACCATACCATCCAGTTACAGAGACTGGAACATTTAGTTGGCATTAAAGGAATCGCACTAAGCTGGTTTAAGTCCTATTTCTCTGAGCGATGCCAATTTGTTAATATTAACGATAAACCCTCCAAGTACGCTAAAGTTAGCCATGGCGTTCCTCAAGGCTCGGTGCTTGGACCAATTCTATTCTCCTTATATATGCTTCTTTTAGGCAATATTATTAGGAAACACTCAATTAACTTTCACTGCTACGCAGACGACACCCAATTATATCTGTCAATTAGGCCAGACGAAAGCGGTCAGTTAGCTAAACTTCAAGCATGCATTAAAGATATAAAATCCTGGATGACCCACAATTTTCTGATGTTAAACTCAAACAAAACTGAAGTTATAGTGCTGGGACCCAAGCACCACCGGACTTCATTATCTAAAGATATAGCTACCTTAGATGGTATTGCCCTGGCCTCCAGCACTACTGTCAGAAATCTAGGAGTTATTTTTGATCAGGATTTATCCTTTAACGCCCACGTAAAACAAACCTCAAGAACAGCCTTTTTCCATCTTCGTAACATTGCCAAAATTAGGAACATCCTGTCTCAAAACGATGCTGAAAAACTAGTCCATGCATTCGTTACTTCTAGGCTGGACTACTGTAATTCCTTACTATCAGGTTGCTCAAATAAGTCCCTTAAGACTCTCCAGCTGATCCAGAATGCTGCAGCGCGTGTTCTGACAAGAACTAAGAAAAGAGATCATATTTCTCCTGTACTAGCTTCTCTGCATTGGCTTCCTGTAAAATCCAGGATTGAATTTAAAATCCTTCTCCTGACCTACAAAGCTCTAAATGGTCAAGCACCATCATATCTAGAAGAGCTCTTAGTACCTTATTGTCCCATTAGAGCACTGCGCTCCCAGAACTCAGAGCTATTAGTGGTTCCTAGAGTCTCTAAAAGTAGAATGGGAGCCAGAGCCTTCAGCTACCAGGCTCCTCTCCTGTGGAACCAGCTCCCAATCTGGGTTTGGGGGGGCAGACCCCGTCACCACATTTAAGAATAAACTGAAAACCCTCCTCTTTGATAAAGCTTATAGTTAAGGAGTGAGGAGTTGCAGCGTACGCCTAGACCGGCGGGGCAGGGTGTATAGCTGCAGACACAGCACCCCTGCTTCTCTCTGCTTCTCCTCATAGTCATCAGATCTACCTATCATATAATCAATAAAATAGTGAGAGTAGATACAGCCTGATCCGGCAGGGGAGAGTTCTAGCCTGATCCGGCTCCTCTATTTAGCCTGCCTCTCTTAGTTATGCTATTATAATTCTAGACTGCTGGGGAAGTTCCTTCCTTCCTCTGACACAATGAGCTGCTCTCTCATTTCTCTTTTCATTTGGTTCCTTTGTGTGCATCCTTCTCCCAGAAATGCTTGTTACTAACCTAGCTCTGGGGAGTTTACTCGCCTTGGATTAGGGTGGCACCAAGAACCGGGGTCTCGGGTACAGCTGTCGCTATGGACCTGCTATACCCTGCTACGCTCTGCGATTCCCTGCAGTGTCCAGCTGCGTCCTGCCGCGTCCACTGCGTCCACCCATGCTCTGCTGTGCCACATTACACCCCATAATGCCCTGCTGTGCCCTACTATGACATGAACTACTACGACTACCATTGTAGTCACTGTTCCATTATCTTTGTGACTATTATTGCCACTGTTCATCACACCCCCAACCTGCACCGTCAGACACCGCCTACCAAGAGCCTGGGTCTGCCGAGGTTTTTTCCTGAAAGGGAGTTTTTCCTCACCACTGTCGCAATAGCTACTGCTAATGCTTGCTCTTGAGGGAATTACTGTAATTGTTGGGGCTTTGTAATTACAGAGTGTGGTCTAGACTGACTATCTGTAAAGTGTCTCGAGATAACTCTTGTTATGATTTGATACTATAAATAAAATTGAATTGAATTGAATTGAAATGGTAAAATAATAAAACGCAAAATGGTTTAACGTGTACGGTTTAACGTCCTGTACTCGAGAAAAAGACTGTTGTGTTAAAATGATATTACACAAATCAACAGTTTGGGCTGCTTAATATCTCTAAACCCAGTGCACCCAAAACATGTACATTCATAGGTGATGAAATTGCTTAAAATTATTAGACCAAGTGGTTATTTTGTTGAACTGCTAAATACAATTTGCTGCATGGAGAGATGAGTTCATTATTCATCACTTTCCCTTTATCGCAATGCAATGATATCACCAAATGTGCAGCTGCAACATTCTTCAATGTGTCCTGCTGAGACTAAGACTGGCCGAGACACTGATAAATGCTATGGCAAGCTTTCCGCCAATAACCGATTTTGCTAACCCCTACAGTCTGAAAAGTCTCTTGGCTGCATCCTTACAATACTAGTATTAGATTTGTGTTTATTTTTATCTGGTGGAAGCAGCTTCAGAAAATCCTCTCATTCACATACACATTTAATGTAATTCATAAGTACGTATAAGGTAAATAAGAAATCCATTATCTTCTAAGGTATGGCCAATCACAAGTTTGTCAATGGCCCTGTCATAGCTCCCTTACCCTGGCCCAGACCATCTTGTCTCTTTCTTTGAGGCAGAGCAGCAGGTGTCCATCTGGCGAGAACTGGGCAGAGAGCTGAGGTAGTCTGGAAAGGCAGGAAGTGTTGCAATGCTCTTCAGCAGACACATATCGCTCACACTGGCAGCTGGGACATTAGGATCAGGCAGATAAGACAAGACACAGAAAGACAGATAACATTTCAGGCTATTTAGAAATAATAATTAATTTCCTTATTTTATCTAGCTTTAGTAGTTTTTACAGGGGCATTTTTCAAATAGTAATTGACTTTGCAAGGTGTTCTGAAGGACCACATTGAATTAAAAAGTATAAGTGAGATTCACATGCCCATCTCCACATCCAGAGTTCCTCCATGTTGTCCACAGGTGATATTACAGGAGTAGAGGGAAGGTGACACACACTCCCTGGATGCTGCCAGACGTACCTGACCTGTGGCACATCGTCTGTTTGCCTGAAACACATCGAACACAGATATCTAAAAATGTCTTTAAACACACAGATCTTGCTGGTAATTACATTACATTCATGATTAAAAAGCAGTACAAGAGTATTTTCCATCTCACTGTTCTTCTGGAAAAAAAAAAAATTATAGTAAAATCATCACCAACAGGTCACATTAAGGCAGTGTTTTCCACAGGTCAATGCGGTAATTAATAGCCACTATATGATACTGACCTCAGGCTGGCAGTCCAATTCACTGTCAGAGGTAGAGCTTTTGAAATCCAGTTCATTGTAAAAGATGAAACCAGTTCTGCACAAACACGAGCCATCCGAGTGCTGGAATGCACGATTCTTACCAATACAAGTACAAGAAGAAGAACCTGAGGAAACAGGTGTGACATGGCACACCAATGTGATCGACAGATATTTTCCTGTACTGATGAACAATGCTTTTGAAACTGTAACTTAACTTAAAAACGGTAAAATAAGCATAAAATGTGTTCAGATAAAAGCATTTAATGTGATCTGAGTTATCTGGAAAGATCTGAAAGGATCTAACCTGCTGTTGAGGTGGAGGAACTGCCGCAGGGAAAGCATGCCTTCTGAGCAGGCAGGTGGTTGAAGGTACCAGCTGGACATGGGTGACAGTCAGCCATTGTCTCAGCATGAATGCGGATACCAAAGGAGCCAGGGGGGCAGGGTATTAGTTGGGTGGATCCCATTGGACAGACATACCCAAGAAGACAAGGGTTACTCTTGTAGTGGTCTGTACCTGAATTAAAATAAAGTCACACGTTATTTGGAGTTTGGCATGAAATAGATGATTTGTGGTAGTGAGCAAATACCTGGGGGGCAAAAGTATCCTGGTGGACATGGAAGGCATTGTAGGATAGCAGAGAGGTACGGACGATAGGTGCCCCCCTCACACACACTGCAGCAGCTGTTTTGGGATCCTCTGAGCCCGCTGGTGTTGACAGGCATGGAACCCCCTTTGCAGGACTTCATGGCAGAGCTGTTGGCTGGGCAGTAGTAGGGAAATGGACAGCTGTGGGGCATGGTAACAGGGTTATTTATAAGCTTTAATCCATACCGTATAGAATCAGGCCAAATTTATTAAGCTTTCCTCATTTCAACAGTTAAAGCCTCTAATTTCCATGTCAATCTTACAAAAGTATAGTTTAGTTTATTTGTTTCACAGAACATGAAAAAAAACAAATTACACTGAAGAAATACAAAAATACACTTGAGGGTGTGGTAGAAACCTGTAGCGGCTTATATAAAAACCACAACCAAAGTACATACACGGTGTGTTTGCATTTCAGGTTTCAGGATATTGGACATTTCATGCACTCACAGTTGTTTGGGGGTGTGGTAGGAATGAGATCCCTCAGGACAAAAATACCCTTCAGGACAGACTTGCGGCTCAGCAGTCTGAGGTCCACAGTATGAGCCAGCTCTGCACAGCCTCTCTGAGACTGCACCTGGATTATGATCCAAAAACTATTAGTGCAAACTTCATTACTGTCTTTAGGGAGAAAAACATTTATTCAAATAAAAGACTCAAAGTTATCACATACAGAACCTAATATACCATGCTAACATTATAAACTGTGTTGATGAACCTACCCATGGGACATTGATAAGAGGCCCTGCAGGGGATCCCCTCCACATTGGGCTTTCCGGTAGCCTGAGGATCTGGACAGAAGGTTCCCCCTGCACACGGTTCACACTGGCTGGGTGCAGCAGCTCCAGGAACGGGCCTCTTGGTGCCTGCAGGGCAGAAGATGGGTGGTCCAGACCCACTGCACCAGAAACCAGGTGGGCAGGGACTGTTGGAATAGTCTGTAAGCCCTGTAAAACAACAGTTTTCTGAAAATAACTATTCATCACTTCACACACTATAACGAAAATAGAAATAACTCTGCTGCATCATCGTCCACACATATTGAGGGGACCTTAAATGAAAAAACAACTGAACCATTAAGTTAATCAAAATGACTCCAACAAAAGTGAAGTTCTTTACTACTCTTAATTGAGGAAGCCTTTATTTACGCATTCAAAGAATCTTAGGGAGAAGATGGAGGATCTGCTGGGAATCAACCACTACTGTAGATAAAGTACCAATATGATTTCAATTTGAAATCATTTAAAGCATTCATGAGGAAGATGAGAAGGTTTTTCTTTGTATTTTTGATATAGGAAGTTTAAATGTAGTGTCTTCTATCACATGATACCTCCTTCCCTCTTATCTCAGGCACAGGTTTAATAATGTGCATACATACTAAAATGAATACAACCTACTGTAGAAAAGTAATTTTTGTGTCCTTAGAAATGTAAAATCAAACCTGCCAGAGAGAGGACTATTAGGGCGTATTTTACACTTTATTATACAGCAGGCACAGGATGTAGTAGAATGAAAAGAGAACAATATCTTTAATGGAAAACATAAGGATAAGGATTCTGTTACATTTGAAATGTGTAATTTTAGTTCATCTTTTTAATTAGTCGTCATGGTGAGTTCAATGTGGTGAGTTCAACAGACCTGTGCTGTTACAGTGTGAACCAGGAGGGCAGGGCAGGCAGTCGCCCTTGCTGCCTGCTCCAGGGGAAGCTCGGTAGGTGTACAGCGGACATGGCCTGGGTCCTGTCCCTCCATTGAAATCACTGCCAGGCAGGCCATCACAGTAATGAGCAGCAGGACACAGATGAAGGACTGGGTCGCCTGCAAACAAACAAGGAAAAAGCTTTCAGATATGCTCATGGTGAGGTTGTTTTAATGCCACATTTGTTACACTTTTGCTTATCAGTTGAGGAATCGATTTCAATACTTTATTGATCACTTTTAAGGCTCATCAAGCCCTTGCCCCTGGCTAAATTTCAAAGTTATAATTTTCAAGGCAGGGCTCTTCTGGCTTCTTCCAATTATCAACCTGAGGTTTTAGCTGTAGTTCCAGTCCCAGGATCCTGCTGGTATCTACTTATACTCTGTTTACACATGAAACACACAATGATGCAATTAACCTCCCGGCAGGAAAGCAAGCAAGCACTATGCTGCTTCCCAAGCATCGGATTGAAAAATGCTCATCTAGGCCAAAGAAAAAAGGACATTTTTTAGTTTTACTGTAAGAATCAATGTCTCAAACTCCTCTTCATCACTTAAAAACAACTTGTCCTCATCTTAACTGAAACTTTATCCTGCATTTTTACCCTGAAAACCTAATAACAGTAGCCACAAAAACACTTCCAGCTACTTAAACATAAGGAGCATTATAAGTTCATACCAGGTTTACACCAATGCTGAGGTGGGCAGGGTAAGCAGTTCTGTAGGCTGGAACCTCCTGGGGAGCTTCTGACAGTGTTTGCAGGACACAACAAAGCCTCCTCTGTGCCCTCGGGACAGTAGAAACCTAGAATAAAAAATATTTTTTTGCATTACCAATTTATTATACATATTTAAAGAATAAAATGATTAACTAAGTTGATGATAACTAATCTTAAATGTCGAATAATCTACGATTTAAGTATAAAAATCTGTATGTTGTTTTTTAATGATTGATGTATTGTACCTGGTGGACATGGTCCAGCACACTGCATGCCCCACTGGCACTTGGTCAGATTAGACATTGGTCCCTGAGGGGTGAAATCTGCACTCCCAGAAACACAGAGATAGCCTGCAGCACACATACCCTGGATCCTACCAGCCCTGAAAAAAGATTCACAGGGTTAGCTTACACACAAAACCACACAAAAACACATACACACAGGAACCGACTCTAAAATGTATGCTTCATTAGATAAATAGAATGATAATTACATTGTTTCTAACATTTTCACCTCCCACATCCACATTCATTATATTCATGCATATCAATGTCTTAATTTGGCTGTTCAGTGAGCCGTGACTCCTGAACATGCTAATTGTGAGTATAATCAGAGCAGAGAAGAATGTTTGCCTTTGAGCATGTGTCTGTGTGTGTACAGGATGTGTGTGTTCCTAATTGTGTGTCTGTCTGTGTATTTCTGGCTGTATGTGAATGTGAGACAAAGTGCACATTGGAGAGCTTGTGCATGCATACACTGCATCCAGTGTACCTGCAAAACTTCCCTGGAGGGCAGGGTAAACACTCTTTCTCTTCTTGTAGCCCTCCCTGGTTTGAATGAGTGTATGTCCCATTAGGGCAGGGATGAGGCACCATTGTGCCTGAAAAAAAAGATGCAGTACAGCGGAGACTGACAGGGTGATTTATTACATAGTAATTACAACAAAGGAATATGTTTTTTAAACTAAAACGCAAGTCTGGTTTTAAGGTTATACATGAATCAATTTAAAGTTGCCATCTGCTATAGTCAAAAAATGTCCTTTTAAAGTACCTGCAGGGCAGAATGAGTGTGGTGGGCAGGGCCATGGCTCTCCCACTATTGCCTCCTCACAGTAGAACCCAGCTCGGCATGGGATGCAACTGTCTGAGCCTGGGTTCGGCTGGTACTCCCCTGTGGGACAAGGCAGGGCCAGGGCAGAGCCTTCTGGACAGTGGTGGCCCTAGGAGATGATAGAAATGACAAAGGGGGTAGGATTCAATGCAGCAGGACATTAATAATAAGCAACATGGCACAAGCTTCTCTCTGAGAGATACTGTTTGAAAACAATAAGAACAATGTAAAAGGGAAGGAGAGAAAAGGGAATTCAGTGGAAGGGAAAGAGAGCTCAGAGATTAAAATAATTAAATAGTATATGAATAACCCTTACTGCACCTTGGGGCAGAGGAAGGCATATGGAGTGGTTGAAGAGAAGTCAAAAGGGCAGTAGAAACCAGCAGCACAGGGGCCACTTGGGTTGGCCAGACCCTCAGTGGAGCAGTAGTGACCAGCAGGACAGGCAGAGCAGCTCTCAATGGACACTCCTCCTATGACCACAGATAACAGTGACGCAGATCAGACAAGCAGATAACAAGAAATCCCATTAGGAACTCTTTCAAATGCAAATGCAAGCTCCTAATTAAAGAGATGATAGATATCAAATTATTCAATTCATCACAGTGCTGTGACTCAAACAGAAAAAAATATGAGCGTAAATAGTAGGTGTACCAATGGTGTTGCGGATACTGCCAAGAGGGCATGGAATTGGGGAGAGGCACCCTCCTGGACAGTAGTGGCCGACGGGGCAAGGGCCATTCCTGGGGAAGTTGTCAGAGCTCTGCGGCGTTGGCGCCATAGCTCCACCTTGGCAGAAATAACCTTGCAAACAAGAACCTAAAATACAAAGATACACTCAGTGTCTATCCTTCAATCAATTAGACAGCAGCAGCTGATTCAGAACACTGCTGTTCGAGTCCTCACTAAGACCAAGAAAGTGGATCACATCACTCCAGTTTGGAGGTCTTTACACTGGCTCCGTCTTCTAAAGTATTTATTTCAAAATACTACTGTTGGTTTATAAATCACTGAATGGTTTAGGGCCAAAATACATTTCTGATCGGAGAAGCAGCATCAGTTTTTATGCACCACATATCTGGAACAAACTCCCAGAAAACTGCAGGTCTGCTGCAACTCTCAGTTCTTTTAAATCAAGGCTGAAGACCTTTCTTTTTGATGCTTTTTTTTAAATCAAGCAATTGTTCATTTTTTACACTGCACTGTATTTTTTTACTCTTGTATTTTATACCTGTTATTCTTTTTTAGCTGTTTTATAATATTTTTTTTTGTTTTATGTAAAACACTTTGAATTGCCTTGTTGCTGAAATGTCCTTTATAAATAAAGCTGCCTTGCCTTGTTACTAAATGGTTGAACTAGTATCAGGGTGTGCATTTTGGCTAAAATAATGTGTCACCAAATATCTTTGTGTTTGGTCACCTTGTGGTGTTGAGGCTCCATATGAGCTACAGTACACTCCAGAGGGACAGGGTGCGCAGACAGAAAGTGAAAGGGCTCCTGTCTGGTTGCTGAAAGTCCCTAAAGGGCAGAGCTGAGGCAGGGCTGTCCCGGCAGGACAAAAATGGCCTAGGAAGAGAGCACTTATTAAATATTGGTACTGCAGAATTAGAAATTTGACCACTGGACAGTATTGTTGCTGTATGTAAACGGGTAAGTGATGTGATTTGTTCTGTAGACTCAAAGTTTATTTTCACCATCCTCACCAACTGGGCAGATAGAGGGCTCTTGAGTGGCTGAGGAGGAACACATGGTCCCTTTGGGGCATATCATACAGTGAGCTGCTCCAGGAGCAGGACTGTAAGTGCCAGGCTCGCAGGGCACCTCACTCGCTGAGCCAACAGGACAGCTATGGCCAGCGGGGCAGAGGTAGCCATGGGAAACATCAGACGGGGTGGGACTGGAGCTGCCACTAAGGCAAACATACCTGTAGGCATAAACAAGGAAAACAAACTTCATATCACAAATATTGCCACAAGCTGCCATTAGTGAGATTGAACAATCTGTCAGTGAGGAAATATAATTTACAAATTTTGGAGAAGTTTTCAGTTTTGTAATGGTAAACGGTTTTAAATACACCATACAATATTTAATGCTAATGCAGTTACCATTACATTATTTTACTTAAGTTCTAATTATTCAGAAATAAGCATCATCAGCCGCTAAGTAATGCATGTTTCCAGAAAACAATGCTTTAATAACTGGCAGTGATTAAAGTCAGACAATAAAATTAATGTTTCATGGCCAAAATGTCTTTGAATTGCACCAAATTGCAATTCTAGTCAAATTCTTCTCAGATCTTTTTATTTAGAGATTATAAATGGAATAGAAATAAACAGCAGCCGACACACTGAAGTGCTACAGGTGCTTTAAAGTGGGTTTTATCTCTGAGTATTTATTGCAGAGCATTCATGCAACCCGATGCAACAGACAGCAAAGTGTTTCAAGTGGATCTTATGCTGCTGAAGACACCTGCTCCATCTCCTGCTGAGACTCAACAGACTCATGTAAAAGCCACCCCCCAATTATCGGTCTGATTTTGTAGTTTACGTGTATACTGGCTTGTAATTGATTTTTGAACACCGGATATCTTGCTGAAATATTGGACTGCTCCCTTTAATCCATGTTTAAATCCCACACATCAATCGAAAACTACTTTCACGAAATAAGGTGAGACTACTTTACAGTAGACATCAGGGTGAGACTGAAAGCAGGAGGGAAAGACTGGGAAAGATCATTTTAATTTTTATAAACAAAACCATTTTATGGACCACGTTCCCTTCAGCTCAGATGAAACAGTCAAGTGAATAGTATGAACCCCATTATGGACGAAAACAAAGAAAACTGTGCATCCACAGTGTGTGTGAGTGGCGAGATTTGAAACTGCAAAAGCAGAAGACCAGAAGTGTTTACCCAGCATGACATGGGAGAGCATCTGAGAGCTCCGCTATTGCAGGCCTGTCACAATACAGACCATGGGGGCAGGGTGGGCATTCATCAACTCCCTTCAGTCCTTGGGAGATGGAAAGAGAGCCTGTGGGGCAGGGGAGTGGATAGCCAGTGCCAGAGGGGCAGTAGTGGCCAGAAGGACAAAGACGGCTTCTGGTAGAATTCCCCTGACAAAAATAAAATAAAATAAAACCTATTATAATACCATTTGTACTTTTAATGGCATAATTGCCTAAGAATTAATGCATATTATGAAGCTATACTTTATTAACCCTCTTGGGGAAATTTTGTTTTCTTTACTCAGTTGTTACACACACAGGCCCGAAATACACAAATACACACACAGAGACATGCATTATTATTGTGGAGAGAGGTGGTGAAGGTGAACTGGCACCTGTCCAGCTACTAGTTCACACTCCATTCCTGGTCCATGCTAGACTTGAATCGCCACCCTCCGGTCCCCAAGAAAAATCCCTACAGACTGAGCTACTGGCGCCCCTACACGTACAGTAAAGTATGCATTGCTTGCATGCATCTTGACAATAGTGCTAGAGGAAAAGCAATTCATCAACAAGGCACCAACAATAACCATAGTTAATTAAATGTAAATGCAGCAATATTTTATATCTTGTGCACAAAGTTGACATTTCAGCTAATGGTGCTGTTAGAAAAGAGATAATGGGCAAAGAAAAGGGTAAAACATAGAAAACAGTAAGCATGAATGTGCTCAGGCAATTTTTTTTTTTAGGTTTGATTAGATGAAAGGTCATGGGTCCCCAATATAAAATTATAAATCATTCTCTGGAAAACAAGGATCTACCGACCAACATTACAATGTTACAGACCAACAAAGTCAACAGAGAACAACAACAACAACACCTGATATTCAGTAGCGTTAGGGCTGGTTGATCCAGTAGGGCAGTAGTATCCTGCCTCACAGAGTCCTGTTGGCTGGGACAGACCAGGTTGAGAGCAGAACATTCCTGTAGAAACACCAACAGAATAAGTAAATCATTATAAATATTTGAAACACAGTGACTTGACTGTGCACAAGTCATTTAAAAAAAGGGTTAGGTTATGATTATGTTGAACAAAACACTAATCATTTTCACACCAGCTGGGCAGGGGAGGCAGGCATCAGGATTGGAGGCTCCGAGCTGGCTCTGCACAGTGCCAGGTGGGCAAGGGAACTCCAGTCCTAGAGTCAGTCCTGGAGGACAGTAGTATCCAACAGGACACAGTGCAGGCTGTACAATACCTTCAACTGAGCCACACAAGAAGAATGAATAAACACAGATGATATCCGATGAGACCAATAAAATGAACCGGACTTTGACACGTTGAAACAATACAGCTGCATAATAAAGAAATGCACACTTTAGCACTCTAAAATCGGTTTTCAGTTAGATTAGCTGAGCTAAAGAGAGGTCTTTCAATTAGTAAAACCATGTGCTTCCCAGGGTGACTTTGTGACAATCCCCATAGAATGGGTGTGTATTTGTTGCTATCGTGAAAAAGTAAATGTAAGACAACCCATGTTTCCCACCTTGACAGTAGTACCCAGGGGTACAGGTGGTGCAGTTGTCTTGATGTGTGTTGCCCGTTTCAGAGCTAAAGGTTCCTGCAGGGCAAGGCATGGGGACTGGCGTTCCTCTGGGGCAGAAGAAACCAGCTGGGCACAGAGCATTGTCTGCTCTGCTGGAGCCCCAGTCGCAATAAAACCCTGCCCAGCAATCCCCTAGAACACAAATGCAGAAACAACACATTCAAATGGAGGACATTATCTTTAAAATTCAGACTGAAACTTACTGAGGAAAATAAACATTCATTTTAGGTGTTTTTTTTTAATTTATTTCATTTACCTGCTCTAAGCCCCTGTTGGCAGAAAATCCCAGGTGGACAGAGAGATCCAGTTCTATTGTCATTCGGGTTTGACACTGTGGCACCCATCAGACAAAGAAACCCAGCAGCACACGGTCCCGAAGGCTCAACCAAACCTTCCGACCCACAAAACTGACCCGCTGGACACACAAGGCACTCACCTGTCAACACAGATAAACCGTTTTGACTTCAGTCCAGTCATTTACTCTACAAATCTGTCTTCAAAAAATCCAGACAACAGTGCAAGATTTTCCCATTTGTTCTCTTCTTTCACAAAGGTTCTGGGTTTTTACCTGTGGTGGTGAGACCGTGGCTGGGGCTGTAGGTGCCTTTGGGGCAAGGAAGAGGCTGACTATCTGGACTCTCCCTGGGACAGATGTAGCCAGCTGGGCAGGGCACAGGGCTGGAGACTCCAGAGGAGCTCCCCCTGGTGGGGCTAAGACTTTGGGACTGGCAGTGGAACCCAGGAGGACAGGGATTACACTCTTTCTGGCCGGATAAATCCTGGAACCAGCCTGGCAAAGACATTCAAACAGTGAGGACATCTTCAGAGAGGGTGAGGGAATGTGTACAGAGTTTTGCAGAGTTAAATTCATAAAGTATAACTTCTTGTTTACCAAGAGGGCATGTTTTGCAGTAATCTTTGCCTTTTCTTCCAGTCTCATTTTGGTAAAAGCCAGCAGGGCAGGGTGAGGGTACACTGCTGCCCTCGGCACAGTAGTGGCCTACTGGACAAACACCTCCAGATACACTTGACATTGGAGTAGCAGTCTGGGATCCCTCTAGACAGTAGAAACCTGGGGAGAAACACTTCAATAAAATGTTTGAAAAGCTACACTTTTATAAAAAGTAGGATTATGCACCACACTAACAACTACATTTCCATTCATATTTCTGACCTGGCAGGCAGGGTCCAGATACTGCAGAGAGGCCAGTCTCTGAACAGTAGAAGCCGGACCTACAGCTACGACACTGAGACTCGTCCACAAGCCCACTCTGCTCACTGTCGAAAGATGCAGACTAACTATAAACTGCAGCAGTAGTCAAGTGATTTCATGTAATTTAGATAATTGTTCAGTATCACAGAGAGCACTCAATGCCACAACCTACGATAACGCTTCAGATTACATATCCTGTTTCATCACAATGTTATATTTTATACTGACAAAGCATTAACGTGGAACATCATCAATGTCTGTGGACTTGAGTACATCTTCAAAACTTCAAAAATGACTACTTTATACCTAGATAACAAGTGTAGTTTTAGAGTTCAAATCCTATTATGTCTAATAAATATTATCGTTCATGGCATTTATAGATATGCAGGAGATTATAGAGATATTGCAGGATATGCACCTGAATGTTCCTTTTGGGCATGGTTTTGGTACAGAAGTCCCCACAGAGCAGAAGAAGCCGGGAGGGCATGGGAATCCAGTCACACTGTCTACTGGTGAAGGTGCAGAGGCTCCGCCAACACAAACAAACCCTGCAGCACAGGGTCCACTGGGGAAAGTCCTCCCTTTAAATAAATATATCATTCAAGCAAGGTTTTTAATCACCCTAATAACAGATCAGCCATTTACCTTTAATTGTTACTGGAATACATCACTAAATGTATACTGCAGCTGTCTGTAAGATAGGTATCTGTGAGAAATAAACAACAAGTAACTAATAGGGTCACAGGAGGGGATGCATTGTACCTGTTCCTTTACAGTACATTCCAGGATCACACAGGGAGCACTGCCATTCCTCAACCAGTCCTGATGTGTTTCCATAGGTTCCTGCTGGACAGGGATGCTGATTTGCTGATCCTTTGGGACAATAAAATCCTCTCTCACATTGAAGTGGAAGGGTCATTCCTGATGAACAGATACGGTACAGAATGAAAAGGAATTTACTCTTGTTAAATCTAAATGTAAATTACATTTATGTTCCCAGCTGCTAAATGCTTTGTCGTCAAAACAAATTGTCCACCCATCACCTTTACCTTGATCTGGACAATAGAAACCAGCAGGGCACGTCTCACAGCTGCCCTGGCCTGATCCGAGCTGGTAGCTGCCTGGAAGGCAGGCCGTCTGTCTGACACTGCCCTGGAGCGACCATTAAAATTATTAGACTTTATATCTGGAGAATTACATACATCATCAGGGATAATCATGGTGCAACAATAACAACAGTTGAGACTGAGACAGACACACAACACAGGAAGAAGACAGAGAAAGTCAAGAAAAACAGGAAAGAAACATGAATTGACCTATTTTATGCAGTAATGAACTTGTCATGACAGAATAAAAGCCAGCCAAGGAGCCAAGGAGCCAAGGAGGAATACTCACGCAGAGACATTACATACAATATTCAGCAATGGTGACAAACAATAGCTTGAAGACTAATACCGGATGGCTGACCTTCTCACAACAATGTCCCACTGAGCAGACATGTTGTTGTGGTCTCTCAGAGCTCTGTCCCTCAGGACAGTAGTAGCCTTCTGCACACTGGCCACTTGGCTCAGCTATTCCTCTCTGGTGGCAGTAGTGACCGGGAGGACACTGCAGGCAAGCCTCGACTGTAGACCCACCAAGGGAACCTGATGGATGCACGCAATACACATATCAATTATAAATGAATTCATAAATTGATATACTTTAAAAAGTGTTGAATTGTTTGGTGTTTTATCTATACATTCATTGTGTACACAGCGTTTGTTGACTTGCAAACAAAATTTATGAAATGAAAGCATTAGAATAGATACCAATATTAATTTGATGCAAAGTACATACCTATTCATCAGTTTCTAATTCATAACCATTCAAAGGAGCTAATGCACATTTTAATAGGATTTTAGTTGTCCGCCTCGAGACAAGAATACAATTACACGATTAAACCACTTTGTTACTGAAATTATTCATAGGCCCCCAAGGGAGAGAAAAAAAAGGCTTCAATGGAAGTTTTCATAGTTCTCCGCATCACTGAAGTGCAAATATTGACACCAGTTCATGTAAGGACATTAGCGGGGAAAAACTGACAATGTGTACAACAAAGAGGATTAGCTGTTGTATTTCTCAGTTTAGTATTGTGTCTTATTACTCATATTCATCATTCATTCATGACCAAAAAAGGGCAGGGGATTACTGACTTGTTATGAATTGTTCCTCTTCTCAAATAAAGAGAAAATACATCTCGCATACAGTTTCTTTTGATAATTAAATCAACGAGATTATTAGATACATCTAACAATTACAGCTATATTACAAAGGAGCAATATCTCACTTTTTATGGTTCCAACAGGGCAGGGCAGAGGAAGAGGAGTTCCAGGGGGACAGTAGTGTCCTGTGGGGCAAGGCGTGGCATGGGGGTTTAAAGAGCCTTTAGGGCAGTGATATCCTGTAGCACAGGGCCCTGCTGGGGCATCTAGACCAGTCTGGTTGCAGTAAGAGCCAGCCTCACAGGGCTGGGGGTAGGCAGACCCCAAAGGACAATAGAAACCTGAAAAATAGCCACAAAAAGTATCACTGAAATAAATCAACTTCAGCTACACAATCAGGATGATTACTGTTCTTATGCACACACACTTCCTCTAAAGATAGAGGATTCTTTCAAACTCTGAACTTTTCATTCCCACACTCTTATTTAAAGTTAAATGTAATCCAACTGATTGTTTTTATGTTCCAGTGAGCAGTAATTACTTTGTTGCAGGAATTTAAATCGGGTTCTTGCTGGTCTGACATAAGCTGTTTTTTTCAGTGCAGCTGTTTTATGCGCATCATCACCCAACCATCTGCAGTTCCTCAAGAGGGAAGTCCAACTCCAGCACTTAGGCTTTCAGGCTTCTTATAGGGGAATTTGAACCATCAAGAGTGAGGTTCTTGTGCGGGAGGTATTCTATTTGAATAACCATCAGCATTTATCTTGCGCTGCCTTCATCGAGTTACTGTATCGAGAAGATAATTTCATTAAGGGGTGTAACTGACAAAGTCTTTTCTGTAGTCATTGACTTAAATAAAAAATAAAAAACTAACAGTGAAAGAAAAAAGTTAATTCTTCACCATGTCCCGATTTAACACTTCAGTCATCATTTTTAAAGGGTGAGTGTTCAAATGAAACCAAGATTAAGTGGTATTAAAGCTAGAATATGCTGCACAGACTGGACAAATCAGATGAAATCAGTCATATGTCACAGCAACTTAAGTAAATGGGATACCCATGTCATGAGCAAGAAAGATGACGTGTGCGCCTGGGGGAATGAATTAAGTATCACATCGAGCATGTTCACACAAGTTCACACAAGTTCACTGTCAGGATTTACCCACCCTTAGGGCATATATCCCCTCTGTAGTTGGAGCAGGCATAATGTGGACTCTCGAGACATGATGGTGACTGAGTCACAATATGGTCTGAATCTGCCTGTGGCGGCGTTACCGCTTCGATCCAGCTAGAGTCTCTCCCTATAATAGAACATGGCAGATAAAGCATGAAAGATGTCAAGTCAAGATCTTTGTCTTGTAGGTAGGAAACCAAAAAGGACACTTTTCTCTTTTTAAATTGTGATTTAACAGTTTAGACTGCCAACATCTTTTTAAAATGTAACACTGCAAGGCAATGATTAATTGTGGATTACTTGAGGGAAAGGTCAAGCTGAAAAGCTGCTGCTTTGTGGAACATTTATCACAACACGTGAGGCTTTGCACTCTAGTTGAATAGTTTGAAGAAATTGATGTACTGCCCTTTCAAAGGAAGCATTTATTGTGTTATTACAAACTGAAAAAAAACATAGTTTACCAGACTTACTGGAGTTATTGAGGCAGGACAGATTGTGAATCCAGGGGGCGGCATCCGTCTTTGTGGTATAAACCTCTAGTATTTCACAAAGACAGCTGAACAAAGAGGAGTGGGCTCGAGGTGTGGGGATATCTGCACCTCCAGAGCAGAAGAAACCTGCAAAGCACATACCTAACACAAGGAGGTTTTAGAAAACAAGCATGGGATGATTATTGACTTCATTATTTAATATTTTAATCCCGAGAAAGAATTGTTGATGTGGGCAGCGATTCAGGTGTCTAGAACATCTGGATTTTACAAAATTGGCACTCTATACTCATGATAAGCCTGATTGTCCTTGACTAATGGAAACCTGGTAAAATCCCCCACCTGTGGGCTGTGAGCCTCCAGGACTGAGGCAGTATTTCCCTGGGGGGCAATGGTGGCATTGAGAGGGGGAGGAAGCTCCAGGCCCTGGGAGGAAGCTGCCAACAGGACAGGGTTTGGGTGACCCAGTACCCCGCGGACAGAAGTGTCCCGTGGGACAAACATCTCCATAAGGCTGGGAGACAGGAGAAGGCTCAGTGGACCCCAGGGAACAAAAATGTCCTGCGGTAGACAATACGATCAGACATCCTAATGACAACAAGGCAACATTGAGGGGAAACTGTGGCTTAATACAGTGCAGAAATACAGGAGAGGAAAAGACACTCATAGCTCAATTCTCTGACACCATTTCCCCTTGTGATGCTGGACTGTCAGACCTGGGCTGCACGGTCCAGACGGCTCTGTCAGAGCAGTGCTGTTACAGAAGGAGCCAGAGGGGCAGGGGGAGCAGTCAGTCAGGGACGTGCTGCCTGCTGATGGACTGACACTTCCCATCGGACATGGAGATGGCACAGATGAATTCTCCATACAGTAGAAACCTGGCCAAGGTGGTGCATGTCATTGTCAGCTTAAGTTTACTTTGTACTCTTTATGTATAGTTTATACATGCAAGTACACTTGTTTTTTTTTTTTAATTACCTGGTGGACAAGTGTTACAAGTGGACTGTCCAGATGAAGACTGAAAAGTGCCAGGGCTACAGATGGCCGGCTCAGCACTACCACGTGGGCACGCATGGCCAGGCGGGCACTGACATCCTGCGACATAATCAGATAAAGAAAAGTTGTCATCTTGTCCCTCCTGGTTTAATATGAAAACAAGAGTAATGTGAATATAGAATACTGTACTAATGTAATATATATTTTAAATAAATGATGTGGCAATTATCCATGAAAAAAAGCACGGCTGCTGTATTTCACCATGACACATGTGGTGCCATGGAAAAAAAGGAATGAAAAAGAGTGTCTATGAGCAGTATTCGTCCTGTATGACAAATCATGTGGGAGGCAAAGAGAAGAGAAGGCAGACTTAGCAGCAGGTGCCCTGACTCTTTTGATAGGTTCTGGGCCATTTCATGCTCAAATTAGCAACATCTTCTCGATGAAAGGCGAAAACAGGTCAGATGCCTTTCAAAGAATCTCTAGGCATGCATGTAATAAGAGCAGGAGGAAGGCCCATCTAAGGCATATAATTACCTTACATGTAGAGTATGATTTGTAAAGTAATTGATGAGTTCTGCTACATATCCACAGAACCAGTTTCTACACGAGGTACAGAACAACTGGATTATTAGACAATACATTGTCACAAACCTGAACAGTGCTGTTTTACATAGCTTAATTTCGGAGATACATGGTTTTCACAGGACAAGACAAATGCCATATGGAGCATGTTGACATTGCTTATTGCCATGCAATCTGATATTATGTAATGGACATAATGTATAATTTGATTCAGTTTACTTCAAAAGTACAACCATTTTTGTGTACAGTATTTTGTCCATCCACTTTAAGTGAGAATGAGAGTGTGTGCAATATAATTAATATGTAAAGTTGCACTACGGTACAACCTTATACAGTAAATACGGTAAGTAAAGCTTCTGATCCAACTTATCATGTGAGCGTAACTATTTGGAAACCAGACTTACAGTACGTGATCAGACATTGTGTTAATAAAAAAGAAAATGATGAAGTGCAGAGACTACCGTGGTTAAACCTGAGCTGACCTGATGATGTGTACTGTACCTGGCTGATGTCCAGACACAGATCCTGGTGGACAGAACCACCCCGGGGGACAGAGGAGGTTGACAGAGGTCTGAGCCAATGCGGGGCAGTAAGAACCCGGGTAACAAGCTCCACAGTCAGCCTCCGACTCAGCCCCAGACCTCCCCAAGAAAGTGCCTATATTGAGGAGACAAATTACCATGCGAGTAAAAATAATGTCCACTGTTATTCTTTTTCTCACACACAGACAAACACAGAGAGAAAAATAAATAGCAAGGCATAATAGTGTCATGTATGCGCACCATAGATAGCTCAATTTTTTCACTTGGTTAAGTAGCTAGCTGCAGGGTTCATACGCATTTTAACCAATACTTCTCCATGACTTTTTCATGACTTTTTGGCAAATTTCCATGACTATGTATTCCTGAAAATGTCAGTCGACATTATACAATAAAAATAAAAATCTGTGTTAAAGTTTACCCTCAGAGGTTTAACAATAAAATGAATAACAATTTATGTGGTTCATAGCGGGATTCGTAATATCGTGCCCCGAATAGAACGCTGAGGTTAGGACAACGTGAAATACATTTATTAATCACATATTATTATGCTGTGTTAAAAAAAGAAATTCCATGACTTTCCCTAAACTTTCTGGGTCTTTTTGTGTTTCCAAATCCTTTCCAGGCCTGGAATTTGCATTTTTTTAATTCCATAACTTTCCCAGGTTTTTTCAAAACGTATGAACCCTGTAGCTGACCATTATGATTTTTGGGCTCCCATTAGGTTTTACAACACCTCTAAAGTTTTGGTTGGATTAAGTCATTATATTGTACCTCTGGGGGCTTTATTGCACTATACGCTACCTTTGGAGGCAGTGTAATAAAAAGCAAGAGGTCAGACCAATGGCTGAATCAGGGAAATGACAGGACATTTAAATAGTCTGTGTAGCAACATGTTCATAATACATGTTAACAGAAATAATTTCCACTTCTTACAGAGCTCTGTCTGGCTATGTTGGTTTTCTACCTGGAGGACAGGGGCTTGGATTTGCACTCCCTCTAGGACAATAGTGGCCTGCCGGACACACATCACCATGGGACTGACCCAGGGTTGAATTGCCAGGAAGTGGGGATGGCGATGTGATATCTCCTGTAACAGAGACAATAGACCTTTATTGGATGTCATTACTCATTAGGTTAGTGAGTGAACTAAAAGGCCAGAGCCATTTTCTGCAATCCCAGGAAGAGAAATACTATAAAGAGAAAGCAATGGGGACTGGTAAATGTTCAGTGGAGACCTCTCCAGCACTGTGGAGTCAAAGGTCATGAAAATGTTAAATACAAGCAGGAGTGCATTGAGAGAAAATGGTCCACAGCAGAGTGTTTTTCAAGCTTGTGTCAGATTACCCTGTTTTTATACATTACAAATACCATTTAACCAATCTGCATGTTACCATGCATTTATTAACACTACATCAGGGGCAAGACGAATCAGCCTGTTACCTGTGGTATTACCCCAAGGTGTGGCCATTCTGGATCCCTCTACGCAGTAGAAGCCTGGGTTGCAGAGCCCAGATGGGGAGGAGAGGCCAACCTCAGCGCAGTAATGACCAGGCAAACAGGGCTGACACACTTCGATAGAAACTGCCCCTGGAACAACAGAAATAGAACTCATATGTTTGCCTTGTTATCTAAATGATAAAAAAGTGAATGAATATGGGTCAAGTGAAATAATTCCACTTCACTTCAGTGATTGTTTTCTGATGGAGGAGGGTGGCAAATTATTTCATTGATTTCAAAAATGTCCACCAACATTGCCAATAACTCCAGTTAAGTTAGCCCATTATGTTCAAATGTCAGCAACAGTGTATAGTTTAATTATTCAGTGTTGTCTGTCACCATCTACGGAGCTGAAGGTGCCTGCAGGGCAAGGAACCATATAGCTTGTACCCTGAGGGCAATAGGACCCTGCAGAGCAGCGTCCCCCTGTTGGGCCCTCCTCTGGCTGGGCAGAAACAGAACCGTGGATACATAGGTAACTAGGGGCAGCGAGATGATGGAGACAGAGACAATGGGGAAGGGTATACAGGATATATGAAGTGATAGATGAGAAAGACAGAGGGAGACAAAGCATAAGGGAGGTTTAATTATAGACAAGGGAGACAGAATTAAACCGAAACAGGATGTCATATCTTTCATAGTCTACATGAGTGTGAACATGATGAAGGATGTGTTCAGTAGCATGTGTTTACCCAGGAGAGCAGACCCCAGTGGGAGCAGCCAGTCCAGAGGAGCTGCAATATCTCCCTGGAGGGCAGAGCTCGCAGCCCAACTTAGTGGACAACCCCATCTGCCTGCTGAAGGTACCAGCTGGGCAGGGGTATGCTACACCAGACTGCGTTCCTGTAGACAGATAGCACATAATATCTACAGATGGTCCAGGACTAACCATCACAGAACAGTTTATAAAGGCCGTCATTATCTTGATTATGCCCTATAATGGCCATTTGCATAATTAGAAGGCCATTTACTGCTACAGCCACTTAATCAGGAGTACACATATAACAAGAGCAATATTCAACAACATTGTGCATGCAATACAACACATTTTAGTTAATTAATCAATCTCACTGAGTCTGCAGCATCATTTGTGTTCCACTTCCATTTATATCTGATAAAATGATCTCGTAACATTGTACATTTGTCAAGAGTGTGTAAGAATAGCTGGACTATTGTATCCTACCTGGTGGGCAATAGTGTCCTTTAGGACACAGCGTGGGGGTGTGAGTACCAGACACATGCCCAGTGTCAGCATCCACTGAGCCTGCACAGTAAAATCCTACTGGACATTGAACACACTCTGCCTGTGGAGGGGTACATTGCGCACATCATTTTTTCTACACAGACTTAATACAAAATTATGACTACAGATGTTCACGAATATCAACAGACATGAACACTTTGATGATAAAAGTGAAACTAAAAACTGTATACAGTGCACACAGATGGGGAAGATGCTTTCAGGAGAGCTATAACTTTCCCCAGAATAAAGCTACGATATGTTAAAAACCCATCTTTTATAGGTCATATACAGTTAGTCAATAGCACTATTTTGGATCCAGTTTTAGAGTAAAACATATTTTTCAGTCCAGTATATCAAGCCATATACTCATTAAGACAGTAGTGCAGTTATTGAAGGTTATTCTGATTGCATAATATACAGTAGTAGGTGCTACCTTGCCTTTTGGACTGTAGGATATGTCAGAATATTAGCAGACTGTTTATCCTCATCTTCCTCACCTGTCCAGGTAAACCCTGATAGGTCCCTGGCAAGCAGGGTATCTGTCTATCAGATCTAGGTGGGCACATGTTTCCAGGTGAGCAGAGTATAGCTGCCAACTGGCTGCCGTTTTCCCTGCCTGGACAGTAAGAGCCAGCTGGACAGATATGAGAAGGGAAAGAGAGCCCTCTGGTGACACACAGGAAACCTACAAAACAAAAGGAACACTGAAGGGATTATTCCGCAATAAATCAAGTTACGTAATAGAAGCTTTATCTTCTGGCAGATAAATGACACAATTAAACGCTAATGTGCGCAACATAAATTAGTTCCAACCTGGAGGACAAGGCAGGCAGTCGGAGAGATAACTGTTTCTGGTTTTGTTGCTGTAATGTCCTATGGGACAAGGCAGTGGTGCTGACGAGCCCTGGGGACAGTAATGACCTTCAGGACATCTGTCACCTGTCGTCCCTCTATCCTCCGGTGTGGGTGACCAGGCTCCAGAGACGCAGTAGTACCCTGCAGCACACTGGCCTGATGCAACACCCTTCCCAGGAGACGAACAGAAGGAGCCTGGTTTGATAGGGGGGAAAAAAAGAGAGTGAAATTGAGTGGAAAATGACCCTGAATTACCCTGCTAAACAGAAAATGTAGAACAGGCACTGCATACTGTATTAATCCCAGTTGCAATATTATTGTGTGATTGCTTTCTGTTTTTGAGTACAGTTTTTAAATAACAGCTGCCTTTTTTAAAGTTTACTTATTTTGTTAATATAGTGTTTAATTTCCATTTATGATCAAGTTTGTCCTAAACTCTGAGTCAACTACTCATCCTTGAGGAAACTCATAATTAGCAGTAAATGATGTGTGACCTGGAGGGCACGGCAAGCAGTTCTGGGGTTGTGCCATCCGAGTGTAGGGGTTGATGGATCCAGCTGGACACGGGTACTGGTGTTTGGACCAGGTCCCGGACGGGCAGTAATGACCCACTGGACACTCATAAGTCCTCGACAGAGAGCCATTATGTCTGCCAGGACAATAAAAACTACCCAGACAAAAAACAAGGATAGAATAATTTAGTTCTTGGCTGTTGATGGAGGCAATGAGGCATGGCTATACTCGTGTCTGTGCGCGTGTATGTACACAAAGTGACGGGGGGAATCATTAATGAGTGTAAACATCAAAAACTTTACTGTATAGTTAGTTATTTCATAATCCATCATGTTTATATGTGAGAATGTCTATATGTTTACTGTGCAGAGTGACTGTGTGGCTGATAAGCGAGTTTACCCCTGGGGACAGGCACTGCAGCTGGCTCTGCCGTCTTCTACACTGATGGTTCCCACGGGGCACTGCTGAGGAGCCACAGAGCCCTCAGAACAGTAATAACCTGGTTGTGTGAAGGCAAGAGTCATGAAAGAGATGCACATTCAAGTGCACACACAGAGACATGCATAATCCACAGGGGACTGGCTTTGATTTCCACTGTCAACACAGCAGCTACTTATGTTTAGCCCAATTAACTTAAAACTTGAAAGAAGGTTTTGTTTACCTGTTCAGTAAACTGGCTCTGGGATTATGTAAATGCATTTTCTTTTGTATTACATACAATGCCATGCAAAGTATAGCTTTCAGCTGTCTAAAGAATAAAAACATCATCACATTATCACCATGTGTTTTCTATTGACTGGCTTCATGCATTTTGTTTTGACACTTTTCTCTCCCATTTTTTTGAAAAATTAGATACAGATGTCTAAATCTGGAGGGAGCTGATCACCTTTCGGGCACGGTCCTCCCCGACTGTCTCTTAAAGGAGGGTCAGGGCGATCTGCACCCCCCAGACAGAAGAAACCTTCCCAGCATTCCCCTGACGGCGCTGAGAGCCCTGCAGCATCACAATAGTAACCGGGGAGACATGGCTGGCAATCATCCTGAGAGAGGAAATGAGAGAGACAAAGAGAGAGGTAGTAAGAGAGAGAGAGAGAGAGAGAGAGAGAGAGAGAGAGACTGTGAGAAAATGAATTATAGAAAGTGCCTCTCTTGCAGCATTGATTTGGGATTAGATATTGATTGGCTGTCAAAATGAAAGACAGAGAAAACACTATAAGTTAGTGTATAAACTGTATAGGTCTGTGTACTGTGGCAGGACCATAAACATGTTTTGTAGTGTTTTAGACATCTGACAGTGTTCAATATTGAATAATATTAAATAATGAAATACAAATGAGAAATGAAGCAAACAGACTTGACATGAAATAAATAACAGATAAATAATATAAACATAAATACAGACACAATATATAACAGTAAAATTGTGAAATGATACATTTTTTAAAACTCTGAATGAATGAATATACATCACATTTTGTCTGCATTTATATTCATATGTTTATATTTGTATGTTATGTCTTATGCTGTAAATCACAAAACAGCTTGAATTATGCAGAGAAAAAAATCATATGTAGTTGCTGCATATTTGTGTTATCCATATACAAATATTCATAATTAACAAAACAAATAGGAAACCAAATTTGACAATTCCAAGCAAAATTACATCCTGTTGCAACTTTGAGGGGAGAGACTCTCTCAATTGTTGTCAAGGAGACATGTGTGTGTGATTGAGTCAAAGTGACCTGGGAGACTAATTTGGTGAGATTAGAGAATGTTCCACGTGGACAGGGCAGAGGATGTATGGTGGCCTGGGGGCAGTAATGACCTGCAGGACATGGCCCTCCCTCTTCTGGTGAGAGACACAGAACAAAGCTGACATTTGTCAACCATCTCAAATCAGGAATACTGATGGAGAACCACTAACTCAGAATTACAAGGCTGACAATTACATTTTCTCACATATTAGTAAGATAAAATGTGCTATTATCAGACTATACTGCACTGCATTTCCTGAACATGCAGTAGCCCACATGATAAATATGTTTGTTTACCTGCAGCCTGTGAGAGAGGTTGTGGAGAGGTGTTTCCATGTGAGCAGTAATATCCTTCCTGACATGGTCCAGTGACAGCTGTGCGATTTCTGGAAGAGCAGTAATGGCCGCCGTCACACTGCCTGCACTGAGAGACAGACCAGTAGCCGGGGTCAGGACCGTACGTTCCCTCTGGACAGCCTCTCAAGTCAAATCCAGTACCTTCAGGGCAGTAAAAGCCTGCAAGGCCACAGAGCAAACACAAGGAAATGCATAAATATGAAGGATACAAAAATTATAGTTAAATTGTTAGCATCAGCATCAGCCTTTTCACTGATCATTGTTGTTTGTTTCAGTGTTTTAGCGATTTTTTTTGCTAGATAATTGATAGTTTTATTAAATTAGCATACAAATTAAAAAATATTTTTTTAAATGGTTTTAAGGGCATACAAAACAGCAAACTACACACCTGAAGGACACAAGTAAAGAGAGCCAGACACACAGTACCAGCCTGGCACACAGGGCTCACACTGAGTAGCATGTGTAACAGCAACATATGTCCCTGGATCACAGGGCACAGGTTGAACAGTTCCCTCTGGGCAGTAGTAACCCTCAGGACAAGGTCCCCCTGTAATTCCATCAGTGGGGGTAGATGTGACGGCTCCCTTTATACAGTAATATCTGCATAAGAAACAGCATTAAAACTCTATGACAGGATGAAAAGCACTTTTTTATGAGTAGGTTTTATATAATAAAAAGAACAAGTAATGTGTATTTCTTAAGTTCATCAGAGTCTGGTGTACCCCCCACTGCAGGGTCCACTAGGTTTAGTGAGGCCGACAGAGTCGCAGTAAAATCCCCCCAGACAGGGTGTGCAGTCCTCCTGGATATGCAGGCCTGAGCTGTTTGACCAGCTTCCTTCAGGGCAGGCCACAGGAGCTGTGGTGCCTATAAAGATGACACAAACATCAACTCACATTAAACAAAGGAGTATGCAGAAAACTATTCAAAGACTATTTAAAGATGACAAGAACAATGCAGCCACTGGGTTTGGCAATACAATATACTGTACTGCAACAATTTTTTCACACAATGTAAGCCTAATTTAAGTGCAACTAAATACGTGAGACACTTAAGCACCCATTGGTTTGTGTGTGTGCAGAGTTGAGCAACCCAGAAAAAGGCAGAGTTGACCCTACAGCAGCATTATTTAAGCATGGGTAAGTGCCCCATGTCAGAAAGAACAAGTGTAAAGTACTCAGTACTTTCTGTAGGACACCAAATGGTAATTAGCATGAATAAAACATTGTAGCCCTTGAATATAATGGGGTAAAATGTCAATAGCCTCACACAGTATAAATCTGCTTGCATTAGCCTATGAAAAAAACTGCATAAGCATTGGATTACAAAAAACATTATTTTGAAAATATGGATCGCCTGCAACTTGATACATTTCAGGCACCAAATAGCAGCACTGAAGCAGCTGCTGGCTGATTGCTTATTAACGGAGGACAACCCAGTAACCTGAGGGGCAGTAATGACCAGGTGGACACCGGGAACCTGAGAGTCCATCCAGCGGGCTGGGAGAGGATGCTCCCTCTCTGCACCAATAACCAGCATGGCACGGTCCTATAGGAAGAAGAGTATCACAACACATAATCATCATACAGTAATATAGATGCACCTACAGCCCCGCAGTACACAACTGGATCACACAAATTAGCTTTAAAAGATACCAGTCTTTGAGGAAAAAAAGAAGAGAAGAGAAGAGAACTATTTCTCACCTGCAGGCTCTGACATTCCCACAGAAGGACAGTACTGTCCAGCAGCACATGGCGTGCAGCCTGCAAGACTGTGTGTGCGCTGTCTCGGGTTGAAGGAGCCTATGGGGCAGGGGTGTTGGTTGGGCAGGGCTGTACCTGCAGGGCAGTAGTGTCCTTTAGGGCAGGGCCTCAGAAAAGAGGCATTTGCTAGTCTCAAATCACAGTAGTAACCTTGAAAGAAGAGAAATGTATTTTTTTTTTTTAAATAGCACTGCCAATTTGTGAAAGTACTGAAAACATGATTATGGAAAATGAAACACTTCTTTCAACAAACTTGCAAAGTGCTGTATAATAAATAGAACAGATGCATTTGATACAAGCAATCAACTTTAATAAATAAAACACTTGCTGGGGAGCTTGAGAGCTGTTTTCATTACAGTCTGTTCAGCAAAACAAAAATGGCACAACGCCAAACAGTGTTTAAAAAAGAAAGTAATATATATGCTTCTGCTGAGAAGGTAAAAAGAGTAAAGAGGTCTCCTACTGTACCTTCTTCACAGACAGCGCAGGCTGCCTGTTCCTCTCTGTCCTGGTAGGTTCCTGGTGGGCAGGGCTCTGGAGCTGCACTACCCTGTGAGCAGAAGTGGCCTGGGGGACATGGCAAAGCTGTAGCCACAGTCTGACCAGGTGGACACCAATAGCCTATCAAGGTGACAAGAGACAATACTTTACTGTAGTGTGCAAGGATGGAAAGTTGGTTGGAGCAGAACAAATGTAGCAAACAAACATATCTTTATGGCACAGGCAACTACCAAAAACTTCTACTTAAGTTTTAGAATACCAATAAATCATGACACAGTGTATGGACTGACCTTGGCTACATGGTCCAGTCGGAGCCCTGAGACCTGCTCCTCCGCAGTAGAAACCTGCGGTACAGGGCTGACAGCCAGCCTCACTGACTAGACCTGGCACTGAGGAGAAAGTACCAGCTGGACATAACTCTGGCACTCCTGAGCCCTCAACTGAAGAGAGAAATAGTTAAAGTAGTCATGTATTCAGCCATTCATTCATTGCCTTTACATGTCAATACCTACTCTGGGCTGTAGGGCACTAAAGGTTATAACAGGTTACATTGGGCAGAAAGTTTGGAGACACCTTACACGGGCCAACAGTTTATCGACAGGCTAAGGAAAATAGACACAAGATGACTTGTGAATAGAAGAGAAGAATATTTATAGGCCTAGAGATGCTTGTAAACATAGACATGGATTAACCCTCTTTTTGCTCTTAAAATTGCAGACGCCAACAGCTAATCTAAGTACAGTAAGTAAATATTTTTTCCTAGCAAACTCAATTATAAATCATCAAAATCAAATCATAATTAACCAAGCATTTCACTTCACTTCATGAATAGGCTTAAAAACTTTGTTGGCAAGTTAGTAATACAACCGTTTGAATGCAGTAAAGCACGGCTTACCACAGTATGCCCCAGGTGGACAGATGCTGCCTGTTTCTCCATCTGTTGGTCTGGCCTCAGTGGCTCCTCCTACACAGTAATACCCAGGGAAGCAGGGACCCATCGGCAGAGCCAAACCTATTGAGCAACATAAGTACATTTTTTATTTGTATTTTATATACCCCAAAAACATATGTATAAGTAGCCTTAAGACTTTACAAACAAGACACTACAATATGTTTACTGTTTGGTTTCACTGTTTAAAGTTCTAAGTGAGAACCTAGTCGTTATATTAGATGCATGTGTTTGGTTAAAAGGTTAAAATAAAAACCAATATACGTCTTGGGGCCCGATATGAAGAACCAGTGCCATAGACCATTGACTTGCTGACGGTGAACTGGTGGCTAGTGTGCATGAGTAGGTTTGTGATTATAAGTGTCGAAATACCTGAGATGTTACAGAAGGTTCCCGGTGGACAAGGCACAGGCTCTGAGCTACCTAAGGGGCAGTAAAAGCCCACCTGGCAGCGCCCCCCTGTTGATGTAGCTGGACAAAGACAGTTGGCATTGGTGTAATTGTCCAGGTCAAAAGGCTGGGAGTTCCATGCTGCTGACACACAGAACCAACCTGAGAGGAACAGTGCAGCAAAAGACATAGAGGGAGACAATGAAGAGGATGTACTGATGTTTTGACTGCTGTCTATCTCTGTGATATACAAACACTCCTGCTGGTGGCATAAAGTAGAATCAGTGTAGATGTCACATCACATGATAACTTTCTCAGCACAGGGGGGAAAAAAAGACGCTTCACAGAGGAGGAACACAGCAATTCAGAGCAAGGTGAAAGAAAAAAAAGCTTAATAAACCAGGTGGCCATTGTTTAAAAATTCAGCCTCAGACTTGTGCGCATTAGGCGGTTGGCATATGGAGCGAGGCTGTTTGGCGCCTTTGTACATAAATTATAAATACAAGGAATTATCTAAAAGTTGCTGTTGTTGCTGGAATGCTAGAATAAAACTGTAAAGAGAGGAGAAGTAAAATATTGACTGATGTGGCGGGTGCTGGCGATGTTTCATGCTTAATGTGCACTCTTGGTTACCTTCCCGCAATCTTCCAGACTGCTTTAGACTGGCTTGCCGACCCCTAGAGACAAAGGCTGGCACAGAGGACAAAGTACTGACACTGAAAAAGCAGGCTGTATGGCTGTGATTGTGTCTTCAGCAGAAATAAACAAAGACGCTGTTACTGACCAGCCTTGCATTTTCCAGACACTTTGGTCAGCCTCTCCTTCTCACAGTAGTGTCCTGGAGGACATGGCAGGCAGCTGTCCAGACTCTGAGTCATAGGCTCTGGGTTGTAGTATCCACGAGGACAGGGAAACTGGGTGGCATGCCTTGTACCTATGCATATAACAATTTGTTTTCAAATGAGTGCGACGTGCCATTTAAATACTATAGATTTTGACTTGTATTGTAAAAGCTGAGGGCAATCGTTTATCAAAGCAGTACAACAAGAAAATCCTGGATAGTGTTATTACTGTCAATACATTCATTAAGAAACTCAAGCATGACTGATAGTGTTTGGGTGGAGTCTTACCATCAGGGCAGTAGAAGCCAGGGGGACAGGGGAACTTGGTGAAGTTGCCAGTCTTTTCTGGACAGTAGTAGCCAGCAGGGCAGCGTGAACACACTGACTGGCCTGTGAGGTTGGTGTATGCCCCAGCTGGGCAGGGCACTGAGTTCGCACTACCCTCAGGGCAGTAATGAGCTGGTGGGCAGAGACCTCCTTCTGAGCCTGGAGAGAAAAAAAACAATTAGATGTGGTGAATTACTGAGATTATGACTGCTAAGCCCTTAATGTGATGAATCATGTGATAAACCCTGATTAATTCAGTAATCATTCGTTAATAACAAAACACCCTCACACATTCAGATTTCCTGCATCTATCAGCAGCTGTTTCTCTTCTCTCTGATGCTTATTCATACGATTTATCGCCACACATTGCATATTAGCTCTGCCCTCCACTTTTTTTTAATTATATGTGTGAACTACATTCATTATTAAGCATTGTTTAAATAACAGTGAAATCATTGTGTTGAGTGCTCAAACTAGGTTTATCCTGCAGAAAAAAGCACACATTAAATTAACTTGTCATGAATAAAATAAAAACTTAATATTTTGCCATTCTACCTGTAGCTTTTCTGTCTGCCCCTGGACAGTAAAATCCTGCCTGACACAGTCCAGATGGACGAGTGAGACCTGCAGTGCCACAGAACTGACCCGCTGGACATGGACTACAGTCACGGGTGTCTGTCAGGTGAAGACTGCAACCATACGTGTATAAACACGTAAGCACACACAAACATATAGTTACATAGCAAAGCAAAACGGATTAACTGCTTACAAGTGTGTACGAGTAATATTTGGGTCCACCTGTCAGAGTAGGTTCCTGGTGGACAGGACAGTGGGAGACTGGTGCCCTCAGGACAGTACCTCCCCCTTGGACATGCTCCTCCCACTCCTGTGCTGAAGTTACCATCTGGGTTCGGAAAGTTCACACCTTGAGAAGTTGCACATTTAAGATAAGTTTAGTTTTCCAATTCAGTTTAGCAGCATACTGGCTCTTTTTCTACAGTAGCAGGTCTTTAGTTAGATTACAATGATAAATGGTAATATTGCCATTGTCACAACTGCGCTAGTATCATACGTGTAGTGTACCTGCTATGCAGTAGTAACCAGCTTGACAGGGTCCAGTAGGTTCAAACAGACCCCAGTCCTCACAGTAGAATCCTGTTAGCACAGCATGAACAATTTAAAAAACACCACTGCAGTAACAGAAAGGCATGGAAATCCTCAAAGTGTTGATGGTTAATCCCATTGCATCATAAAATAATATTCCTCCTCTAGTTAATTAAATGTGATAAAACATTCTATTTATCTTTTATCTTGATCAATTAGTTCCAACACGTCTACCAAATGAAGAAACTGATCAATTAAAATCTGATTCAACATTTACTGAAAGATTTTCCAGTGTGTTGCAGAGCAATGAAGACAACTATGTGACAATACTATCACCTGCTGGACAAATGAGGCACTGCTCCACTTGGCTGAGGCCAAAGTGAGGACTGTATGTGCCAGGAGGACAGGGCAGGATACCCTCAACACCGCCACCAAGACAGTAGTGTCCTGCTGGACAGGGTTGGACACCTTCTCCTGACAGACAGTAGGTCCCTGAGAGGCAGTCATCACACTCTTCTGCCCCTTCATCCGAAAAAAGAACGAATAACATAATAAAGTATTGCCTGCATTTTATATTTTAAATCATAATACTTGATATAAGGGGCAGAGCGGGTGGGTGGCTACTGGGGCTCCAGCCACTGAATAAATGGGTATCATATGAAACTAGACAACCTAAGGAATCCAGCAGTACCAACTATGTCATGCTAGCTTGTCAGGAAGGGGGCTAAAAAAACGCTCCAAACCTAGGCTAAATCTTGGCAAGGGAAAAACTAACATGGCCATTTTCGAAGGGGTCCCTTGACCTCTCACCTCAAGATATTTGAATGACAATGGTTTCTATGGGTACCTGCGATTATCCTCTTTACAGATATGCCCACTTCATGATAATCCCATGCAGTATAAATGTGTATTCTAAAATGGTGTATTTGAATATTTCTGCATACTGAGGTCCCTAACAGTCCTACAACTGCATACATTTGGTATGACTGGAAATCTGAGACTCTTGTGAATTCAATGAGCCCATTTGTGTATTTGTATTGTATTGATGTGTTATGTTAGTCCCCATAGTAGCCATTTCATTGTAGTGAGACCATTTTGTGAAACTTGATGTTACTGTATAAAATGACCTGTTGTGACCTCGAGGATAATCCCGGCCTCATGAAACTTTACAACCACTGACTTGAGACCACTGACTTGGAATTCAGAGGTTGTTTCGCTTTCCTACGTGTATTGCAGTTAGAGCAGCCCAGATTATTATAGGATGGATTCAAATGTAGTAGATTTGTCAAACATTCATCCTGTGAACGCGACTCCAGCATAGTATAACAAAAACAGGTTTCAAGATTAGTAATGCTCTTTACGCCAAATTCCTGCCCTACCTATGTTATGTAACTTAAATAATAAATAATAAATAAATAGTAACATCAATGTTTGCCTCTCTTTAGGTGGCAGGAGTGAAAATGAGTCATCCTCAACATTTGTTGCGTTCTGGTTTCAGAATGACGAAGACAGTTGGAGAACAATCAGATACGAAATAAGATGTCGGCTCTACAGGATGATTTTTTCCCTTGTACCTGTACTATATCATGTTTTTCCCAAATGATGTACAGATTTTTAAGCTTTCTATTATGATATGGGTTGAAAAATAGTGCAAAGAGCTGCCGTAATTGGGAAAAAAAAAATAAAAAATGCACCGCTTGATATGTCATGCAGTTCCATGAAATTCATTTTCTATACCTGTAGTGTTCGAGTACGTCCCATCAGGGCAGAGTACAGGAGACCTTGAGCCCATGGGACAGTAGTGTCCAATTGGACAAATGTCCCCTGTCACACCATCTGAAGGCAATGAAGACACGGCCCCTCCTGAACAGTAATACCCTATAAATCAGTATACAAAAATTATTTATGGACATAAAGTAAGAAAACAAAGGACAGGCATCTTCACCTACCAATTAAATAATAGTTTGAAATGGTCAGTAGACAAACAAAAAAAAATTCCAACGTTCAAATTTTATTCTATCATACGTATAACTGTAAAAAAAATCATGTAACAATGTTTTGAAACATTATATAGCTTTTTCCCACTTTGTACCACATCATTAATTCCCATACCTGCATAACAGATTCCTGAAGGCTGGCTGAGTCCAGTACTGTTGCAGTAGAGTCCTGGAGGGCAGGGCCAGCAGGAGGACAGGTTCTGGGCTCCCACAGTACTGCTCCAGGTTCCGACAGGGCAGGGGTGCTGCTGGGGGTACATGGTCCCTCGTGGACAGACGTAGCCTGCAGAACATACCCCTCCAGAGGCCACGGCCACCTGTGGGAATGTTGGAATAATCATCAGTATGACAAAGTTGGATCATTTTGGCGTTCAGTTATAGTAAGAACTTAGTTAAAAGAAGAAGTTAAAGCTGTGGGCAGTTTGTGTTGGAAGCTGTCATTCATTTCCCACGCACTATCAACAGCTTATCCAAAAAACACTGCTGAAAAACATTTTTTATTTGCCTAATGCAAACCTAAACCTACTAAACAGGTCTCTAAATTCTTATTCATATCAAATGACAGAAAACACTTTAGCAGTCAAAGCGAGTGGGAACTGAATAGCTGCCATCAAATCAACTACACAGTTGATCAACTTAGAAAGCAAAAATATTCAACTTAAAGACCGGATCATTCCACCACTTTAAAGTGGACAATTTTTCATTGTCGGTGCTCCTTCGCTCTGGCTCATATACTGTAACTTGCTAGCTAAATACAGGATTGCCTCACCGCAAGCACATAGCAGACAAAATGTCAGACCTTCACCATCATCATATATCATTCAGAGTTTAACATGGTAAACATGAAAGGCATAGTGTCGGGTTCCTTACTACATCACTGCATATGAAACATATCTATAGATAAATTAATTTAAACAACAATTTGGTCATATGACATCAAAACATAGTCAATGTAATTCCTTTCAATACCTGTAGAATGAAGTCATTGTTTTAATTCTCTCTCTCACCCTGGCAGAGGCACTTTATATCTAGAAGAGACTGCCACGAGAGTAACTACCTTTTGTTACACTGTCCCAAAAAACTCAAACTTTAGGAATGTTTAAAACTACTTCTTAAAATGTTTTTATGTATTATATATTATACTTCTTTTTCAATTTCATATTACATTTTTCCTAAAACAGTTCTTTCTTGGATAAGCTGCTGGAAGCCGAGCTGCAGTATCAAAGTCTTTATTCATTACTTCTTACTGGAGAGGCAGTGGAGGCTCCAGAGGTGCAGTAGTGTCCCGGGTCACAGAGACCCTGAGGTTCAGAGAGACTGGCTCGGCTGCAGAACCAACCAGCCTCGCATGGCCGGCAGTGATGCACAGCATCGCCACCAGGCTGGTCAGAGTAAGAGCCCTGAATAATAAGATAGTATCATTATAAAATATACATTTTGTGAATTTGAATGAGAGTAAATCAAATTCATGAACCTTTAGTGCAAAAGTAAGAAATACAGCCAACATGACTAAGAAGACAAGAAAGAAGAACATTCACACACACCACACTACACGCATAACAACACACTAATACTGACTGGAGGACAGGGTCGAGCAACAGATGACCGCGGAGGACAGTAGTGTCCTGTGGGACACAGTGTTGGCTGGGACAAGCCTGTCTTGTTACACAGTCTGCCTCCCTGACACTCCACACATGACTGTGCACCTCGACGCTGTGGAGGATTTATAGACAAGGGAATGACCTTGAATATGGCTTAATGTCATTATCTAATTTTAACAGCACCCTCAGTAGAACAGCACTTGGAATTCTGTATGGATTATTCCCTACCGACTGAAAAGTGCCAAGAGGACATGGTTGTGGCCTGGCTGCCCCCTCCAAGGTATAATAACCTTCCTCTGCTTCATTCTGAACAGGCGTAGCTGAGCCGCCGGTACAGTAGTAACCAGGAAAACAAGGACCCGAAGGTGAGGTGTTGTTGGAACCTAAACAATAGAAACTGACAAGGAGAGAAACATTTGACACAAAGAATAGAGGTTTGTATTTTACATGGTCCTGAATAGTCATAACATAAGGAAGAACAGTAAGTGAGTATGAGTGGCATTACCTTGGTGGACAGCTGATACATTCCTCAGGTCTGCTGAGGCCAGTGCTGTTGCTGAAGGTGCCGGGGGGACAGGGGAGGGGAGAGGAAGAAGCTAGAGGACAGTAACTTCCTGCTGGACACAAACCGCCTGTCGGCCCATCCACAGGAGTCTAGGCATAGTCACAGCACATGCATGTACAGTAAAGAGAAGCCAAAATGTACTGCAGGGAAGTCATTTCATTCCAGAGGCCCGTTCCAGGGAATTTTATGTAAATACACAGCAACGTAATGTTTCATAATATAAGTTTCATCACCACATTGAAAATCTAAAAGTGTAAAATGTCTTAATGTGACATGTGTCACTGATCTTTAATATATAAAGACAAGAATAAAGCATTAAAGACTAGCAACTTATATTTAATAAAAAACTGAAATAGCATTTTCATACTGCAGACTTGGCTCCCTCTCTACAGTAGAAGCGCTCCTTGCAGCTTCCAGAGGGCTCTGTTAGTCCCACACTGGTGCAATACTGGCCTCCGCCACAAGGGGAGCACTCAGACCCATCACTGAGAGCTGAACGTATGCTGTAGGTTCCTTCAGGACAAGGTTTAGGAGTAGAAGTGCCCTCTGGACAGTAAAAGCCCTATTAATAGAGTGACAGAGAGAAACATGTTTCACAAGCACTGTCTGACTATGTGACAAAACAGTTTTTCAAAATGCTGTATATTCCTACCTGAGGGCAGACTAAGGGCATGTGAGTTCCCAATCTGTCACAGTAATGCCTGGATGGACATAAAACACATGCCTCTCCCCTGTGACCAAGTGTATTGTTC
The DNA here is from genome assembly GCF_008315115.2 of Sander lucioperca. NCBI lineage: Eukaryota > Metazoa > Chordata > Actinopteri > Perciformes > Percidae > Sander > Sander lucioperca. The sequence goes on from NC_050177.1 coordinate 2,676,999, forward strand.
CTATATTGGCCAGCCTGACAGGGGTAGGTGTGGGGGTAGCCAGTCCCTCTGGGGCAATAGTGCCCATGAGGACACACACCTGTCTGAAATATTACAGCAAACATAATAAATCTATCACCTTTTTTGTTATAACTTCATTCTTCATCTCCAATCAAAAATCACCATGTGAAAAAAATGTTTTACTTAGTATTTAACTATATAACCATGTATAATCACTAAGAAAAAGTTGGATACTTTACTGTATTTGTTTATCTTAAATACTGTATGTCTCATTTATTTGGCATCTTACAGGCCTGGTAATAGGCTGCTCCTGAGGCTGCTGGGAATAACAGTACTTCCCCTCTGGACACTGGACACACTCGCTGGCATCACGCAGACCAGGAGATTCACTGTAGGTACCATTGGGGCAAGGAATGGGGTTAGGATCCTATGAGAGTAATCACATTTGCAGGTAGTTTAATGGACCAAAAGTGCTTTAGACCATATTAATTAATTAATTAATATACAGTATTCCTTTGCTGTATACATCATTCTTTGACTCACAATGCCTCCTCCAAGGCAGTAGAAACCTCGAGGACAGAGGGTGGCTGAGCGCTGGGGGTCTCGTGCCAAACCTTGAGAGCAGAGAAAGCCTGGGGGGCACACCATGACGCTTAACATGGCTTCCTCACTAGTGGTCTCATTACTGCAGTAGTGGCCCTGCAGGCATGGAGAACACTCCACAGAGCCCTCATCCTACACACAAGAGAATGTGAAGGAAGATTCAGAGAGTTAAAGTTAAAGATCAACCAGTATGGGGGAGTGACAGAGCAAAATACAGACTGAAAACACAACGGAAAAGAGAATCGAACTTGTAAGACGCAGTAATAACACACTATTTATTTAATATTGAGAGCAAAAAAAATACAATTAGACTTTAACTACTCATCTTGCTGACATTTACAGATGTACATACATAGTGGGTAATGTAAAACAATCACTGTGGGTGGAAAATGCTAATCTAAAAATAGGACAAACAGAATGGTTTATGGAAGGACAAAAATAATAAGCCAGCTCTGGTTTCCACTGGTTCCGTCAGTTAATCAGTCAAAGTGGACTGTGTTATAGATGTGGCCTTACAGAGTAGCTGCCAGTTCCGCACACTCTGGGGTTGACAGTGGCTGAGTGGGGACAAAAATAGCCAGCAGGGCAAGCAGAGCAGTCCTCTAGCCTCCGACCTCCTTTCAGATGGCGAAATGTGGAGCTAAAGAAAGACAGAACAGAGTGGATACACTAAATCCTACTAATTACACCAGCTTAATCCCTACCCTATATAGCAAATGAACACACAATGACTGCTTACGCTGGGCAGGGTGAAGGTTTGGAGGTGCCCTTTTGACAGAAAGAGCCTTCAGGACAAATCAGGCAGTCTTGTCTGTATCTGTTGCCCATTTGGATGCTGTAGGTGCCTGCAGGGCAAGGAAACTGGGTGCCATATGCAGTCCCTGGTGATGCAACATAGAAATAGTTATATCCACATGAATGACTCATGGATACAGCTCTTAAAGAGAAAACAAATCTTATCTTATGAAATCAATTTCATATAGAAAGCTGTATTTAGATGTTTTAACTACAGCAGTAACACATGTAATTATTTAATTTAGATACTACCTACATTACCACTTATGTCACACTCATGTGTACCTTCAGGACAGTAGTGTCCAGAGCTACATCGACCTGACGGAGCTCCAGATCCAGCCAAACAGTACCAGCCCTGTGGGCATGGCCGGCACTCACTTTCAGCTTCTAATCCACTTTGACCACTCCATGTCCCCACAGGACATTTATACTGGGTGGGGAACATAGTTCCAGGGGGACAATAATGCCCTGCAAAGCAGAAGAGTGGTGGTCTCTGGATACCACCAGTTCCTGATAAAGCATAAATAATATCATTATCATCAAGGTAGGAAAACTTGCAAACAAGCTGCAAGCTATAGATTTTGATATAAAGTAGGTTTAGGTGGTACTGAAACAATCAAATATTGCTATATTTTCAACCTAGTACCCCAATGGTGACATAGTTTGACAATATTTTGAGAATTACTATTATAGCTTTTAGAACTTACACACAAGAAAAATTCAGTAAGTAAATGTTAATGTTAAGTAAATTATCAATGTGGATATAGTGATAAAATATAGTAATATAGTAGAGGCATTCATTGTTAATTTTTTTTCTGTAGAGCAGTCAAGTTAGCTCAAAAATGTGTATATCATATCCTTAATGCACCCTTTAGGTGTAGGGCACATTAAAGCTTTAATTAATTTTAAAACATGTTGACTCATATCACAAAATAGATATTTTATTGATATATCACCGAGTTTTATTTGGCAGAGGCAACTAAATAAATTGCTTCTGATACTATGAAATATTAAACAGTACTTTTAAAGGAGGCCAGCTGAACATGTACATATATGTGTGAAAGATAAGTGGCACCTCGAAGACAGGCATATCGCGCTGGGCACTGCTGACACTGGGAGCGGTCAGTGAGGTCAGTGCGATTGCTCAGTGTCCCTGGTGGGCAGGCATTGGTCGGCGCATTGAGTTTAGAAGAACCAGGGGGACACACAAACCTATCAAGATTAAGGCAAATCCATTAACCCTTTTGTTGTCTTCGGGTCAAATTTGACCCATTTTCAAAATAATAAAAGGGTTTCAAAACATTGACATACACCAGTCTGTGATAATCCATCAACATATATTCATCTGATCTTCACTATAGTGAAAATAATTCATATTGTCTGCCTATTTTGTACAGTAAATGTGGTTTATTGACCATAAATAAAAAAATGTTTTAAAAAAAAGTATAAAACTATTGGTAATAAGTTGTAATGAAGTTGGCTAGAATGTGCACAATAGAATTGGGTGATACTATACTTTATGCTTTATAAAAAGGCAAAACAGACCTGGAGTTAATTTTGTTGGAGGACAACAAGTGCATGGTCGACAGAAAGACAACACAAGGGTTAAAATGATAGGGTAACAATTTAAAGGCAGGATTAGATTACAGGCAATATTACACAAAATCCTTTGTAAGAGAAACATTTTTACTCTTTCAAACCAGACATGAAGTATCAAAACACAAGTTGACTGTTTCACTGAAGCATGCTTCACAGAAAACCTTTTCTTGAATTTGAAGAGGTTACTTACCCTTGCATGCAGTCCACATCGGGGGCTCTCAGAGCTACCTGTGTGCAGGCCTTCCCTGCATAGCACTCCCTACAATCAGCCAACTCATCCTGGCCCTCTAAGGGGTTAAAGGAGCCCGGTGGACAGGGCACAGGGTCGCTTCTCCCCTCGGGACAGTAAAAACCAGCCGGGCATTTAAGACAGTCCTTCACACCTGGAGGGATAAGTTAAAAAATGCAAAAATTAATGTAGGTCAAAAATACACTGTAGTAGAGGCGCCTGGGTAGCTTACCTGGTAGAGCTTGCGCCCCATGTACAGAGGCTCAGTCCTCGCCACAGCGGCTGCAGGTTCAATTAAAACTTGCGGCCCTTTGCTGCATGTCTTTCGCCTCTCTCTCCCCTTTCATATCTAAGCTGTCCTATTAAATAAAGGCCTAAAATGCCAAAAATCTATTAAAAAAAAAAGAAAACAATACACTGTAGGCCTACTTTATTAGAACGTCTGCTAGATTAATTTAAATGGTATTATTATTATTATTATTATTATTATTATTATTATAATAGGAGTTTTTGCAATATACCCCTATTTTATGGGCCCTGCTTATCTAGCACATAGCTCATAGTTAGGTTTTCTTTGACAGTCATCCATTACTGGTTTCAAAGCTCCGGCTTGCCATCAACATTTTATTTATTTTTTACTACTAAATTAGACGCATCTCTTTGCCCTCTTGGCATCCATCTGTTATAATTTGTCATCCATATATTCCGGTTCATCATGGACACTAAATCACACAGATCTCTATATAATCACTGAGTTTTGCTGTGATAGACTGCTATAGCACTACATTAGTTTAAGCTGTGATGCTGAGGAACTATAGGGCAGTTCCCAAATAATAATTTCACTTATAAATTATCGGGGGGAATCAATGACTGTAAATATGACTTAATAAGTGGAGAGTATAAAACAGTAATAATACAGCATATAAATTCACTTATTGCTCCTTGATGAGGGGTGAAGGTGCCTCGAGGACATATCACTTCTTCTAAGGTGCCAGCAGGACAGTATCTCCCCCGAGCACAGGGCAAGCCAGGACCCGATGAGCCTGTGACACACACACACACACACACACACACACACACACACACACACTTTAATCATTTATTTATGTCCACATGAAAAAAAAATAGCACAGGGACACAAACAATACCGATGCAATACAATACATACACAAACTCATGGACCAGTGGCACGCAGCAGATCCTCACAATATCACTTAACAAGCATAATACTCACTTCTTAAGGGTATAAGTAGCACAATACTCAGTTCTTAAGGGTATAAGGAGCAGCGTCTCCGCCAGATGTGGCGGCTGCCAATAATAGCAGATATGGCACAGTACTTTACAAGTAGTTTAGCCCTCTTTTTGGCCATCCCAAGTTGTTGCAGCCCTCTTACTACCAACCTGTGTGTGTTTCCTAGGCTACCAAATATGAAAACTAGTAGCATGCAGCTATAGCCTAGCTCTGAGATGGTGTTTAGGAGTGGTTGGTATTTAACTACCTTGGTGTAGAAAGACTCCTCCATGCTGGAATCAAAGCTGCTGCCTACCTCCAAAATATGCACCTCACTGGACTCCTCACTGATAATAACAACATCTGGTGTATTGGCAACCAGGTGTAAGAAAGTACTAGAGTTATTACTGCAGTGCTGAAACATGGATGGTTTTACCTGAGAATGTTTGTACATTCTTACTGAGAGAGGGAAATGGTTTGATATGTCTTTCACTATGAGGTCTACTATTCTGTCATGACGTGCTATGTACTGCCTTTGTAGGCATGGCAGCCATTTAGGATGTGTGACAGTGTTTCAGTGATCTGTTCTGAGTGTGATGCAGGCAACCTGAGTTGTGGGAAACCAGATAGAGAGGTTGAGTCTAGTAGGGAGGACTTGTAATCTGGCTTTTACTGTGAATGTGAGAATGTCCTCATTGAGTGCAGTGTTCTTGACGATTGAGTGAGACACAGAGTGATCAGCAAAAGGAAGACATGCAGGTTTTCCCTGAAGATTCAGTCCGGTCCAGTGTTGTTGACTGACACACACACACACACACTTTTTTTTAAATCAAACAATCTTCCTTTTATGTTTTTTTTTGTATGTATTGCTGCAGTTACTTGCTGTGACAGTTTATTTTAGTGTTTCAGTATTTGTTGCTCAATTGAAGTCAGTGTATTAGTGCAAAGACATACCTGCAGGACAGAAGCGTCCTTCTCTACATCTCTTGCAGGCTGCCCTACTTGTCTGACCCAGTTGTTCTCCCGCTGTACCAGCAGGGCAAGGTGACCCATGATGGGTGGCAGTGCCCTCTTCACAGTAATAGCCCTGTGGGCACAGGAACTGGGAGGTGGGTCTCAGTGAGCTGCCTTCCAGACAGTAAAACCCTAGAGAAAAGTATTTATAGACAAGTTCATTAGAAAAAAATATATATATATATATATATATATATATATATATATATATATTTTCATGCAAAACAGTTAGCTAAGTAAAATTAAACAATTTAACTGAGTCGGTAAGTTTAGGGGTATACAAAATGATACTGATATGATTGCATATATTGCAGTCTTTGGCTGTGAGAATAACAATTTAGAAGGTTTGCCAATATCAATCAATACTCTACCTGCAGGACAGATTGTGCAGTCTCTCAGCCTCTGCAGACCTTCTTTTGGACCATAAGTCCCTGCAGGACAGGGTACAGCTACACCTCCCACACAGTAATGACCTGGGGTGAAGAAAAACATGTACAAATACATATCAGGCTTCTTCCAGGATGACAGCAATATAAATGTCAGTATGCAGTGATAAACACTCACCTATTGGACAGACCACACATTCTAACTCTTCCCTCGTGTCTTTGTATGTTCCTGGTCGACAGGTGATCGTTTGACCGGACCTGTGGACATGCTGGCTCCAGCGGGGGGCCACAGCTCCCCCACACAACAAAGACGTATCATTACAGCTACGGCAGTAAGTCTGCCCAGGTGTGGAAGACCAAGTAGGAGGACAGGGGAGCGGCTGTGACATCCCACTATCTGGACAGTAACTTCCTATGGCAGGCAGATGACACACTTATACATCAAAACACTGTATTAAGAGCAAATCAGATAATGCTAATTCATAACTGAACTACCTGCTGGACACTGCAGGCACTGGACAGTACACACAGTGGAATAGAAGCCCGGAGGACAGTCATTACACACAGTGTGATCTACGTTGGGCTCTTTGCCAGGCCCACACTATAAGCACATATAAGAGATGAATAAAAGAGAAAGGAGATAAAGCATATGACTTTGATTAATTCCAATTTTTAGGCACACTTCACCAACAATTTATAATGGCAAACTAGACGTTCTTCTCTCTTAGATAAAACACATTTTAAGACAAAGGTTTGGAAATGAAAGTCTGCTGTAGTTACCTTACTAGGAAATCCAGATGTGCAGACAGAATCTACAGGGCATGTCAGACACTGTAGGACCCCCTCTGGAGAATGCTGTCCTGGGGGGCATAAAGAGAGAGTCCCATTGGCTGGATCACATGAGAAACCCGCAGGACACAGGCTACAGTCCACTTTGTCCACTGCACTGATCAGACCTGGAAAACAAGGCTGTAAACATACAGAAATGAGTAAAGACAACAGTACGACATCCTGTCACACTGCATCAGGGACAATATTTGAGGTATGTAGGTATAAACGTACATGCTGAGGAGAAACATGTGAAGTAAAGCTTAAGTTAAAGTCCTTCTTAATGTTATTACTTCCACCTGTGCTTAGTTTTTTCCTGCTATGACAAGTCAAAATGTTTGATGAATGTATGAATTGGGTTCATTGCTAGAAAAACTATATATAGTAAGCATATAACATATGCAATATTTCTTTGGCTTTCAAAGAAGGGCATAAAGGAAAGGTTTGTTGTATGATGATAGGTTGTTATCCACAGCTGCCTCTTACCTTGCAGTCACTGATACTACTTTTCCCCGTGTAGAGGTTGAATGTTACTCCTGGACATCTATGAGGTGCAGATACATTGCCAGGACAACTATACAACAAATAAAACAAAATATAGTAATGTAGTATCTATATTACAGTTAAATGTCTTCAAACATTTCATTTTTTTAATCTTATTTCAAATGATAACATGTGATTAAAAGGAGCAAATAATGTATTTTTATATTAAGGTTGCATTGATGTATTTTCATAGTGTACTGTACACAGTAAAATTACACAGGTTAGTCATTTCAAAAATGGTTAATGACTTACAAATGACCAGAGGGACACTCCAAACAAAGCTGGTGGGAGAAGTATTTTCCCTCTGGACACTGAGCAATGTCTGTCTCTTCAAAGAGGGGGAGGTCTGCACTGCCTTCAGATGATTCTTACATACATAAATGAATATCAGTCATTAGTTAATATGTATGTTTGACCGTCTAGTCAATATGGTTTTGTTTCTTCTTAAATAAGCTACATTTTTAAATATACTGTCAAAAAACAACTATATAACTTGTAACAGTCAATTGCTCTTACCTGAGGCAAGTCCAGATTGTGTCAGCAGCAGAAAAATCCATGAAGCTGAAAAACAGAAAAGGTGCATTACTTTCCTTGAACACATTATCACTGAAGTCCACACTGGTTCTTCTTTATTGTGTGTATTTCCATTCAAGACGGTTTGGTCTGAGCCTACAGGACAGATTGTTTAAAGGCATGAAAGTGAGAGGCCCTCAGTCACTGAAAGTGATACAAGAGCATGAAATGTGAGTCCCATGTGATTGCTCTAGCTGATAATGGTGTGCGATGATGTTCTGTAACTGTACCTTCCACTTCCATAATGCATGAGTATGTGCTAAGGCTAACCTAGATATGGTCTCTGTGAGTGGATCACTTCAATTATTTATGTTACCTCTGTAATTCAATTAGAGGTTATAAAGAGAAGAAAATATGGGACAGATATGAAAATCGGATGGGTTTCTGGAATCAAATGAATCCACATGCTAACGTTGAAAGCTTTATCACAAAGACCCCTTTTGTGTTCAAAGTGTGAGGATTTCTAAATGAATTATTTAATGTTAGTGGAAAATTAATGTCAAGACACATCCTCTGTTTGAGCAGAGAGCGAGCTACAATGGTGCATCTGCAGATGCAAACCACATTGTGTTTGTTTTGTTTTCAAAATGTATGCTTTGCACTATTAAAACATGATTAAAACTTTGATTCAATATGTTATTGTGTAATTTGTGTATTTTCATGTTTGAGAATACATTTTGTTTTTACTTTGCAGGAAGTCAGGTGCAATACATGGAAAGTTATGAATTATTTTTTACACAGCTCTGAAACCTGTCGTATACCACTTCCTGTACCCTTACTAAAGGGTTGGAACATATGTGTGGGTATTTCAGCATTTTTCTGCAGGTGCATGCACCCACCAAACTACATGAGCACAAGATATTTGAGTGCATGTTTTGAGGCAGCAGTAATCAGAATAACAATGATGATCTCAGTCCACTTCACTTTGCTCTTTTTTTGGGTGACACAAGGTAAAGTATAGTCTATATACTCTATCATTGGACTAGACTTTAGCAATTAAGTGTGTTAAATATATGTGCATGTATTCCATAATTCATGCATCTATAAAAATGTGCTCTGTATTTAATGTAATATGTTTATTTCTGTAAAGTTAATATAATGTCCTCTTTTTGCAGATTTTGTGAGCTGTATTAATATGAAGATGCCCGTTGATTCCGTGGCTGTAGCGTTAGGCGACTCTCTAACATTGAACTGCACCTACAATTGCACCAATGGATTTGTTCGTGGCTGTTGGAGTAAATCATCCGACAACTCTGGCTGTCACGGGACATTAATCAAAGGCAGCTTGTGCACGATGTCCTTTCATCTATCAAATGTGTCCAGTGAAGATCTCAAGAAGAACTACACTTGCTACACACAAGATACAGGGGACCCTCAACTACAAACGAAAACAGAGCGCATTGTTTTACTGCAACGTAAAGGTTATTGTATGAAACTCAATATAAGCTATAGCTTGTCTTTGGCAATTCTTTAAGAAAGCAACAAGTAAACACATGTTACAAAGCCCGAACTAGATTTAATTTCGTGTTTTTTAATGTTTTTTTTGTGTGCCATTTTTTTCAGCTCAAACAAGTGCCCCAAACTGGACAACTACCCCAAAGAGTAAAACAAAAAATGGTGAGGACCTTGAATGTTATTTTTTTAATTAAAATGTCTGATATTAAGATATTTTACAATTGTAACATTGCATTATGTTTATAGATTTATTTATATATACACTATATTCTACATTTCTCAGCATCTCTTCCTGCTCAGCCAAAAGATTCAAGTGGGGGTGAGATGCAGTATATAATATTAAGTTTATGAAGGTAGATAATGATATCCATAGTAATAATAACAATACAATCCAAGTTAATGTTGTTGTTTCCATGTTAACAGGAGAATTTACTGGAATTAAGGTTTTAGCAACAGTTACCGTTGCTGTGGCCACGGTGCTTGCAGCATTGGCCGTTTACCTATGTCTGAACCGGAACAGACAGAGTCGGAATGATAAAGGTGATCACAAAATATTACACTATAAACCTACATTGGCTGTAAAAAAAAAAGTAAGACTTTTCTGAATAAGAAAATGCACACAACTTCATCTCTATAAAATTGTGTTAATATTGTCATACATTCCAGGGGAGCCTGTTGTGTCAAGGTCAGGGTGAGTACAATTTAAGAATGACTATTTGGGTAAATCTGTGTTTAATTACCTTCAAAAATATATGATTTTGCTAAATTCTTTATTTATATGCGCTTGTTTCAGGTCACCACTACCTCCCCACGCTGTCCCCTCACCAGTGAAGGGTAAAGAGTTTAAAATATTAAAAAAATCAAATGCAAAAATATAGTCTACAAATGCAGTCCTGCCATTCATACCCGTCATATTCCCCAGGGTCACTGTCAACACAAAGTGAAAGAGTGACTTTGAGGATTCCTACACCAGGTGAGATTATCTCTGGATCAGCAGTACCACCACACTTGTTTTCTAAGTGATCCAGCATCACTGTCTGCAATAAAAAGACTGACAATAACTGATATATTGAATATTTTCTTTGGCCCAGATACTGAGAGTGACACTGAGGTTCCATATGCTGACATAATGATCACTGTCCGAGGCGTCAGTACACCAGAGCTCACTCAGGTTGGCTACTTGACTCCTGGAGATCAAAAAGAGGTGAGGGCTGGACTTCAGAGTCAATATGTTACGTTCTGGGAACCAAAAATTGTTACCTGGGACAGAGCCTAACTAGGGGAGGCCCCCCCAAAAGTCTTGCGACATTCATTATTCTCAACATGCTAAAGTTATATGAATTTTTCTCTGCTTCTCCTCCAGTGGTGGGGAGATGAATCAAGGTCTCACCTGCAGGCCTCACGTTCAGCTGACAGACTGCATGTCCCCCAGCCCAGAGAGGTCAGCCGCAAGATGAGCACCAACTCTGAGTATGCAGTCATCACATATGCCTGACTGGGCTCGTTGCTGCTGGAAAAGGAGAGGGAGAAGAAAAACACGTCTGTTTTTAGTTTTACATGCTACATTTTATCTGTATTTTTAATTTCAGTAATGCTTTTTTATATGTAACGTTAGCCTTTTTGTTGTGACGTTTTCTATGTTTGTAATGGACCCGCATTTTTTATCCAATAAAGCCATTCTTTTCTGTGAGTTTCATGACATTTGAGCCTCGTCAGTGTCCGTAGTTAATGTTACAACCGTTGCCTAGAAACAGTTATCAACAAAACACAGTAACGTTCTTTTACTGTCTATGGTAACGTTAGCTAACTAATGTTAGCTACCTAAAACATTCATAAGTAACGTTAAGGTGGATACGAAGTGCGAGTCATTTCAGGTAACAGGTCTAACTAATTACTAATGTTTTGACATGTTCTAAATCTTACTAAATATATGTTTTAGCAATTTAGGTGGTGTGTGACGACATACCTAGCTAACGTTACTCTATTTAACTAGCTAACGTTATAAGTTATAACTAACGTCACAAACGCTTATAGCTTATATTCTGTGGAAAGTTTCCAGTGTTACCTAGTTTCTCTCCTCTTCTACGCTACACATCAGGAAGAAAGTAAATTACTGAGAAACCCTTCAACTTCTCCAGGTCGGTTATCCCTAGCTGTCTGTCACAGAAGTTCCGTCTCAGTGTATCCAACAACAACAAAATGTCAGTACCTTTTTCCAACACTCACCTCCGGGTCCCGCGAGGATTTGGTACCATCCTGGAGGGGCTGGCCAGAGAAGTCCTGCGAGACCAGCCTGAAGATATCCCTAAATATGCTGCACAGTACTTCGATGCTCTTCTCAAACAAAGAGAAGGTAACTGCATATTACAATATAACATGTGGTAAAAATGAGGCCAATGCCATTTAACTGCTATCAAATAATTGATTGTTGTTCTTTCTTGTAGATAGTGGCATGGACCCTGCTGACTGGGCTGCTAAACTGGAAGATAGATTCTATAACAACCATGCATTCAAGGATACTGGGGTACTAAATCAAAGTCACACCTCTCATCACACCTATAAATCTTTCTTCTGTTTGTCACTATGTTTATTTACCATCACACCTTCTTTTCCCTCTACAGCCTTGTCCTGAAAAAGAGCCTGCAACAGAGGTGACCATTTCCAAGTGAGTCTCATCTTATTGTGCTATCAACAGCCAGGAAGATCAGCAGGAGAGGGAGAGGATGGGCATGAGGGAAAGAATAGTAACAAGTGACAAGTGAAGAAGTAATGAGAATTAAAATAAGAGAAGAAGTAATGAGAATTAAAATAAAATATATTTTTCATGTTTAATACTTCAAGGTGTACATCAGGAGTTGCTGTGTGAGGTGTAGACATGGTTGTTGTTGTTGTTGTTTGTTTGTTTGTCCTGATTAGGAAAATGAGGAAATAGAATTTGGAAGAAAAAATGTGCGCAATCTTAAAGGGACAGTTCACCCTAAAATCAAAAATACATATTGTTCCTCTAAATGTAGCGCTATTTATCAAACTAGATTGTTGTGGTGTGAGTTGCCCAGTGTTGGAGATATCAGCACTAGTCTACAGTCTCTCAGCCTGCAATGGGGTTGGGACAATGCATTGTCCAAACCTCATGAAAGGTGTCATTTTTAAATGCTTGAAATGAATCATGCATATGTGAAGGTCACCTCGGTATTGAAAGCACTTTCAGGTTAGCAGTGTCAAGTGTGAGAAGAAAGGGCAGGACTAAAGGACAAGAGGCCAACAGCTGCAGGACGACAGTAACAGTAGCATTATGACTTTGTATTGTTTTCAAGAAGCATCTCTTAAATCACCAGTATCACTTAAATTCTCTTCCAGTCATATTGAACATTCATCACCTTAAGTCTTTCATTTTGATTGGTACTTTTTTAGAGAAAAATCATATGAGTCTCAACCTGAAGATGAATCCAGTCATTCAGCAGAACCTTCAAATGTTTCCACCACACAACCTAATGTCTCTGAAGAGGTTGATTTAACTGAAAACACAGATGAAGAAGAAGAAGAAGATGATGATGATGATGATGGAGAAGATGAAGAAGAAGAAGAAAAACATGAAATAACAGAGAAAGGTGTTATTTCAGTGGGAAAGGGACATTCAGAAGACAAATCAGTCAACTTGATCCCAGCTGCAGATGTACAGCCAGATGAGCTGAGTGGGACAGAGGAGGAGAAAGACCCAACAATAACGACATGTGATCAAGTTGATAGGGCAGCTAATAGAATGGATAGCAGCTCTGCTCCAGACCAAGATATATCTCAGTCTGAGCTAGAGCCCACTGACTTGTTATCATTCAGAGGGATTTCAAATTTAGATGTGTGTGCTCAGGAGTTAGGAATGGCAGAAGATGAGGGAGGTGATGAACAGGAGATTGTAGTTGTCAATGAGGAGATTGTAGTCTCAGAAGAAGAGGAAAATGCTGACGTTGAAGAACCTGTGGAGGTCTTTCCATATTCTGATGTTAATGTGTGTGCTACAGAGCTCAGAGGAACAGAAAGAACAATGGAAGGAGCCACTGCTGAAGATGATACACATGTCATTGATGAGGACAGCTCAAAACCCCAACCTGAGGAAACTTTTGCACAATCATTGTCTCAATCTGAAACCCGTGAGGGCAATCAACAAGAAGCAGAAGATCAGATAGAAAAAACAAAGGAGGAGGAAGGACCAGAGACTGAGCCTTCTTCTGGGGGAATACATGAAAGTTTAGCTCCTGTAGAGGGTGATTTAGACAGTAATGTTATAGCAAAGGAGGATTCATTGGTTGAGATTAGCTTTGAAGATGTTCCAGATGTTCAGCAGATTCAAGAGGTTGAGGAGAAACAGCTAGAGGAAGAGGGCTCAGTAGAGGTCTTACAGGCTAAGGTATTAGAAACACAACAGGAGGAAGAGTGGAAAGAGACTACTGCATTGGCAACAGACCAAAACATATCTAGCACACTAGACCATGATGAACCTGAAATGATTGGAGTTGAAAAGGAAGTTAACTCTGAAGGGGGGGAAATGAAAAGTCAGCACGAAGCATCTGATATAATGACGGAGATGGTGGACACAAATGATTCTAATTTAAATGATAGTGATGATGATGAGAAGCACGAAGGTGTTAAAACCATCAGCTCAGCATCACATCAGCCCACCGACGAGACAGACGAAGAGAACCCAGAGGATGAAACGGATCACGAAAATGAAGATAATGAGAAGATAAGTGACGGCGAATTTCACCAAAATGAGGATTCTGAAAAAGAGGAAAAATCAAACAACCCTAACTTCAAAGAAGATGAGACAACAGACACGGTTGGAGGAGACAAAGAGGACGTACATACAGAAGGATATAGTATGGTGGAGGATCAAGAAATTGATGATGGTGGCGTGGAAAATCCCTCATCACAAGTGAGCCAGTCAAATATATCAACTGCTGCAATGGAGATGGAGAGTGAAACTTTAGAGACAAGTGCACAACATCTACCAAAGGAGAACGAGGCGAGTCAGAGAACACCTGTAGAGTCACAGCCAGAGGATACAGTGATAGAAAAAGAGGTCACATCAAAGGAGAGATGTTTAGAAGCAGAGGAACGTGTAGAAGAAGGAAAGGTTGAAATACAAGAGAAGAGTGATGCAGTGTGTGAAGAGGGACGCATCAGCCCCGCTCAAAGTGTAGGTCGGCCGGCTGCAGACCACCAAGGAGAGGAGAGGCCACTTGGGTCTGGAAAGGACTCCACAGAGCCTGAAGGCAAGAGTGGTGACAAGGTAAAATGTGATGCTTCTTCTCAATATAGAATATAATAATCCAATATATGCATCAGTAATGCCTCATATTTCATATAATTGTACAATTTTATACAACTTAACATCATAGATGAACATTTTTGCAATGAGAAAATAGCCCTGATAGTTTAACATTCATGGCCATAACTTGTATGATTTAAATATAATATAGACTGTTGCAACTCACCACATCTCCTCCACATGTGTCAGCAGGCTGAGAATAAATCTTACAGTTTCAGACAGAGGTGTCTTTAGCTACAGCCTGCTCTGCTCCCATTCCTGTCTCAGGTAGCCTATATAAATATACCCTTCAAGGACGAGTCTGAACAACAGTGCCCCTCTTTTTTTCCGTGGACCCTCTAGGGATAGGTGATTGAAAATAGTTTATTTTCTGGATGGCGGTTGCTCCGATAAACTTTAAATGTCATCGAGAAGTTCACAATCAAAATCATCTTAACTGAAATGTGCAGAAATGGTAGTTTCAGTCTCAAAGTTCACCATAATCTGTGTCTTTGTTCATAGGGGCGTGTTCCAGATGCTGTGTGAGGCCTTTGCTCTGCCGCATGTTCATAAAACTGTAATACTGCTTCCAGTTCCAATCTCCTCATGGGAGCCACCACAGCGTCATCCTATAAGACCGACTGGACAATTTGTCTTGTGAATTAAGGCCTTTAACATTTTTACTGCTGTCACAGTTAGCCCTGTCGGATTTGTCTGGACCAACAGGGCTCCAAACACACACGGAGGGGAGTGTAGGAAGGGGTACTAAGTGTGTTTCCATGGTAACCCCTTACCATCCTGCTCCCTCTTAGTGCCGTCATGGAATTAATAGGAGATGGTGATGCTGATAGTTGCTAGGCACCATCTCTATCAGCAATCTACCTTAATAGCAGTTTTTAACTGACTGATTAAACAGTAAAACAGCACTTTTGCTTTGTGTATTTTTACGTACAAAACATACAGTGGCAGAAGTGGTTTCAGCTGAAAAAAAGCTACCACAAAACAGTACAATATATATATATATATATATATATATATATATATATATATATATACAATATATAGGCCATCTATTCTAACAGTGACCTAGCTGCTGTATCTTAGATGCTTTGTCTATTCTTTTTATTTTAATTTCTATGTCTTTAATTCACTGTTTACTAGTGCCTGCAATTATGTTCCTATTCCCTTATCCTTGTTGGAGAATAAATACTATTAGATACATTAATGATTAGGCTAATATGAGCAGACTAACTACCATGATTGATTACAGTAAACTGAATTACACAGTGGTGATTGTTCCTTCAGATTAACAGTGAATTGATTGATAAAGCAAGTCAGCATTGTGAAATTAAGCGTGAGGATAACTTAACATAGAGACTGTTAATGTCAGATATATAACTCAGATAAATGGATGTTTTCTGTTTCCCTCTCCGTCTTGTCTCTGAGGCTGGCAAAGGAGTGTGGGCGGCCATACCAGCTGGGATCAGAGGGATGGAGAGGGTTGTTAGCTCACTCTGCCTCTAATAAATGTATAACACCTCTGAGTGTAAAACAGTCCAAGATGCTTACACTGTTTTATTTTCATGCTATTAGTAGAATTTAAAGTCAGAATTTATTGTTTATGACCATCTGGCTTTTTACACAGTATTTCTAAGTTGGTCATCTGTTTTTATTTGTGGAGTTTAGTGTTGTAACACTGCAACTTGTGAATTTTTATGATGCTCAGTGCATGTGATAGTCACTCTGTGGTTTCCTAATTTATATCCAGACTGTATAGTTCATCATTTGCACGTGTTTCAAAACGGTCAAACTTGAAATCACTGAAATAATCTACATATTTAGCATGTTTCAGTTACTTTTCTGAAGTCTTTAGGCTATACTCGGTGAATGTTAATGTGAACACAGTAGGTCAGCAGCCTTAATGGGACTGAAAAGATGGAATGCCTGCTGCCATGTTTGTAGGAGGTCTCTCTTTCCCTCCCTCCCTCCCTCTTATTCTCTTCCTCTCACTCTGACTTTATGTCTCTCTCTCACTCTGTGCGTGAGCGTGTGTTTCTGAACATACAGTGATTGTTAGTAAGAGCCAGTGAGGCATCTGTATTGTACCGGAGACACATTTAAAGAGAGCTTTGCTTGGTCCACATAGAAATCGAGGCATTCAAGTCAGACTAGTTCAGCTCACCTGAAGACTGAAGTCGTCTCTGAGAGTAAGAAATGGACTGTCACAATGTAAGTAGAAGCTTCAGATTAACTTTTTTTTAATAAATTAATTTTATTTTTATTTTTAACCACTCGTCAGTTTGGTTAATTGGGTAATACAGTTTGTTAGTTACTTATGGTATTTACTAGTGTTTGTTTTCCCTGGAATTGCATACTGCCATGTGTGTTTTTTTCCCCTTTTACTGGAGTAAAATATATTATGTTAGTGTGATTCACACATGGTACATTCTTCACAAAAAAGGACCACATAAAGTCGTATGTTGCACAGTTTTCAAGCTATTTATATTATAAGTGGATAATATTAGAGATTTGCATCAGAATATTTCAAATCAATTTGTGTCAGCACAAGTCTAAAGACCCTGAGGCAATAAAAACAACAAGAGCTGAGAAGGTGTGTAGCCAGCCAATTTCAGTGCAGCACTCGTGTATCTCTGCTGCAAAAAAAACTGGATTCTGGCTGCACAGTGAGCAGTCAGACAGAGAGGCTAATGAATGCTGGCGGAACAGGTGGGTGGTCACACTCCTACACTGGAGGGGTTTCACTGGAGACATGATGCACTGCTTCACCAAGGCAGTGGGATGACAGTGGGCTCGTTCTGTGGGTTGCCTTTGTATGAAATGTCAATCTGTTTCTATAAGCAAAGCACGGGGTGTAGCTGATATGTGTTTGCCACAGAATTTGAATTGGTGTTTACATAACTTGTCGACAGCCTTGGCACTTTTCTCCTGACACTTTATGACAAGCCAGAATTTCTCTTCCGCACACCCCCATGTTTCCTTTGGGACAGTGGATGCTGTACTTTCAGTCACTAAATGAGCTGCTGGTGTTGACTACAATAGCATTTTCACTGAATCGTCCTTTTTCGGCCCAGGTTGCAGAGAAAGAAGTTATTTTGTGCACATTTTTACCCCAACTTTGTTTCTTATCCAAATAAAAAGCAGATTGGTTTATTTTGTGTAATGAATGATGATCAATGATCTTATAATCATTGACTGTTGCTCAGTTTGGGAATCCACATGTCATCTAAACATGCAGTTTTATGGCTTTTTTTAAAAAACAGTTTCCATGGTAAAAAGAGAAGAAACACAGCAGACAATGATGATTCATTACAAAATAGGCTGACTCAGACATCAGTGAATTATATGACAAGAGGAGAAGGGGAGAGAAAAAAGGAGGCAATGTGGGTTAGTGACCTCCTGAGAGCCCCGTTGAAGTCATGTAATAAGGGTGAGCCACTCTGCAACAAGCGCACATTCCTCTCCGTCTAATAGGTAGTGTTGTGGCGTATACAATTAACAAAATATGGTATCGCAATCTGTTGAGGGTTAGATTCTTCCACCCATGTTCCAGGGGGAAAAAAACATCCTCATATGACCATGTAATATGCTACCCTTCTGTGATAGACTTCTGGTCCTCTCTGCAGGAGGAGTGCAGCCGGCCCCAGGAGGAGGAGGACATCATGGACATCCCCCTGGATGACCCCGAGGCCAACAGGGCTGCTGCCAAAATCCAGGCTGGCTTCCGTGGACACATGACCCGTAAGAAGATGAAGCCAGAGGACAAAGCAGAAGGGGAGGAGGTGAGCAGCACTGGGGATGTGCTCAACGGCAGCGAGGGGGGCACAGGTCAGTGGTGTAGAACCATGCGATAAGGTCACATAATGCCGTCAAAGAGGGCATTATGGCTGGTGACTGTAAGGATGGTAACAGAGTCTCCCATCAGGAGCTGTAACCACAGTAGGTGACGGAAGGTAAGCGATGGAGAGCTTAAGTTGCTTACCGTAAACAGACCTAGTTAGAACAATTCAAGGTTCTATATAAATAAAATAACTTTTATTTAGCTATTATTATAGCATGTTCTGCATGGTGTTGGTTGAGCATAAGATTTCTTCAGGTGTCCCATAATAAGACGTTCAAGGGAAAATGTCACACTGATTTAACATTATACACACTAGGACCATTTAAAAGCTATACGTAATTAAATACACCTATTAGAGGCCCTTATGGGTTTTCCCAAGTGTCATTACTGCAATACATAACTGAGTGACTCATTTAATTACCCCATACTGTCTCCGGCAGCAGATGATGGAATCGCTCAATTAATTACTCTGTTAAAGGGGTTATAAATGAATCTCTTGATAGATGTGCTGTTAAATCGCTAGAGAGATTGAAAATGTCAAGTTACATTCTCACAATGGTAAACATGTTTTTCTAGTTTGTATTTTATACTGTGTTTTCTGTATTCTTGAACTGTGGACGAGGAAATGGTTTCAGAATTCAGTTTTTAGTTTCAAGCAAACACTTCGATTAGATTGTATGCTTTATTTATTTTTTATCTCTGAAAAGGACAAAAGAAAACAAAGTCATTGTAGTATAAAATTGTTCTAAGAAGTAAGACAAAGCTTTAGATTCCCAGCCCTCAAAATTTCACCTTTTCCTATAAGACAAAGCAGCATTTTCTTTGGGGATGTGGCTGAAACAAGGGATGCTCTTCAGTGATTCTCCTTAACCCAGTTGCGGGCTCCCTTGCATCCTTATGTAGGATATGTATTTATAGCTCCAGGTGCATTAGGTACAGTATATGCTTCAGAGGGCCAAGCAGAATTAATGGACCTGTCGGACTGGAACCATGCATTCCCTCCCATTGGGGGAGACCCCCTTTTCACCATAAAATTGGGTTTTTGAGCTTATCTGTCATGTAAGTCACGTTCTCAGCATTACAAAATGCGTCAAAACTTAGAAATTAATTCTACAAACAGATATTTGCATGATGGAAAGTTCCACCTCCTTTGAAAATTAATTCTCCTTAAGCAGCAACTCGATATCAAATTTTCTTCAAGTGTGTGTTTTATAATAGATCCACCAACAAGTATCCGTACAGTTTGTGACTATGCATTAGAGCCTTTAACCTTGACGATAAGAGCGTAAACAGAAACAGTTTTTTTTCCAGGCTCTGTATTTAACTACGCCTTGCCTGTTTCTGTTTTTAGAGACAGGAGGATCGGGGGCAGTAGAGAGTGACGACACATCTGTGCCAGAGCAGTGACGCCTCTGTCCTGACCTGGATGAAGAGAAAGAGGGGAAGCAAGGTAGCGAGAGATGGCTGATATAAGCTGGCTGGGCTGGCTTTCAGGCACACCTTTTTACCCCAGGAGTCTTTTTTTTCTTCTTCAACACAAATTAGCAGTAGAGAATGAACCGACAGTTTTGAGGGTGTGTTATGTGAATTTTTGTGAACTTTAACACTCCTTTTCTGCTTCTTCAGCAGTCTCATCAGTTCGGATGTCTTTGACCCAGAATTTGCAACTCACTGCATGTACTTGTGAAACTTCTGGTAGTGTGCTAGTTTTAGATGATGATCTGTGAATGTGATAAATGAATGTTCTCTAAATGCTAAACAGGGCTTATTGTTGGATGGATCAGTTCATACCATCTGTGTATAAACCTTGTAAGCATCCGCTTTAGACTTTGCGTATTTAGTGGCTAAAATTATTTATTTTGCATTGTTAATGATGTGCTTGTATCTTGACTTTTATTTACCTATTTGACTTGCTTACAAAAATTATTAAAACATCAGAGAGGAGAAGTAGCTATGTATGTTCTATTTATTCTAAGTTACTTAATTCAGATTGCACCTCAATTTTCTTTTTGATCACATGATAAGTACATTCTCTTTTCACCTATTCAAGCATTTTCTATAAATCTGATCTTCCAGAACAGTAAGCATGCAGTGATTACACTTTTTTTTTCTGCAGATGCATTTGGTACAGCTTTCCTTTGAGACATTACTTCAATATGCTCTGTTGTTGTGTTGGTGGATTTGACTTGTTTGACGTGTGTTAAATCAGGTGAGTGAAATGTATTATCATAGTTTGCAGAGTCGTCATGCTAACTAAATGAATAGCACCTAGCTGAACTTTGCTGTAGAGTCATGTCATTACACTAATAAATCCACCTTAAATACACAGTGAAATGTCTGTTTTAAACTTAATTCAATCAGGTTAAGTAAGGTTTGTTTCAAAGAAACCTTTATTGTCGTCTGTCACTTCCATTTCTATTCCTCAATGGTAAAGTTGAGGTTTTTGTACAACATTACAGCAGCCAAAGCTGCCCTTTTTTCTTTTGTCACTGCAACATAAGCAAGGCTGCTAATTAGAAAGAGCAGTTTCCATGAAGCTGTTTTGTCTCCCGTGTGGCTCTCTTGCACGAGGAATCTCATGAATAATTCATTACATAAAACTATGTGCATTTCTCATTTTACAACTGCCAATTACACTAGACAAATTAGTTGGGGTTTTACTCATACTAATAGCTATTAGATAGGGCTGTTTAAATAATTAGATTGTACGCAAAGCCTGGATGCATTACATTTATAAAAAGTTTTCATCCTATCAACAGCATTGTTATGAACAGCTACACCACTGAGTGATGTGTGCACCTGTTGGATATTTGGCAATGCTTTTTTATCTATCTATCTTTATTGCAATAAGGCTGTTTGAATCACAAAAGACACAACACAATTTGTGCTTCGTCTTATTTCGCTTCATGAGAAACAGGCTAGAGCATCTTCAGTCTCCCAGTGCTCCCACTCAGCCCACCTACACACATCTGAGCCATACAGCACTCTGCACAAACTCAAACTGCACATGCATTCTCACACAGGAAAAACACAACCCATAGATTAGTATGCAGATCCTACTCAAGTCACTCATTCTCTCTCGCACACACACATACACAGGCGTTGTTGATTGTGTCACCAGCTGTAGAGATAGGATAACCAACATGAGTCTTGCTCTCAGTGGTTTTTGGAAACACAGAGTGCAAACCACTTCCTTCTCAGGCTGACATTCCTCCTCTGCCACGCTCTCATAAACATCCTCTATGGGTTTTATATGGACCGATTCTCTCTTTTCTCCTACTCAGTCCCAGAGGTGCCATGGCCACGTTCTCCTGTCTCTTTAATGACTGTGGGTGAACAATCAATATTCTGCACACCTCCAAACATAGCACAACACCCACTTTGTGTTGTAGATTGAATTCTGAGAGTGAGGAAAAAGACAGGTTTCCACAAACAAACAAAAACAGCCTGAAAATCATGTTGGTTAGGGTCTTAATAGATCCTTATGTGAGTCATGTGAGCGGGTGCGAGTTTGTGAAGCGCAGCCTTAAACTTGCCACGGTGAAGCAGAAATTGATAGCATTGTCTCTTTAAAGCTGAACATGGACTATTTTAGGAGTAGAGCATGTGCAAGATCGGCTTGCTTGGTTTGTGCTGTTTCTCAGACAGCTTGTCAGAGAGAAAAGATCTTTCTGGTCTCCTGGGTGATAATTAGATATGAATAAGCCAAAAGAAAACAGCAGGGGGCGCAATTATCTGCTTTCCAGTGGTTGTGCCACTGGCCACTGGCATCACCATCTTAGGAGATACAGTATCTTCAATACCAAGTAGGTTACACAGTTTAGCAGTAATGAGAGGACTTAAATGCCACAGCTGTGTGTAACACCTGATAGATCACCATCAGTTACACTGTAAGATAAAGGAATCACAGTCAAAAGATGTGATATCGGCATCATGGTGTATCACATTGTAAAGATACATTTTGTCAAATGTGTATATCTGAGTCACATGGGATGACATCAGCCTTGTTGTGGATCAAACGTGATAATGGTTTCTGTCATAACATAAGCACCCAAACTGACTTAGACACACAGGCCCCAGCTGTGCTCCTCTCTCTTCCTGTATTGAGTGGAAAGAGTCCCCATTGATTCACAGTGTGTCAGAAGATGAGAGGAAGAGGGAGGTTCTGCTTTTATCGAGGGCAGAGGTGGAGGGGAGAGGTTCGGCTTTGATGGGCCACTACACAGGAGTCTGGACTCTGGGGGAGTGGTGGTGAACAGCAGCTGCTCCCACATTCCTGGAGTTTTCTATTAACCATGATTCCTCCTCCGCATAAAAACTCCCTTTGTCGTCAAACAAAATGCTAAAAAAAAAAACCAAAAAAAACAAAGACTGCTTTCCTAAAGTGGGAGAGATTACTTTTGCAATTGACTCATTAATGCATACAAACAATTTCCAGAAAACAGTGGAACACAGATCAAATGACTGAGGTAACACATAGGGGCCCATACTGTCTCATGTAATAAAATCTGACAGTCCTGTTCACAAGAAATTAGAACTAGAGGTAACACTCTATAATAGCCATCATTAATATAACCATCATTAATAAATAGTAAGGTGATAGTTAATTAAACTTTGCTTAATAATTATTTTATTGTTAATAAACCAATCAATGAAATTATGATTTATATTGTTTACTAATTATTAGTAATGTTATAATTTATGTTATTTTATCATTAGTTTAGTGAAATATTAAATAATTAGTTTATACCGATAATTTCTATTGTCACTTGTTCAATTTCAATTCAATTTTATTTTATTTATAGTATCAAATCATAACAAGAGTTATCTCGAGACACTTTACAGATAGAGTAGGCCTAGACCACACTCTATATTTTATAAAGTCCCAACAATTCTAGTAATTCCCCCAAGAGCAAGCATTTAGTGCGACAGTGGCGAGGAAAAACTCCCTTTTAGGAAGAAACCTGGGACAGACCCAGGCTCTTGGTAGGCGGTGTCTGACGGTGCAGGTTGGGGGTGTGATGAATAGTGGCAATAACAGTCACAATAAAAGATAATGGAACAGTGACTAGAAATAGTAGTCGTAGTAGTTCATGTCATAGCAGGGCACTGCAGGGCACTGCAGGGCGTTACAGTATGTAGCGTGGCACAGCAGGGCATGGCTGGACGTAGCAGGTTCAGCAGGGCACCGCAGAGCGTAGCAGGGTGTAGTGAAGCAGGATCAGGATATGCTGGTCTGTCTGAGGTTTCTTCCTAAAAGGGAGTTTTTCCTCGCCACTGTCGCATTAGCCACTGCTAATGCTTGCTCTTGGGGGAATTACTGGAATTGTTGGGTCTTTGTAAATTATAGAGTGTGGTCTAGACCTACTCTATCTGTAAAGTGTCTCGAGATAACTCTTGTTATGATTTGATATTATAAATAAAAGTGAATTGAATTGAATTGAATTGAATTGAAATTGAATTGAAAAAGAAAATAAGGACTCCGGCGAGTAAACTCCCCAGAGCTAGGTTAGTAACAAGCATTTCTGGATCTCCTCACTCCCTAACTATAAGCTTTATCAAAGAGGAGGGTTTTCAGTTTATTCTTAAATGTGGTGACGGGGTCTGCCCCCCCGAACCCAGACTGGGAGCTGGTTCCACAGGAGAGGAGCCTGGTAGCTGAAGGCTCTGGCTCCCATCCTACTTTTAGAGACTCGTTAATAATTGTTTTCAAAACTACATCTATAAACATTATTTGGATGCTATTATAAAGTTGCAACTAATGCTTAGCATGATCAGTTAATGATTAAAAAATTGTTTACAAAGCATTAAGTATAATTAATTTGGCCCCATTAAATCTTTTTGGCTATAAAAAAGATGGTTATTTGATTATTAGTGCACTAATAATAGCTGTCTAAATAATGTATATAGATGCTTTACAAAGTATTTATTTTTAACAAGGTAATATAATCATCAGTTGTAACTGTATAAAGACCATCCTGATAATGTTTATAGACAGTTTGCACATGATTTCTTAAAGGTTTGCAAATCATTTGGTAATCATTAACGCATACATAATATAATATATGAATAAACTGGTAAAATAACACAAATTATAGCACTGCTAATAATTAATACAAGTTTTTAATTATCATTCCATTGTTTGTTAACAGTAAAATAACCATAAGCATAGGTTTAATTAACTATCACTTTACCATTTATTAGTGATGGTTATTAAAAGTGTTTCCGAGCTGGATGGTAGATTGGACGTCAGAAGAGAGAGCAATACAAATACAATAGTTAATTCAATCTACTGTATTTTGACTTTTTGTAGACATTGTTTTAATTGTCAGACTTCCCTTCTTGAAGAGAGCCTGATGTTTTCCTTTTGTTTCACATACACCTTTTGACCCTTTTTTGTTTTACACAGGCGTGTTGGACATTTAAATAACAGGAAACAAAGAGAGCAAGAGTGTAGCAAAACAGCCACAACTTTAATGTAAAATCATGGCCAACACTGTTGATAAACTGCCATGGATGTAAACTGCCAAAGATGCATCAGTTCACTGCCGTATTGTAGCTTCTACACCACCTAGGGGACACAGTAGGTACAGTAGAACATTCTTTTTTATGAGTTTCCTTCATGTGTTGCTCTTATTATCATGTAGCTCTCAGCTCCGAATATAGTACCAAGGATCATGCACCCGACAGGTACTGTAGCAACTAGCAGCAAAATGCTTCAAGGCTGCATGTGCTTGTGTGTGGGTCAAGAGCAGGGTTGGTTGCCCAGTAACAAATTGTGAGTCTATTGTGAGGCTCCAGCCCAGAGAGGAGTTTGCACTATGTGACAAAAGTGGGCCAAAGAAATGGGGTGAGTGAGTTGTTTTTCAAACTCAGACATTTCAGAGCTTTAAGGGGGCTCCTCTTAGAGCTGAAGTACAGTAATTCTTCTCGGTAGGAATTCTTGCAAAGTAGCTGAACTCAAAATTGGATTTAGCCCATTAATGGGTTTGAATGTAGAAAAAAGACAGCACTTGTTTTTTACAGGAAGCTTTAAAAAAACAAACACTGTTTTCTTTGAGCTCCTTTCAGAAAGAGCAACATGGAGTGGAAGAGAGGAGCTCATCTACACTATGTCTCTGTCTCACACACACACACACACACACACACAGTTGGCTGTTGTTGGCTGTGACTGGGGTGCTGTGAGGAGAGTGGGGCTCAGTGTGACCAGGCAGAGGCCAGTGTTGCAGGCAGGCGGGCAGTGGAGAAAGTGTTGAGCCGCAGCGACGTGCCCAGAGTGGATAAACCATGCTCACTAAGTGGGAGAAAGACTCTGCCCAGGACACAAGATGAAGGTGGAGAGGAAGACCTCTTCTACAGGCGACAGTTTTACTGACATTCCTCCACTACTGACGATCTTTGGCCTCCTCCTCCTTCTTTTCACAGGTAAGCTCAAACAATTGTTATGCTATCCAGAGATTAGAAGATAAACAATCTACCCAGACTGTGCTATCTTTCAGATGACAACCAACCAAGCAAATTGATTTTCATTAAATTGTTCTATTCTGACAGTTTATAAACAAGCAAAGAAAAACCTGTCTGGGCCCATTATCAGTAATTATCATTTCAATTAACACATTTTTAGAATTTTCTTATTTTACAGTCTGTTACTTTCTTTGTGTCACTTGAAAACCAGATCAAAACTCAAATCCTTGCTCCTTTTGAAGTGTAGTTAATCCAGGTTAAGTTAGTTGCTGATTGTTTTTTATTATCCGTGTATTCCAACGGCTGGCGGCACAATGGATTCGTTCATGGGTGGTGCTCTCTATTGGGCCCCCATCACAAGCTCAAAAGAGCCAGGAGTGTCCATTGTAGGCGTGTAAGAAGGGGATGTGTAGGTTAAGTGTGATGATATCAAGTTTTGTGCAGAGCTGTTGAATAGGGCAGGGCCTGCTTTTTTGAGTGTGGGAAGCTTTAGAGGAATTAATTTGAGGGCTAAAGCGATGTCAAAAGTTTAGTATGTGGAGATTTTGGTTTTAAAATGTGTGATTTAATTTCATGACCCTAGTATGGGCTCAGTTTACCCAGTTTTGGTAGAATCACTGGATCCAGTGTCTATCTCCAACTTCACCAGTGACAAAGACCTACTCTCTCTCTCTCTTTCTCTCCCTCTCTAACGCTCTCTCACTCTTTTCAAGGGAGGAAACTAGTTCCAACAATCATGCCCTTTGTCTTATTGCCTCAGCAACCCCTGTCAGGCGAACCAAATGGTTACCACGGTAATAAGGCGATGCTCTGCTAACTGCCTCACTGCAAAGAATAGTGAACAGTGCAGACTCTTTCTCCACCCTCTTTTCTAGGTTGATCTTTCCATCACTGAGGCTCTAACAGTAGGATGCCCCTCACAGGCCCGCAGCCAATGTTTAGACCTCTGTGTGTTCAGCCGCAGCTGAGTTATAGGAATCTCCGCTATGAACATAATAGCTTTACTGTGTTTGGTTTCCAAGACAGGGCTCTTCTATAAAGGAAGAAATGTGGCTCACACTGTAATACCTTATCACTGTGGGAGGTGGAGGATAATTGGGGAGCACAAATCAGAATTAGAGTATACTTGTTCACTACGAGGGGTCATGAGGAATTCCTGGGAGGAGTTTCTGAGGAACAGACCAGTGATTAGTGAAAAGCAACATGTGTGCATATGAGTTTGTTTGTGTGGGTAGCATACACATAAGCTGACTAATGGCTGTTTTAAAGGTGCAATATGTAGGCCTAATATATTTACTGTATTAAATCCAAAAATGACCACAATATGTCATCAGATATTAAGGAAACATGCTAAGTTGAAATACTATCTTTTCTGACAACAATGCAGCCAGTATTTTCTCCTTTGAAATTTCTAATCCATGACAGAATGTGTGTTTGTGTTTTGGCCTGTGTGTTGGTATCAACTGCCCATTTTGACAACCGGGCCGGGTTGCCAGATATACCTGTAAAAAAACGCCATGGAAGCAGCAAACAAACGAACGGGATCAAAGGAGATAGATTCTACCCAACCTAAAAAACCTCAGTATTTCTAACAGTTGCGTGACCAGAGACAAAACCCAGGTAAATATTAGAGATGTATTTGGAAGGTGGAGACAGCTTAGAGCCCAAAAGGACGCAGAGTTAGCTAATTTTCTCCTGAACAGGTAAGCATTAAGATTCAGGCTAATTTATAATGACTAGTAATTTATCACGACTACTAGGGACGACCATTTTCAGTCATTTTAACATATGTGTACTCACATTGAATTATATAGAGTACTCAAGTTGGTTACTCGCAAAAACAATTGACAATCACAAACACCAGTGAAGTGATCCCGACTGGTCCTAGCTAACACCGCCATGGTAACACGCGATAACTCCTAATGTTACCAGAGGACCAGGCAAGCGGGCCACGGCTGTTTACAACCACCTTGACAGACTTATGACAGAAACCGCAAGTTGGACTTCCTTATAATGGAAACATGCAATTTAACTTTGGCAAAACAACCGTGTAGCCCTTTCAGCGGCCGTAGCCAACCAACGGTGAGTAATTTTAAGCCAAGAAAGTGTGTCTGTCAGTCAGGTAGAGAGGACCGTGAGTTTAGCGATTGTTGCCATAATTTTAAGCTGACAACTCCGCTTTTATGCCGAGAAAGTGTCTGTCAGTTGGGTGGAGAGGACGGCGAGGTAGTAGTGTTTTTAGTGGTTTTGCCGTAATTTTAAGCCGAGAAAGTGTCAGTCGGGTAGAGAGGACAGCAAGGTATTGGTGTTTTCAGCGGGGACAGAGCTCCTCGTGAGCACGGGCTTTTATGACAGCATCTAACGTTAGTCGGCTGCACTGTGGAGTAATGTCTGGCTGTGTGAGACTTGCATCAGTAACTAAGTTTACATGTACATAATATTCCGGTTTTTGCCCTTGTTCCAAAAAAGACGATATTCCGACTAAGCTAAACATGGCTAATGAAAGTGAATGTTCCACCAATATTCACGTTTATATGTAGCCGTGCAAAATATGATTTTTTTCTAAGTTCACCAGCGGTGGCGGACTTGTTGGACCGTGCGGACACAGCGTTTCTTTCATTCCTTTAACCAGCTTCTTGAAAAGGTTGGCGTAGCGATGTGTGCGCATGTCCAAAAACCTAGTGATAACCATGTCTTTGATAATGTTTAAAAGTAGCTGTGTTCCTCCTTCTTATCAGGTCTGCAGCCTTGCAAACTGTTGGCTGGTTGGTTTTTGTACAGCAACCGTAGCAACACACAGAACTGACCACAAGCTTGCGGTAAAAACTTGGACTGAGATGCGCTGTATACATGTCCAAAGAATGCCTCTAAAATCTGAATAATACCGCAATATCCCACATGTCTTAATCAGAAAATGCTATATTTGGAAAAAGTCCTTATTCGGAATATCCAACTGGAATGGGCTGTTTCCATGACCTGTATCAAATTCGGAATATTGTCATATTTGGAATAATAGCGGAATATTGGTGTGCATGGTGTGCATGTAAATACTCATTGTTAGATGCTGCGTTCTCAACCTGGCAACCTCCGTAAACTTCGAGTCTGGGGAGGACGGGCCGGGGGAGACGACTCTCCAGTATTTTGAATTTAGGCTGCAGTAACTATAATAAACGCTAGCTGTTACATATTGCACCTTTTAAGGCAAAAATGTCAAGTCTGCAACCAAGAAAAAAACATCTTGGGTGAAAGCCTAAAGAATAAAAGCACTTTGTGACATTATCGTGGTATTACATGAAATTGAACTTAAGCTGCTTAAAATAAAAGTCAGAATTTTTTTTATGTTTTATTGCATCAAAATTAAGTGCATTTCCTGCAGTTAGGAATATGAAAATATTATGCATATATAGGCCTACCTACTTATACCTAATCTAAACTATTCAAAGTAAATAGGATGGAATGTAAAATTGGTTTAAAAGTGGATTTTACATACAAAAGTAATACTTAACTGTCTCATCTTTTAGCAGTGGCGGGAAAAAGTACTGGAAAAGCAATATTGGCATAATGGAAAACTATTCATAATTTTTCTAATTTCAATTACCAATAACATGTGGACAAAGGCAGCCTCTGCACTTTAGGTTGAATGCAAGTCTTTATTTAAAAAATAGATTTAAAAACTGGATACTTGCATTGGACCAGGGTGTGCAGAGTCTTTTTTCTCCACGTTTGAAACCCTTTTGCGTCGTGAGCTGGTGATCTTGTCAAAAATGGACCAGTAAAGTAAAACCAGCAATTAACAATAAAATAACATTGGCTTCTAAGATTATGAATGCATCACCGTGTAAGATGTATTTTAATGTTTCAAGTGGTTTCACTATTTAAAACAGTTGAAACAACATACTGATGGGAAGTTCAAGCTCTAACATCGTAACACTTATGAGGGCTTGTCATATAATAAGATAAAACCAATACTGCAAATGAACAAGTCACTACAGAAATCAAATAAATAGAGTAAAAAGTACAATTAAATTTCTAATACATAATACAACACTGGTGGAAACTATTGACACTAAAAAGTAGGAATATTCATGTAAAATCAAAGTACCGTAATATTGTACTTACACTTTGTGAATGTACGTTATTACTGTACACGATCATAGTATCCATGTCCCTTTGCTACTGTTATTTTTCATTTCTGTTTGTTCTAGTTATTGTAGTAATTAGTGTAGCAGTAATTAGTGTGTTTTTGCACAAGTCCTCTCTTGTTTCACTACGTGTGAGCATCAAAGGCTGCAAAGTGATAGACCTTGTATTACCTCCAACAACTCCTTCATATCCCTGTATTCATATCTATTTGCTACTCAGTTCAAGACCTCACTATCGTCTCTTTGATTTTTTCCAGGTGAGGTGTCTGGAGTGAATGTGACCAGCCAAACCCAGGTGGTGAGGGGCACTGTGGGCAAAGAGGCCCTCTTGTCAGTCAGCTACTCCAGCAGCAGCTCAGACAAGCCTGTGATTAAGTGGCAGCTAAAGAGGGACAAAGAGAAACCTATCACTGTTGTGCAGTCCATAGGAACAGACATCATAGGGAACCTGAGGCCAGAGTACCGCAACCGTATCGTGGTGTTTGAGAATGGGTCACTGCTGCTTCACAACCTGCAGCTGTCAGACGAAGGGGCGTACGAAGTTGAGATCTCCATCACAGATGACACCTTCACTGGAGAGCACTACATTGAGCTCACTGTGGATGGTATGCAGAATGACCTTGCTTTCAAAGAGCTGGGTTCTCTCTTATTTCAAAATATGTGAGTCTGAGCAGAACACGGAAGAGGAGTTATGAAGCTAAAAGAAAATCAATACAAGTTGAAAATACCTTATCTTGCCCAAGACAGCGTAGTTGTAATACTGGAGTTTAGTTTTTTCAGAACATGATACGCAGTGATTCACAGAGTTGGTAGTGTTCTTTTTGAGACACTAAGTAGGAATCCACTTATTATATTCTTATATAACTAGAGCTCAACCACCCTCTCGTATCTTTGAATATTCAATCTTAAGCCCCCCTGTGTTTTTGTCCTGTCTCCCTGTCTCAGTCGCCGTGTCCAAACCTTACATCCAGATGATAGCCTCGTCCGTCCTGGAGTGGAGCGAGCACTTTAACCTCCACTGTTCCCACAATAACGGCACAAAGCCCATCTACGGTTGGCTGAAGGGAGGCAAGGTGCTGACCAATGACACACGTCTGCTGCTTTCACATGACCAAAAAGTGCTGACCATCTCACGCGTTGTGATGTCAGATGATGACATTTACGCCTGCACAGTGGAGAACCCCATCAGCAGCATGAAGAGCACACCTGTCAGGCTCACTGTCTACAGTAGGTGGCATGTTACACCGGTAGGATCTCAAGTTATACAAGTTTACATTTAGGATGAAGAGATGATGGTATAGTAACATCAGATGGGCAGGGGAGGAAGAAGTATTCAGATCTTTTACTTAAATAAAAAATAGCAAACACTTCACAACAAGTAAAAGTTCTGCGTACAAAATGTTAAATAAACGTACAGAATCAGCTAAATGTACTTACAATGTCAAATGAGATGCAGAATTACCCTGTTGGTGTTAATTTGTTACAAATTACAATTTTGGATTATTGTTACCTGTGCAATAATGTGTAAGCATTTTAATGTACATCACAGTACTTGAGTAAATGTAGTTACTTACATTCCAACACTGGTTTCTAGGTCTAATAAATACCAACCGATTTACCAATGTAAAAACGAGTATGGAAACTAGATATATTATATCTCATTGTTCAACAACCATCCATTTTCAGTAGCTAGCAGAAGCAATTATCATCTCATGGCAACCCGTACACATGCATGCCTGTCTCTCCAACAATGTTGTTTACAACAAGTGCAAATCCAGGCTGTGAGCCTGAGAGTTGACCCACAGCGGCTGTTACTGGGCGCCAGCATAGGGCGACATGTCACGCTGAGAGAGAGGGAAAAGCAGTCTAATCCAATGAATGGACAGTTATTTATGAGGAGGGAACAGGAAAAGAAGGCAGGTGGGGAGGACGCTTTGCCTCAGTGGACTTCAGTAATGCTGACTTCATTATCACTGTACTATGATGTGTTGCATGAAGAGACAGGCCCTCAAACTGCTCTCTTTTCCCTCTGTATGCATAGCAGCACGGCACAAAGTCTCAAAGAGACTACCCTAATGTGCTACTTCACTGCATTTTATTCATGCCAGCACACTTAAAAGACTTGGCAAGCAATGTAAAATAAAAAAAGAGTAATAAAACAATAACAAAATTTTTTTATGCCTGTTCCATAAACATATAGTTTGAAAGAAAAAAGGATGTTCCAAATTGACACATTTATACCAGTGAAGACACAACTTCATCTAATCCTGTAAACTTGACTTTTCCACTATCAAAGAGAAAAACAGGAATAGATAGAAGTTTTGCATGCAATATATTTGTTAAGCTCTGAAGTTATATGTGAAGCAAAGGTACAAGTCAGCAGTTCAGTGAGAGAGAAACTCAATTGCCCTGCTGTTATTGACACAAACCTCTCCCACTTTCTTTCTTTTTTTCCTTCTTTCTTCCTTTGTGTCTTTGTCTACCTCTGTGTATCACTCTGGTTTAGGACGAAGCTCGCTATACATCATCCTGTCCACCGGGGGCATATTCCTCCTAATCACCCTGGTGACAGTGTGTGCCTGTTGGAAACCATCCAAGTGAGAGCTACTCTTTCTTCTCTGTCCTCTTTTCTCTCTCTCTCTCTCTCTCTCTCTCTCTCTCTCTCTCTCTCTCTCTCTCTCTCTCTCTCTCTCTCTCTCTCCCTCTCTCATTGGCTTTGATATGGCACTTGACGATGTGACTAGAATCTCAAGTAGTTCAAAAGTGTCACTATACACTGACAAATTGGTGAAAAAGTAATAAACTCAGTGACCTGTAGCTTTTATGAACTACCATGTGTTTTTTTTCCTGCTTTAGACAGAAACATCGACCTGTCCCCCAAAGAGCTCCCATCTATCTGGAGCAGAGTGAACATGGCCATGATGGTGAGCAACAGTTACAGTTAAACATCTTTAAATGTGTACAACACCTTTATATATATATATATATATATATATATATATATATATATATATATATATATATATATATATATATATATATATATATATTGTTTTAACTTTTAAAACATGTCACACAACACCCAAGAATAATTTTGCACATTAAAGTGTTTACTAGGCAGCAGAATATCAAACAATACTAAAAGAAATATATATGTTTTGCAGTTGATGTTGTTCCCAAACCAACTACACTTGGCCGAAGGAGTCCCATGCCTCTTTATGTTCTCAATGAAGATGTAAGTCAAACTTTTATGACCAAAATTTCCATCTAGCATCTAAATTATATGAGCCATTGAAAGCTTTACAATAAAACAAGACTAGTCTACAGCCATGTTAGCAGCTCTGTGAGGCTGTACTTACCATAGGCACAGCAGTACTTTGAGGTAACACAATAACAGTGGTAACATGTATACCATGTTCGCTATTATAGTTACTCATGTTAGCATGCTATCATTTGCCAGTTTGCAATAAACACAAAGTACAGCTGAGGCAGGTGAAAATGCCATTAGTTTTGCAGGTAGTCATAAAAAATGTAAGAAGTCAAAGTCCTACAATCATCAAAGTTTTTGCAATTCATCAGGAGAGGCACATTTGTCTGTACCAAATGTCATGGCAATCCACCAAGTGTAAAAATCAGGGGATCACAAAAGTCATTCAGGATTCATCCTCTGGGTGCCACTAATGGCTGCAATCACATTGTGCTAATGCATCCAATAGAATATAGAATAGAATAAAATATTTCCTTAAAATCAAAAATGCCAACCTGCTGTTGGACCATGAATGTCTGTCTACAAAATTTCATGGCAGTTGATGAATTGTTGAGATATTTCAGGACCAACATCCATAGAGCACCAGTTTAGATGTTTTACAACTTATGGCTTCATTAAAATGAGAATCATAGATAACACCACAGCTGATGATGATTTTAACCTGTGTATCTTCATCTTGTTTCAGGAGACTATGGAGCGTTCGGAAGAATGTTCTGGCAATGTTGCCGTCCAATCAGAAATGAATATCCCTGCTACCTATGCTCCAGTGCTTCCCCCCTCCTCCAACAGAACTGAGCTGCCTATCTGGTCTGCCCCACGCAGATACCCCCGCTGCCCATCTCCACTGGCACAGCCTCTCCCACAACCCTTTCCAGGTCCTCCCCTGCACCCAATCCGCTCCCCTGCTCACTCTCCTTGTTCATCTCCACGCAGTTTCAGCCCGATTAGAAAAGCCCGTCCACCAGTAGGCATCCCAACTAGCCACCTGCCTGTAGAGGCAGAGTGTCTTGACCCTTGTGATCAGACTCACTGTCCATCACAGCAGTGACAACGGCTTAATGTACGTTTTCATTCTGTGATATGTAAAGTACATATGTAGTTTATTGGTTTTCTGTTTCACCCAGCCACGAGGATAATGGATTTGAGGCACTAGGTTAAGAGATGAGTTCACTTTCAGCTAATTCTTCATATGCCATTATTTATCATGTATTTCTCTACGGCTATGCACAATATTTCTGTAGTCTTTTATCTTGTCATATGAAAAATGATATTCTGTGTACCAGCATGTAGTATATAATGTATATGATGCTGAGACAGTAAAGAATTTCCAGCTCTGGTATATGTTTTGCTTCTTGATGAACTCTGAATTTTCCTGGGAACTTTTGATAATACCTGTACATATGTAAGTTAATAGTTTTGGGTCAGGTGTTTTTTTTTTTAAACAATTAAACCACAAAGTGTATTCTTATTCAACATTAGGTCATCGTATAACCTAAGGTAATAAAAACTGTTTAAATACTTTGTAGTTTGTCATCAATTATGTAAAAGAAATTTCACCACAACTCTGCTACAAAAACATTCATTTTAGGCTGAACTGTATTGTATTTTAATCAGTGTTTCAACAAAGTAATACCACAAAGTAGAAATGCTTTAACTTTTCTTTTGTCTTTGTGAGGGAGCTGAATGAGTTCTGCCAGTCTTGAGTGTGAGCGTAATTCCTTTCTAGTACATTAGGTGTCGCCCACACATTTCTTTAACTACTGTATTTCAATGCACACTTGTCAGGAAGAGATTTAACCCTATATATTTTTTTTACCTTTACTACTTTTAATCCATAAAATGTAGCAGTTGACATATGCCATTTTGGAGTATATTTTGTGTGTTACCACTGTTTTGCTCTTTTGCTTTACCTAAAGCGACATCCATGCCCAACTGGTTGACTAACTAATTATGGAAAAACTGTTCCTGGAAATCCATGCATTAGAGTAATGATTACTTAATATGGGGTTTATTTCATCCCCAAATATATTGCATGTTGTTTTTTTTTCCACTGCACAAGAAACACTGTCAGCAAGCATAAAAAGAAGTGCTGAATGATTGTGAGGTACAAACTTGTGAAAGGGTGTACTAATGCGCACAAAGACGCACGCACAAAGTGGCCTGGTCAATCACTATTATCAGGATAATGTGTTCCCCTCAGAGGTCCAGCTGCACATCTTTTGTCATTAAGATCTGCATGATTGGATGTATTGCTTTTATCCTGAAATGTATCTTCCGGTACTGAAGGTGTGATGAGTCTTGTGGTTGCAAATCAGATCCGCCTGTTTTGATCTGTGCTTTGCCGTCTTTGTTCTATTTGAAACTCAATTTATTCCTTGGCACACAGACTCATGAATACACATACAGCATCACGGGCACACACAAGCACAGACCAGCAAGCACATAAACATGTGCATAATCGCTTGTGGCTTAAAGTAAATGGAAAATGAAATTTACTCAGAAAATGATAGTGGGTGATTTTTATTGAGCTTGGAAATTGCTTTGAATCTGTTTTAATGTCATGGTTTTATTAGCCATGCAGTCTGTCCTATCATGTTCCACCTCTCCTCCAGAGTGGCAGAGGAGCTTGGAAGCCCAGGCAGTAATTGGACTCTGGGGAGCAGGATCATCACATCTGTGTGCATACAGCACATGTTTCTGTGAATCTGCAAGCGTGTGGAGAGTAGGTGTCCCATGACTTAAATAGAGTTGATGTATGATGCTCTGCATCTCTAATGAATTATTTCCTTTTATTGCCTCGTCGAGCCTTGCATCTAATGTCCTTGTTCATACCAGCCTGTTGATGTGTGATGAAGTTCCCAGAATAGGAGGGTGACTTTATTGTTGGAAAGCTTGTATCTAGTGTGTCTTGTGTCACGACCTGCAGTAGTCATTACTTTATTTGGGTCAATGGACAGAAGAAATGGACAAAAGAGTCCCACCAGTGTCTTCTCTGATCCACAGTCTTTACTCACTGTCCCTTTTCCCCAAAATTCTTAGAACTTATAACACTTAATATTTGCTTATTACATGTTATGTACTTTTACTTAATGTATTTAATATTGTCAATTAATTTTTTCCATATTACAACTCTACAATTGCTACTTCTGTCTGTCTGTCTGTCTGTCTGTCTGTCTGTCTGTCTGACTTTCTGTCTGGCTGTCCATCTGTCCGTCCGTCTGTCCGTCTGTCTGACTGTCTGTCATGCACTTTACTTGAGTATTTTTATGTTAACTCTCATACATTTCAGAGGCAAATATTGCACTTTTTTACTACACTGCTTTTATTTCAGAGCTATAGTTGCTTGTTAATTTTCAGATTAGAACTATGAAACATTAAAACATATAATAATTATGTGAAATGCAATGCCTTGTTAAATATTAAACCTGTGGATCCCAATCTTTTAAAGTTGGAGTTCCTTGTCACGTTTCAGATGTCTATGAGTTGTTGTCAGTTCCACCAAAGAGACATTTCCTTTTTTAACGCCTCAGAGAGTTTCATTTAAATATCTGTTTTAAGTCAAATTGTCCTATATTTAACAACAACAAAAAAACAAAGATCAGAAGAAACATCCAAATACAAAATAATTATGAATACAAATGTGTGTACCTTAGTTTATTCTTCTTTTCTACTTCATTAATCATCTATCGACCCTTTACATTCATCTAGTGTCTCAGGAGGGAGGACGTCCCCTAGGGTGGGTTTTTTAATACTTGTCTAACTGCATATAACATGTTTAAAAAAAGCTCCAACAGGAAAAACACTTCTTACACACTGATGCACCAGTATTATCAGTATTAATTTATTGTAATATATATTAATAGATTAGATATATGGGCCAGATTACTTCTTCCACACTGCTG
This sequence comes from Sander lucioperca, assembly GCF_008315115.2. Lineage (NCBI taxonomy): Eukaryota > Metazoa > Chordata > Actinopteri > Perciformes > Percidae > Sander > Sander lucioperca. Next base: position 2,714,192 of record NC_050177.1, read on the forward strand.
TTGAGGGATCCCTCCTCTGTTGCCCCTCCTAAGGTGTCTTTCTTTTTTCTCAATAAATCTGTTTTCCTTATCCAAATCGATGTTATCAAGACAAATGTTGAAGGCTACATATTATAAAGCCCCCCAAGACAAATGGAGGGAGATGTTGCGATTTTGGGCTATAAAAATAAGAAGAATTAACATGACATGAAATGAAATGCATAAAGAAAAGTCATTCCTCACTTCAAAATCTTCTCAAGTGCTACAGTGAACTTGTCTGACAAAACCATCTGCTAGACCTGTTCTCAACAAGTGGATGAGTGGACTGGGGAGGGTAACACACACACACACACACACACACACACACACACACACACACACACACACACACACACACCTAAAACAAACACAAATACATAAACTATGTTTGTAGAAGGGCACTCGATCGTTAATGCAGTATGAATTTTCCCAGTGGGGAACACATTTTTTCAATTATTCCGACACCACATGAATGCAGCACAAATGCCCTATCTCGCAGTATTAACAAAAAGTGAAAAATAATTTGTATATCTGCCCCATGATTCGGATCTACTCCAAAATTGAATTTGGTCTTCCTTGGCCCATGCTACACCCTCCCACCAAATTAAGTAAAAAATCAGGCCAGTAGTTATTGTGCTGACAGACGAACAAACTAACAAACAAACCAAACTAAAACCTTAACCTTCTTGGTGGAGGCAATGTGCAACATAAAACACATTCACACATGTATATACAATTCAGCACTCATGCAACTCAGTGGTTGACAGGAAAAACAAAGCATTGCTTGAAATGAGGTCCCCCCTGATATGATATCATTTTCCATCTATTGTTGGTGCTAAAATTAATGTTTTGTGCCTGCGTGCCTTTTAGGCCAGTAATAATTGCTGTATTTAACAGAACACATGCGTAAAATATATTTATCTAGCCAGGTTTCAATCAGATAGCTGTGTAGTTAACAAGTAATGTTCAGTATTTGATGAAGATGTAACGCTTTGGTGTATTTCCCCCCCATGAGACACAGTGAATCAGACTATGCAGAAAAGAAGTGTGACCAGCGCATGTAAAAGCCACATACAATTAAGACATTAGGGTTGTCTTTTTTTCCATAGTAACTGTCCCCTGGCAACCAGTAAGAGGGCCAGTTATATTCATACTACTCCATATCCCTCTTGCTCCCTTACACATACCCTTTCTCATCTTCTCTATCACTCACATCCTCTCTCTCTCTCTCCCCCCTGTAGCTCTCCCTTTGTGTATGTGCATTTGTGTGTCTTCATGTGAGTCAGCTGCATCCTCAGCACCTGGGACATTACCTTTCATATCCACAGGGAAAGCCTCGCTGACACTGTGAGTGCTCTTGCATTTGTTCAATTAATTTGACTGTGATTTATTTAAACTGTATAATTGTATGATGAAAATGTTTTTTTGTTTTAGATTGAAAGAAAACGTTTTACTATTTAACAGAATTGTGAAAACAGGCTGTGTATTATGGAAAATATTCATGTTTTATACATTTGTCATGGTCATTTTTTGGGTTTCCTTTATATTTGTATTTGTTTTTTCTTTCTTTTAAACTTGAGAATGGCAACAGGAAAAACTTGAGTTATGTCATTTGAAATTTGTTGACAGACATTTGACAGAAATGTGTTGCGCACCTGTTGCTGATGTTTTCTTATCTTCTTTTGTCATGATTTACTGTTTTTATAAGGCATTCACAGTACACTCAGCTGTTTCTGCACGAAATAACAGAAAAGAATATCTATATATCTAATATCTCCAGTATCTCTAGTGGCTCATCAAGTTTGTCGATCAGGGCTTCGAGCCAGAATCTTTGCGGGTGTTTGAGAGAGGAGAAGGAGGTCAACATGGGCTCCAGCTCCTCCTCCTATGCCCCTAAAACCATTTACCTGGATGTGGATGGGAAAGTGCAAAAGGTGGGTCTAATTCTAGTGAAAAGGCTGTATTTCTGGGTTTTTTGTTTATTAACATTGTAAAATTATGTTCAGTCTCCCCTGTTTGTTACAAATATAATGTGACTAAAAACATTTTCTGAGGTGTGAAATGAGCTGGTTTGACTATATATATACATATGTCTGCGCTTCTCTCTGATGCTCTGAAACAGACGATAACAGGCAACACAAACACTGCTGCACGTGACGCTAGTTAACACTATACTCGACAGCAGCTAACGTTAGCGTACCGCTAGCTAGTAGCTGGATTAAACAAGGTTAAAATGCTGACTGTTAAATACAATATGATAAAGTATATATATATATATACATACATACATACATACATACATACATACATATACGTTATCATATTGTATTTTGCCAGCAAACTGGTCATATACTGTAAATAGGATTGGTAATAAATGCAAACAAATATAGATTTAATATGACCCAAAAATGTTAACTGTAAACCGTGAACAGTATCTTTAGGCATTAGGTATCTAACTGTAGTCAAATAAATCAATCAATGAAAAATACTTGAATTAATGTTGTATGGATTGTTTTGGCAATACATTCCAAAGTATGTTTAAATTCATGCAGTTGGGACTCATCCACTAAATTTACATTTTTATTTATTTATTTCATTTTACAATAAGACATTGAGAATTTAATAATGGGTTTAATTATAAAACCAACTTTAAACAAAACATGTTGTTAACAGCTTACACACAAGCATTCTTTTCTGCTGCCTTACACCTCTGTTGTATATGAATGAAAATATGGATTTAGATTATTTCCTTACGCTTCATTTTATAGAAGCAGCAATTAAGCCAATACACAGTGGTGATAAACAAAAGAAAAAAAAAAAAACAGAATGCAAAATAAAGTGTAGCACTGATTTAGTTCATTGAGTTTTAGTCGTAACGGCAATCATTCAAACAGTCGTGGCAAATGGTGTAAGCCTCGAGTTTCATGTTTCTGCGTTCCAAACATGCTGCCAGATAAATGAAACACTTGTTGATCTGGTGATGCAGAGTGCTTCAAGTAGAGAGCTGGCGATGACACATGTCTGTTCAAGAGCCCGGAGCCCACAGCCTGAGGCTGAATGTTTGTCTGCTACACCTGCTCCCTTCAAGATGGGAGAACTACGGTGGCCCTGAAGTGCAAATCACAACAACAAATAGAAAAACGCAACAGCAAATCATAAAACACAACCGCAAATAGGAAAACATTTCAACAAATCATAAAACACAACGGCAAATAGGAAAACATTTCAACAAATCATAAAACACAACGCAAATAGGAAAACATGACAGCAAATATGAAAACATGACAGCAAATATGAAAACACAACAGCAAATATGAAAGCACGACAGCAAATAGGAAAACACGACAGCAAATAGGGACAGCAAATAGGAAAACACGACAGTAAATAGGAAAACACGACAGCAAATAGGAAAACATGACCGCAAATAGGAAAACATTTCAACAAATCATAAAACACAACGGCAAATAGGAAAACATTTCAACAAATCATAAAACACAACGCAAATAGGAAAACATGACAGCAAATATGAAAACATGACAGCAAATATGAAAACACAACAGCAAATAGGAAAACACGACAGCAAATAGGGACAGCAAATAGGAAAACACGACAGCAAATAGGAAAACACGACAGCAAATAGGAAAACATGACCGCAAATAAGAAAACACTACCGCAAATAAGAAAACACGACAGCAAATAGGAAAACACGACAGCAAATAGGAAAACACGACAGCAAATAGGAAAACACGACAGCAAATAGGAAAGGAAAACACTTCAACAAATCTGAAAACACAACGGCAAATCTGAAAACACGACATCAAATAGGAAAAAATGACAGCAAATACAGTTTTTTTCAATTGCTTAAGCACAATTTTGAAAACAGGGACCGTTTTTTTCACAACACTACACACAATTAGCACAACCACACACCCAATTAGCAGAACACATCAGACCCTTTGCAAAATTAAACACTCTTGCAAAAACTATACACTAATTTTTAAAAAACAGATTTTGTTACCATATGAAACACACATGTTCCATATGACTTAATTATGTTTGAATCAGATACACACTGCTGTTGCTAACCTAAAACACTTTTAGCAATTCTACTTCCCAGTGATTACAGTACTGTAAATGAAGTACACAGAGAAAGTGCAAATATACAATAACTTCACCAAACACTACACAAGACCAATTCTGCAGACTGAGGAAAATATAATTTATTTCTCTCCATATACCCAAATCAGTCAACATGTCAACATGGAGAATCACAACAAAACAAGTCCCAGTTTTCATACAGCTACTACAGTAGTGTGCATAACACTGTTAGCTCAGCAAACAACAGACAAACATCAAATACTGTATCCAATACAGGTTACAATTACAGAAAAAACAACAACAAACTAAAAAATGATCTGAAAAGTACAGAAAATACTAGACATTAGCTCTTCGCCTAGCTGGATCTGGCCAGAGAATTTCATCAACATCACAGGCAATAACCTCATTGGCAAGACAACTGTCTTGAATGTCGAATCCATCCTTGCACAGCTGCGGCGTCGACTTGGTCACAGGCGTCCTACCTGGGCCTGGGGCCGGAGATCATAAACACTCGCATGAATATGGGCCCCCTTCCTCCTTGTCGTTCTCGACCCTCAATCCTCAAATGTCACAGGGAGGGGCAGGGGCGTAGCAAGCTTTTCAAAAGTGAGGGGGATGGATGTGATTTGTTTATTAACAATAAAAACAATGGATAATCGTTTGTTAACATGGGCAAATGGAGCATAATCTAATTATGTATGTGCTAATTTGCATAAATAGCACAACAGATCTAAACATTGGGTATAGCCAGGTGAAAATGTCTTGTTGACATATAACAGAAAAAGACTTAATATTAAGGTCTGAATGGAACCATTTAGGCTACCCATGAGCATGAATACATAGAGGCAGGAAGAAGTACTTTAAACCAGCCTTTATTAATTAGCCTATTATTGCAGAGATGGGGTTTGGGGCTGGGTCCGTGGGGTTTCTGGGGGTTCACTTTTTATTTTACCTATCTTTTGTCTTCTGCATTCTCCTTACCCTTGTTCTTCCCTCAGACTCATCCCCCAGAAACAGTCCCACTGACTCAGCCCCAAACCCCATCTCTGCAATAATAATACTGGTTTAATACACTCAATAATCAATACTGGTTTAAAGCACTTCTTCCTGCCTCTATGTATTAATGCTCATGGGTAGCCTAAATGGGTTCCATTCAGACCTTTACATTAAAGGAGAACTCCGGACAATTTTTACTTGATCGCTATAAGTATGTGAGTACTGTCGATAGCAAAAAAAAGGAGCCAAATCGGTGCTAGCTAACTGGAGCTGCTGCAGCTAATGCCGAGAGCTCCCACTTAGCTAAAACGGCAGTTTTGGGGGCATATCATAAAGAGTGCCTTTGTGCCTCTTAACAGACACAAAATGCAATTAAGATGTCTGTGCAACATGAACAGGGCCCTTACATGACAACAAGATGCGTTTTCAACTCAGACATTGTTTAAATTCACCTACCCTGTTAGCTGATAGCTGCCGTCTGGGATGAGTGAGTGTTCAGCCAGGCTTCGGTAATAATCATCAAGCAGCAGTTCTGTGTGTATTTGTAGCATATATATCCATTTTGTGTGCGATCCATCTGGCGTTGGTGAATAGTAGTCTCTGCAGTGGCAAACTGTGTGTTAGTTGCCTTAGCCAGGCTAGCAGGGCCGACCGGCATCCTTCTAATTCCTCCCCGCCTTCCTCACCTGCCGCGGCCGACAACAATCCACGGGCACCCGCTGGTTTGGTGGATGTCCTCCAGAGGACAGTTCATGCTTTCGCGGCGAAAAAAGTTTATTTCCCCCTCAAAAATAGGTAATTGAGCACTGTAGTGGTTATGATCATATCAGTGACTATGTAACTACATGGACACGGGACAAATGATGCCTGGTTCTTGTAAAGTAACAGCGTTACAGAAGGCTGGCTGTAGTCTTGCGCTGAAGTCCCGTGGGATTTCAGTTGTAGCAGGAAAAGGTAAACAGCAGTGTGTAGATCATACAGTCTATGGTGTAGATCGGAGCGTGGTGTGAGAAGAGTGAAGAGCGGAGGTGTTCACAAGGGAAGAAGCTTGGAGTAACCTATGGAGCTAGAGCTAGCCTTCAGCCTACGACGTAGCTACGGCGGCAGTTCGACGCAAGGCGTTTGTGCAAAACTGTGGAAAAACTGCAGAAAAAGTGTGGGTGTTGAACCCTCTCACCGGGAAAAGTGTGGGTGTTAAAACACCCACATCCCCCACGGGTGCGACGCCCCTGGGGAGGGGTATCAAAAGTGCTGATATGGTGCATACAATGAGCAGCTGATTACTGTAACTGTAGACAGATTTTCTTTTACCTGTTTCCTTGTCGAAATGTCCTTATGACACATGCCACTGTATATCTGCTAAGATTTGGCTGAACTCTTAGTCCAGCCTCCCTCAGCGTCAATCCGTGGTTCACAACATGGTCCACTAGTGTTGCGCGACTTTCATTTGATAAATTTGGTCCTCTTCTTCTTTGAGCATATTCTCCGGCTTCAGGTCTTCCTCTCCCTCTCCCTCTTCCTCTACCTCCACCTCGGTCTCTACCTCTGGCTGGGTCTCTTCCTCTACCTCCTTCTCCTCCTCTGTGGATTCCCCCTCTCACTCTCAGTCTTCTTCTTCTGACTCCTTCCATTTTGGTTGAAAGCAGGTGAACTTACTTGCTGCACTTTATATAGTGCTTAAACCTGATTGGTGTGTCTACAATTAAGCAATCATGTGTTTACGTACCTGGTGGCTGTGTTTAACCAATTGGTTCATGGGTGTGTTCATTTGAAAGCCTTTGCTTTGAAATTGCAAGGAAATGACATCATGATAGATTTCTGTGTCAAATGCATACAAGTGTGTTTAGTGTTTCGCAAATCACTGTGTAATGTTTTGCAAAAAGTGTGAAGCTGACAATGTGCTTACAGTTGTGCAAATCTAGGCCAGTGTTTTGCTCCTTGAGTGTAAGGTTTTGCTAATTGTGGGAAAGTTTTAATTTTAGTGTGTAAGCAATTGAAAAAAACTGTATCGTGCTTTCATATTTGCTGTTGTGTTTTCATATTTGCTGTCGTGTTTTCCTACTTGCTGTTGCGTTTTTCTAGTTGCCGTTGTGTTTTATGATTTGTTGAAGTGTTTTCCTATTTGCTGTCGTGTTTTCCTATATGCTGTTGTGTTTTATGATTTGCTGTTGCGTTTTTCTATTTGCTGTTGTGATTTGCACTTCAGGGCCACCGTAGAGATCACAGTTTTTGCACGCAGTTTACGCGCCCACTCTTTGCTATCAACCCTCCACAGACAGATTTTGTAATCTCTATGCATGTACTGTACTAAGTTTTATAAACTGGGCTGGTTATATGACAGGCATGGATACTGTTGCTATCTTCAATAGCTCCATGAACACAAACACTCCAGCTATCCTTTTCTTTCTCTCATTGGTCTCTCTGCTGACTTGACCTTATTCAACCATAAAACGAGCCAACCCTTACTCTATGTTCCCATATGTCAAAAACCTGTGCCTTGTGAAACCATGTAGACACAGATTGCACTGTATTGGATATGTGGGCCACAGAAGAGGGTTTCTCCTAAACATGCTACCACTACTGTGTTCATCCAATGTACATAGTAGTGGTCTTCTGCCATCATTTCCATCATATGAATTTATACAAAATGCATTTACCTCACAGGTGGTGTTCAGTCGGCACTGCAGCCCCTGTGACATCAAGGAGCTTCTGTGTTCCTCATCTCACATTCCCAGGTTTGTTGTTTTGTTTTCTCACTGTTATCTCAATTATTTTTTTCACATGTAGATCACATCACTCCCTATCTGGCTCTCTGGGTGTACTTGAAAATGGCCCTAAAACCTTAGAACTATCACAAAGCAGCATAAAGCAGCCAAGAACATGAGCATGTGGATGCAATAGGCAGACAGACACACTGCATTAGCCATACACATCAAAGCAGACAATGATAAATGATATATGCAATATGGAGTCGCCGTCTGTCTTTAGTTCTGTTTTGCTTTTATTGAAGAAAGTAAATACATACATGTATTTTTCATCCATTTGGCCCTCTTTCTCTTTCATTCAGTGAGCCAAAGTCTTTACTGACTCAACTTTGTAACATACTGTAGGAAAAAACACATTCTAGGTAAAATGTACACAGTTTTTTGTAAAGCAAGAAAAAAAAACGTATTTCTATGTATACGCAATGTATGGATCATTGCTGTTTAACCCTAACACTATTTAACAGTCTCCCTGGGTAAAAAAAAGTCCACATTTTCAAAAGACTTTCTAGCTTGAGAAAAAAATATTAAGGAGAGTGAATAAAACTTGCTGTATATCTACTTAATTTTCCTCTCACTGCAGGAACACTGCCATCATGATGGTGGACCCAGAAGGGGCCTTGGTCTCCATAGATCCAACCATGCCCACCAACTCTCCAAAGTAACATACCAGCATTATCATATTGTTTTTGTATAGAAATCACATTTTTACATTTTACTTATGTCATCCTTTTTCTAAATTTATTTTCATTTTTACAAAAACTCGAAGGTCAAGATTTAAAGATTTTTTTACCTTGGAAACAGTAGCTAACAAAACAATCAGCATAGGGTTCTTTTAGTAGCTGCTACGGAGTTTTCTACACAACAGCTTCTTCAACAGCTACTTAATGAACGTTGTGGTCAGATTGATCAATATTTGGAAATAAGAACAATATGAAGAAATTGTTAGGCTGATACCATAAATTAGGAATAATTACTGCTCCGCTGATTTTTTTCACAGCTTTCTGTACAAAGTTGTTCCTCTGTCTACTGGTCAACTTGGAGGTAAGCTATCAGCAACAGCTTTATTTCCCTTTCACTCTACACACACACACTAACACACACACACACACACACACACACACACACACACACACATGCATGCATCAACAACAACAACACATCTACTGTGAAAGTAACAATGAGCTTGAAAATACCAGACTTGATCATGATGATTTATCAGGAGTGCATTTATGTCTGCAGAGAAGGAGGACATGTTTCAGAACGTGTTGTCCCAGGTGGCTGATCAGTTCAGCAGGTAACGCCGCAGTTGTTTATATTATGTCATGGCTGAAGCCTGCCTCTTTCAAACACCCCCTTCCCCACCCCCCCTCCCACCCCCAAACACACACCCACCCTCTGATACATAACTCACATACATACCTGACACTAGGTACTTATGGTAATACAAGCTTCAACCCGTAGAGGCAAGTTAAATCAGTTCTTTCACCTTTGTCATTTATTTTGTAGGCCCCATTCCAGTTTTATTTTTTTCATTATGACCAATGGACCATGTGAAATATGTGTCAGTCTCTTATCGTTTTCTATTTTTTCCTCTCACAGAGCCTTTCGCATCAATGAGTTGAAGACTGAGGTCACCAACAGACTAGCAATGCTGGAGAAGAGAGTGGAATGTAAGTGGTACATTTTATAGTAGGTAGTTTAAAGAAAAGAGTTCCCCAGAAAATCCTTTTCCAATGCAATACAACCTGAGATGTAAACAAAACATGAAATGCAGCTAAACTGCGCTGAAGCCAAACTGTAATACCTCTTGTCATCTTGCTTCAGTGGAGGGCTTGAAGGTGGTGGAGATTGAGAAGTGTAAAAATGATCTGAAAAAGCTACGAGATGAGATGACTTCAAGAGGTGGTGGCAGGTTAGACATTAGATCATCTTACTCACAGATGTCAACAGAATCATGTTAAATTAATTTGAAATTAACTTTTTGGGATGTCTTTCCTTTTAAATTCAGAGTAAACTGTCCATGCAAATACAACTTTGACGATGGGAAGAAGGTAACTCCTAGACGAGATGTCCCCAATTACCCAAAGGTATGTCCACTGGGACTATTGCTTGCATTACTTTTAGACAAAGCTAACTTCATTGATCTCTACAGCCTCTTTTGAAGTTCTGATGGCCTTGTTTATTTGGTATATACAGTACACACTGTCTCAGGAGACTGTTGAGGCGCTCAAGAAGCCAACGTTCGATGTCTGGCACTGGGAACATAACGAGGTTTGTTGGCATTGCTGCTCCAGAACTCAATAGGCCATTTCCTTTCTATGTTAGCCATGTGTCTGAGGTCTGAATGTGTTTTCCCTTCCTTTGTGACTGCAGATGCTAAGTTGTTTGGAGTATATGTACCATGACTTGGGATTGGTGAAGGAATTCAACATGAACCCCATCACACTCAAACGCTGGCTGGTATAGTTAGAGCAATAAAGGGCATTACAAAACTGTTTTCAAATGGTACAAAGCTGGAAATACTTTTGGTTTAAGAATTTTGCAGTCAGTCGCTGAATGAATAATTCTCTTCTAGTTGGCTATTCAGGAGAATTACCGTAGCAACCCTTTCCACAACTTTCGCCACTGCTTCTGTGTTAGTCAGATGATGTATGGCATGATTCACCTCTGCAACCTACAGGTATGGTCCGAGTGTGTGTGTGTGTGTGTGTGTGTGTGTGTGTGTGTGTGTGTGTGTGTGTGTGTGTGTGTGTTACAAGTTGTTTTTTTGTTTGAAATACTGACCAAGACTGGACATTTTGCCATTGTTTTGACAATTTGTAATAATTTATACTTAAACACTTATATACGTATACATTTATACTGTTGTGCAGGAGAAGCTGACTCTCACAGATATGGGCATTCTAATGACAGCTGCAGTGTGTCATGACCTGGACCACCCTGGCTACAACAACACGTAAGACTCCCTATTCTGTCTGTAGGTGTGTTGAAAGATGTAGCACTGCAGATGCCCGTTGACCCCAGTATGTTTTGACATCCTCTGCACAACACTTTTGTCAATGAACTGTGAAACTAGTTCAGCATGGAGAGAGTTCAGGTATGTAAACACACTGATTCAGATTATCATATTGTTTCTGGTTGGAGTTTTGGGCGGGCAAGGACCTATCTTTTCAGGAAAGCTTCATGGGAATATACTATCAATCCATCCATTCACCCTGGTCATCCATCTACCAGGTACCAAATCAATGCCCACACAGAGCTGGCAGTGCGCTACAATGACATATCTCCGCTGGAGAACCATCACTGTGCTGTGGCCTTCCAGATCCTTTCTCTTCCTGAGTGCAATATTTTTGCAAATGTGGATCCTGAGGCCTTCAAACAGATCCGACAGGTGAGATGCACATGTAAAACCCTCACTATTCATGACAAGCATGCTAAATTTCATCTTAATCCTGCACAGTCTTTTGTAACTAATGTAACTATCTTCTAGCAGACTTTTGGTTTTGTTCTTATATTTCCAGACAATTATCACCCTCATTCTGGCCACCGACATGGCCAGACACGGGGAGATACTAGACTCCTTTAAGCAAAAAGTGGACAACTTTGATTTCACCAACGAAGAGCATGTGACATGTGTATGTATACATTATGCCTTATAAGATCATGTTGCAACTCCACCTGACATCAGCTGTTTACCGTACTGCACATGCAACACATGACCTCAACACAAGCAGGCCTTTATCTGTGATCAGCAGAGGCCAAATGGATTGTATTAGTGTAATTGGGAAAATTGTCACAGAAATACCGTAGATGCTGTATGTGTGCTGATGATGAAAAGACTTCTTTATCCTGTGTTTTTTTATGTGCTGCATGTATGTTTGTGTACATGTGCGTGTGTCTTCAGCTGAAGATGGTTTTAATCAAGTGCTGTGACATTTCCAACGAAGTGAGGCCAACTGAGGTAGCTGAGCCATGGGTGGACTGCCTACTGGAGGAGTACTTCATGCAGGTGACCTCAACTGAAGCTTTATGTAATATAACTCTTGGAAAATCCATTATCAAAATCCATCATGTCAATTCAAGATGTAGAACATTTTTTTACAGTGTAAGCAATAGCTAAATGACAATATTCCCACGGATGTGCTTCCCAGAGTGACAGGGAGAAGTCTGAGGGTCTCCCTGTGGCTCCCTTCATGGACAGAGATAAAGTCACCAAACCCACTGCTCAGATTGGATTCATCAAGTTTGTCCTCATCCCAATGTTTGAGACTGTCATGAAGGTAGGATCATGTGTTTGTACAGATGTGTTCCTTTACAAACACACTCACTGATTAACAAGTTTTGCTCTCACTGTGGTGTCCAACAGCTTTTCCCTCAGATTGAGGAGATCATGGTTCAACCTTTAAGAGACTCTCGTGACCACTATGAGGAGCTGAAACAGATTGATGATGCCATGACAGAGGTAGAACCTATTCTATGTTATTCTATTCCATTCCATTCTAATCATCTATCTATCTATCTATCTATCTATCTATCTATCTATCTATCTATCTATCTATCTATCTTTGTAACATAACATCGAAATGTAGGTGGTGAGTAGCAAAGCTAGAGTCTGTGATGGAGATGTGATATGAGCCAGATTGCTAAAACATACACATACATGCACACACACATGTATAGACACACACATGCTATTCCAATGTATACACTTCCTCTGACCTCCTCTTATTTACCTGCCATCTACTGTGGCTATTACATGTAATTGTCTGGATATTGTAAGTCTGTAGTGAGAGTTGAAATATCAGTGTTTCTGTTAGTAAGTAAGAGATGTTTCACAATGTGAAAAAATTGAAAGGAAAAAATGATTATTTAAAGGAATAGTTTGATATTTTGGGAAATATGCTTATTTAATACACTTAGTGTAATATGTCTTGGCTCTCTATACTTTCTTGGCTCTGACCAGTTGCAGGCAAGTCAAATCAAGTAAATTTTATTTATATAGCCCAAAATTACAAATCACAAATTTGCCTCAAACGCTTTACAATCTGTAGAGCATACGACGCCCTCCAGCAGAGACTCCAGAAAGTCACTGGTCCCAGCCAAGAAATAACTGCCAGAAAGCAAATTATTACGGAGCACCTACGTGGGGATGGGGAGAAACAAAATAGATGGATGGAAAAAAAAAAGATAAATACTTTTGCATTCTCCCGAGAAACTTTTGCGTTCCATCAAAACTTTTTCAAGTTGGGATAAAAAAAACAACACTGTGACCCCCCAGCGCTGGGGTTTCTATTTTATGAACCTCTCCAACGGGTGTGTGTGTTCCATTGTTGTGGTTGTTTCCATGGTGCCGAACTGACCTAGAAGTACATTGACTTTTTTCTTCTTTTTTTTTCCCAACCTGAAAAAGTTTTTCAGGAGAACACAAAAAGTACAGTATTTATCTTTTTTTTTCTACAAATCTATTTCTTTCTCCCCCATGTTCGAGGGGCTTCGTAAATAAGCGTATTTCCAAAAATGACAATTTTTTTGCTCCATAAACAATTTCAGGAATAATTATTTGAATACAATACTTACTTTTTGGTTTTAGCAAAATTAGAGCAATATCAGAATATTACGTTTAATTATTATGATATTTTTATGGCAACAATCATATAGTGAACATGTCATATTGTGACCTCAGGGGATGCAGGGAACAATGTTAGGAATAGGAATGGTTTGAGCCTGCACACACATGCAGCGATCACAGGCAAAACCTTTCTAAATTAAATTTGGTTTGTAGTACAATGTCAGTCTAGACTTGAAGGTACTCACAGTCATCAAAGTGTAAGGGTCTAAAACAATGGCAGTAATACAGGTTTCCTGCTGTGAGGAGGCAAGTAGAAACCAAATCCAAGTCAATCAACACAGTGTCATTTAAGCTTTTCACCTGGAGCTACCAAACACTCAATTATCAGTTATGACATTTGTGTCACATGAGGTCTCGCACACACACACACACACACACACACACACACACACACACACACACAAACCCCTTGCTAACATAAAGGTGTGTCTTTTGTTCAATGAGGCACAGAAGAAAAAAACTGAAAATATGTCATTAGGCGGGAAGAAGAAGTAAGCTCTGCAGTGAGTGAGTGCAATGGTATCTGTGTAAGTTGCTTTTACTTACTTTACTGACTCCTTGGTTTTACTTTAGTGTTAGTGTCATGAGTGCGCTCTGTCCCTGCCTCTCTCTGGCCTCTCTGCACAGCAACTCTCCTCTGTACTGAACTCTATCTACAAAAGCCACACCTTTAGGAATGTGCAGCACTTTCATCACTTTGGATTCCCCAGTTTTTTTTTACAGTTTTTCTCAGTCGCTTTGGTACATTTCTCAGATCAGAATTGAAATTCTCAAAACTACCTGTTCAATTTTCACATCATTGTGTCACTTGTGCACATCAAAAAAGCAGTTTCTCATTTCTTTGAGCAAGTTGCAAATGCTTTGGTACATCCATGCAAATGATTATGTACAATTCTCTGCTGTTTCCTACATTATCAATTGCTTATGTCAACCCCCAACAACATTTAGGCATTAGTTCATAGCATAAGTCTTTACATGCAAAATGGTTGAACAAGTTGTCATAATATGTCAAGCATATTTCTATACATTTCCATTAGACTTTTTTCTAAATCTGTCCTGAATTGGTAAATTGCTCCCAGGTGAATCTTGACTTTCTCTAACGAAGGTGCAGCTCATGAACCATCAACTGGCAAGACTGTCTTATCCGTACACAATGACACAAGGACTTGTCATTCTGATGGCACTGACATGTTCATTGACACAGATATTTACTTTTGAGAGATGAACTAAGGATTTTGAGCAAGAGACTGGCTTTTGCAGGTAATCCATGGTGTTTTGCTATTTGTACAAATTGTTTTGAGAAATGCACTTACTGTTTTGCAAATGTTGAGGATGATTCGAGAAATGTACCAAAGCGACTGAGAAAAACTGTAAATTTTATTTATGTAGAGTTTATATTAATTTACTCACAAAAAGGAAAACCAAGGGGGTAATCCCATTTAGTCGGCTCAAGCTAAATTGGTTCAGCATGAGAAATTATTGGCAAGAGCGAGGGTCATGGCTGTATAGAAGTTAAACTGCAGACAAAGAAAAAAGTAAGAAACATAAGCATATTTTTGATTCTTTTTGATTCATGTAATGTCATCACAGAATACGTCTCCATTCATTTTGCTGTTGTCACAGCTGAAAACAAAGTGGTGAAGTTGTTGCTCATTTGTTTTCCTCTTAAACACCATGTGAGTACGTTCTGACTTTCCACACAGGGAGGCCAGTTCTCACTCACAGCTCTCTAAGGCAAGTTCAGTCCAATAGCCTTCATCTGTGGTGGAAGATGACCACCCAAATTTTTGGTGGTCAAGCATGGTTTGTGCTGATAGGCACAGCTCTCTTGTTTTTAAACCTAGTTTTAGTTTCAGCTTTCCTCCTTAACAACATGCTGTTTCTCTCTACCTAATCTAAGCTCATTTTTCATTGCAGGGGTCTTCTTTTGTGATTACACTCAGGAAAGACTTTAAAACATGCGAGTGAGGCCTCGGTGAAGACGTTTGGCTGTGTTGGCGGATGGATCAGGATCAGAAGGGAGAGAAAAGAGACTGCTTGGCTACATACTGAACTAAACTTAGACGTCAAGGTGGAATCTTGACCTTTGACTTAGACTTTTGCACTGGATGTAACAGAGAGGGACCTGCTGACCTCTTTGTATAGTATGGTGTTTATGTTGTTCTTTCTACTTACATTTTTTATTTCATTTTATTTATTTACTTTATTTCATCTCAATAGTGAAGGACACATTTCTTCAAAAACAAAGCTACAGTATTTTAAGATTAATAACATTAATTAAAAAATAAAAAATAAAAAATAAAATATATATATATATATATATATAATGGCTGCAGAATAGTAATATTTTCCACAAATTTTTTTTTGTAGAAGAATGAAATGCACCGAAGCTGAATGTTTTAACCTCACTGTAGCAATCCTTTTTTGATTGATCTGGTGCACCTTATTAAACCATCTTAAATCTTTACAAATCTTACATTCAACACTTTTCAATCAAATAAAGCCACATAGTGGCACATGTCCAAGGTGTTACACAATGTGTCCTAAAAAAGGACTTGCCACTGTGAGTCCTTCTATATAAAGGTAAGACAACAAACATTTCCTAACGGAGTGTCTTCAGAGTGTTTAAAGTCAGTCACTTTATCTAATAGAAAAGATTTAAAAACAACAAATGCTGACCAAAGTTTGTTAGAGGAAAAGTTTACAGTAAAATACACTTGGATAATTTAAATAAGCCTGATATGAACTTTACAATGATCACACATAGTGAAGCAAGTTGCCTTTGAGTTGACGCATTGGTAAAGTGAAAAAATTACCTGCTGACTGAGCACTTCAAAAAGGGAAAATATCTGTTAAAATGCTGTAATTATTACACAACTAATGGACATAAATTATCCCCTCATTTGTGCTTTTTATATCTCTCACGTGACTTGTTACATATCACTGTGGATCAAATGAAATTTCCTTCCTGACCTTGGAAAAAGTAGTTTGACAAAATAATCTCAACTAACTCTCTCTGGAGCTTTCAGTCGTAGCACACAATCTTCATCACCAGATGGCTTAGATGTCATGGGAATGTATCTGTTGCCATGCAAGCTCAGTAGCTGTTATGATTTCATCCATTGCACTTTTCATCCATTTTGAAATGCTCAGTGCTTGCTTGTCAGCAGATCCATCATCATTACAATGAAGCAATCTCTTGTCTCTGACAAAGACAATGTGATATCCAGATCTGGGAAAAAGTTACGTAATAACTCTGTAGTTTAGATTGTATTGTCATATTACTGTTGATTACTAGCATACCACAGCAAGTGCATATTTCGATCACTGTGGTAACATTTCACATTTTGGATTCAGTTAATAACTTCACCTGAAAAAAAGACTCATTTCTGTTATTTCACATCCTCACTCACTTCCTCTCCCTTTTGACATAAGACTGGTGCTTTATACGACCCCACCTGTAACAATGCATGATCTATACATACTTTATTGCCCCATTTTAGACTTAAGGGCTAGAAACGTGTTGAAATATGACTAGTTATCCAGTTCTGTACCACCCAAAGGTGCCACTTATCTCAGCCCGCTCCACGCCCCTCTCTCTCTCTCTCTCTCTCTCTCTCTATCTCTCCACAGCTTCCCTTTGAGCCATATCAGACCTGGGTGGTTTTCCTCCAGCTACTCCACAGTGATTTTATTACTGTGTTTTATTTGGCAACATGTTGCCAATAACTCCAGAGCAATTATTGCCTCACCTGTTGGCCTCACCTCACACACACTGAAAACCACCTGCATATCTCTGATGAAATCATATTAATAGCACACAATATGAATCACCAAAGACTTTATTTGTTTGTGCATGTCAAAATTAGGTAGGATAATTAATAAACGTCAATTTCACCCCTCTAGTCTGTAGCTTAATTTGATTAATATTTTCTATTTTATTTGTTCATATGTTGATGGTCTATGTTGAATTAACATGACTGTTTGTGTGTGTACATCTGCAATACATGTAAGTTGACGATCTAAAAGCAATAAAAAAAACTGTAGACCACATGTTTGTGTTGCAGTTGAGATGTGAGAAAGTGAGTAAACATATTTGAGTGTGAGTGTTTGAATGAGTGTAATTATGCATCGCCTTCTTCACATAGCGTGACAGAGTGTATTGACATTCACATTCATTCATGCAGGAATGCTTTGATTAAACCACATGCTGTCGTATCATAAAAAGAAAACTGCACAGTGTATGCTGCTGCATGGCCAATGATTTAAGTCATAAATAGTCATGCATTACTTTTATTATATTTTAGTGTCTCTTTGGGGTTCTTGCACTATTTTTAAAGTCAAATGTAATGGTTTTTAAGACCATTTTAAGGCCACCACAAATATAATTTAAGACCTAAAAAAGTTGGGAAAAAATATTTGATAAGAAAGACAATTTATTGAGTCATTAATAAGATTATTAACTAACTTAATAGCTTAATAATGTCCTTATAGCATCCTCAAAAACAAAAATTATACAAGTAGATTCGAAAAGGCAATCTGATTGGTCAACAAGACATGTAGAACGTGCTCAAATCAGCATGACAGCCAATACATCCGTGATGACAGCACACCAGGTTCATCACTTACAATGTTACTTCGCCATTTCCATGTCAACATCACAGAATTAAATCCAAAAATCTTTTGAAACATGAAAACAAATCAGGAACCACAGTGGAACACACAGAAACTCTCCAACATATTTAAATAAAGTGATTAATTTTAAACAATTCACACTCTGAAGTTAACTGTTACTGGAAATGTTTGGATCACATCAGCTGTGCCGCTGACAGGGTGCTATGTTAAAAATAGCTATACATGTGAATTTCGCGGATGTACAGGAGCTAAATCTGTCAATGGAAAAAAAAATATTCTGCAGATATCTTAGTTACACCACAATGGGATAGCAAAGCAGTTTTGTGTAAATATGTGGGCTATTTATTTGGTTTGGAAAATCCCACGATCTCTACAAAGCTAACTTTTATTTTGTTGGTAACATTATAATCGTGTTGGCTTACTGTGTGAAGAATCCACAATACCTCTGCCCTTTGAGTTTCTGGCGGCGACACAAAACCACTCGAAGCCGCCAGTTGAGAATCAGCGAGGGAGTCTGAAATTTTTGTTCGCTTCGTTCTGCTGCTAGCTAGCTAATGTAACATATAACTCCTAAAAATGCTGCAAGGCCTTATCTCTAAAAGACTACAAATGGTTACGAAGGTGAGGTAACCAAAGACACATTAGGTGATTTACGGTAGACTATCCGTGACAAATTACCCCATCATCTTAAAAACACGGGCAGCTAATTTAAAACCTACAGCAAATTTACACTAAATTTAAGACATTTTATGACCTTAATTTCACAAAATTTTATTTAAGACATTTTAAGACTTTTTGATTTGATTTTATTAGGATCCCCATTAGCTGATGCAGAACATCAGCTACTCTTAATAATAATTATAATAATAATAATAATTTTTAAGGACCCACGGGAACCCTGCTCTTGCAAAAGGTTTTTTTTAAATGCCTAATTTAATCTGATTTTATTAGTTCAGCATTTGCCCCCAACGCCCATAATCTGCTCACATTTCAGTTCATCAAAAGATGAATCACTCCCACCCAGCACGAAAAGTCATTCAGTAGACTGCTGGAATAATAGACTAATAAGAATAACTGATATCTAAAACCCTTTTGTCATTTGTTTTGCCTTTAGGCTGGGTGTCACATCATGTTTAACTGCCACAATACTTCAACGGGCCTTTTTGTTGATGCTAAAGTGAATACTGTATCTATTACAAAAGCACCTCGATGGCGGTCAAACAAGTGTTTCATTTTTCTTTCACTAGGCTTGCACAATAATTGACCTTAGTTTGAAAAGGAAGGTGTGGCATTTTTGCAGTGACATTTAATCAGGGGTTTGGCACAAGATCAATGCAAATTCAGTATTACAGTAACATAAAAGGTAGGTTTACCAAAAAAATTGAGATGAACAGCAAAGCTTGACTTAGAGGGTGTACAACATTCAGATCGTCCTCATCCAGAAAACAACCGCAAGGTCGATTTTGCAAACAGCTCATAACTATGAGAAGCCACCTAGGCCAAAACTGAATACATGACTTGCACATACAGTATATATATATATATACTCTGATTAATATACATACATACACATGCATGCATGCATAACATAAGAATGTGTATGAGTAGGGTATATGAGTGTGAGTATGTATGTATGTGCATATCATATATGTTGTTTTGGGAGTCATTAGCAATCTACCTATTCTGTTGTTTAGGTAGAAGATGTGTTGAAAACATAATGCATCATGATGTATTTTCATTACATACATTTGTTATTAAGGCATCATTTAGCTGATGCTTTTTTTCTTAATCAGGGATCAGACATTCACATTATACTGGCATTTCCATTGGCTAATAGGAGAAATAATGTCTGAGTACTGCAATGTAGCAATACAAACCTACTGGCAAGGATATTGTTCCTGAAAGAATAAACTGGTGCCATCTGGGTCTTACTACAGTGTCCCCTGATCGGATCCATCTGGGTCTTTTTTGACCCTACCACTTGGGGGCGGCAAAGTTAGAATGTTCAAATCCTACATAGGCTTTAATTTTAATTTTTGCTTTTTTTACTCCCTTATTTTCTTCTGGTGTCCCTGAGGGCTCTGTTCATTTATTTTCAGTTCAAGGTTTTCTACAATTTCCCTCACAGTGGCATTATGTTTGTTTGATTTAATGAATGGACCAACAATGGAAATCCGTTGCAAAACCTTGCACTCTTATTAGAGGCTGTCAAAAGTTATGTGCATTGCCATTTGCACAGATGCACATTCTTTATATGAATTGTGCAGGCACCACCCACAGCCGGTTTATCAGGCAATAGGCAGGTGAGAAGACGTATCCAGTAATATTGATCAAAGTTGATAAAATATTCAGTTTGCACAGCAGCACAGAGAAGAGAGAAACATATCCACCGCTGTGCAATGAGCCTGTTTTCACTTGGCCACAGTATAGGCAGTCATATGTCAATGGGCATAGAAATGGTTTGTGCTTACTGTAATGCAAACCCTTTCTCTCATTTGTTCTATCGTTCAAAAGGCATCTTGGAACAATCTCTGAAAAGCTGTTTTACATTCATGTGTACATTCATTCTCATTTAAAGAGACATATTTACAGGTGTAGTTAAGACTTTTGGCCATAACTAAGAAAAATGTCAATCTCTATTTCCTCCTTTCCTTCTATTTTTTCTTCTTTTTCTTACTTTCCCAGGTCAAAACGCACTGTGGAGAATTCCACCCAGCATGCAGTCTTCCAGGGGTGTGTGTGCGTGCGTGCGTGCGTGCGTGCGTGCGTGCGTGCGTGCGTGCGTGCGTGCGTGTGTGTGCGTGCACGTGTGTGTGTGCGTGCGTGTGCGTGTGCACGTGCTTTTGTGTGTGTGTGTGTGTGTGTGTGTGTGTGTGTGTGTGTGTGTGTTCTTTCCAAAATTGAAGTCTCGCAGCTGGAAGCCGTGGATTATCCATGGCCTAGTTTCACGTGAAACTGGGTAAAATACAAAACACATGCCGTGGAATAAATTCTGACTGCAGTACTACCTAGCTCTTTTATTACCTTACTGTCCATTAATCTGTTCTTCATTATGTACTTCCAGCTTTTTACACGTCTCTAACTGAACTGAATGTCTAAGCTGTAGGATTCTCTGCCAAGTCTATGTTAACACATGCGACTCTCCATTTATCTTTTGTCGGACCGCAGATTAGACTGTGGCGTTGGTCAGGGGAACGAGTCAGCCACACAGGCTTTTCTCTACTGACCAGACAACAGCGAAGCACAGGCCTGTTTCATGTGAGCAAACACGCACGCAGACAAAGCCATGCTTGTGGGAGAGAGGCAGTTAAGTCATCAGAGATGTCCCATTCCCCTGACTCCCACATTCACAAGAATGTCCAGCTCCTTGTTTGGACTGTGAGGACACAAGCTAGATTTACTTAACACAGTTACATCCCTGACAAGAATGGCAAGATAGTCAAAGGTCAGAAGCGTAAGTCAATCCTAACTTCAGGTCCTTCAGGTCCAATAAAGATGGTCTCCACTGTGGCAGTGACTCTGAAAATAACTGGCCCTTTATTTCAAAAGTCCCCTTCTATCCTTCCTTAAAATGTCCTTGTTAATGTTTTTGGTCTAAGAATAACTCAATCCAAAAACTCACAAGTTGGTTTAACAGCTACATTTTTTTTACAAGGTAGGAAGACCTCACACACTCAGCCACAGGGCTCTGACACATCTGCACTACATCCTGACAAAACAGGTCTTAGACTTAATGTTTCCGTGAGGTGCTATCAAGCAGAATATGATAGTATCACCTTTTACATTTGAGTGAGAAATAGAAGGCTTCCTACACTTTAAATCCATTGCACAATATTTCAAAAATAATGTTGGTGTTTGTTTACAATAAACACACTGTGTGTATTGTCAAATGTAAAAAAAATATGTTGAATGCATAAAAACCAGCTCAAGTCGTATTTATTTCTTGCATACCAGCATGTTTAGTTAGTATCATTCACTTTCTCAGGCTTGATGTGACATTAGTTACTTCTGCTGTGGTGATACATGTCAGAGAATGGCTGTACCTAAGCCTGTGTTTTTCCTGAAATGTGTTGTTTTTGGTTAGTATTAAGCAAGAAGATGAACTTTATACAGATTTTGTAATTCATGGTTGCAAAGTTCATTCATGCTTTGTCAACAAAATAGACATAAAATATCCACCTAATTTAATTTAATTTTTACCAAACTACAATGTTTTATAATTCTCTGTCAGAGGCAGTGTTGCAATTCATTATTTATATATACAGTATATATATCGCTTTATATGCATGCTTATTTACTTTTTCGGCGAGAAATAGGAACAGATTGGAGCTCACTGGTTAAAGCCAAATAATAAAAGCATGCACACAACAGACATTGGGACATGGAAAGATATTTGTTTTTCACAAGCTGCCATGGCTGTTGGGTAACTTGTGTGACATATTTTCTTCAACTTTGACTTTATAAAACAAAATATTGCAGTCACAGTCCCTGTGGGTATTTCTTCATACTTATATAGGAGCAATTATCTTATATTTACTATCTACAGTCTTTCTTTAGTTTAACTCTGCACTCATTAAAAAAAGGCCGCCTTAATGTTTCCCCTCATTTACAATTTACAGCCTTCCAAAAACAGACATTTTACTGGTTTTCTGTTTTTCTCAGGATAAGCAGTTAAATGTAAAGTTCCCCCCTTTCGAATAGAGCACCAGACAAGCAGAAATGAATAATGTGGATTCAACAACACAATCAGATCAAGTAGATACTATTATAAATAATTACAAATATGTTGAACAATTAATATTTTCATGGAGTGCTGATGGATTTGGTTGGTTTGGTTATCTGATTCTGACACATTTACTCAGTATGTCAAGAGAGAAACATTGAGCCCAGTCTGGCAGCTGACAGTTAGAACTGCTTATCCCAGAGCAGGAAAGAGACCTGACAGTTCGCTGAGGGAGAGGCCCGCACCAGTTTGTTTACAGCGTGATAATCTGGAGCAGGCATCTTGATTGTGTGCTGGCAGAACATCAGCGGTCATGCCGTGACTGCCGGGCCGCACGGCAATTACACTGGCCTCTTATCTGTATGTATAGCAGGCCTATGACAGATGGACATATGGAGTATGGTTACAAAAAACACAACTAGCATAAAGTACCTTAAAGTCTTCCCTCAGTAAGCTCAAGTCTGGGTAATAGCATGGGACTGGAGTGGAACTAGGTTAGGGTTTGCTTTACGGTAATGCTAATCACTATTAAAAGGATGATTCGCTGAGCTTTTCATTTTTATAATGGTGTTGACAACTGCTCTTTGATATTGTTCCCGAATATACTTTGGTTTTTGAAAGGCTTGTAACATGGTAACAGCTTTCCTTTAGAAATGACTGTATTAGTGTCCATTCCTTATTAAATGGGCGCAACAACACAAACCTTGCCTGGGAACCAGATGAATCTGAGATTTAAAGTTTTATTTGCTCTGGCAGATGTGTCTGGTCCCCCTACGGTTTCCAGATTTTCTTCCTTAAAGCGTAACTCTCGCCAAAATGCAACCTAGGGTCTTTTTGTGAATGTACCCGAGTCACACTTTCATTTAAAAGCATATTTAGGACGGAATCGCCACTTTTAAGATTTACCGTGTTTTCGTTTCTCAGTCAAATGGCCTTTTGAATGGGAGTGCTAGGGGCACTTTTATGCTAGCCTCTTTCTATGCTAGCTATTTTTAAAACACTAAGAAGGCTCGACACAACATGAAACTTTGCTCGAATTAGCACCATGGGCTCTACACATGAACGCAAGCATTGAGAACATTGTTTGTGTACCCAGAGTTTACTAAAAAGAAAGGTTTTGAGCAACCTAGCGTAAAGAAGAGCGCCATTAAGGCATTCTCGAAACCAACCAAGATGGCTGCAGCTGACGTGGAACTTTCTGTGAAGTATTATTTTCAAATTATGATGGCAAGAATGGCAACACTCGTTTACAGACATGTTGATGCTAGACCATCACAGCTCATCTCTGCACAATATTTCATTGCTCTGAATTAGTTGTAGGTCTATTAAATTGCGTCCAGAGGCATTTGCCCCTTGGAAATCAAAAACTAACTGAGAGATGGCAGACTAACATGCATTTGCAAGTTAGTCTGGCGATGTCAGGCTAACACATAGCTGGGGTTGGCAACTTGGGGGCAGCAGAAACCAGCTGCAAACACAACACTGACGTAGTATCACCTTTTATGTTGATATGATGAACTTGTTCACAAACAGTTGCTATTGGATACAGATACGGAACAACATCAGCATTCATTTGAAGTCGTGTTTCTGGCCACATGAAGAATGTAACTCCAATATTGACTTTCCATTTAGCTTTTGGTCTACCCATTACTGCAGGGATTACCTGGCTCTTAAACTGCTAAATGCTTCAGTATGTTCACCAGCTAGTTGCTAACTTTGTCTGTCTGTCATTTGAGGCTGAACACGTAGTGTACAGTTAGTTTTTAGAGATTTGTTGCTGGAAAAAGCTGTCTGAAAGCAACTGAAGGGAGCTGTCTTAGTACACACCTGCTCAGCAGTCAAATGCTCTTGTTTCTGTTGGCATTAGTGGTAGACAGCTTCAAGCCCATATTGTGTCATGTTGGCAGTCAGAATTCCCTTTGCGCTATTGTTCACAACCAACTCAGAGCCACTCACAGCCCACGGTGTAGTTCAGCTCGGTCCTGCTGGTTAGCATTGTTGGCTCAAACTGGCGGTCTCTCTCTTTAACTTTTTGCCTTTTCTCATCCATGATTTGGTAGAACCAATTCCCTTAAACTGCAGTCCTTTCTTTAAACCAATCACAACCGTCCAAAGCCCCCTGAAGTGGACATAGCAAAAGAGGAGGGAGATGCACCGGATGTCAGGCTTTATCCCAGCAAAGTACATCCGTTGAGCCAGATTGTACTACAACAAATGCACGAGTATAAGCATAAATTCCATGTGACATTACTTTTCCGCTACAGCAGCACACACAGCTGAACATATTGTAACCACAGCTTGCAGATATTTAGTAAATGAACTTTTTCCCAAAAGAAATATGAACATGTATTGTGCATATAAAAGGAGGTTTAATTGCCATGGAAACTTTGTTTAGTGATTCACCTCTAAATCACTCCCAGCAACCTTATTAAATGCCCCCCACAGCGAATTAGCAATAATTTCTACAATAACCCCAGCAGGCCAAGAGTTTCATTCATTAAATGCCAAGGAGCTCTTCCCTGTATCTTGAACAGATGTTTTCTGAGTCATGTGCTTCCTCAGAACCAAGACTTTAATCAACTCCATCTGATAAAGGGAGAGTTGCTTGAGATTCTTGGCCAAGTATCATCTACCTTAAAACTAATTTTCCCACCAATAATACATTCAGATTATAGCTTTGCTTTCCATTAAGGGCTCTTGAAGATGGATGTATTTATGTTTGTAAATTAAGGTTTGCCAGATGTGTACGCACAGGCAGCATGGAACAGGCTTCTTGTGTTCTATAATTACCACGAACGGTAGATGCTCAAAATATTTGTATAGGAATTTTCTAGAAAGAAAGAGAGAGGTAGCTCCACCTCAGCTATTAGATCATAACAGCTTTGACCTCCCATAAAGTGGAGAGATAAATGATACGTTCCTACGCCTGTGTTTAAAGTGGGATTGTCTTTCATCTCGTGCTGGGACTCTGCCAGGAAAGATTCTCACTGTGGGGTTTAATGCTCCAACCTATAAGCCCAAACATGTTTATTTATTTTGACAATTCAAAAGAACCTTTTTTTCTGTTCTGTATGTCCCACTCTTTCGTCCCCCCTCTCTCTCTGTCATTAACTTTATGGGAATTCCCATAGAATTTTTTCAAAGTATGAGAGATTGTGTGGGATGTTTTTCTCGGAGAGGCAGGGGTTAAATGATCCTTTCTCTGTTATTTGACTGTGTTTTTCCTCTGAACTGTGCCCCTGTTTGGGATGACACATGAACATCTGGATGCCACTCTGGCAGTCAGTAATTCTAAGTAATGTAGAATCATTTAACAGCATCCAAATATTTGTTTATTTTCTGATTGATAATGATGTAACATTGAACATCTTATAAGAGAGATTAAATCTGTAACAATGCATCATATTTTATAAACTGATCACAAGTTATATGTAAAATCTTAATCTGTAAAGTAACCAGTAACTATAAATCTGTTTAAAATATGTTCACTGCTTTATCTCGCCCTCAAACAGCCCTTTCCTTTTCACAGAAGTTTCCCCTCTCTCTCTTTCAGTCTCCCTCTGCAAAAGTTCTTCTTCTGTATAATCTGGCTCATAAAGATATCCTCTTCTCTCCACAGTGAACGGTATTTCGTCATCACTGTCATTATTTTTATTTTCTTGAATTTGTTTTTTCTTCCATAAACTGCTGAAAGTCTGACCCAAACAGCTGATATGCAACATAATACAGTGTGTGGCACAGTTGCATAAATGTAATGCCAAAAAAAAGGGCTGTCCAACGGCCAGATAAAGCGGTGAACTGATATTGTTCTTTTTATGAGGGCCTTTTTTTCGTGGCTAAAATACGTTTTTTACTGCCTCCCCCATCAACAGCAGTACATTGCTTAGCTTCTGTGTCTGTTTCTCCAAACTGGGTAGTGCTGACCGCCATCTACTGAAGTATTACACTAACTATGCATAAGTACCCCATACAACCCACTCTAAAATATGAGAACTATCCCTTTAAGTTTTCCCCTGGGTATGATCTGTGCTATAAAACTTGCCTTGATTCTCGTTTTTTGTTTCCCCACCATTATCCAACTTTTCTCTCCCTTGCTCTCTTTTACTCCATGTGAGCCTGTGCTCCAAAAGGGTTACTGTGGCCCCAGAGCCCCATATGTGTAAGGGGATATCTCCTCAGTCCGCCTACAGCAGGGAGCTCACTGAGCAACTGCACACTGTAAGCAAAGCAGCTAGAGGGAAGAAAAGAAGGGGAAGCAAACACATGAAAATATCATCAGAGGACTGGAAAGCAGCTTGAATTCAGCTCCTGCAATCCTTATGTAAATACTGTACACATTCTCAAAGAGCGTGTGCACGCACACACACACACACACACACACACACACACACACAAACACTTCTGGCATTGGTCAGGAGGTGAGATCAACTAGAAGATCAACCACAGAGCTTGGCTCTCCTTCACTCTGTGATCTGATTCTGCAGTGCTGCAGAGGTGAAACATTATCAGCTTGTTGGTTTTGGAGGCTTTCTGATTATCTCTGAATACTTTCTTTAAGCAAACCATTATGGAGGAAAATATTGCGCCTTTTCAAGGAGTATTAGGGGTATTACTGCTTGGCTGCATGTGATGGCGATCAACCCACAATGCAAATATTGTTTTTCTCTATCTGGAGTTTTCAATCCTTGCTATTAAAGCAAAGGGTACTGCATTTATTTCAAATATGACAAACCTGATGAGATGCAGAGGAGCCAGATTTTTTGTTCAGTTCAATGGCGAAAAATGCTGTTTTGATTAAAAGCTCTATCTGGGTGGCACAAATCCCCTGTCAAACGCAAGCATTTTCCGCTAACTTTGTGCAAGTCCACACGCATGCACACATGCACCCGCAAGCACACACACACACACACACACACACACACACACACACACACACACACACACACACATACACACGACTGGAATGCAGTATTAGCACCCTGACTGTACTCAAAGCTGAGTACCTCACAAAAAAGTATTTATTATTTATTCCACCCTTATCAAAGGGTGGAAATACTTCACATTTCTAACAGTAAACGTG
Source organism: Sander lucioperca (assembly GCF_008315115.2). Lineage (NCBI taxonomy): Eukaryota > Metazoa > Chordata > Actinopteri > Perciformes > Percidae > Sander > Sander lucioperca. The sequence goes on from NC_050177.1 coordinate 2,742,136, forward strand.
GAAGTGCATGTGTGTATGTTTGCAGAAGTTGAGGATTATTTTACAACAATGTCACCCGGTAGTATGACTAAAAATTAGATCAACGTTGTTGTTCTTTGTGAATATTCTAATTTGATGCTGCTTTCTAATTCTAATTCTACATTCTTTACTGTATTTATTTTGATTCTTTTGTGATCATTTTACATTTGTACGGTAGTCTAATGTTTTTATAGTAATTGCCACTGTTCATCATGTCATTCCATTATACACACTGTTCTAATTTTTCTGAGTCATATCTCTGTAATTCTATATATCTGTCTCCCCCCCCCCAACCGGTCGACGCAGAAGGCCACCCACTTAGAGCCAGGGTCTGCCTGAGGTTTCTGCCTGATAAAAGGAAGTTTTTCCCTGCCACTGTGGCACCAAATGCTTGCTCTTGGGGGGAATTGTCAGGGGAATTGTTGGGTCTCTGTAAATTATAGAATGTGGTCCAGACCTACTCTATCTTTAAAGTGTTCTAAAATAAATTCTGTTGTGATTTGACACTATAAATAAAATTGAATTGAATCCGGATAAGCGGAAGAAGATGGATGGATGGATGAATCAAATTGAATGTTGTACAACAATGGTGCCACAATCATTGTCCTCTTTATGTCTCTCTAAATGGATGTACGAATGTAACAGACATAAAAGACATCTTACTCTTTATCTCTACTCTTACATCATCGCTCTTTTATAGACACAATGCATCACTTTTACTGTTACAAAAGGGGCAAGTTTTGTTATTTCACAACTTTAGGAGGATGTCAAGATTACAGGTGTTCAGATCAGGACACGTCTGCAGCTGTGTTGTTAGAATGAAAAAGCAAACACATAAGAGAGTCGACAGGAGACTGACCAGACAAGACTGCAGTGTCTGTTTCACAGGTTTTGCCTTTAGGAATGCAAACAGCTTCTCTGCATTTCAGCTGGAACATTCAAGAAATATTTCCGAACATGTCACAATTGGGACAAAGACAGTACTAAGGACATTAAGTAAAAAGTGAAAGGAATATGATTACATTTAAATTCTATTATATTATGACTAAATGATAGATGTCGTAATCAATAATAATCCTCAGGGTTCTGAGGATTATATTACATTCTCTGCTCTGGCCCACTGACACTGACATGGTTAACCATACACTGCTCATTAAGTTTGGAAATTACCGCTAGACAACGCAATTGCTAGTTAATCATAAACGCCCTCTGTACACTGTAGCCTGTGTCTGTCTTTGCTATCTCATGTGTTAGTATATGTAAACAGCCTCGCAGAGCTACTGCACTTTGGACTCCTGTGTGTGAGGATACAGTACGGAAATTCAGGGTGGAGAAGGTCTAACAAGGAAGCACATGATTTTGAATGAAGCTCCAAAGATTGTTGTTGTTCCTGAAGGGTGAAGCATTTACATGTTGGCTGACAGCGATTAATGATAACGTCTACCCCATCACCTATTCACCCAAACTTTAGTCTGCAGCTATTTAAATCTAACTAAGATGTAGCCTGAGAGTGAGAGAGGGTGTTTGCCTGACATCCACTCCCCTAGTCTATCAGAGTCCAGGGCCCCATTTGCTTTGCTAGGCCCAGCTAACAATGTTTGCTCTTCTTTATAGCATCTCTGTTTGCTTTCCCCTTCAGTGGAGGGACCACCTCTTGGTCTCAGCAGCACTCAAGTCCTGCCACATTTGGGGACACCAGCTTGGGGCCCACCCAGAATGCAATGCGTCAGCCGACAGAGATAATACAACTGTCAGGTGGTTTAGCACAGGATTGTTACCCTACCTTTTTGCAAACACACACACACACACACACACACACACACACACAGTGGTAATCTACCATTTGATGTGGCTCTGAGATCTTTCTTCAGATAGGCAGTTTTTCTCTGTTTGGCAGCTCTTACCTCAGGTCTGTCAAGCTTTCCCTTGAGGACATCATAAAATTCAATAATATGTCAGGAGAATAAAGGAGTGACTGTACTTTTTCCTTCACCTGGGACCTGTGAATCAAACATATGTTGTCATCAAAGGTGGTAATTAACTGATAGATTTATTTCAGAAGGTATCACAACTGAATAAATAAACAAAATTTTATTCCTAAATAAAAAGGGTGTCAGAGAGAGTAAATACAAAACAACCGAGAATTAAAAAAAAAAAAGTGAGCTCACAAAAGAAAATTGTACCTTATCTTTATTTTTATACAACTTGTGTTCTTAAAACTGGTTATTATCCTGTTAAAGTTACAGGTTAATATAATCTGCATCTTTGTTTTTCTCATGAGCCTGTAGGCATTTAACTGTAGTACTGATTTACACAGTAATAGTCTCAATGTTACACATATGTGATGCAAATAAGCCACAATATATGCCACAAGGATGTAATAAAATAATGTATTCAATGAATTCCTTCATGAGAAAACCTAATGAAACAAATTATGAAATAATTGTTTGCATGTATCATATTTATCTTGATATCAAAAGGGTTGTAAACCTAAGACTCAGACAGACAGACAAACTGAATAAAAATCTTTAACAATAACGTGTTTTTTTTAAAGCTATTAGTTATTGTTGTTTGCTTTTTGATTACCACCAGCCGCAGGTTATTGTTTGCCCAGTCTTTTATTTATCCCTACACGACAAGAGCCCCATCCACAAAACTATGATTTACAAATCCTAACAACACCTTTGTTATAATTGTTGGGGGTATTATTAGTTCAGCCTGCTTGCTGGAGTGCAGGAGGATCACATGAGGCCTTTAGGGGGATGGGCAGAGTTTAAAGAGGGCGGTATGGCTTTAAGAGTTTACTACCATCACTGCACTCACTCACACACTCACAAAAAGTTTGGAGGCCAGGCGAGCACCGGGATACTGACGGATAGGAAGTGACGAGACTTCATGAATTGCAGAAGGGGGAGAAAAAAAAAAGGAGACGGGAATATCAACACAAAGCAGAATGAGAAGCAACGTGCGATCATCGGACTACTGGCTGTAGCGCTGGGGAAACTGAAATGCGCATGACCTTATCAACAACGCCGGAGCGAGAGACTTTCAATGGAAGTGAGCTCGGCTCCCAGAAGTGAAAAGCAGAGATTTTAGTAAAGGGGGATTGTCGTCTGATTTCTATGACCGTGCTTGTGATTCTGGAAAGTGCTGGCACACGGGTGCATATGGAAGTACGACCTATAAACTGTAACCCCACTTTCAATATGAAGGAAAAGACTTTACGAAAAAATCCAAGAAACTAGTTAGGGGATATGAACGTAGATCTTTTTATTTCGCCTCTATTTTTTCCTCTGTCGGGTTCAGTTTTGCGTCTGTGGGGATGTTTGCGAGTTGCGTCTCTGCGGCTTCAGTTGGGATACTGACCCGTCTCTGCGCCCTGGTGCTGGTCGTCGCTGTGGGACTCGGTTCAGAGTTGCGGGTCCGGGTCCGGCTCGCTGACGGACTGGTGACCGAGGAGGTTTTGGAGGCGGACAGTGAGAGAGACTCGATATCACTGGAGTTCAAGCAGGGAGATGGAACACTCATCACTTTTGTGGCAGACTTCAAACAGGTGAGAGGGTCATCCTGTCACACTAAACGCTGTTGTACTTTCAGAGGACGTTGCCCTCACTCATTCTGACACCCAGGTGATATAAGATGTGTAAGATGCTATTAGAAAGTCTCAAATGACTGTATCATTGTAAATTTGGCCTGAACCAGAGCTTGTTACAACTGAGCCCGTTTATTGGTTCCCTAAATGAAGTATGGGCCCATCAGTGCTCCTTGAGAATGGGTGTTAAATAATGTAGCCTATCAAATGTTTTAATAGCGAATTTATACTGTATAGTCCGACATAATTGTAATGTTAAAAAACATTATTGGTCATCCCTAAAATTAGGCAAAGTCCAAGAAGACACTGATCCTTTTTTGAGACTTTGGGACCTCCTGGAGATCTCTCAGGGACTGTTAGTGGTACCCAGCCTTCACGTTGGGAACCACTGATTTAATTTAAATCATTTAACAATTTCACCTAATGGAGGCTTCAAATCTGAAGGTAGTGTGTATGTTTCACATGACCAGAAACCCATGCTCTTACAAATCCAAGTCCAATCTGATGTCCCTAGGTTTAAGGTCTAAAGCCCCAAAACAAAGTGTGATAGGTAGGAGTAAATTACCCAGTCCTTGATGCCTTTTATCTTCTTTTTTTTTTTTTTTTTTTTTGATTATCTCATGAGATCAGCCCCAGATCTATATCCCATTACGACTGAAATCAAGTTATCACAATAACTAGTGGTCAAGCTAAATGGTTGCCTCTTGGTAAGAATGCAGGGTCACTAATCTGAGGCTTAAAGGCCCAGTGTGTAACATGTTTAGTTGTTCATTATCAAAATCTGTGTTGTTTAAAACATGTCCTTTTTCATGAATATTTACCACCACCATCAATTCCAAGTATTCCTATTGGCTTGAAATTTAACATTTGCATTCGCATGAACTGGGGTAGATGCTCCATATTCATGCGCCATCTTAAAATACCTTAGCCGGTAAGGGACATACAGGACATACTGCTCCGCTTTTTGCGTTTTCGCTGTCACATGATAAACTCACAGCTGCTGCTAAGGCCCTGACACACCAACCAGACGTGCCGACCGTCGGCAGAAAAGCCAGTCGGACTGATCAGTCGGGTCCCGAGGTCCAAAAAATGCCTCAGAACACACTGAGGAGACGCCGACTTGAGCGTACGCTCTGCGCGTGCGCGAAACATAATACGTCTCCATAGCAGCAGGCGGCGCTGCTCTGTATTGTTTCCATTAACAGTCTGATTATTTACCAGAAAATGAAAACCGGCAGCTGATTGGACGAACGCGTCACATGGTTCTTTTTTCTCCGGAAATTCACCAAGCCCCCAGGAAGAGCGGCGAATCTAAAAGCCACCATGGGCTTAGCGGATAACCGTGGTACTGCACCCCATGGCCCAGAAAGACTTTTCACATAGACCTTGCATGGCGAAAGAAACATCTATATTTCAGCGGATAATTTATTTCTGGGTATATCAACCTACCACCCGAACACTGAAAGGGTCCTTGTTTAAAACGTTACGTTTTTAACATTTTTACTACATTCACTAGAAGCGAATCCAGAATTATTAAATTTGGCATAATGAACGCGCATAGTGGACGCGAGCAGAGCCGCGGGACTGCGCCCGCCCGCTCACATGACTGTTCTCCCGAGCTCATGTAGCTAGCTGTAATAATGGATATAGCTAATGGTTGTAGTTCACCATGTGTTCTATTAATAAGTCCATGGTGTTATCTTATGACGTCATGATACATCCCAGGGATGTATGTAGCTGCTGTAAAGCCTGTTAGCTACGTGGATGTAACGTCATTAGCGTGTCCCAAACTGTCGGGCTATCGGCTAGCTAGCTAGTTGCTAACATCAGGGGTAGCTAGCATGGCTGTATTAAGATCTATAGCTACATAGCTAACTATATGCCTACATAACGTTACTACAGACATAGTGATTACATTGCCTTGGTTCTCTCTTATGATACATCCGAGGGCTGTATGCTGTAAAGCTTGTAACGTGGATGAGAGCTGAAGCCATGGATGAGCTTTGTTCACGAAACTGCAGGCTAACTGCTAGCTAGTAGCACAACATAATTATTAAATCTCCTTGGTTGTCTAGCTAAATACATCTATCGTTTATTTAGCTAAGCATGTAAACGATAGGGAACAACGAAAACAGTGTTTAACGTTAGTGAATATTTTAGACAATGAAACGGCGAGTTCATAAGTTCGCCACTTGTAAGAGACACGACAGAGAAGCTCATGAACGCGCATGTTGCTACCGGTTGCTACGACAACGCAAACAAATTGTTGCTAGTGCGCATGCCCATCGTGAGCCAACCAGCGTTATGGGCCAACAATGCGGAAGAGCCGAGCTCCATGTTTGCTTTATGCGCTTTTGAGCACTCTCATTAGAACGTACGGGGCTTCCCGCCGAACACTGGATCCAGTTCTCTTAATACATCCATGAAATTCACAGCCAGACTGTCATGGCGGCTTGTTCAGAATACAATTTCATATTGTACTAAAATAGTTCACCTAAACGTGTTTCTGAAAACATTTTAAGCCAGAAATATGCCATGCAGTTTCTGAATCTGTCTTCATTTCAGATCGACAAAGGTTAGTTTAAAAGATTTTCGTCAGATTTTGAGCGGCTCATCCGCTTGCCATTTCCGGGCGAGTCCCGACTGCCCTGTCCTCGACTGAACATGTCGGGTCGGCCCAAATGAGTGCCGACGGCTCCTCGGACGGCCGACGGCACGGGACACACCGAACAGACTCGAGTCACTGACCTCGCCAGACGGCCCGACGCCTGATTATCGGGCTGGTGTGTCTTCTCTGGGTATCGTCGCTTCCCGGCCCCGGCAAGTTTGAAGAAGGAAACATGGAGGACCGCACATATTCAAAATCCAAATTTCAGGAACAGGAGTCTTCTTTTTTGCCCAGAAAAAGAAAAAATTATATTGAAAAGAGCAAGAGACCGGCGTCATCAGAAAAAAAAGAGTGAAGGCTACCGTAGCTGTAATACGTACTTTGAACTGCGTGGCGCGAGAGAGTTGATTGTGATATATGATCTCAACGCTAGATGGGAGAAATTCCTACATATTGGACCTTTTTAAAGGAAAGCATCCCAAAAGCATAAACCTCCTGCAGCAGACACTGAAACTCACACATAAACTTAAGTACAACTTAGTCATAGTAGTTTCACTCATCTTTTTCCATCTCCCTCACGAGTTGCACAGAGGTCAAGGCAGCTGCTGCTCCTTAGATGTGGATGTCCACGCACCCCAATGGCCTTCAAACCCCTGCTGCTGATGGGCCCGGCCCCGAGCGGCCATATTTGGCATTCTTCTAAAAGTAGACAAGCCGATCAAGTGTCCCTCCCTAACCAGCACTACATTCATGATTTTTGGAAAGATGACAGTTTCACTTTTGACAATCACTACTCAGAGACACATAAATGTCAGTCCGGGAAGGAAAACTACAACTGCTGTGCGCAAGGGGATGGACTCACAGAGGCGCACGGAGCAAAGGCATGTGTGTGTGATGGTTGCTGTCACACAGAAGCTGACAAGCTGGCGAGATGTGAAGGGGGAGATTTACCAGGATTAAGTGGGCATGTCTGACCTTTTTGATCTGCACGTCTGGTTCACTAACCAAAACAGCTAATTTAGAGTTGAAAGAGAAGAGGCCGTCGCCCCCAATCATTGGTGACACACCAATATAAAGAGACATACACTGATCTGTGAGCAGGGAGTCTTTGCTTGGTCGCGCAGGCGCCCCCGTGTTGCCGCGGCCCTTCATGCATATACACACGTCCGTGCACACGCACATACATATGCACATGTGGTTTTGTTTATTTGAATAAAGCCAACAGAACCTCTTAGATCACTTTACTTTTCCACTGCCTGATTTATCTGTTCCAGTTGTAGGTCTGCCTCCTTGCCCCCCCCCCTCCCCTTTCTGTCTCTTTCTCCCCCTGTCCCCCTCTCTGTCTTTTGCTCACTTCTTCCTGCCCTCTCCTCAATTTCTCCTGCATGTGGTTTTCATTCAGCTCTTGTGCAGTATCTCCAAGATTTATGGAAAGTTGGAAGAGCTGTCCCATCCAGCTGCCATGAGTATAAAGTCCAGATGGACGTGTGGGAAGAAGAGTGTTTTAACATGGATGTTAAACACTGGAGATTTATAATGCACTATACAGCCAAAGGTAGATAGGTACTGTGCATGTTAGTGTTATTCCTGTTACTCATTATTGACTGAACAAGCCTTTATGCTATCCAATTATACATGTTTGATTCAACCAGGATTGAGGTCTAAGTTCACTAGCATCCTAAAAACAACCTCTATAAATAATCAGACAGCAGCCGCCTTGCTCATTTCTGCTTTGTGAATACGTGGCAAAGATGTGATGGTAAATGCTAAAGTCATTAGACACTGGGAGAGTGGTCTGCTGGATGTGAGAAGGAAGTTAAGTCAACCTTATCCAAGCAATAAATCACTGTGAGAATCAGCTGTACTGTGATTTCAGGAGGGTTACATTTGCTCTGAAGGCATGTAGACATATGGAAAACACGATGTGGTTTAGCTTGCTCATAATACCTCTGTGTTATGTTGAGTAAATAATCTCATCATGTAGATAACCTCTTCTATTCAATTCAAACCACTGGAAAACTGATATCACTTTTGCGAAAGGAAGGTATCGTGGGAGGGAGTTGATCATTCACTGTGTAGTCTGTAATTGCATGTGTAGGTTGCTTAACTTGCTCAAATCTTTAGGGAGAGTTGTTCGTAATCTCACTATTTTTTCACTCCCGTCTGGTATCACAGTGTAAGTATTTACAGCCAAATCTTCTCTAAATATTGTAAAATTGCAGCAATCTGTTTGCAGTTCAGTAATATCCTGATGGCATGCTCAATGTCACCGTACAATTATTTCAAGACGAGACAAATCAGATGTGCTGTTGTATCCTTGAATAGACCGTTCCTCTTAAGTCATTTGCCGAGTCGGTGCAGATCAGATTTTTTTTTTTTCTTCAGCAACCACTGCAACGATTTATGGTCTAACACAGTCTAAGACCTTGAGCTGAACATAAACCATGGCTTGGAGTTTAATCTAAGGGAAATGTCTCACATATTTGAGAGCCTGTTTTGGGTCTTTCCAGATGTAGTAACTTTGTCGGAGAAGCTAATCAGTTTGCACTCTGTGTGTCTTACTTTCATGTCTAACTAGTGGGTTTGATCAATGCAGGAATGTTAACGACTTCACAGGCAGACCTCGGCTGACTTAACACTTGAAGAAGGTTTAATTTCTGGGATGCAATGGTGTACATCCTTGTGCATGTATTGTAACATGCACTTTGGACCTATAATAAAACATCTCCACCCACACTAGTGTTTTCAGATCAGTCTGACAGTCCGCTGTCCTTGCAGGAATGACAAGAGAAAGCGCTTAAACATTGTCATTTTGGGATAAATAAGCCATTTAAGCCAGTAGCTTTCTAACTGAAGTTATGACTAAAGTTGTCAAAAAGCTTAATAAGTGCAACCCATAATACAACATCAAACCATTTTCAAAGTAATTAACTTTAGAGAGTATTTTTTTCTGTGCTGGAAAGTGTTAAATGTATCGACATTAGTGTAGACATGGCATGAGAGTGACCTCTTGCTATGCTGCTGGGTCCCGGGAGCAACAGATGTTGGAGGCCACTTGACACTCACTATCTCACACTATCATGTTAAATGGGTTTGGGTTTTGTAAACAATGGCACCGTGGTGAGATGAGAATGAGCTTGCGCACCGTTTTTATAGATTCTCATTTCATTTCAGCCTTATAAACAGGATTGTGTTTCAGCTAGGGGCTGATTTACCCTCAGGTAAATTCACTCTAGTGTATATTCTGATTGTCTTCAAAGCACAGAGGCTTTATGGATACGCCCAATGCCAACAGTAAGCTTGCTGTAAGAGTGAAAAGGAGATTCTTCACACACCCTCATGTGCTATGCCAAACACTGGATGAGAGTTGGGGGTGGGGAGGCTGGTTGGTTGGCATTTCTATGTGCCCTTCCTTTGGGATATACAGTAGAGTCAGAGTATCTATAGATCCATTTTGGCAGAAGCCCGTTCTCTCACAGCCTTCACATATTGCTTCACCCATTAGAATTGTCCAAATGGATTTAAGCTGTGGCCTTTATTAGCTATTAGGCAAACTCTCCTGTGTGTGAGGAGTGCTGGCAATCCATTTTGTTTTGTTTTTTGTTTGTGGGAAATGCCGGTGTTTGCCAAAAGAAGCAACTACCAGTGTTTTTTTTTTCCCGGATGGCATGTACTTTACTTGCCTCTCACTCAACCCTGGAACACCATCCCACTTTGTCACTTGCACAAACTTGTAAAGTGTTTTTTACAGGTAAGTGTCACCTGCTCCGGGAAATGTTGTTGTTTCAGACACCACTGAGGACACATTATAGGTGCACGAGTTTTCCTCTCTACTGTTGTGAAAGGTCACTGTGAGTCATCTGCGAGTCACCAACGCTCAGTGAAATCATCCATGAGAGAAATTGTCCCATGACGGAGTGAAAATGAAACACACCTCAAAAAAGACTTCAGTTTCTTTTCCTCAACCCTAATAAATTCAAGCTTTTGTTGACGTTGCACAGTACCTTAGAAGACCTCTACTCCTACTCTGTTTCCGTTTTTCATGCTATGGCTTTTTCAGTGTGGGAGAGCGAAACTCCACAGATAAGTTACTGCATTGTAAAACAAGATGTGTGATTCAGAGGTACTGTAACCCTCTTACTTGTCTAGAAAGTGATCTCTGTTTGGCATTACTTTCTTGACATGTTACTTGGAATTTGAGTATGAGGCCACGTCCACACGTTCCAAAACGATCTTTTTTTCCCCCGTCTTCCCTGGAACCGTGTATTAAAAAAAAAAAAAAAATGCGGCTTCGCTGTCCAAACAAAGCCAAAAGGGAGCCGTTTTCAACGGACCCGTTTTTCACCCTGGGACCAGGTTTAAAAAGGGTGCGTTTACAGGATTTGTTTGGACGATCGGCCAAAACGTGCGTTTGCATCAAAAATCATCTCCGTGTGGATGGCCCCTGAGTGTTTCCTTTGCAGGAAAAAGATTACACGTTTCACTGTTTCTTTTGCAATGTGTGCAGGCAGCGGACCCTTTTAAAGAGAGACCACTATCATCCACCTTAACACAATTTCCCATGATCAGGGACAGTGGACTGCATGTTTCTGTGGCAACAGCCTTTGATGGACAAGAAGACAGTAGTTGTGGCTTGCATTGTTTATAGTTGTGATCATTTTGAACTACCTCAGAGGTTTCAAGATTGCAGTTGGCAACACAAAAAGCTAACAAAGGGTTTACTCTGCCAAGGCTTCTGTTCTGTTTTTCACAGTGTCCTGAAATGTCCTTTTGTCAAATTCATGGCTGTGTCCTTTTGGCTAGCTCAGTCTGGTAACTTTCAAAGTAATTTCACAGTTCAGTACAGTTCAGTCAGTTCTGGTGCTAAAGTTATAAGGGTCCACACATCATCCTTTTTCTTGTCAAATAAACTGCTTTTGTGTCACTTCTCCAGTCACAAAACACAGTTTGAATTGTCAAAGTTCTGGAACAGAGCAAGGAAGTCACATATTCCAAATAGTTAAATAAGAATGGAGTCTACAGAACTGACTTCTCCTGTTTGTTCTTTTACAAAGATGAGAGGTCAAACACTCTGATAACATTCTAACCTTCTTTTTTTTTAATGAAAATTTAGATGTAAGAATTGAATTTTGCTTTTTTTAAATGCAGGTTGTTTAATGACATTTGTATATGAGACTTTGAAAAAGATATTATTAGTAAAGGTCTTTAAAATATTACTAATGAGATTCTGATTGAAAAGCTGTTTGTGTGTCCCCTGCAACCGGATATGAAAGCTGTGGGACAACGGTTAGAGGCTGAATGGGGCTGTAGCCATCTCTATTGTTTATGCCTTACGTATCTATCTGCCTCATTTCCTTCCCTGTTAGCACTCACTGTTTGTGTCCCTCTCATTTCCTGAATGCAAAGTCTCCATAAACAGTTTGGGTGTCTGGATAATTGTATCCAGATTCTGTGTGAATGAATAGTTCCCTCATTGTGGTTGGCACATACTTTGCACAGGTTTGAAGACTTTTAAGGATCCAAGGCTGTTGGTGGAGTTTTTGTGGCTGTATTTCTGAGTTAATGTATTAACACTCCAAGTAAGTTACCTTCCATTGCTGTCAGGAGAATAGGCGAGGGGAACACCTTTTCTTTCTGCGGCCTCCAGTGTTTTTCTTGTCCATTCACTACCACTGTTTACTAATTGGTTCACTCTTTGGACAGCCAGGTGTGACCAGCCCCAAATGTGACTCCACATTCCTGCCTTTGGAGCCTATGTAATTAGCCTCAACTCAAGCATTTCGTAGCGCAACAGCTTTTCTCCCACTTCTTTTGTCTGTGAGAGTCTGTCTCACCCTGTCTCCCTCTGTCTCCCAACGTGATCTTTAATCCCTGCCTACACCTGTGCTTTTTGACTGGGCTCCCCTCGTGCACCAAGACAAATATCCTCCCCATCACCAAACATAGTAAATCCGTATGTTTTTAAAGGGGAGTCGGAGCCATTTAGGCAGGTTAGGAGATCCTAAAAGTAAACACATTTCATCACTTATGTCTCTACAAATACAGGCCAAAGGGATAAACTGGAAGCCTGATTGATGCTGAAACGGTGAGCTTTTATATTAGCATTGTAGATTTGTGTTACTATGCAAGCTCATTAGCTGTTGACTTGGAAAAGGCCGTAGAGATTTCTAGAATTCTAGTTGTTGGCTAGTTTTTTTTTTTTTTTTTTTTTTTATATTTCAAAAACCTTTTGGATTCCGCTCCAGCAGCTTGCTTGAAAAAAACATGATCCCAAATGACTCATCAGAGCGTGGCTGACCCAACAGTCCTATCCAGCCAGCCATCAGCCTAATCGACAGACAGGGTCTTAGAGGGGATTGGAAAACAGGAAGGACAGGGGATAGCTACTGGCACACTGTGTCTGTGTGTGCATGCGTTTGTATGTGTTTAAAAGTACATCCATGAATGCAAGTGTAAGTTGGCACAGTTGGTATTGCCCCCAAAGTGAGATGTACATGTCTTGCAGTAGTCATTTCACCAGGAGATTTAAACTGCTTCTAGCTATAGAACCTTCATAGAAAATAACCTTATTATTCTCTCAGTAAAGGGCCTCACAAAGCTCTGATTTTCACAGCCAGTAAACCAGGTATGTCCTCTGTGAAGAGAACATATTTAGCTAGCTGGGTTACAACTACAGTGATGGAGAATGTTCACTGTAAATGGCACCCTTTGAGTGTCTGAATAGGCTTTTGTGCACCTCTTAAATAACCTGGCCCACCAAAGGTAACCACCAATGAAACAGGCCTCCACCTCTCTCCTGTTTAACAGGTCTTAGTATGACACACTAGTCAGGTTGCATGAATACAGCCTTGTGTTTGGCCGTTGGCCAGTGGTAGTTTGTCTGCAAATGGACTAAGCCCCGGGTGTCAAGGAGCAATGCTTAGGAATCTGTACTTGTGTGGATTATTTATAGCCATGCTGACATTTACACTGCTCTGGTAGGGAAAAACTCAAGGCTCCGCTGTCCTTTTATTATGGTATTACCCGCCTTTTTCTAGACGGGGAAATGTCTCTCTCTCTTTTAATTCTTAATGTCCGTACCTGGTGATTTCCTCTAAATGTTGGTCTGCAAACCTTTAATTTTATGTAGGTCTGTGGAAATGCACTTTTTAACGGGTGACTCATTTTCCTGAATTAGGCTTCACTTCTTTTAAGGAGTAGTTGTGAATTCAAGTGGCCTTACTCCTTTTCAAGCTGGAGCAGGCCCACTCGACTATGATGTCCTAAAGTTAAATGTGTGTGTCCCCGAAACGGGCTGCAATGTTACCCTATGGGACATTTACGAACTGGCATTGTACGTTCACTAAAAGTGCTTGTTTTTGCCACTGAAAGGCTCAGACTGTTTGAACTTTATGGAAAGGACCCTACAGAGAAATGAGACATTTTTCTTTACCTTTTGCTTGATCCAGTCTGTTGTTGTTGTGTCTAACCAACTCACTCACGGAGAAGTCTCATTCTGAAATCTCTCTCGTGGTGACTTGTTGCCATAAAACAGTGGCGTGAGAGGAGTGCTGGGAAGAGTTTGTTCTGTTGGGAGTACAGAAAACTAGCTTAGTGTTATTTAAAATATTTTTAATGTCATGGCTCAATATTGGGAAGATTTCGACAATGTGAATGAATCAAGTCACCACTGCAAGATTTCAGGACGAGCCTTCTCTGTGAGTGAGACTTGGTTAAAGACCCGATCAAGCAAAAGGTAAAGAAAAACGTGTTATTTCTCTGTAGGGTCCTTTCCGTAATGTAGACGGGCATTCATAATAACAATCTGAGCCTGTCAGTGGCAAAAACAAGCACTTTTAGAGTATATTGACAGTGCGTAATTGCCCCATAGGATTACGTTTCGTGGCTGCAGGCTGCAGTGTTCTCGCTCAATACTGGAACAATTTCAAAAATAGTTGTCCCCATTATTTACTTAGATACTAAAATATGGTCCAGGTTGAAAAATACCAAAGCTCCTCTTGAACACTGTCTAATGTAACACAACAGGAAACCATATGTTACCCCCTACTGATATCACAGGAGCTTGACACCTGCCTCTTTCATATTTGTCTGATCTTCTGTCAAAGTCATACTGTATTATAGTATACTATAGAATAATTCCCTGACTAAAAAAAATCTCCAACAACTCCACAGATTTTAAAAGAGGTACCTGTTGTTCAGTACTCACTCTCTCCTGGTGTTGGGATACAACATGTGTAAAACCTCCTTTAATTACCACTGCACATTTCACTCTTTGCTGAGATTTCTTTTATCAAACTTTTGACACTGTGTCTGCACAAACAAGCCAGTCTGTGCATGTGCCAGTGCTAGTTTCAGGCAGGCAGAAGTGAGGCTAGTCTTATCCAAACAAACAGTTGAATCCAGCCGCTTCTGTCTGGATGGCGATGTAGAGATGATGTCATCACTCCTTTTGCTTTTAGAAGCATTACAAGCCATGCTGATTATTATCTCAGCGGCATCAAGACCACTAAGATATTAACACTGGTTTGTTATTGCCATTTAATGGCCACAATTACACTTAATTTCTCTCTTAGTTGGCTGGAGACAGAAATATTTTACCGTGTCTTTAATTCAGTGCTATACGATTTAAATGAATAGTGAGTGTTAGATGAGAGAGGTAGATGGTAAAATCAAAACCACAAATTGTTGTTTTTAAAATCCCGATTTTTGTAAAGATTAAACACATGAGCTAGAACGTCTCAATTAGAGGTGATGGTAGGTGGATTTTGTTAACTTCAGACAGAGCAAGGCTTGCCGTTTCCCCCTGTTTCCAGTCATCAAGCTAAGCTAAGCCAATCGACTGCTGGCTGTAGCTTCACATTTAGCATACAGACAGAGTGGTATCGTTTTTTCTCATCTAGCTCTCTGCAAGAAAGCAAATAAGTGCATTTCCAAAAATGTCAAATAATGATTTTAAAGATATTCTATTACAGATGATGTCAACTTGACACAAAGTTACATCAGGAAATGCTGTTGCCACAGTAAGCACTGTTGCTCTCCCCTCATCCTTTTTGGCCTAAATCCAAATGCCGGACATTAGACGTAGACAATCATTAATCTGGACACATAATGACACAAGAGGAGGAGATCTCAGCGTCTACACTGTGCCATTAAGTAAGATCCAAAGAAGCAGAGTTGGTGGAGCTACCCTGCTTTTCTGTAATTACCCAGAGAGCCCTAGGGCAAATCTATGTGGCTGACACAAATGCCTTTCCCCCGTCTTTCTATCCTTTTCTCTGCCGACACACACACACACACACACACACACACACACACACACATACATATGTACACACACAGTGTCCCAGCGTAGCGCCATGTGTCTGCAATATGGGAGGTCTTGAAGTCGTGGCCTCTGCGTCTCCCTACATTTGAGGGGAAATGGCACTCTAGGCCATCTCTCTGTCGGCATTGTACTCCCTCTTCCTTACATCTCACTCCGTTCACTGTGATGTATTCATGCCTCCTGTAGTCTTGACATTCTCTCTAATCATTCAGACTTTGTACTTAAAAAAAAAAAAAAACTAGTGTGTGCTAGTGTTCTACAGTCTGTTTTAATACACTGAGCAGCTCACAGAGATACATGAGGGAAAAATCTGAGGTTAACATCCCATAAACCCTGTGAATCAATATTTGCCCAGTTGTTTGCTTTTCAGTGGTCAAATCGTATCGCATGATTGTCTTGTGTAATACCCGTGCTTGTATTGTACGCCTGCCAGAAACTCTTTTCACAGACAAAAGTGGTTGTTAGAACAAGGAACCAGTGATCATACAAAGTAGTCTATCAAGAACTACAGAGCGTAAACACTTCTAAGGCAGGTTGTATTGCTTTCTTGCCAGTGTGTACACTTCTGCATACAGGAAGTGGGACAAAAGAGCTTAAGGAGAACTCAATGGGGTTATCTCCGGGCTGTTTATCTATCCCAGAGTCCTTCCCGCTCAGGGAGTGAAAGCCTTCAAACTGCAGCCTGTTTGCTTCAGACGGGTGTGTGAAAAGCGGAGGAGGGGTGTTTGGGACTGTGTCTGTCTTGAAGCTGAAGCAGGGGCGGGGGGTGGGGGTGGTGTCTGATGAATAGGGAGACAGGTTTGCTGCTCTGTTCTCCCCACTGTTGAAGCTTCCCATCATGCTTTGCATGCCCTCTTACAGAACTCTTAATGGCCTTGGGTTTGGCGCCAGATCGCTCACACACTTGCCAACAGCAACAAGTTTGTGAATTCTCCACTATCACCATTTTCCTACTTTTAGAGTTCCACCTAAAACAGCGTGGTAAAATGTTTCTGACTTTTACGGCATGTGAGAAACTCAGATAAGTCAAGAAACAGGCCCAGAGCCTTAATTTGACACTACAAAAAACCAGAGCATGACTGGAGCAGTTGCACAGGCCTACAGACAATAAAAAGTATCAACAAACTGTCAGATGAGGCTCTAAGGGCATTGTGAATATAAACCCCTCTTTACTTTTAGCAGACAGTTGTTTGAACATCTTTGATCTCCACATATTGAATTACTTTTGAGTGTCTGGAAAAGTGCTACACTAAGTAGCGCAATGGAAAGAATATTTGTTGTAATCCGTATGAGCATGCACATATAAACAGTAAGTTATTATAACCTCGCTTCATGCACCATTTCACTGTCTTCTGGGAAGCGTCTGTTTATCCGTTCAGCCAGTCATCTCTCATCCCTTATGTCTTGCAGGATGTGAAGATATTCCGAGCGCTGATCCTGGGCGAGCTGGAAAGAGGACAGAACCAGTACCAGGCTCTGTGCTTCATCTCTCGTCTCAACCGCAATGAGATCATCCCAAGCGAGTCCATGGCCCGTCTCAGACAGGTATGACGTCAAGACATGATGCAGAATTTGTGTTGTATTATCAACATTTTCAGCTCTTGAAAAAAAATCAACATTTACAGTATATTGTTCAGAGCATCTGAGGGTGTGAACACTGATCTTTTGTGTTGTCTGCTCAGAAAAATCCTCAGGCTATTCGCTTGGCAGAGGAGCGGAGAGGACTGGAGCAGCTGACGATGAGCGCTGCGGTCAATCTAAGTCAGGCCTCTCAACTCAGCTCCCATGTCCACAACATGTGCAGTGAGGCCCATGAGGCCATTTACACCAGGGAGTCCGATGTCAAACACTGGCTGGAAAAAGGTCGGAGGTCATCTTATGTTTGTTTATCATTGAAACTGGCAAAAGTTCTGTTTTGGCAAAATGTTGTCTGTTGTCCTGTCTCTTTCTCGTCTCGCCCATCCCTCCAGATTGTCTCTAACCACTATATTTCTGTACTGACAGTCTTTATCTCGCAGACACTCTATCTTTCCAGTTTTTTATCACCCAAACACCTTTTTCCACTTCATTTGAGTGAAAGTATTATCTGGCTTTTTGTTGATAAGGCTCTATTACTGTTCATGCTGTCTATATTTACCTTCCTCTTTGTCTCTTTACATTCATGATAAATCTTGAAAAAATAATCAGTTAAACATCTCTAAATAGAGATAGTGTGTGTGTGTGTGTGTGTGTGTGTGTGTGTGTGTGTGTGTGTGTGTGTGTGTGTGTCTTATGTGAAATCAGTTTGACTAAAATAACAAAATTATTGGTTTTGGCGAGATTAAATTAACTGAAATGTTCAATATAATGATTTGGGGGCCCAGGCAAACAGCGTCCTGCTTTACTTTTCACCATTTCTCTAACTTGCAATGTTGGTATTGGCAGTGGTACTCAAAACGTTTTTTTTCTGAAGTATAACTATTAATAGTAAAACTATTAATACTGCACAGTACAAGTCCTGCATTCAAATGTTTACTTCAGGTGAAAAGAGAGGCATTGTAACAGCACAATGTAATTACTTTTACTTAACGTCTGTTCAAGGTGAAGCTTTCAACTCTAATTTAATGCTAGATAGTTTAGTGTGTAATTATGCGTCATATTTTAATTGGGATATTTTGTGAGTAACATCTGAATCTCCAACGTAACCATTAACATTTCTCTGTCAGGTAAATGTAGTAGTACAATGTTTTCCTTTGAAGTAAAAGTACACAGTAAGTCAGTAGTATACAGTTGGGTGGCTTTGGGGGCCTTCTGTAAGTAATTTTTGGGTACAATGGCACATTGAAAAAAGCTAAAAGCAGCAATACCACAGGCCAAGCAACCGGCCTGTTCCAAACAGGCACATTTTGAACGGGCACTGTACTAGTTGTAATAAAGTCCATATTATCCAGGCTGAGGAGAATCCATATGACAGCACTATTATCCACTGACAGCACTGTTAGAGAGGAAACAATGTTGATGGTCATGGTTCACCAAGCACTACGCACCATTATCAGCGGAGGGAATCACAGTAGCATCTCCTTTGCATAACAAAGCACCCCTTTTACGGCACCATCTCCCCTCCTTTTAGCCACTTTGTTAACCCTATTCAGTTCAATACAGTATTTAATTGAGTGAAATTAGAAAGAGAATTATGCACACAACAGCTGCTTTTTGTTTTTAATACTGCAAGCTCTGACAGTAATGCCCCTCTGCTGTCTGTGTTATAGGAGTGGATGGCTCCATATTCGATGTCCTGCCCCAAACAACCGAGGTGCCCGGCTTTCAGGCCTGTCACTCTACTAAAGACTTGTGGCAGCCCTGTCTCTGCACATACAGCCTGCGCCTGGAGTGGTACCCATGTCTGCTGAAGTACTGCCGCAGCCGGGACACCATGGGCAAAGGCTCCACCTACAAATGTGGCATTAAGAGCTGCAGCAAGGGCTACCATTTCACTTACTATGTTCCCCAAAAGCAGCTGTGTCTATGGGACGAGGAGACCTAGCATTTTGTTCGGGATGGTTAAGAAAAGAGAAAAACATTTTTTCCCCCAGCCAAGCCAATGCTTCCCCGCCCATGCTATTCAAAGTAAACACAGTAACACAGTTTATGTGATGCTAAACTGTCTCAGGTGGGGAGTGGTGAGATCCAGATGGCCAAGCTGAAACAGAAATGAATTCAGGTTCCAAATGAGACCAAAACCTTTGAAGAAGAAGAGATGCAGCACGTCATTCTAAGAGGACCCACTACCTTTTTAAGCTTTTTCTAGGAAAATGACATATCGTTGTCAGCTATAATGTGACTTTGCCAAGAAGCTGTCACTTTTGTTCCTTTTTGGAGAAATGATTGGAGCAGATGACAGTGCCAACAACAATAACCTCCCAAACAAGCTACAGTATGCACAAAGCTGGACAGTGCATTTCTGGTCAGTTAAACACCAGCAAAGAGTCCCACTCTGATCAAAGGAGTCATACTGGATAAACATAATCTTCCATCCTGGTGAAGGAAAATTTGGATTATGGAATTGTCTTTCTTATAAAGCTCTGTGAAAAACTGTTTATAGCCAGCAAAATACCTGTTTATAACTGCCTGTTTATATTGTAAGCTGGCTGACAAAGGTAATGCTTCTTCAGTGCTGGCTTTATTTATTTTGGTTGCAAATTGAAATTATTGAGAACTTTTTTTTGTATTGTTTTGCATTAATCAAGCTCTAAAGTCTAAACCACAGGTCCTCAGTGACAATAAGTTTTCAAAAACATTTCAGAACATTCTAATCTCTTGGATTTTGGATGTTGTTTCTAGACTCATCCATACTTCTAGCGACTTAGTTGCCACATTTTCATGGTTGTACAAAGAGTGTGGATAAACAGGTTTATTATCTTCTTTAATAGGACAGTTGACACCTCATGCCCACCACTCACATTCTCAGTCTGTTTAACAGTGTCAAATAAACCAAAGTCAAAGGAAATACCGTCAGAAGAAGGGTGTAATGTTTCAGTTTCTAGAAACAGACTTTTCACTGTGGTGTTTTCCCATGTTAGGGTTCACTAAAACTGCAGTATGGCTTTTTTTTAATAATCTATACTGCCACCTTCTGGTTAAACAGTGTTCCATTTTCTTACGTTTTCTGTTGTATCCCAATACCAAAATTCTGTTTTTTGGTTTTCAGTTTTGACTGTTTATGTCAACCGTTAAATGTAAAATATAATTTATGCAACTCAAATCACTGATCATTTTTCATGTGTAATTCAAGGAGCACTTCTTAACTCATGGGACCAAATTTCATTTTGTCTGTCTGTTCTTTAGAGCAATAGATTGAAGTATGATTTTGGTTTGTCTTACCTCCATCTTCAGTTCAGTCTTTACTCGAATATCGAAAGATCATTTTGTGTTTTGTGCGTTAGTATGTCCTGCTAACTAAAGAACCAAATGAGTGAAAGATTTCTATTTTTGGCCTTTACTGGTGATCAAGTGCCTTAACATTTCCGCTGATATCTTTGCGATGTAATTGTAGATTAAGTTTCTAAACATATTTTTTTCTATGAAAGAGTTTTTAATATGTTGTAAAAAAGTTGCAATAAGGAGAAAATGAAGCAAATAGGTAGCTAATATACCATTTAAGAGTTGAGTTTTAAATGAATTGTTTCAATAAAGTCTTTCTTTGCACTGCATACAGTTGTGAGACGTTATTTTTATAGTATTTTGGAGGCATGTTTTACATAATATTTATTCGACCGTGTATAGTAGAGAGCTGACAGGAAATAAGGGAAGAGAAAGAGAACGGTAACATTTAGCAAAGGTCACAGCCTGTGTTCATGTGGAAAATATTTGTTTAATGACCTACTCCTGGGAGGTCAAGCACAGGCATAGCTGCAGCAAGGGGTGGGAATGCATTGTGTGTGGACACTTCGGTAGGGCTTGGTATCAAGGTTTCAACCTAGGTCATTCAGGTAAGATGTTCTCTGAAACCACAACACCACTGTGCAGCACCTCTATTACACATTAGAATATTAGTGATATTAATAATGAATGTAGTTCTTCCATCTTGTCCTCTTGCCTGCTGGAGGAGAACTTGTGTGTAATATGTGCTATTGACCACAAGGTGTCGCCATTCTGTAAAAAAAAAAAAAAAAAAGTCACTTCCAATCGCTTTGGGAAGATATTAAGAAGGACGGAAATGTGCTTTTTCGGTTAAATATTTAATAAGCCTGCCTAAACTACGGTGTAGTATGGGATAATACAATCAGGGCATAATCATCGTTAGCACTAGCTAGCTACTAGTTGCTACATCTGCATATACAACGGCTAATAAAGTGGAAGGGGAATGAAGGGATGCTGAAGGAAGCTGTTGTTGCCACCATCACCGGCGGAGCTCACGTCAAAGCCAACCGATAGCAGTGTCTGCTAACAAACCTTTGACAGTCTCCTTCAGAAGCATATCTTCACAGGACACAAAACACGCAGGATGTAAACGAAGAGACAGCCATATGTGCACCTCAAGGTAATGACAATTTACTGCGTTTGTGAACGATTTACAATCTCATAGCTAGGAAAACGCTTTGTTAGCCTCTTAACGTTAGCTTGCTATTGGTTAGTTTGCCAGCATAATTGAGCCATAATTGGGTCAGTTAGCCGGTGTGAGAGCATCCTCTTACAGTAGCTAGGGATACGCTCTGGACCTCCTGCCCTTTTTAGTTTACCAGCATCAGCTGTTCCTTTTTTCAGACTTCCATGGCAACATTAAATTGTTATAGTTGAATGTAGCTACAGCTTATTGATGTAAGCATCCTAAAAACCTAAAAACGTATTCCATTCAAAAAACAGTCCTAGTAACGTTAACTCACATGTGTGTAACGTTATAACGTTACATAACTTAATTTAACCAAGGTTTAAAAAAAATCAACAAGAGTGTCCTGACCAAGATAGCAGTAGCCTACCACATAGAACACAGAGGTTACAAAACATAACACAATGAAGTACTTAAGATCTGCAATCTATCTTTTGTATCTATTTTGCCTAATGGTAAAGAAAACAGATTTGGAAATGTGAGATAATGAGTTGTCTATTCTGGTGTTCACTTAAATTGTATTAACACCTTGTTATATGCTGTTTATAATTTACATAGTTTGTTTTATTCCATTTGATATGTTTGTCTTTGCTTGTCCAGATCCCATGTTGGATTTTGATCTGTGTCCTTTGTTTTGGTTTGTAGTGTTTGGACAAGTGTGTTACCTGTAGATTATTTATGACAGAATAAAACCTAACCAAACTTAACCTTCTTATGTTCTCTCATTCATAAAGCTCCAAACAGTCCTAGTATTTCATCTACCCATTGCAGCTTACATGACGGGTGAAATGATAAATCCATAAGTTGATAATTGATTAATAATTTCAGTCATTTTCAAGCTAAACATGCTAAACATTCACAGTTTCCTGCCTCTCCAATGTGAGGATTTGATGCTTTTTTTTTCTTTTCTTTTTTTCTATATATTGATAATAAACTGGATATATTTAGGTTTTGAACTGTGGGTTGGTCAAAACAAGCAATTTGAATACATCACATATTTATAATGGGTTATATAATGGATATTTTTCACAAATATCTGACATTTTAAAATGTTTAATTGAGAAAATATTTTGTAATTGCCACCCTATTTTGCATGCTGTTATGTAAAGAAAACATATAATATTACGGCTTCACCTCCCTATGCCATCCTGACATGTAGCCATAAAAGCAAGACAACAACAGTACATTTTATTATTATTACTCATGTAATTTAACAACAGCTGAAATAACCTTTCTCTCATGAGAACTGTCTGAGGCCCAGCACCCAGTAACCTCTCATCTAGTTCTGAAACTAGCTTGAAGTCTTTGAGATTCAGTACATCTTGTTCCAGCCCAGTTAGGGTGGGCCTGCCCATCTGCATGGTCTCACCTCCTTGTACAAACGTCACAGCAGAAGAAGAGACGTCCCCCTCACCCCACCAGACCCTCAGCCGGCCAACTATAGTGCTATTATAGTTCAAGCAAAGGCTAATTGTTGGTCACTTACAAAGGATTGCACAGTCCAAGTCTCTGGACGGTAATGCTGTCTCTTTCTACTGTAAGCGATATTACAGCGCAAGATGTGCCTCTATAGATTTTTCTCTTTTTGTGTAATGTGATTCAAAGTTGGATTGATGACTGCTAACAGACATGTTTTTGAGAGAAACTGTTAGTTAGGGTTTCTTGTTTGTTTTGTCTATAGAAGAGAAGATGGCACTGGTTGTGGTTGGTGCTCTCCTGTGCCTGTCCTGTTGGGTCTCTCTCTACTTTATCTTGTGTAACGTTAACGCGTCAAGGAGCTACGAGTGGAACTGTCGCCTTGTCACCCTGGTACACGGCATCCTGGCAGTCTGCATCACATCATACATAGGCTATGTGGATGGACCCTGGCCTTTCACTTATCCAGGTAGGACACTGTGGATTCAAATTGTCAAAGTTTTTGCTTGAAAAATGACAAATTGATTTTTACCTTGGTTGCAGATATATTTTGTCTTGATTGACTAATTGTTTTAGCTCTGCATTGATTAGTATGTTGTTGAAAATGTGTTTTTTACTTGATACAGCTAGTCTAGTAGTGTCAACAGTTAAATTAGAACTACCAATTGGAACAATTTTCAAAATGTGAATAAACCATTCAGCAGTGACCAAATCATTTTACCTTTGCTGTCTTCTATTCTGTAAAGTTACTTATCAGAAGTTTGTTTCTACATGGTGATATTAATAACTATGTGCTCCCCTCACAGCAATAACTTGTGTTGCCTCTGTGATTGCATGATTGTTGTATTGCATTTAAAAGATATGCTCACTGAGAACTGTCTGTTTCTGTTCTTGTGAATGCCGTACAGGTACTAAAAACACTGCTCTTCAGATAAGTGCCATGGTTGTGAGCCTAGGCTACTTTATTTTTGATATGGCCTGGTGTGTGTACTACCGCACAGAGGGACCCGTTATGCTGGCCCACCACACCATGAGCATCCTGGGAATCCTGTTGACCCTTTGGTTGGGGGAGTCTGGCATCGAGTCCTGCGCGGTACTCTTTGGCAGTGAAATCACCAACCCCCTCCTGCAGGCACGCTGGTTCCTCAAACAGACAGGACATTACGGGACACTGCTGGGGGACATTGTGGACGTCCTGTTTGTGCTGCTGTTTGTGATGATGCGAATCTTTGTGGGAGGCACAATGCTATACTGTGAGCTGATTTCCCCGAGGCCCAGATTCTTTATCAAGTGTGGGGGAGTGGCTATGTACGCTCTATCCTGGGTGTTTATGGTGGACATTGTTCGATTTGCCATTCGGAAGAGCAAGAGCTGGAACAAACAGAAGAGAGTCCAACAAAAGACAGTGGCAGCTAATGGTCATGAAGGGAAGAAGGACTGATCGGCTTGTGCTTCTTTAAAGGAAATCTGTGTCTTTGTTTTTCACTTTGGACGGGCAAGGAAAAGTACAAAGAAAATCAACTTGTTGT
This sequence comes from Sander lucioperca, assembly GCF_008315115.2. Taxonomy (NCBI): domain Eukaryota; kingdom Metazoa; phylum Chordata; class Actinopteri; order Perciformes; family Percidae; genus Sander; species Sander lucioperca. The sequence goes on from NC_050177.1 coordinate 2,766,709, forward strand.
ATGTTAAACTGAGTCGAGAAAAATCCTGTGAGATCTATCTGTAAGGTCTAACACCTGCACATTTTTGAAATAAATTATGCAGATATTGCAGCTGAACACATGTTTGATTATTGTGTAAAATGTGCGGTTAACAAACAACACAGATGTAGTTTATGTCACTGAAAACCAAAGCACTTTCTATAAACACATGAACAGAGGTTGCAGTGAACTGTGGCCTAGTCATATGTGATGGTTTTGATCCAAAGGAAAGCTCAATGTTAGGAAAGAGACAGTTAACATGTAATCCCTGTCCTCCTTGTGATTCTGTGGGGTTTTTGGTGCATGGGAAACTTTGCGCAGATGTGAAAGGTGCACTCAGGGTGATGAAGTCATACCAGAAAGTTGGGATGGACTCCAGAGAAATGTGTGTGTGATGTGTTTGATTAATTTGTTTAATCTACTTTATAGCAATATATATTGCAATTCCTATACACTTCTGAAATCCTATTCCTAAAAAAAATGTCATTCATTTTATTTGCTTTGTGTAAAATGATACATGAAGAGAAAACCTCTCAATTACATAGTTCTACAGTGGCAATGCTATTATTTTGCAGTCCATTTGGATATATGTTAACTCTAAATAGCTTAAAATGTTGGGTTATATTGTGTCAGATTCAGAATTTGTACCTTATATTATATTCAATTATTTGAAGTTTCTGATTTCAAAGGATCCATACTTTGTACTGATAGTTTAATTTAATTTAATAGTCGTGGTTCAGTCTCACAGAGATCTTGTCAGACAAGATAATTAAATACAATGTATTATGAGCTATCTGTACAGTGTGCTGATCTTTTATCTGACTTCTTTTTCAGTTATTATGTTTCTATGTTTTTGATCCAGCACCTTTAAATGTTTTTGAGATGTACAAGCTCTACACTCCGTTTGTCCTAGATAGATGGATAGATAGATAGATCTAGTAATCTTTAAGACAAACATACAATACTTTCAGAAGACGAAAACCTGTGGAATCATGCATGCATCTTTTGTTTCTAGCCCCTAACATGTTAGTTTTTACATTTAGTCTTAACACAAGGCAGTGACACACACAACTACAGTAGGGCTCGGAAATAGGTATCATTTATCAACTGTCAGTAAAATCATATTGAGATGATATAATGATATTGGGTTATTGTTTTGCAAAATTGTGTTCCATTCATTCCAAACATACTAACATACAACAAAAAAAATTTAATTTTTTGGATTTATGTGTGAAGAGTTTTGTGGGAGTTTTAGTATTTTATGTGTGATTTTGCCATAATGTGATATTCATTTTCAGAAAAATATTCATCTCAATATTGTGATATTGATTCCAACCTTATTGCCTGGACAGAACACACACGTGCATTATGGTATAAAGGCAGGTGGATTGTTATGTGGAAAAAATATTATGATTGAGCCCGCTCTGCGACTGGATTTGTTCCATGCCAAGAAAGTTACCAAACTACCAGGTTTTTATTGTGCTCAGACTTTATATCGGTGTTCTTAGTATTATGACAATTTTTAGTTTGTTACTTTAGTGCACATGGATATATGCAGTAATGTGCTAAAACGTCTGCCATCCCTTTGTTTTCCTATTTAAATTTGACTGAGATTTGATGTGTTGCTGTTTACCTGGCTGCCACTGTTAAGTACTATGTGAGCATCACCACCATTATATCCAAGAAAGTAAAAATCTAACTGGTGTGTGCCTTAGTTATCTGAATGTACTTTCCTAATGTTTTGTTTGGTTTTTGTCTTGTGCTGTACTGTAAACATAAGTATAGGAGTAATGAAGAACTATTTTCTGTTTGGGGTTTCATGATTTGCCTTTGTAATCTCTGCGTGAAGTCAAATAAAGATGTGATAGATTGTTTGTATGCTTTTAAATCAATTTTAAACGACAAAATGTAAACTAAAACTAAGGGATCAGCTGCATTTGCATCATTAAATGCCACCGATACTCAGACGTGTTATTGGATTGAGACTGCAGTTACCTAAACTGTCCACATGATGGTGTCATATCAATGATATATGAATGATTAGTGAGGAGACTTGAGCAGTCATTTGGCAATGCTAAGATAAAAATATTAAAAAAAAAAAAAAAAAAAAAAAAGGTTGGGGGTGCTTTTACAGCATTGTGTCACATTCTACTTGTAGTTGATCAAAATTGGCCAGTTTTTTGTCCTTTTCAGCATGAATTCAACAGTTTTTAAATGATTTCATGCATTGGAGCATGCAAAGTTTAATACCATGTATGGCACTGATGATACTGTATGTAATACAGTGTATTGCATAATATTGTAGTATTGTACAGTATAGTGTCAGCCAGAGATATAAATAATTAAATAGAATTACAAGGCACAACACAGTGAAGATAATCATACCTCCTTATACATTTAGTATGCTGAATGGGTGATCCAAACCAACAAACAAACAAAATAGATTGAGAGACGGTAGAGAAGAATAATTTGACTCACAAGCACTGGTAAATAGGATATGGACAGATTCATTGTGGTAGTGCAACACACACACACACACACACACACACACACACACACATATGAGTGCCTTGTTGATGATGGGCAAAGAACTGGACTGTAAGCTGTAAATAATGGACATAATGACTGTTCTCCCAGTCCCAGACCAACCACAGAGCCATGAAAACATTGAAATAATCATACAACAACATGCATAATCATCAAGTTTATCAACCACCTAAAGAAAAGTGCCTCCTTACTGGAAAACTCTTAGGACTGGTTTCCCCTGCCATGGAAAAGTAAACAATCACGCAATACATATCTAAACAACTAGGGCTGTAACTAATGATTCTTTTCATTATCAATGATTATTATACAATCAATACAATTGTTTAGTCTATAGTCTTTAGTATAACTGTCAGAGAGATGCTGTCTATGTTCAATAGTCAATGTGGGCTAATAGTATTTGGGCTGCCACTAACAATTATTTTCATTATCAATTAATCGTTTGGTCTAGAAAATAATCAACAAATAGTGAAAAATTGCCATCACAAGTTCCCAGGGTCTAATGTAATATGTCTTCAAGAAAACTATTCACATGTGAAAAGCTGCAACCAGGGATTTTGATTGTTGTTGCCATTTCCCCCCCCAAAAAACAATAAAACAGATAATTATTTGATTATCAAAATTGTTGCAGATTCATTTTTTGTCAATCGATTAATCGGTGCAGGTCCATACTGTTATATTTTTTATTCATAACTTATATATGCCCAACGTATAGCCTAACGTTACTTTAAAATACATTGAATACTATATGAATGCTATACTACCCATACTATTAGTAGTAGTAGTAGTAGTAGTAGTGGTGGTGGTATCATAGGTACTGTTGTTGTTATTGTCGTGTTACTTTGCAGCAGTGTTCCCTAACATTATGCTGAAACAAAATGAGTTTTCCCATCTCCCGGCGGAAGTGGTTAGTTGAAGCGCTACTGGACTCCAACAGCTAGCTGGCTAGGGCGTTGCTAGCGGCAAAAGTGGGATTTTTGGTACCTTTCCGCAAGTTATATCATTGTACAAATAACGTCTTGCGTTAAAAAAAACAGCGTTTGATGTTCGCTAGAAGTTTTAACCGCCTCTGTAGCTTTTTGCCGTTGTTTACAGAGGACTGGTGTTACTTTCTGTCCCGTTAGCTGGCCACATAGCTAGCCTGCTTCCATCCACGGGAATTCTGCCGAGAATCGACTGAATTTTGGAAACATGGAGTCAAGGAACGTTGCGCTGTGCTAACCGACTTCACTGGATTTTCTTTTCCTAAGGAGACTTTCTGGACATAACACGGAAACATATCGCAAGCCAGTCAACATTCATGCCGTGTTGTATATATATTTTTCGGTCGTTGGCCGGCTCATTGTTGTGAACGGGAGTTTGCTTAGTTTGCACTCGAAACAAGAGCATACGAAGCAAAGTTTTTTTTTTTGCTGAAAGAGCTCATCTGTTTTGTTAGCTGGTAGCTGGTGAGATTCAACGCCAGACGCTTTCCGTAAGAAAGAATCTTCTGAAAAGCCATTGTGCTTTTTTTAATCGACCATATATCACATCTTGTTTTTTAATCTAACGTCTTACACCGGTATAACATTAGCTGCAGTTGTTGCTAATTTGTAACACGGGTCGTTTAAACTCGGTATTGAGCGATTCTCATGGTCACGGGAGAGTCGTCCCCACAGTCACAGACAGGCATTTCTGGGAGCAGGGAATACCAAATGGGACTGGAGGAATTTTCAGCATCTTCAAAGACCATTTAGGAACCGAGGCCAATCAGTCGAACTGGGGTGGTGGCAGACGGACTACATTGCTGGGCCAAGGTGTCTGTTGCATTGGAATAACGTTACATATTGTTTATACATTTCATATCGACGGAAAACTGGGATGTGAATGCAAAGGATTTATACAAGGAGTTCATACATGCACGACAACTTGTGCCAGCTGACGCAGTATATTTATTTGTGTTTGCAAAATATTGTTTATAGCTGGGGTAGGATATCATCTGACTGCACAGCTAATACGACAGAGGCCCTGATTAATTTAGGTCTGCACTGTAGATTCCTTGCTATTCAATTTTGGCAAGGATTATTGGTTTACAGATAGCGCATATGTAGTTTTTTTGTTTCCTCTAGTATTTGGACGTGCCTTGCAACAACCCAGCAGTGTCCTATAAGTCATCTATTGTCAACACCATTCTCAAAATCCTTGCCTACTTCAGACGAATGCCCGAGAAGGTCGCTCCAGGAAATCGCCTCATCACACTCTGGAAAATGTTAATCGGATATAATTTGCTGCAAATCTAGAACCGGAAGCCCAATGAGTGACACACAGTCCAGCTTCACTGACAGGTACAGTATCTTCTATTAATGTGCTGTCTGCATCCCACATGCACACATTGAGTCTTCACAGTTGTAAAACATAACATGTTCTTAAAGTTTCTTGATGATATTAACATGAAACACGACCCGCAGTCAGATGAAAACTGTTTTACATGGTCGATGTAATGCACTTCTTTGTGGTGCTGTGCTCATAATAACTATGTTATACAATCTAATTACCAAGGAAGGACATCAGCTCTTGATGAAAACATTGCTGATTTCAGCATGGCTAATGGAGTTCTCTGAAGACACTAAAGTAGTACTTGTCCAAGGATTGAGAAGGCCTGCCACTTTTTGTGCGCCTGGGATCCCTGTACACCTTTCAACATCTCTACTACATCTTAAGCCCTTTAAAGCTAACCTTCTCCTGCACCTATTAAAACAATCTCTGGATTTAGAAAAAGACCTTAGCTTTGTCAACTAATCACCTTATCTAAGACATCTGTCAACTTAAACTCAAAGGTTGGACACTGTTGCTAAATAATGTGTCATGACCAGAGGAACACACTAAATCAGCGGTGTCAAACTCATTTTCACCAAGGGCCACACTGGAAAAAGAGAATCACACCAAGGGCCACACATGTAGAGTTTATTGACGTGCATTTGTTACTGCATGTCACTTTTTTTTTTAACATTTTGGTAGCTTTTTTTAAAATAATTTTTGTTGTTTTTGTTTCCGACTTTTTTGTGGCTTTCTCAGACATTTGTCGCCTTTTTGTAAATGTGTTGCTTTTTCCGACATTTTTGTACGGTTTTTGTCGCATTTTTGTTGACATGAAGCCCTACAAAAGTCATAAAAAGAGTTCCTTAGCTATCATAGAATTTAGCAAATCAAGCAAAACAATGATACATTTTTTAACAACAACCTTTTCACAGCCTGAATATGAAAACTCTCTGCCTCTGGGGGAATTTCTGAGTCTCAGAGTCGGCAAATCTGCCATATTCTGCTTTGAATGTCAGGTAATTGCTGTTTAAAAAACACTTTCCTGTGTTTTTGGTTTGGCACACAACTAGACGGGCCCAAATTTATTGTGAACCCAAACAGATATACGGGCCCGATCTAAATCTGCAAGGGGCCGGATTTGGCCCGCGTGCCTTGAGTTTGACACGTGCACTAAATGGTATAAAATGATCAGTCTCTATCATCCTAATCCATTATTATATCATTTGTCAGTATTGTTACTATTGTGTCATTAGAATAATGAATTCCCCTGTGTTTTGGTACCTGGTGAATTAGGAGGTTTCTATTCTCAATTTGATGTACTCTGACAGTGAAACAGAGAAGTGAAGCTGTTGCATTACGTCAAGCCTCCCCACCTGAATCCCACATACTTGCAAGGAAAGCAGGCCAATACAGTGGAATGTGGTCGATGGATTCAGAGCGGAAGGAAGCTTTATTGCACAGGTTGGGATCTGAAATATCCTCCTGGCTAGGGCATGAGCTAGAGGCTAAAGCCCAATCCCATTTTACATGACCCCTTCCCCCACTGCAATGATGGCAACAGTGTCTGTCACCAACTGCTATTGTGGTGTTTAAAAATAATAATAATAGTATTACCACAACCCACTGGTGCTATTAACTAAACCAGTGTTGATACCATTATATCTTTGGTTGCTTTTAGCAGTAAAATGACTACTGTTGATTGGCAAATACATCACAGAGATACTCCTGATGTCATAAAGCACCTAATGTTAGGTTGCTATTAGACAGTACAGTATATCATAGAGTGGGCTATATTTGGTCATCTCAGATTTACTGCTGCATGTGAAGGCTTGAGACTGTGCTACACAAATGTGTTGTCTATTCTGCTTCCCTTTATTCAGAGTATGTGGGTTGATATGTTTAGAGTGAGTTTGTTTTGGTTTCACAAGCCCTGTGTTATAAAAGTCACAATTGTTACTCTACCAGTAAAACATGATCCAAGACCCCAAAAAGCAGTCTGTAGACGGTGCAAGCAACTAGCTCTTTACCTCTGTTGCACAAAAAGTATTGTTTGGACTGCAGCAGTTTTCGAGGGTGTTTTCCACAGTGGTTGATAATGTCTTTATTGATTAATAGTGTTGTCTGTCTCTCCCTCTCTCCTTAAGTCCATCTGTATTTTCCTGCCTTGGCTTTCTCTTCTTCTATGTGTGGTGTTGTGCATTTTGTTTTCGCTCTGTTGGCTATGGTGGGAGTATGCATCCAACATCTATTGGGGTTGGGCCGCCAGCCAATGGGTCAGTTTAGTGTGCTGTTAGCTCTTTGTCATAGAGTTCTGCTGATCTCCACGTTTTTCCCAACCCCACCCCCCCTCTGAGGCCCTCCCGGGAAGTGGTGCTGGTGACATAACTAATAGTAAACAAAAGCTTTTAGTGGGAGCTAACTGGTTGTCTGCTGTATGCTCCTCTCCAGATCCACCAGTGTAGGTCAGATACATTCAGGGAGGCTGGTTGGAGTATGTCTTTATTGTTACCCTGTTGGAGGACAAGTGTTAAGTTATGTCTGTGGCTGGTTAATGGTAATAGAGTTGCAACTTAACAAGTTTGTCATTAATTGATTCATTAATCTAACTGTTGATTATGTGAATGCATGATTACTCATTTAGGCCTAGTCTTTATACTTACAATTATAATGCCAAAATGCCCATTGCAACAGATGTGTTTATTTTGTTCAGCCAACAGCCCAACAATGTAAGAGCATTTGATTTACAAAAATATAAAGAGAAGAGAAAAGCAACACATTTTAGAGTCTGCTTGGTGTTAGAACTGGATAAATAAATATGATCAGATCTATAATCTAAATAGTCATCAATTGATATTTCTGTCAATTGTACTAATAAAGTAATTATGTCAACACCAAGTGATAATAACGTGGCACTGGAGTCAATATTTGCCTTACTTAGATGAACAATGTTTTATTGAGTACTACTGACAGCTCGGTCTGCTTGTATGCGTCTCCTGTATATTGGCATCCCTCCCTTATAATGCAGTATGCTTCTACTCCATCTAGTCAGCACTGATAGTGGAGAAGTGGTGTCAGCTACTCTGAACTGTGCATTAAAATGAGTATCACGAAGTAATTTAAAGCTCTGATAAGAAGTGCAAAGGCTCCAGCTCAGCATGCAGTGCAGAATGGTGGTATTTATACACTTCAAACACAGTCAAAACCAACATCTGAAATGAATTGATCAACAAATATTAAAGGTATCAGACCAAAGGATTAGCAGCTGTAAGTTACATTCAAGTAGGACAATTGTATGTGTCTTATGAGAAGTTGCTGAGTCAGATATAACTCCATACATTTTATGTTTCCAGCTTCCCCTCGTATAAAGATTTGTCACTTTTCACAGTCTTATAGTAATTTAAATATCTTTTGGTTTTTGACTGTTGGTTGAACAAAAAAAGCTATTTGAAAAGACATGATCCAGAAATGATGATGGTTTTTGTTTTTTCTCTCTCGTATTTTCGCCTTTATTTGACAGATGACTGTGTAGAAATGGGGAAGAGAGAGAGGTTTGACATGCAACACAGTGCGTTATATGGTAATCGCTGTAAACACTCACCTACCAAGGCATGGTGTTCATTTTTGACTATTGTATAGTATTTTAAATACCAAACATTTGATCGGTTAATTGAAAAAATAATAGGGGGATTAATTAACAATAAAACTACTTGTGAGTTGCAGCCCTGGTTCTTCTTTACCTAACGATTTTTGATATTTTGTAACCTGCCCTATCCCGCTGCACTAGACAGTGTGATTTATATATGTTAATATGTTTCAAGATTGTGAAGGAATTCACTTCCTCCTTAACTTTAAAGTAAAGAGCAGAGTCCTCTGAGTAATGTCTAACTATACCTTAACAATGCTTGTTGTAACCCGTATGCCTTCTTTTCCATTACAATCTTCGTCGCATCTTTTTTAGGTCACAGCAAGCGCTTGTCAACCTAAATTTCACCAGGCCATATTGATTATGTCTTGGCTCAAAATGTGACAAAGGTGATATATCAACCACCTACATGACTTAGTTTGTTAAATGCCAAATACATTTTAACATGCTCCAGGTTGTGAGCAGGTGTGCAATGCCCCGTCTTCCTACCCTGCTTTTAGGGAGCTCATTGATTAGAGAGTAAAAACTTTATACTTGAAGGTATTTGCTGTTAAATGTGTTTTAGCTTAAATTAAAATCAAGGGTCTCTGTTTACAAGGTAGTCAATCAGTACATTCTACTTAGAAGAATAGATTTACAGAATACATCTGTAAAACAAATTCCACCTAAAGCAGATCTTTTTTACTTTATGATGCAGTATAGTGTATGCGAAAATACCAACGCAACAGAAACACCTTTATAGTCTTATATCAAACACAGCTCTGCCATTATCCCTACCTTTTATAAGGAGTATCATATCAAGAATTGGTTCAGATTGTGTCAGAGAGTGTTGCTTCATTTCCATAGTAAAGTGGGAGGTTGTGGTTTGTGGTGCTGCAGTGAAAGGCATTTCTAATACTTTGTCCTCAAGGGGTAAAATATAAGAAAAGCAAGTAGAAAAGCTCTAAGAAGCCCATATTGATCTGTTGCAAATCAGTCACAAGTTCCTTTCATACAGTTGTTGCGTTATGGTACTTATACATTATGAGTGGCTGTACAACTTCCATATGCACAGCGCAAAAAAGGGAAAGCAGTTTGATTGCAGCCTGGATCATTGATTTGGAATTATGTTGTATAACGGTTTGGTCTCAGATCTTGTATGGAGTCTGGGTGTTTGTCACATTCAGAAAATGAATGTAAATAGTTGTTGTTGGTGACATGGTGTGTCTAAGGCATTTACAAGTACAGCTACTCTAGATGTTATATTTACCTTTTCAACATCTGCCATCACTACAACCACCCACATCTTACATCTTACAGCATCATCTTACTATGTTGTCATTTGCCCTTGTGCCACCCTGGAGTTATTCTACTGTTGCAATTACAGTTGTCAGTGATGCTGATCATTATTACTTGAATTGTTTGTATTGCAACTCACTAACTACTGCAAGCACAGAAGGCCTTACCAAATTCTTAGTTGTCTTTTTTTTTTTTTAAAGAATGTAAATGAGGACCCAAGGAAGACTCTGCTCACACCAGGATGTCACTTTGGCAGGCACACACCAACTCTCACCATACTCTATCCATACTTGCCAGGTCCCATTTCACTCTTTTTTTCACACACTCTCTCAATCGCACCCATCACATTTTTCCATTTATTTGCTTTGATCAGTCCCTTTCTCCCATCATTACCACATTTCCATTATGCCTAGAGGTAGGGTGTATTCACTGTTGCATCAAATTGGCCTTCATAAATTAGCCAAGTACAAATGAAAAGTGCACAGGTGGAAATGGGTATCCTGGTTTAGCCTGGTCCTTGTGTGTGTTTTTTAGGGTAATAATATTTTTTCTTTAGTTATTTTAGTCAAGACAGGCATGGCTAAAAGGAAATAAATGGACACTAAGATAGCAAAAGAGAGCGATATGGCAGAGAGGAAAAGAAGCAGGCAATGCCCTAGGGTTAGTGATGTTGGAGTGTGGGTAAAGTCTAGGCATTAGCTGGGGCTCTGAGTGCTAAGGGAGTTGGGGTCTATCACCCAGCCCTGTGATGCTGATGCTTCTGGACACCCTCTAGAATCCTGCCCTGTTAGCCAAAAGAGCTTCAGGGCCCAAACATTACTTTCACTTCACAAAAGACAGGGTTACTACAATAGAGAAAAAGGGGACAAGGGTAGAGAGCTATCTTGCCGAAGTGTCATGTCCTCACATGTCCATTTAAGGATGTTGTAGCCATGAACTAGGCTTGTGCCTTCAAGCTAACTGACAATTGTAATGCCACGCTATTCTGCAGACTACACAGTGGCACAAGAGATGCGATGCTGGGGATTTATCTTAGATTTCTTGCTGTTAATTGATTGATTTTGTAAATGTACATACAATATATATTTTTGTAAGTGCACACGTATGGGCAATCTTTGTAGAAGGAAATGGATAGTTGACGTTAAAAAGCAGCAGTAATTGGGTGTCATTCCTGTGGCCTGTTTATAGCCCCTTCCCTGGCTCTCAGAGTGGTGATGCTCTAATTGTATGTGTCTCTGTGTGAAATGTATAGGATGTATTGTAGAGAGAGACCAGCAGCCTGCTGCAGCGCTGTGATTAATCTTACACTGCCTGTTTCTGCTGATTCAGGGGTGACTAGACAGACTAACACATCCCTACTCTTTCTCTAAAAAAATCCTGTGTCAGTTCTGTTACCAACCTGCAGGCAGTAATGTGCTTTTACCACATGTTGCATCAGCTTAAATGTCATCATAGGTCTGCTTCTAACAGCCATTAATACATCTTTGAGATCATTCCAGGATACCAGATCATACACACAAAGTCTGTCTCATGGAGACACTTCAACATACCCTAAATTGTAGTGCTAAAGTTAACAGCTAAATTGAAGCTAAATACTCCCTTCAAAGAAGTAACTTGTGGATTAGAAAAGTTCTCAGGTTTTTGTGACAGGGCTCATGACTAGCAGCAGTGTGGACAGTGTAGCATGTTAAACCACCTCTGCTCCTTTCCCAGTGCTGGAGGACAGCAGACAGCATAGCGTGAAGAAATGTCTATCCCGCGGCCCTCATGTCAGGAATCCTGATGAGGTTTATTGGGGCAGAAAGGGCAGTGTTTTCCCCCTGAGGCTGTAGCTTGAGCTCCAGAGCTATTGCTCCTGTCTCTCACACCATATCTCTCTCTCTCTCTCTCTCTCTCTCTCTCTCTCTCTCTCTCTCTCTCTCTCTCTCTCTCTCTCTCTCTCTCTGTCTCTCTCTGTCTCTCATACATACAAAAAAGTAATATATCATCCGCATAAAGCATAAGTTTATGCGCCATCCCTCCTACAATGACACCTGGGAAATTAGTCTCCCCCTTATGTGCTGCTGCCAATGGCTCTATGGCTAAACAAAACGACAAAGGAGAAGGGGGTGAGCCCTGTCTTGTTCCCCCTTCCAAGAGCAAAGTATTTAGAAATTAACCCATTAGTTTGGACCACAGCTTTTGGGTGTTAATCCAACACCTGAATCCATTTAAAGAAAATGCTGCCAAACCCATACATTTCCAGAATGTTTAACATATAGCCCCATATCAACCATATCAAATGCCTTTTCGGCATCAAGAGAGATAGCAGCTACTACATCTGGGATTGTCTATTTACAGACTATGGAATATCTGAAGAGCTATGCCCATGAATAAACCCCACCTGATCAGGATGAATTAAAGAAGTAATTACCTAATTTAATCTGTTTTCCATTTTTTTTTTAAATAATCGTAACATCTAACTGCATTAAGGAAATTGGGCGGTAATTCTTACAGTCTCCTGGGTCTTTACCTTTCTAAGGCAGGGTTTCTGCTATACATCAGCAGCGGCGCTATGTTATCAAATAAGGCAGCTGACGGCAACGTTATTGTTCATATTTTGGCACAATGACTACGTTTACATGCACATAATATTCCGTTTAAAGACGATATTCCGACTAAGCTGTTTACAAGACTAATGAATATGAATATTCCACTAATATTCCCGTTTACATGTAGCCATGCAAAATACGATTTTTTCAAAGTTTACCAGCAGTGCCGGACTTGTTGGACCGTGCGAACACAGCGTCCCGCTTTCATTCCTTTAACCAGCTTCTTGAAAAGGTTGGTGTAGCGATGTGTGCGCATATCCAAAAACTCGCTTTGTCTCTCATACACTCACTTAATGCTCTCTTTGAAAAACGAACCAAGGACCAATTGAACGCCAAGTAATCTTTTAGCTCAGACCTGACCCATTTTGGCTCCTGTAAAAGGGAGGAGTAAAGGCACCACCTATAAGAGTACCTTCTCTCACTTTGAGGCAAAAGGTCTAGGCACACCCATGCGTGATCAGAGATTACACTATTTCCTATCACAAATCCTATAGCAGAGGGAGCAAGTGATTTGGACGTTAAAAAAAATCTATTCGAGAATATGTCCTGTACACTGACGGAAAAAAAAAAAGTATGGTGTTTCCCAGATGGGTTCAGAATAGGGCTGGGCGATAAAATGATCTCCATATGGGATCGCGATAAAATTCAGGTCGATAACGATGATTAACTTTGGACATATTTTACTCGATATGGATAGATAGATAGAACTGTCTATCACACAGCAGAAATAAACTCCATTGCATTTCAGAAGGTGGCGGTAATGCGCACCAAAAGTTGTTTGCCAATTGCCAAAAAACGTCAATAGTAGAAGAAGAAGAACTTTTTGGCTTGCATGTCAAAGTACACGCCCATTTCCTACGCAGAGCATTGTTGGAGCTACCGCTGTTGAAGAAAATGGAAGAAATGAGTGGAACCGAGGGGCATGGGCACGAAAGCAACGGTGAAAGTGAACTTGCGTTATCCTCCAAAGCTGAGGAAATTGTTGACAAAAAAGGTAACACAACATCAATTATATGGAAGTGGTTTGGATATCTCAAAAGTGACGAAGCGCAGATTAACGTGGTCTGCAAAATATGCCGTCGGTCGGTGTCGACCAAGACAGGAAACAACCAATCTTTTCTGTCACTTGAAAAGGTCCCATCCCAGCGACCACACCGAGAGTTCGAAAATGCGGGCCCATGTTAACGTTAGTCTGCCCACAAGTTTTGTCCAACGTCCTAGTGGTTCTTCTGCTGTTAGCAGCGCTAGCGGGGCTGAAAAACAACAATCGTGTCGTCTTTTGCGACCATTGCACCATATGAAAAGTGAATGTGATAGTAGTCACAGCTTTTAGTTTTATTTACATTATTTGCATTTACATTACTAACTTGTACTGTTTTGTTAAGGCAGATGAAGCATGTTTGCAAAGTTAAATGTTTACATTTAGATGTTATTCAATATATTCTTTTATTACAAAATATATTCTAAACCAAGCTATGTTTGCACAGTTAAATATTACATTATGTTGTTCTATTTTTTATGTTAAACTATATTCTAAAGTTTAACTATGAACCCTCTGGTTTCTTCAGGCTTCAGTTATTATCAGGATACTCTTCAAACTGGCAGCATTATCAAATTATATATTGTTATTGTATTCAATAAAAAATGATCGTGATCATATGTTTTGCCATATCGCCCAGCCGTAGTTCAGAATTCTCCAAATATCTACCAAGCCCAGAATCTTACAAATCCTCTGTGAGAGAGGCTTTAGGGGCCCTGCATGCTGCAGCCCCACTAACCCCCCCCCCAGAACAGTATTGTGGTTCCCTACAACTTGTAATTTCCTTTCCAAATCTATGAAAAATTCCTGATCATCTACATTAGGTGCATATATACGAGCCAGAATTAGTTCTACTCTTCCCAAGTTATCCCTAATTTGTTTAATTAATTTAAATTGCAGATGTTTGCTAATCAATGTAGTAACCCCCCTACTCCTGCTAGACCCCACACTATGAAACACATATCCAACCCACCCTCCACACAGTTTTTCAGATTCCACAACCGACATATGTGTTTCTTGCAAAAAGGTCACATCATGTTTGTTTCTGTTAAGACTGGACATAACCTTTTTCCTCTTGATGGGATTCCCCGGGCCATTAACATACCAAGTGGAGAAACGTATAGAGCTTAAGTAAGACGACATGACTATATATTAAAATAGCACAACCATCTTCTGAGCACATAAATATGTATAGTGGTGATGACTAAACACAACTAACCCCCAAATACTCACAGAACAGTCAACATGCATTTGAACCTGAACTATGCCCATTCCAACTCCCTTTAAAGTCCGTCTTGTGAAAAAGTGGCGGTCCGTGATCCGTACTCGATCCACATGCTCTGCCTCCCTTGCACAGTTACAAAAAAAGTGTTCAAAACGGTGTCCTATATTTGCGCCAGTCAGCACCAAGACCGCAAAAACAGAACTCAGTAATATCTATAAATGCCATCACCTTTCGGGGGCATTCAAATGTCTTAACTCCTTAGTGTCGATTTCGAGCTTAGCAGGGTATAGCATTCTGAATCTCACCTCTCGCTCATGCAGTTTCTTTCTTACACTCCTTGAATTTGTCATGCTTCATCTGTGTTGCTGTGTGTTGGAGTCGTCCGGAAATAGCATTATGTTGTTATTTCACCAAGCCAGCTTGCCCTTGTTTCTCGCCACCCGCAGCACCAAGTTCCTATACGACGATCTCAAAAACCTCGCCAGAATGGATCTGGGTCTCTCTCCTGCCCCAGGCCGCTGGCTGGCGATTCTATGTGCACGTTTGACCCCACGTTCTCCCTCAGCAAATCCTGAATCAGCTCCTCTAAAAACTTCTACTGCATCTCCCCCTTCTTTGCCCTCGGGGAATGCCCACAAAACAAACATTATTGCATCGCGATCGGTTTTCCAAATTTTCACTTTTTCCCAGAGCAGGTCAACCTCTTTCTTGCTAGCTGGTGGCTTAGCTTGCCCTTCTCTGTTGGCTGTTTGGAGATTTTCCACCCACTTCTCGACCTCATCCATTTTGGTGATTAAGGTTAAAAAGTTTGGTCTTAAAACAGTATAGCGGCTCTCTAGTCCCCAAGTCGGCTCCAGCGCTGCAAAATTTTTACTGATGTCCGCTGGCGTTATGTTCTAATAATTTAGAAAGAAAACGATTAACTACTAGAAAAACAATTTACATATTAAACAAATCAGACCAAAAGATGATAGATACAGATGAAGTGTAAGTTAGCCTTCGATGTGCTGTGTCAATTAAATCTGGTTGGTTTGTCAAATGTTATAGTTCAGCAGATAAAATACCTGATTACCCAAATGTTAAATGTATTCAACTTAAACAAGCCTATACCATGATCCATACAGACAGTTATGTTAGTATACATCTCACCACTGTCTCCTCCTAACTCCTGTTAATTTATATTAGACTAACACTATCTAAATAGCCTGGTTGACACCAGACCCACTCTCAGTTGTAACTGAGAGTGGGTCTGGGGAAGGTTCATTGACAGTTCATTTCCAAAGGGGCGTCACCAACGGACGCCGCTCAAATGCCTCTGGGCGCCATTGGATAGTCCAACCAATCAGACCAACGATCCGGGTGACGCTGCGCTTCGGTAGCCGTCATGTTGAATGTAAACAAAAAGCCGCGCGCCGTCGCTGTGCTATCGTCGTTGCGCTATCGTCGTTGCGTAAAGCCCGCCTCAACGGTTGTGATTGGTGTAAAGGCCGCCTCAGGGGTTGTGATTGGTGCCTCGATTTTGGGGACATTGGAAATGGGTTTGAATGGGCTCTTCGCCAGACTGACTTGCAGAGCAAATCTCAAATTTGCCGGAAGTTCGTCAGGGTTTACCCAGGCTACTATCTAAAGTTAGTTCTTGTTCATTTTGTTTGTTATATCATTGTTCGTTTTTTTAAGTGTTTTAATTCGTGTTTTGGGGATCCTAAACACACTGTTTTGTACTATACATGTCCCTGCACTCATTAAGATCTCATCTGAACAGATTTCTGTCATTCAAACAACTCTGAGTTGTAGTTTAAAACTTTTAAAGGCAATTTAATAAAATGACTTGAGCCCCATTCCATTTATACAGTTAATGAATTCGGGAACTGAAGGCTGGGTTAGCTCTGGTCAGCTCCAGTTAACTCCATCATAAAGATAAGGAGAGGATCAGACTGCCGCGCAGAGGGTGAACAATCCAAATCTGATACATGACGTTTGGGGAGCTATCACAGGGGTGTGGCCGCGGTGTTTCTATGGTTTATTAGTACAGTTAATCCCACGGCAAGACTACCAGCAGCATGCTGCTACTAACGGGGGGGAAAAGAACTAAAGGGAATGTTGACGCTGTGTCATGCACGCGGCGCGCACCGTCACAAGAGGGAAGGGCTAGAGGCCGCTGGTCTGTGTGCACTGTAAAAAATACATAATTGATTGGAAAAAAAATGTATTTGGATTTTATCTACCTGGGCGGGTCTCAATCTACCTGGGCGGGGTACCCGAACACTGGCCTCAGCTCCGCCTGAGTGCAAATGCTTCTTAATATCTCCACAAACCATTGACTTTCTGCCTCACGTTACCCCCCTCATTTTCCAGTGCGATCTATCATCTGAGCATGTTTTGCAGGGTGCAAGGTTATGTTGTATTTAACCTCCTGGAATGAAACACAGCTCAGTCTGATCTCTGCAGCCTGCAGGCAACTCCTCAAACTGTCCAATCCTCTCCTAGTTTTAGACCGCCCCCACCAGCCCCAACAACACCTGTGCTGTCAGCTGTGTTGCTCTCTGCTTCTGGTAGGAGACTCCAGATTTTTTCAATAACTCCATATACCACAAATTACAACAGCAGCATTGTCCACGAGGGAAAAAGTCAAGCTTACTTTATCAAGTGTCCACCTACTTTGTTTTACTCTGGATGTATCCTGGCAACTCCTATCCTCATGATTAGAATTTGAATTTAAATTTAACTTTAAGTTAAACTCTTCTATAAATATCTGCCTTTACTGATTCTAAGAGGAACTGAGAATAACCTGAAGTGCTTCCCCTGAATCTTGCATGAGTTGGTCTAGTTCCTTATTGTTCACTGGTTTCCTTCCACGTCAGTTTGGGAGAGCCGTTCACAGAAATGGCTGTGTGTCAGAGTCCTTCTCCCTCAGGGCTGTTCGTCCCTCCCTACTTTACTACTTTCTCTCTCTCATGGTCTGGTCTGGTCCCGGTCTCTCTTGCTGCCACTGTTGCTGCAGTTGGCCCAGCTCTGCCACAGTTTTCCATCAAAACACCAAACCTCAATGGAGCATTCAAGCCCAGGCCCGCTCCAGTGTTACCCCTCCCTCCAATCCCACCCAGTTCTGACTCTGCCTTCTTTCTCCCTTTCTCACTCCCTGCACATTTAATGGTCCTGTCCAGGAAGAGGTCCTAGCTCAGACTTCAAGACTTTTATAGCTGTATCTGAGGGATTGATTGAGCTGAGGAAAATGTATTCTTAAACGCTTTCTGGGAAAAATTATCTTGTTTTATCATGATGTTGTCATTTAGGACTATACTATGTGATGAGTAATATTAATGATTAAATCCCATGCTTGCACTGGATAAATTGCAATGTCACTACTGTTCACATTGTATCTCACAATATAAGTATTTTCTAGGGCTGCAAGAATGCTATATATATATATATATATATATATGTATATATATATGTATATATGTGTATATGTGTATATATATATATATATATATATATATATATATATATATATATATATATATATATATATATGTATGTATATGTGTGTGTGTTTGTATGTGTGTTGATTATTCACTCAATTAATTATTTAGTATAATAAATAAAAATTTTTGAAAAACTGCCATCACAAAGCTCAAGCTGATGCATTCAAACTGCTGGTTGTGCACGTTCAATAGTGGCTGATTGATTTACTGTCAATCGAGATATGTTTCAGCTCTGGTATGTTCTCAGTTATCCTATAATTTGTTTATTGTTCAAATAACAGAGTAGTGTTTAAAGTATCATTAGGACATAGAACAAAAAACTATTGTTGTCTACTGGAGTGGACAGAGAATTCACTGCTAATGTTTCAAGCCATTGTGATAGTTTACTAGAGATGAACTGGGAAGTTATGTGAGCTATGTGACTGTGTGTCAGTAAAAACTCAAGAGAGACCCTTTCATATGTCCTGTCAGCTTTGCAGTGACTGGAGTCTGTATCCACCAAAATACAGGCCTACTGTGACAAACATCTCCTCTTAGAATTTGCATAACTACACTATTTAATCTCCCAGTGGCAACTACAACTGGAAAGGTGTGGGCCTCTCCAGTCGCCTCTCCGTCAGCTAGGGTTGGTTATCATTTGGATTTTTTCCGATACCGGTGCTAAAACGATCACTTTAAAATGGTGCCTGAACCGATACTTTTAAAAAGATTAAAAAAACATTTAAGAACGGCTTGTTTATTGCTAAGGCCATATGGTCAAAATTAAATGATTTATTCAAAACGTAATAACAAAAACTTATAACAATAAGTTATTTCACCAGTAAATTGCTGTTAAACGACAAAAACAACCACTAGATGGGAAAAGGGTATTTTACAAAAACTTGGAATGCACCACGAGGCTGGCGAGGCAAGTTTCAAGTAAACATACCATCTGTGTTCTTTTTCCACCAACGGCAGCTGCAGACTGTTGTACGTCCCGCTGTTGGAATCCTCTACAGTGAAATACAGTCACACTTTTACACCGTTCAGCTGTCAGCATTTACCGTGTTTAATCCAGCTGCTAGCTGACGGTAGGCTAACGCTACCTTCTGCCAGGTATAATGTTATCTAGCATCACATGCAGCGATGCTTCTGTTGCCTCTAACGTCCGTTTCGGAGCATCAGAGGGCAGCTCAGGCATTAACACTAGAACGGCCATGACGGTCATTTTGACCGTTTTGAAATGTATATGTGTAATAACTTTGCTGAAAAAAAAATACAATCCTGCTGCTGCCTGACTTTTCCTAAAAGAGTCTATTTTAATTTAAAATGTTTTTTATATACATTACACAAAAGGCAAAGAAAATAGAGTCACTTTTACCTATTTCGGCCATACACGGTCATATTGACCGCTCGGATTTTCACGGTATTGTTTTTAATTTTTTGCGCGGTTGAAGATGCATCTTGGTTGCTTAGTAACTACCATAGTCTCTGTCAGAGAAACGTGACTAGCGGTACACTTTCACTGAAATTGCCTGTGCTCGTCGCCAACCTTTCTCTTCACGGCACGTTTTGAGAGAGACATGACTGGAACTGGGTGATGGCATATATTTTCCGTCACTCTGGAACACCTTTCAACAAAGTGACTAACATTGATACTTCCCCAGGTAGGGATGGGAATCGAGAACCGGTTCTTCTTTAGAACCGGTTCCCAGTGAATCGATTCCTTGGAACCGTTAGTGTACCTGCTTAACGATTCCGCTTAACGATTCCGCTTAACGGTTCCGCTCGTTGCAAATGTGTCATGACCATGAAGTCACACACGCGCTGCGTTCTTTTGGTTACGCAGCAAACATGTCATCGAGGCAGAAGCGATCTAAAGTGTGGTTATATTTCACTCGAAAAGACGCCAATGCAGTCATTTGCAACAGTTGTAAAAGTTTAATTTCAGCAAAGGGGGGAACTACCTCCAATATGCAGAAGCATTTGGCCACACAGCGCGCAATCCGTTTGCAGGACTGTCGCGTGTTTGATTCTCTACTACTCAGCGACACAGCAACAACAAGTGAGTCAAGCAGCAGCGGTGCCTAGAGCTCCCGTTAGCTAAAACTGCAGTTATGGGGGCATAAGCTAAAGAGTGCCTTTGTGCCTCTTAACAGACTCAAAATGCTATTAAAATGTCTGTGCAACACGAACAGGGCCCTTACATGACAACAAGATGCGTTTAGCAACTTAGCCATTGTTGAAATTCACATACCCTGTTAGCTGCTAGCTGCCGTCTGAGATGAGTGAGTGTGTTCAGCCAGGCTCCGGTAATAATCATCACGCTGCAGTCCCGTGTGTATTTGTAACATAAATATCCATTTAGTGTGCAATCCATCTGGCGTTGGTGAGTAGGAGTCTTGTCCGTGTCGATCGTTGTGGTTTCCTTAGCCGGGCTAGCATGCCCAGCCGGCGTCCCTGCTTCTGCTTCCTCCCCGCCCTCCTGGCTTCACGCGGCCGACAACAATCCAACGAGCGCCCGCTGGTCTGGTGGATGTCTTCCAGAAGACCGTTTAGGCCTTAGCCGCGAAAAATTGTATTTTATTTCCCCCTCAAAAATAGGTAATTGAGCACTGTAGTGGTTCTGACCATATTAGTGACTATGCTACATGGCAACGGACCAAATTATGTTTGGGTCCTGTACAGTAAAATAGTGTTTTAGACGGCTAGCTGTAGTATCGCTAAGTCCCGTGGGAATTCAGTTGTAGCAGGAAAAAGATAACAGGTAACTCTTGACTAAGTCCAGAGAGATCTCGTATCCTTCCTGAGAGGGCAAACATGACCATTTTTCTGCACAAAAATTGTTAATTTGCCCAAGTTGATAGTTGTGGTCTTTACAGAAGACTTATTTCTATTTTGTATGTCAGTTGAGTTGAATTTTGTTTCAGGTTGAATATTCCCAAAGGCACAAGCTCTTCCTTGACTGTTTACAGTCTGTGTTTTTTGTTTTTATGGCACTTAAATGGCAGTTTTATTTATTTTTTTGGCTGGACCAATGAATGTGAAAAAATCTATAGGTCCCTGGACTTTACTTTGTAGCTCACCTACTTTTAGGTTTGTTCTGAGGTTGCTACACATAATTTGTGTATACTCTGAGTATGTGCGGTGTTCTTATCAGATATTAAAGCGAGTTAATACAAACAAACAAATTTGTACTTATTTCCTCACCCAATGAGAATCGATAAGAGAATCGATAAGAGAATCGATAAGAGAATCGATAATGGAATCGGAATCGTTAAATTCTTATCAATTCCCATCCCTATCCCCAGGTACTTCACGGTTGGCTAGCTTGACAACCGTTGACAACAAATGCCGCAGTCACGAGACTAGCTATGGTAGCCCGTAAGTGCTAAACAGGTCCGTGTACTTGGTGGCCAACGGATTTTCCTTTTGAAAGGAAAAAAACAAAAACGAAAAACGGCCAGTTTCCCAATTACCATTAGTAAATAGGAAAACAAAAAACGGAAAACAACCCATTATTCGTTTTTTGTTTTGATATTAAAAATCGGAAAACAAAAAACAATCTTGTTATCCGATTGTCTTTCATGTATTTGTAGATGGAACTCGGAAATTAAAATGTGTGTATAAATCTTATTCCTTTGTCAGTACCCAATCCGTACCGCCTGTAAAATCCGTTCTGTGCACTGCCTGATCAGTTCTACGCTTGCGCGAACACCGGCAAACTTCACAGCTCTATGCACGCATTGGCGTAAGGATGTTTGGACATTCCCGGTTACCGGAAGAAAACATTAGACAGTGACAGTAGACCGTTATGATGGCAAAGATGAAGTTTACAAGGTGTTTGCTGGAGTTTCCTAAAGTATCTGTTAATGATATACGGAGGGTCGTCCGGCCATCCAGTACAACACCATGTAGCAAATTAAATAAAGGCTTCAAATTTTACGTTTCGTCATTTCTTTGCAACTTTGAAGGTAATTTGCTAACGCTAGCTAGTCTGAGCTAGAAGCCTTGCTTTGGTGTTATAAGTCATGACTCCGTCCTGCTTCAGGTTAACCATGTTTTAAATAAAGTTTAAGCATGTGTATACCTCTCACTTCATGTGTTTGTACTTTTATGAAAGTATCAGGTAAAAACAGGGCTACAAATGAGATCTCTGTGAGAGACCAGCATACTCCTAGCAAACTATTATGTAGCTCAATGCTGGACATTTCACCCCTAATTCCGGTCACTTTACTGTATTTGTATTTGTTTAGTATTTGGTTTAGAAGCCTTTATTGGTGATTTTTTACGGTACAAAGTCCTGCTATATACGTACATAGCTAGCTATATATGCTCCGCTATGTCGCGTTAGCATGCAGCTACAATAGTTAGCTATGAGTATGCTAACGTTAGTTAGTTAGTTATTGTAGTGGAACGAAGCAGCACTTTCTAACGTCAAAAATCGCAGACCAAACACTACACAATCGGACATGTTTCAGCAGGAATGTGACCCGGAATTGGGGAGAATTTAACAACATTGCCAGCTAAGATGACCGTTAGCATGTAGTTACTATAGTGTTTACTGCCGTTAGCATGTAGCTACTATAGTGGTATACAGCAGTGGTGGCCGGGAGAGCTGTCATCCCATCTTCAAAAGGACACTTATGTACATTTACACTTCATCGCATTAATAATAGACAGTCTAAGGTTATTAGTCAAGACGAAGTATTAGGTAAAAACATTAACGTAAACAACACAACAACGACGTCGCTACACGGTTTTGGATCAGTGACAAGTTTCGAATGTTTGTAGCTATGACTATTGTATAATAAAGATTTAATAAAAAAAGATTTTTGGTCGTAAAGTGTTGACACGTTACTTATATACAGTCTATGGTTAAAAATCGCACAGGGACATTGTTAGTTTTCTACTGCGTAATTATGCGCATGCACAGAACGGATCTTACAGGCGGTACTGGCCAATAAATGCTATTGAAGGGCGGGTCTTGGCGTGGCGGGAGTAACTTCCGGGTCACGAAAAAAATACCAATGCAAAATTAAGGAATACGACTTATACACACGTATTTTAATTTCCGAGTTCCATCTACAAATACATCAAAGACAATCGGATAACGAGATTGTTTTTCGTTTTCCGTTTTTTAATATCAAAACAAAAACGAATAATGGGTTGTTTTCCGTTTTTTGTTTTCCTATTTACTAATGGTAATTGGGAAACTGGCCGTTTTTCGTTTTTGTTTTTTTCCTTTCAAAACGAAAATCCGTTGGCCACCAAGTACATGGACCTAAACAAATAAAATTAAAGCGTGGCAAGCGGGCCTCAATTGGCCCCCGGGCCACGAGTTTGAGACCCCTGCAATAAATCATTGTATAGTATGAACAACACAAGATTAGATAGATTAAACTAACTGTTCTTTCCTGGAAGCCAGGCCTGTATGTGATGATGAAATTAGGTGATGCATGAATGCATGTGAATGACATCTTTTATTTAACTACTTCAGTCACAGTAGTATATTGAGCACTGACTAAGCCTGGTGTAAACATTCGTATGAAAGTCAGAAACAAATCACACAAACTAAAGTGCAGATTTCAGAAATATACAAACAAATATGTGGCTTTACCACACTTAGTAGTATTTAGATTATTTAATTATTTACTGTAATAAACATATGTAAACATGTGGATTGCACTTTTTAAACACTGTCTTTGAACTTTACTAGACAATTAAAGGCATACTATGCAACTTTTCCAGTTTTGGTCCCAATGAGTCAACCTGTAGCGGGACCGAAGCTGGAAAAGTTGCATAGTATGCCTTTAAATAAGTAAAAATATAGTATATATACTGTATATGTATTTTTTTTTACAGCGCACACAGAGGAGCTGCCTCCAGCCCCTCCCCCTCATGAAGTTGCGTGCCGCAGCCTTTGCGATTAGGAAATCAAGTTTTAACATATCGCAATATTATTGCAAATGTGATTAATCGTTCAGCACTACACGGTACCCAGCCCTACCGTCAGCTCTGCAAAATTTATGCTGAATTTTCTATTTTACAGATATTAGTTGTGCTTTATCTGGTTATCGTTGGACAGTAAAGGTATGTGACTATGAGTCCCTCATCAGGATAGGGAAATGAACTCATTAGTCTCCTGCTAGCCTGGCCGATCAAGATTTTTAAATGTAACCATTAGGGCTGGACTCGAATATTCGAATATTCATTCGGTGGGTTGGTATTCGATTTGAAAATTTGACATTCGAATATTCTTTTTTTTTTTTTTGCACAACCTCGCATCCCCCTCCAAACGGTTCTCATTCGCGCTTGAATATGTTCGAAATATAATACTCTCTTTTACGTTTTTAAAAATGTAATCACAAAATATCAGACAGTAATCAGACGTTAGCGTCATGGACTCATGGCAGTGCGCTACCCCCCTGGCCCGTTATGAACGCTAATCAGCACTGTCTTGTGTCGGATCGTTAACGAAATTAACATTTCAACAGAGGTGTTCATTTTCATACAGGTTTAGTGGCTTGACGGTTAACGGGGAAGTAGGGGATTTGATTCGCGAGTTATTTTGGCGACTTAATTAACCCGACCCAGGGTGAGTCTGATGAAAACTGATGTATCTGCCTGGTTCAACTCTGAGATTTTCTCGCATTGCACCGCTATGTGAAGGAATAATCTCCAAGATTGGGCTACGTTATGTTCTGTCAGCTCACAGCAATTTAATACAATAGCAGGAAAAGAGTCCCCCCCCGCTGTTCTAAAGCGTTCTGCATGTGGTGTCTGCTGATGTGCAGGTTACCTTCCCCCCAAATACGGACACACATATATACAGATACGTCTCGCTTTATAAGATAAATAGCCTGCCTGTCTGCACTTGTTGTGTGGTTGTGCTTTGCATGTGTGGGATTCTGATACGTCCTTAAATTCGGGAATTGTCATTTGTTTATTCAAAGTCAAAGACAGTCCAAAGTAGTGCAACTTTGCCCATTTTTGTGGGTCTGAGGTGTATGCCACATTGTAGTTGCCAAAGCTCCGCTGCTCTCTGTCTCTGGTCCTCAGGGTGAGAGGGGGAGTGGCCAGCGGCTAGAGCGGCAAAAGCCAATGTGTGCTTCTTTTAGCGATATATATTTAACGATATCTTTTGCATTTATAATCCAAACAACGTCAAACTTGGCACTGCACTTACTAGTGCCCGTAGCAAGACACATGTCAAGTTTGAAATCCATCGGACGGTTCGAGAGATATTCGCATAAAACCCAGACAGACAGAAAGATGTTCCTGCAATTTATAGAGATTAGGGCTGAACGATTTTTGAAAATAATCTAATTGCGATTTTTTTCCCCAAATATTGCGATTCGATTATTTTTTAAGCTCTTTGAATTCTGTATTATTCAACAAAGACAAACAATAAATCATTTTATAGTATGAACAACACACAATTACACACTAGACAGTTAAAGTAAAAATATAGTATATACACACACACACACACACACAACAGTGTATTTTTTTACAGTGCACAGAGAGGAGCTGCCTCCAGCCCCTCCCCCTCGTGAAGTTGTGCTGCAGAGCTCAGAGAGGCTATCGTTGCGTTAGCATGTTGCTGGTGTTCTTGCCGTGGGATTAACTGTACTAATAAAACTGTTGAAACACCGCGGCCACGCTGCTGTGAAAGCTTCCCCAACGTCATTTATCAGAGTCTGGTTGTTACCCCTCTCAGTGGCAGCTCCTCCACTCCATATCTTTATAACGGAACTAACCGCTAACCGGAGCTAACTGGAGCTAACCGCTAATCAGAGCTAATAGTTGCCAACCGAGCCTTCAGTTCTGCGTGTCTGTATCCATTAACTGCACGTATGGACTCAAACCAGAATAAAACCCTTCATTTTATTAAAATGGCTATAAAAGTTTTAAACTACAACTCAGAGTTGTTTGAATGACAGAAATCAGCTCAAGGTACAGTGTAGGTACAGTGTAGCGTTAGCGTGCTAGTTGATGCTTTCTCTGCGGAGTGCAGACTGATTTGCTCTCGCGAGTCATGTGACCAAATCGCAGCCTTTGCGATTAGGAAATCACGTTTTAACATATTGCGATATTATCGCAAATGCAATTAATCGTTCAGCCCTAATAGAGATAATAATATGTCCTCTCTCCGACGCTTCGAATATTCGATGCACATTACTACCAAAGCTTCGAAGCTCAAAAAATGGTATTCGGACCA
Organism: Sander lucioperca; assembly: GCF_008315115.2. Lineage (NCBI taxonomy): Eukaryota > Metazoa > Chordata > Actinopteri > Perciformes > Percidae > Sander > Sander lucioperca. The sequence goes on from NC_050177.1 coordinate 2,793,033, forward strand.
GCCCTAGTAACCATCAGAGTAAACACAGAGGACAAAATGAAGATGGCTCTCTGCGTCCATCTCCATCTCTATATCAGAGGGGGCACCGGGGCAAGCGTGGAGGCATTTAACACCGACTGTGACTTCTCTGCCGGGCATCCTGTTAGCCAGTGTGCAGGCGTTGGATGGTGAGCTGGGTGGCCTCTGTGCCTGCGTGGGTTTCCAGCAGGATGTCGGGAACTGTGGTGTCCTTTTGGTGAGACTTGGCTGGATCCAGGAGTGAGACATGGCTGGATCCAGGAGTGAGACGTGACTGGATCCAGGAGTGAGACGTGACTGGATCCAGGAGTGAGACATGGCTGGATCCAGGAGTGAGACATGGCTGGATCCAGGAGTGAGACTTGGCTGGATCCAGGAGTGAGACATGGCTGGATCCAGGAGTGAGACTTGGCTGGATCCAGGAGTGAGACTTGGCTGGATCCAGGAGTGAGACTTGGCTGGATCCAGGAGTGCCAACCGGGGTGACTCTTTTTCTGTTTGCCGATCTAACGGCCATATTCTGATGAATCATGTACAAGTTAAAGGAGCTGACAGGATAACAGTTCAATGGAATTGTACCTCATACGATGTGACATCATTGACAGTATTTTGCTATGGAGGCACTATGACTTATTATGAACCTCAGCTGCTGTGCTGTCTTTAGCATGAATTTATATTGAAAGCACCCATTTAAAAAGTGCAACTCCCGTTTTACCCTTATATATTGCATTGTTTACTTTCTAGGCAGGTTAGCATAGCAAGTGCCATGCTAATCTTGTATTTACTGTATAATGTACTGACTGTGTCATGTATGTCTGCATGACTAGCTTCGCAATATATCCAATTTCCAGTTGCTATGGTTTTCCATGAAATTCAAAAGGGTGGAACAGTGCATAGCAAAGCAGTAATGTGAGGATTGTTCTCCATTATTTTGAATTATCATGAGTTAACATGTCAAGTGTGTATTTAACTGCCCCTTTTGCACATGTAATGGAGGTGTAAGCGAAACAGAATGGAAATTCATGAGGGTTTCTATTGATTTGTAATGCCACTACATAAATTGGGCATGATGACTTTAGTTGTCAGTTAAAATAAAGGCTAGGTGCTGGTAGTGCTGCTACTCTTGCAGGGGGAACTGATTTACTTATTTGTAAATTTCTCCTTTTTAACCAAAGGACACTTTTGCTTCCACATTGAAAGTAACTGCCATTTTTGATTTCCCTTTGTAATTTAAAAATAGCTGTTATTATATCTGTCTCAGACAACTCTCACAGTAGCTCTGAGGAGGCATTCAATCTGATTGGTTATGGAAAGTACAATAGAGAGTGTCAGTAGAGACTCATTGTTAAATAACTTAAAGGCAGGGTTGGTAATGTTGAAAAGCTAGCAAGATTTGAAAGATTTGATCCTCGGAGCGCCGTCCATCCTGCCCTCGGGGCTCCGGCTAGCTGTATCTGTATCCTTTTTAGTTGCTGCTTTTTCAGCTTCAGTTTTTCTTTTCTTTGCCTTTTTTAGCGGGGCAGGTGGTTGCAAGTAACCACGGCATTGTCAACTTTTGCTGAGTTTTCTCCTCCATTCTCCAGAAGACTTGCAGTAACTCTGGCAGTGACGATGCGCATTGATCTCAGGCTCGTACACTGGAGGGGTAGAGTACGCGCAGCGGGGCAAGGATGCATTTTATTGGCTCTTTCAAAGTGGACTGCGAGGCAGTGATTGGTGTTTTCTACAAGATTACAGCAGATGACGGATTTTTTTTGCTCCTTTATCAGAGGCCATGTGTTATTTATTGCTGTCGGAGTGTAAAGATCATTTCAAACAATATATAAAAGAGTGTATATTGGAAATAGTTACCAACCCTGCCTTTAAGTAAGGCGGGGTGTCCTTACAAAATTATTTTTGTTTTATTATTATTTATTTATTATTATTATTGTATTTTAGTCTACCTTTATCTTTATATTAACATTGGAAAAACCTTAAGAAGGGTTTACAGTGATCCAGATCTGATTGCGAGGGGAAACTAGGGACCTTTTACTGTCAAGCCGTGGAGTGGTTTTTTTACCAACTTCTACCAGAGATCTGGCAGTTTCAGGATTCTGGGCAGCAGGATAGTTTTGGTTTGCCCATCAAGAAATCACCTACATTTTGAGAAAATTTAGCATGTCACAGTATATTTATTATAATTGTGAAAATCACACTATGTTTGATATCCTTGAAACTCACAAAACAGCCAGCTCCATCACTTTAAGTACTTGTATTTGTATACAGTGTAATTTACTCATCCAGATGTGTAGCCTTCTGTTGGATGATTACAGGTACTTCTTTTTTGGCTAAACTGGCATAAATGTCTGGGCTTTTTTTTACCAGTTTATCTTCTACATTGTATTTCCGTCTCTTGCTGCCTTTTCGACTCCCCTGATACGCCACTCCACAGGTCTTCTCTTTCCCTCTGTCCTGTTGTTTTGGTCCATTACTGCGATCTTTCTTCATGACCTCCTTTGTCCCTCTACTTAGCACGTAAATGTGTCGCAGCCAGGTCATTTCACGGTTATCTGAGATATAAATACTACACAATATAATTCTTTCAGTTCTCTTTGAACCGTTATGAATATGTACATAACACGATTCAAACATCTTGTTCAACATTATTTCTGAAAGCATGATTCATAAGTCTACTTTAGCATAGCCATTATAGGCATCATCTCGCCCCTTAGAACTTGGTTTGCCTGTCACATTTTCATTTGTTCCTGTATGATCAACCAAGAACAACATCTGCCTGCTCAGTTTTGCCATCACTGAGCTTGTGCGTACACATGTCCCAGTTCAGTATGTGTGTTTATGTGCTGACTTTTCCATCTCCAATTCAGAGGTTTCTTAGGGAGTGGGCTACTTAAAGCTAGTTTTTTTTCTGCTGGAGGCTCTGGAACTTATTACAGTCTGAGGCATTTTCATAAACGGGCCATTCAGCTGCTCCTGCATGGCTCTGAATGGGACACAGTGTCGCCAGGAGAAAGATAGTTAATGTGGGCTAGTTAGTCTTGCGTCCTCCCTATTACGGAAGACTGGTGTAGCTATTCGTACTACTGTTTTGTATTGTAATACTGTGTGCATTTAGATTTTAAAGAATACTACTGCGATTCAGAGGTACATTTATTGTTTTTGTCTATTTTACATTTCCTTAAGCATTTTACAAAGTGTCAAACCCTACTTCAAATAAACTGATGTCCCGCCTAGCAAATACGCCTGAATAAAGAGATCTGGGCTTGACAGTAAAGTATAAAAAGGTATTTGGTTTTGTGGAATTATTTCCTGGCGGTGACATCAGTCTTTTCCATGCTTTCCACTTCATCGCAATAAAAAATCGAAATCTAAATTTAGGGTTTATGGTAACTATGTAACAATATAACTATTAACCCAGTTAAAGTATTTTTTTATTTACTACATTAAGAAGAATAGCAAAACATGGCTCTCTAAACTGTGCTGATTGTGCAGACCCCACCAGGAATAATTTAGAGCCAAGGGGCCACACAGATATTTGGCACAAACTTCAAGAGTGTTCGGTGGAAAGTGCATTACAGATAAAATGTATGATTAATATTGCCCATAAATAGTTTTAGGATATATTCTCTCAATGACTTACAGGAAACCTAGAACATTAATGGTAATGTTGTCCATTTTAAAGTGTGGCTTATGATTTATTTATCTTTCATGGAGTACTGGAGTTAAAATTGGTTCTTGTGTACATGCATTGCCAGGTCCAGGGTCAGGTTTTGTGAGCCATTTACTCCCACAGATGCTAATGTGCACTCTTTTCAGTCCAATACAATGTCAAAGTAAAGAAGGAGACCTTTAGTCTTAAATGTAGAATTCATTATTTGACTCTAAACTACTTTTGAGTTAGGGTTCATAAGGCCCAGATCAGACAGAGCTCGTCTTAGCAGCCTGGGACAGCTTTTTGTAATTGTTTCCAATGAGAGAAGCGTTTTCCTTGCTGCTTTTGGGTTGCTGAGTGCGTTTTTCCGCTCTATGCGCCTCGCGTTTTTGCAGGCGCACCCTGAGCTCCTCGAGTTGAAAAAACTTCAACTCAGATCGTAAAAGCGCCAAACCTCATTTAACTTACCAGCAAAATAACTGTTGGCTGAGAACGAGTGATCCGGTGGTTGCCTAGCTAGAAAAAGAAAAAGACACAACTGGCATCGCTCTGTCTGATCGGGGCATCTACAACAAAAAATGCAGTGTGATGCGTCTCATGTTTTGCAACCTGCAAACGTGCTCTGTCTGATCGGGGCTAAGGCTTTATCATAAAGTTGACCTCAAACACCTATTGCGAGAATTAACAGTGCAGTATCTCCTTAAATCTAAATTGTCATTTCAATTTGCATTTGCCAGACAGCAAATCAATAAATAAACCTCTAACTTCCTGGAAAACATGGCCTTTTCCAATATGGTGCTGACAGTATCCATAAATTGTAGTAATCCTTTTTGGGGCAGGCTGCCTCAAAGGAAACAGGCCATGGTTGTGATTAGGTTATGATTATTACAGTCAAGTCATGATGTCTGTGAGAAACTAAATCACGGCACACGTACACACAGCTGAGATCTGAGAGGCGGCGGACATTTGACCTGGAAAAGGCTTTAATCTGCAGCTGAAGAACTCTGTTTGATCAGGATTATCAGGTTTACCACTATATGGGTCTCAGGGGAAGCTGTCAGCTTGGCATCTTGTTTTTCTCCCTCAATATAGGCATAAAGAGTTCAGTTTCTGTTTACTTTATTACATGAATAGTCACAGTTCATTTCTGAGAGATACTGAAGTTTGTCCTGTTTTATCTTGCAGGTTTCCCAAGAAAGCAAATAGGTAAGAATCTTTATTTTCTCATATTTTATTGCAAAGATATATGCATGTTTATGGGTAATCCTGTGGTCACATACACACCAGTGGTTTACATACACAGAGCTCCAGATGAGGAAAATGAGGCAGGTTTTACTAGAAACTGGTGTGCTGCAACACAGAAGTCTTCAGAGCTTGAACCAAACATACCCCCCCCCCCCACTCTCTCTCTCACTCATGTACACACACAGAGACAGAGTGAGGGACAAAGGGGTCCCTCTTCTGAGGGCGGTCCATCACTGCCTTTCACTGTGAACAGAACAGTGGCCTTTCACAGTTGGGGCCGGTATAGGCAGAGGCAGCCATACATAGCCTCCCGAGGTTCAAGCTGGAGTCTGGCCTTGTAGCGCCTCCTCTGAGGAGCGTCCTTTCTCTGGCCTTGCTCCCCGGGCACTGAGCAGAGCAGCTCCACATCCGCTCTGGCTGTCACATTATACAGTAGACACACTCAGCACGATTCATACACTAAGAGGTCCTCAATGCTGAAGTGAACAATTGCTCGTTCTGTGTGTTGGTGTAATTTCTCCCGAACCTTCACTTGCATGCATCTTGTGCACATACATGGTAGTAGTACAGCGAGATGTAGTGACACTGCTTGTAAAACATGCTACTCTACTATAAAGGACTACAGTGTTGCATATGACCGCACATACTGGATAAATGCCAACATGTAACCATCTTTTTGTGGTGGGATTACCTGTTTCTCATGGGTTTTTCTCTTTCTCTAGAACCAGCAGCATTCTCAGTAAAGACCACCCCCCAGACAAGAAACCCAAAAGTGACAAAACCTCACTTCCCTCCAATGAGTTTGACCCTACAGGTAACATCCCACTTTCGCTTTCAGACTCATAGTCCTGTTCTGTTTTTCTTGGTCACTCTTTTTCTTTTACTCTCTGTCACATACTCTGGATGTTCTTCCATCCTCTCTCTCTCTCTCTCTCTTTCTCTCTCTCTTTCTCTCTTTCTCTCTCTCTCTCTCTCTCTTTCTCTCTCTCTCTATCTCTTTCTGTCTCTCTCTCTCTCTCTCTCTTTCTGTCTCTCTCTCTCTCTCTCTCTTTCTTTCTCTCTCTCGCTCTCTTTCTCTCTATATCTCGCTATCTCTCTCTATCTCTCTCTCTCTCTCTCTCTCTCTAACACACACACAGTCTTATAAAACAATTGTGCTGATGATGGTTTGCTCGATACACAAGGCATGCTGGGATGGGGAACGGTGGTGTGTGTATCTTGCTCTATGCTTTGTGCTCTTTTTAAAAACTGTACATTCATTTTACGTGTGTGGTCTGATCAGAGAAAATGTTTGAGTCCTACCACTGGAGCCTAACGACGTTTTTTTGAACAGGAGTTGGAAATGTTTTTCCTTTTTGTGTTAATTCAACTAACGACAATATAGTATGTCTTTATTGGCTAAGTATGCATTACACTGCATTATACCAACTGTTTGGCAGAAGCTTATGTTGCATTACATGTTGCAGGTTTTAAGCTGATAAGCAAAGAAAGCTTTGATTATAGGACCTTAAAATCTGCAGCTGCATGTTTAATGTCCACATGTTTTTTGTTGTTTTACATAAATCAGTGCACTGTGGGTCTTGTATGTTCAAAGTGGTTGGGTGGTCTCGATGCATACTTGAAGGGCACAAAAAGGCACTAAGCCTTTTATGCACTCCAGTTTCAAGTTTATTGCAGGGTGAGATAGGGTTAGGGTTCAGAAACAGATTAGTTTGTTAAGGTGACGCTCCCTGTGGTATTTGTCAGCAATCAGGGCAGTATGATTTATGTAAGATATGGCTGAAGCTTCTGTATTCAAAACAAAATAGAAAATCCTCTGCACCACATGGTGGCTAAGCTCTGTATGATGCAACAAAACATAGACAAGATGTGATCTTTCAGTGGTTACGCAAGACATGCACTTGTTGCCTTGTCTGTGTGTATCAACACACTAAAACCTTTTGCCATGTATCTCACTGATGGTTTGGTCCATTTTTTGAATGATGCAGTGATTAAACCAAGTGCCAAGTAACCACAGAGAAGCAAATTGATTCTTTATTTAAAGTGCTCAAATTATGCTCATTTTCAGGTTCATAATTGTATTTAGAGGTTATATAAAAATAGGTTTACATGGTCAAATTTTCAGAAAACACCATATTTTTGTTGTACTGCACATTGCTGCAGCTCCTCTTTTCACCCTGTGTGTTGAGCTCTCCGTTTTAGCTACAGAGTGAGACATCTCACTTCTGTTCCATCTTTGTTGGGAGTCACACATGCGCAGTACCTAGGTAAGGACTACTAGCCAGTCAGAAGCAGAGTATGAGGGCGTGCCACACTAGCAGCTAGGTGAGCATTATAACGTGTGTTACAAAGTGACGCACGTTCGTCACGGAAGTAAAGGCTGGACTACAGTAGAGCTGTTTGGAGCAGTTTGTGAACAGTGTTTTCTGTTGGAGATGGTAAGTCCCTTTGGGGTGGACTTTGGCCTTTTTTACTTTGTAAACCTATTACATGCACAAAAAGATATATAACACAATAAAGGAAAGGGGAAAAAGCCAAAAAGCATAATATGAGCACTTTAAAACCTCCATCTATAGGTCCTCCTTAAATAAGAATATTGTTTCTTGACATGATTCATATTAGAATTTATGTCATGACTTTTTGCATGCCTGCATGGTTTTCGTCTGTATTTCTGTTTATCCCTTTTTAGTCATCTGCATGAACTCTTTAACAATCTGTCTCCTAGTTGCACATTTTCTGTCATAATTACTAAGTGGTTAATAAGTGGTTTGGGTTTATGAAGGATTGGCAGGAGTAGTCAGATACTCTGGAAATGGATGTTAACACTGGCTCCTGACATTCACATGTTTCCAAATGAATCATGTGCAGTAATTAAGTTATTTATTGTCTTTATCTTTGTTTTGTTTACATTTATTATCAGCTCTTTCGCCACCACTTATAAAACCACCAAGACAGACCTGAAAATGCATTGAGTACTATTTAATACAGTCTATGATTGAGTATAGCTGCAATTTAACCAGCCATGTCTTCATCATGCTAAAATGTATTGCAATGTGAGCTTACTGCAGCTCTAATATTTTGGATCACAAAGCCCACATATTCTCTTTATTTTATTAAGGTCCTGAGGCATTTTAAAATCCAATCTGCACTCAAGCACATGATTTTAATGCAGGATACAACGTTTTGAAAAATGTGGCCCTTGTCATTGAAGTTGCAATGGATTGGTAGAGTGACTTGTGTAGGAGTAGAGGTATTTTAAAAAAGGTACTTTCAACAAAAAAACGAGCTAGTTCATTTTTAGAGACTGCACTGCTGCCTGTCCAAACCATTATGTTTTATTAAACTACCTATTTGTTCATTTAATTTTTCTTCTCCCATGATTGTTTCTCCCTCATGATTTTCTCTTTCCTGTTTTGTGTTTCCTTTCCTTGTGTTGGTTCTTGTTTTGTGTGTGTGTGTGTGTGTGTGTGTATGTATGTGTGTGTGTGTATGTGTGTTTGTTTGCTGCTGTGCTGTCTGCGCTGTGGTCTGCGTGGTGGGGGCTGTGAGCAGAAGCTCTGGTGGTACAGAAGAGTGGCAGCAGCAGTGTGCTAGCAGAGGGGAAGCCTGAGTCCTGTGGTAAGATGCTCCTGCTGGAATGGCCGGTGTGACAGCTGCATCTATACATGCTTCAGATCGTGGTGTGAAATTGCCGCTGATGTCTGTTTTAAGCAGAGCGATAGAAAAAGAGTTTTATTTATTTCATTTATTTTAGGTCATTATAATATTTGACTGCATGGTCAAAGGTCTGAGTTGCATGCCATAATCAGTGCCAAGAGATCATCTTAACTGGGATATACAGTATCAACACACGATTTGTTTGCTTTGTTAAATTCACGCTGAAGAAAAAGATCAATACACAATTAAGTTAGACTCATTAACCTGCTTTCTGCATGTTTGAACTTCTCCAGCAGCTAAAACCTGATGGGATGTGGTTTGACAGGCTGCAACAAACGATTATTTTCGTTATTGATTTGCCCAAGGTGGCGTCTTAAAATTATTTTTTTTATTTAGTCACTTCATGAACTGAGAAATATTTAGTTCACTATCATATAAGACAAAGATGAGCGGCAAATCCTAACAATGACAATTTTTTGCCAAAATACAGCTAAACACAACACATTTCATCTCAATCCATGGACGTTTTAGTAACTATTTCCACCGTGAAAAATGGTCACTATTGGAATCCATTGCAGGGTTTTCCCTACTTTTTTATGTTAGGCTTAGACGTAGCACCCAAGCCATTTTGGGCACCACCTAAGCCAAATGAATGTAAAATCAATGTGAGCATCAAAACTGACTAAATGACTTTACTCAGAACTAATGATTGTAGTTGGTCCCCAGTTGACTTCTTAAGCTAGTTTTGTCAAGCTTTTTAGTCATATGTATTATCTGCTTTAGCAGACACAACACTGCATTGTAGAAGACCTTAGCAGCTGTGCTCGGTATTTAAAAGATTTTGGATTACCAGGATGCAGTTGCATAGTTTACTTTAAACCGTAATCTCACACTTGGTCCTAGGCCCTTATATTGATATAACATTTCAGTTAAGTGATCATCTAAATAGGATTAGAAAGGAAGCTCACACAAAAAATAATACTTGCATGCTTACATTGACTTTATTTTTCTTAGAGTAAAGCTAAGTGCCCATTGAACAAGGTGACATTTCTTCAGAATCCACATTAGCAGGGTTATTGATTGTCGTCATAACGCTGTTCTCTTGGTTCTTGGGACCCTTTTTCACATTAATTGTCTTTAGAAAGAGACAGAAATTGTTAAATCATTTTAAGATTTCCATTAAAAGGACTTTTAGCTGGTGCCTGTCCTCACATGCAGTGAATTGATAGAAACAAATTCTCAAGTCAGAAGTAACCCTTTCTGCTGATGTCTAGTCTCTGTCTAGGACACAGTTTATCAAGATAATTCTCTACTATCATATTCAACAAAGCATAGTTCGCTCTGTTTTTAATCAGTTTTCTCCATTATGTCTGGTCTTGCACCAACTTAGAATTGAAGACATTTGCAATTTGAAGAAAAGCCTTTATCACAGAAACAGCACTTTGAACAGACTTTTAGATTTGAGGAAAGTAGTCTGACCTTTGCATGCTGTTATTCTAATGACTTGTGTTGCTTCTTTTTGTGATTGTCAGTATTTAAGGTCAGTTTATTCTCTAGAGTACATTTCCATGTGTTTCAGCAAAGGGTGCCGATTACAGATCAGTCAAACCAATGAATAATACATTAGCATAGATGGATTAACCTGATCAGTGATCATGTCATCACTTCCACGTCTTGGTTTAAAAATAGCAACCAAAGATCTAAAATACTGTGAAGCATAAAACACAGGTAAAAGATCAACATCTAGAGGCAAATTCACACCAGATCTTTAACCCATATGGCTTCATCTGTTTCCTTGACACCCATGCCCTCTCCCCCTTTCCCTTCCCCCTGCTCCCTCAGCTCGACCTTACCCTCTCTCCATAACCCCCCCCCCCCCCCCCCAGCCTGGGGCTTTTGCCTCCTCTAACCTCTCTCCGTGTATTAGCTCCTGTTCTTTCCACTCTCCAACCCCCACTCCACCACTGCCCATATCGATCGACTCACCCGCTGGTTGATTCTGCACGAAACAAAATCTGCAAGAAACCAGCTCAAGGCTCACCTTACTCACTTTGGGTTACTTATACAATCTGCGTTGTAGAGATGTTTTAAGATAGCTTACTGTTATTGGAAAATCTACTTAATTCTTGTTCATAATAACATGAGACAACATTTTATTCTATCTGAGCATTTTGTATTCTTTGGATTGTGTGATCTTTTGTCTGTACTGTCTTGTAAGTCTAGTCAGTGTCAGCTAGATATTAGATTAGATCTAATCTCTTTCTGCTATGCTACACATCATAAAAAAACCTGAAAAGTAACGTTCCTTCTTCTGGCTTGTGAGACTACAACCAGAAATGTCTGTGGCGTTCCAAACATCACCTCACACAGAAGGACCATCATTGTTAGTGTTTTTGTATTTAAGAGGATTTTTTTCTTCTATTTTTGGTGTCTTGTCACCAAATGAATATGTCTAATATACATAAAACCAACATTACTGGCCAGCAAGCAAAGCAACAAGCTTTCTTTAATGTACATGCTCACATAATGGGATGTTGTTGTCATGTTATCCTGACAACAGAGTCCTAAGCCCCTTTCACACAGAGATTCCGCAATAGCGGCGCAATGAAGGTCTGCCATTATGCCGGCTTTGTTTATTGACACAGTACCAACCAAAGCCAGCATAATGCCGCCCCAGGGTGTGATTTCACATAGCATGCCGGCATTCCGGAAGCAAAAGAGGCGTGACTTGTAACATAACAGCGTCGGCGTCTAGTGTGTAAGAGTCGATCCGCACCGTTAATTACCACGCGAACCCGACCCGACCCAGAAACTGGCAACTTTATGCATTATAGTAGCATAATAGTCTGTAGAGAGAAGTACAGAAACCGCCAAGGCGCTGCAGCGCTCACATATATGTGTGTGTGTGTATGTGTTTTAGAAAGAGAGGAAGTAGAAAAGAAGGCGAACTATCGCATGTAATGTTTCTGTAAGTTATTAAAAACTTTGGCTAGCTTTGTCATTATTTGAGGGTTGACTCGTGCATGGTAATCCATGAAGTCCCGCCATGCCGACTGTCCCTTACACACAGATATTGGTACGGCTCTGTGCCGACCTCCACTGCCGGCTAGGCGCAACAACTCTGTTCCCCCATTTCGTCTTGAAAATTTTCACACAGGGACTCTAGACCACTGGAGATGGGTTATGTGTTGAAATGTTAAAGGATGGTTTCACATTTTTTCAACTGTGTCTTAAAGCAATACTCACACGCCATATGCACTGTATATTAAAAGCATCATTGGTCGCTGTAATTGTTCCTCTTGTCCATACTGGCCCTTTCTAAAGCAGTTAGATTAACAGTTAGTTAGAGTGGTAAAATCTCTTCGTCAGTACGCACCGGAGGAACAAATACAAAGCTCAGTAATTATTTTTACGAGCATGCAAGTATTGTTTTAAGATAGACTTTAGAAAATGTGAACCTATGTTTTAAATGGGGGATCTATTCCCTTATCTTGAGTGAAAACCAAGTGTTAAAAAAGTGTTAAAAGTACTGTTAATAGACAACTGCAACGTGTGATTATTATCACTGAGTCGAATCCCTTCACAAAAAATGTTTCAGCTTATTCAAACTATCTGCTTAAAATGTTGTACAACAGTGATGTTTAGTTTTATTCGGTGCACTGGCTCCAGTGAGTTAAGTACATTTCCTTTAGTGAGTTCCTGTTCCTTTTGAAAACACTGTTATGTCTTTCTGTCTCACTTGCAGGTCTGGTCCAGCGATGTGTAATCATCCAGAAAGATGAAAATGGCTTTGGGCTTACTGTCAGTGGTGACAACCCAGTGTTTGTGCAGCTTGTCAAAGAAGGTAAGGTGGAGCGTCAAACTTCAAAGGACAAAGACATTTTTTTTTTTTGTTACAATGACTACTTCTGGTCTTAGCAATCGCAATAGAGATGTGGGCTACTTTTTTAATGCACTGACATCAAACTGTCATGGTAGTTTGCTCTGAACTCACAGATGTGAGGGGTAATTGGGGCTCAGCAACCACCACCACTCTGGCACTTACTTAGAGAAGTGAAGCTATTGACTGTATATTTCCTCCTCAGTAGTTCCACAGTAGCTGCAGCTTCTGCTTTATCATGTTGTCTTTTAATAAAGAGGGGACTTTGACAGGATACTTATGTGGTCCCCGGCAGCCGTTTGCTGTCTGTAGAGGATGATGTGGGCTGTTATCAGGTCACAAAAACATTACACGGTCTGCACAGTAGGGAATGAGGCAGAAGAGGAAGGAACTGATCGAGCCATCAGTGCTTGGCAGTGTTTAACCATTGCTGTATGGCTCCCCATTTGTGCTTCAGTCACTGACTCAACACAAAGAGCAATCTACTTTGTTTCATCTGAATAATTCATACAACTTCTTTTTCATGTCATTGTGAACTGAGAAGCAAACAACATGTATCTCTAGTGTCTTGCTGCAGCTTTTCCAGTTCATATAGACAAGTAATGTAGTCGCAAGTTATTAGCCATGCTTGGCCTTCTACTTTCATTCCAACTGATCAGACAAGATTATGTCCTTGGTTGAGTGACGGCAGTTAAACTTTCCATACTAAACTGAAAACCCAAAATGCACATAAGTAGTGTATTAGTAAAACTGCATTTGGTCGGCCGGGTTGGCTCAGTTAGTAGAGCAGGCGCACGTATATGGAGGTTTGCTCCTTGGCGCAGTGGCCACAGGTTCAACTCCGACCTGCGGCTGCATGTCATTCCCCCTCTCTCTTTCGTGTCTTCGTCTGTCCTGTGAAAATAAAGGCCTAAAAATGCCCAAAAAAATAATCTTAAAAAAAACAAACTGTATTTGGTCTCTGAAATACTTCAGCTGTATGCTGCTGACTGTAGAGTCAGACGTGGATCTCATAATAACCTGTCTCATGCCTAAATCCCTTTGTTTTGGGTGGAGCTGTGAAACAGGTCCTTCTCGTAATATAACCACTGTTATGGCCTTTCTAAATAGCACTTAAATAGTCACTTTGCAGCACTTGGTCTGTCAAGGCTTTATGGTGTATTAATTGTGCAGACCATGAAGCAGTACGTCTTATGTGCTTTCCCTTCTATTTCCCCTCCATCCATTTCATTCTTCCATTTGTTCTATTTCTTTCCTCACCTCTTCTGTTGGTTTAACGCTCTTTTTTCCTGTGTGTTTACCAGATGGGGCTGCTATGCGGGCAGGTGTTCAGACAGGAGACAGGATCATCAAGGTATTGTGTTCATCTGCCTCCATGTTTTGAAACTGCTAACGTCACTGTTTTCTTTTGCAAGGCCAATACAGAGGCTGTAGGCTGCCACCTTCTGGTCAGCCAGTAGCTCTACTGTCTTTATGCTGCATCTGGTAATTGAATGAGATGTCACATTGTAAAGCTGGACATAGGAAGAGAGGTTCTGCACTCAGTATTTGTTTTTTTAATTCTCAACATAGTACCGTTGCTGTCTTCCAGGTTAACGGGACCCTTGTTACACATTCTAATCACATTGAGGTGGTGAAGCTTATCAAATGTAAGTTCCTCTGTCTGTGTTCTAGCAAAAGCCACATTTAAAAAAAAAATGAATACCTTTAATTAAAACACATTAAGACACTTTTCTTTGATTTATACATTAGCGGGCTCCTATGTGGCCCTCACAGTGTTGGGGCGTCCTCCAGGGCTCGCCCAGATCCCTTTGTCTGAAGCGGAGTCTGAAATGTTGGGCGTTAGCATTTCCTCTCCAAATTCCCCAGCAGCAGAACGGCCCTATAGTCCTCTGGACCGCCTCTCCTCCACTCAACCATCATGGGTACGAAAGACATCAATTACTTCTGTTGACCTCTCTCTATTTCTTGCCTCCACATCATCTTCAGGGTTTTTAACCTGGGTTATCTATGTCTTTCTCTTCCTTCTAAATGTGCTCTCCGTTTTGTAGTGGCTTCTCTATATCCCATTCTTTTTCACACTTTCTGTATGCTTAAATATTTGTTAAATGCATCTGGATTATCTATATCTAATATTTGCTTGAATGCTTCTCATCTGTAGTCTAATGCACAGTTCCTTTTCTTTTTTTCCCCCACAGGATGAGAATAGCAGTGTCTGTAACCAGAGGGTTGACATGTTGCAAAAGATGCTCTCAAAAGAGCAGCAGGAGCTGCAGGTTAGCATAACAATTACTGCCACTTACTGTCTTCTCTATTCTAACACTGTTTTCCTTGGTGTCTGCAATAGTGAGGTGATTCCCCCCCTTTATTGTATATAAAGGAATGTTTTCTCATTATCTGTGTTGAAAATGAAAGGATCAGCTCTCATCCATCTTCCAATAGAACATTGTTTTTGGTAGGAGGCAGCTAGTATGTGTACACTTGATAAGACTGCTGTTTTTCATGCAGTGAATTGAGACAGTATTTTTCTAAACATCCCACACTTAAGACCAGAGTCAACATGACATATTTCACTAGGCTGATTGTGTACAATTGTGTATACATTGTGTATAAGGGGATACTACTGGTCCTGATTGCTTGTTTTGATTTCACCCTTCTTGCTGTAAAGGCCATGAAGGAGGAGTACAGCAGGAACCCCTCCCCCAAACTACTGAAAGACATCCAGGAAGCTAAGAAACACATTCCTCAGCTGCAGGGTCAGCTCTTCAAGGCCACTGGGGCAACACAGGTAAAGCCAAGTTTACACAACATGACTTTCAAAGTCGTCCAATCGCTGTGCTGTTCACACTACACAACTTTCTGTCTTGTAATTGGGAGTCTTGAAGTTATTGTGGTATTCACACTACATGACTGACTGGCGACAGGGGGATCAAACACTGCAAGACCTTTCACCAGGAGGAATCCCTGATGTGCGTGTCTGGTCTCCAAACTGCTTTTTGTCTCAAAAAACACACCCGAAAAGTGGCACGGGAACTGGCGTAATACTAGCGTGAGATTTTTTTTTGTTCAAGCAATCCACAGAACCTTCCTTGTTATCATGCTTGTTGATGTTGTCATTGGCATACGTGTTGACAAAATAGCCTGTTTCCACACGTCTTTACTATTTATAGCCTGTTATCTCTAACAACTTTGCTCCGTGTTGCAGATGCAACACGATGCACAGATTTCCCTCTGATCTGGGGCTTTTCTTAGGGAGCTTCAAAAACTGATGCAGAGTGGAAAATCAGGGCTAAAGTTGTGTAGTGTGAACTAGGCATTAACTAAAGGCCGTTTTATGGTCATGCGTAGAATCGACGGCATACCCCCGCAGACCCCCCTCTACGCCGGACCCTACGCCGTAGCCTGACGTGCACCTCTCGAAATATTTAACTACACGTCGCGGCGACGCACGTCGCTCGGCCATGGCTTGGTAGCGTTGCATTTCCCCCGACTCATTTCCTGGTTCTCCTTCTCCATAAACAACATGAAATCAAGGAGAGGATTAACTTTTCCTGCTCCAGATTTCCCACCGTGGTCAGAAAGAACAGAGGGAGACACTTTGTTTCTCTCACTATGCCTCTAGAGTCACAACTTGCTCCGAAGACAATTGCCGTCACTCTCTCACTTTCTCCCTCGCTCTATCACCCACTCCCCACACACACACACACACACACACACACACACACACGCCGGCTCGAGGCACACAACAAAGCACAAGTAAACAAAGAGTTTTGCAATTGACCCTCTGGAAACCACCACCCCCTCCCCCCCCCCTAGCGTTCTGGCGGTGAAATGCACCGTGATGCAAAGAAACACGTTCAACCCCGACGCAGAACTCCAAAAGGGTCACAACGCCATAGGAGCAACAGCGTAGCTACGGCGTGGAGTTTACGCACAACCATAAAACGGCCTTAACTCCCTCTGTGTACTTGCATACAGAATAGGGTATCTTGGGAGACTGATCTACCAGCAACATCCAAGCAGTGTAATGTTGTGTTGTGCATTTAGGGATTGTTCCAGACAAACTATAATCCTAATCTTATCAGAGGATTTGGCTTTCTCTGTGGGAAGCCACTCTTTTGTGTCTGTGTTACAGCTTATTTTATATACATCACTCACTGAACCTTGTGTTATGTATGGCAATATATTAGGCTGCTCTCTCAATTTTAAAAGTCAGATTTTATGAGATTAGAATAAAATACTCATAAATGTATGTACTAGGGGTGTGCCAAAAAATCGATTCACAGAAGAATCTAGATTCTCATTTGCAACGATTCAGAATCGATCTGAAATGTCCAAGAATCGATTTAATAAATAAATAAAATCAGCTGGCTGTTCGCCTCCATTTTTGTAACTAGCCTATCCGGGACGTCCGGACGTCACCACGCAGCCGGTTTTTGAACGTGAGCGGTAAATCACTAGAACAAAGAGGAAGCAAATATGGATGAGAGGGAGATCCAACCAGCCCCGTCTTCACTTAAAGCTAAAATTTGGTGTAATTTTGGTTTTTACCGAATGCCTGGAAGCACTGCGCTGGACATGACACACACAGTGTGCAAGCTTTGCAAAACGAAGACCAAGTACTTTGGCAGCACAACAAATGCGCGGGCTCATATTAATAGGCATCACCCGGAGCTCAGCGACACAGAGCAGCCGCCAGCTGCAGACCAACGCACACTGCAGTGCTTCACGAAACTTCCTGCCAACTCCAAGAGGGCAAAAAAAATAACTCTGTCTATCGCCTGCTTCATCGCCAAAGACCTAAGGCCTTACAGTGTGGTGGAGAACGAGGGGTTCGTCTGCATGTTACAGACAGCAGAGCCGAGGTACACCATACCGTCCCGCAAGTTTTTCACTGAGACAGCTGTGCCACAGCTTTACAATGAGACTAAAAGAAAGGTCGCCAGTGCCCTAACCGAAACGACCAGAGTGGCACTAACATGTGAACATTTCAGAGACAGGTAGCTTAGGGGTACTATTTTTCATTTTGAAAGAAGCACTTTATTTTCATAACTTGTTATTCTTTAAGTTACTGAGTCTGACTGAGAAATATAGATGTTTTTTTGTCTTCACCGGTTATGTTCTACATGATATTTGTGGTAAACTGCAACTTTCCTGGGAAATGCATCTATTTTCAACCATTTTGTATTATGAAGAAGCACTTTATTTTTGTTCCAACTTATTTTATAGCTAGCTACTAATGAGTAGCAATTGAGAACCAGACAATGTTTTTGATAAAAGGCACTTCCCTGAGAATTGAACTTAATAAATGTGAAAAAGACACTTTAATGTCTCCGTTTGTCATTCTGTATAGCAAAGCAGATGAGAGTAGATCATGATCAGAAACCCGATTAGAAATCATTATGGATAAAATCAAATCGTTTTGAATCGAAAATCTTTTTGAATCGAAAATCGATTTTGAATCGAATCGTGGCCTCAAGAATCGGAATCGAATTTAATCATGAGATGGTAAAAGATTCCCACCCCTAGTATGTACAGTATTATTACCGTCTGGTTATTGTGTAATAAGGTTGTTCATAATTTATAACAAATCTTGTTTGAATCCGTAGGAGGCTGTTCCAGGTGGTGATGCAGATGATGGTAGCATGTTTGAGACCGAGCACGCGTCCGTCTTTAAGGGAGACAACAGTACAGACCTGTCATGGAGCAGCACTCCTGTAAGTTGTCAGCGCTACTAACCAACATCATTTAAATTTCCCTCTGAACTTTATATTAAACCATCATTCCAACACTAGGTAGCTTTATGACAATAGATTGATGGCCTCATGCTAAATTAATGAGGTAAATCAGTCTTAGCCCTCTTTAGCTTTGGCTACGATAAATGTATGTATTGATTCTGCATTCAAATTATTGTTGGTCATGTATAATAACTAACGAAATAAATGATTTGGAAACGGTTGAGTTTTTTGGAGTTTTCTTTTGTTAAATTGAGATTAATTGAGAATGTAATGTTGCGTTCCATCCCACCTCCAGATATCTCGTGGCTTTGGGCCTGGATCTCCAGAGAGCCTGTACCCAAGAGAGTCATCCTGCCCCAGCCCAAAGAGCACACCCAGGAACAGCTTCAACTCCTGCTACTCTCCAGAGGCAGAGGACGCCACTGACCTGGTAACTGTACTCTTTAGCTGTGTGCAAATTCTGCATTACATACACCTGCTTGGTGTACACTTGAGGAGTGCGTTTTTGAAAGTGTTTTCAATAGATAAATATTGCATGTTGATTAATATCCCTGTCAGTGCACGTAAACCCCAGTCAGTTGGGTTATACTGTAAATGTACAGATGGAGAAAAACAGAGTAATTCCACAATGTACCAATGTTTTTTTTCCCAGGACTCTCTGTCCCCTACCACAGTCAGCAGTCCCTCCTCCTTCCGCCTCGTCTCGCAAATCATTGGAGCTGAGGACGACTATTTTGATTCAGACCAGGAACAGGTATTTACCACAAGGCAGTATCTTAACATCTACGTCATAATACTAAACACAGCTGTCATATTCAACATATTTTATTATCTTTTCATATCTTTTCTTTTGCAAGCAAGGTCTAAATAATATTATTCAAACTCGTATGTCACATGTGAAGTCAGAAAAGAGAACAAGAGTGCAAACTGTTGAACTGATGTTGTTTCAGACTAATGGCCAGTGTAACAGCTTTAACAGCATTGAGCAGCTCAAGTCTCGTCCGGCCCACCTCGCAGCCTTCCTTCACCATGTCATCTCTCAGTTTGACCCTGCTCCTGTGGTATGACCCTCTTCCTTCACACTTTGTTGAAATCTTTTATGTATTCATTTCCTGTTTTCATGCAGCCTGGCAGACATTACAGCTCACTGTTGTTGTTGTTGTTGTTGTTGTTGTTGTTGTTTGTTTGTTTTTAATTAATTGTTATCTCATGTCCTTAGCTGTGCTACCTCTATGCTGACTTCTACAAGCAGACCAACTCCAAAGAGACCAGACGGGTGTTCATGGACCTCCACACCTTCTTCGTTGACCGTGGAGCAGTAAGTGCAGCTTTAGGGGCCATCCACACGGAAACGCTTTTTAGTGCAAACGCACGTTTTGCATCGTTTTGCATCGTTTTGGCCTATTGTCCAAACAAATCCTGTAAACGCGCTGCCTGAAGACGCACTTTTTTGAAACCTGGTCCCAGGGTGAAAAAATTTGAAAACGCCGCCCTTGCGTCTTCGTTTGGACGGCGAAGCCGCATACTTGCGTATCGATGATGTCCCGCGACGACATCTCATAACAACAACAACAACAATGGCGGACTATATGCTTGTGTAGTTTCAGGTTTCCTTGCACTAGCCATTTTCGTTGTCTTCTTGAGTTTGGTTTCTTCTTCTACTGTCTGTTTGTATACAGCGCGCAAGCTTTATGCACATGCTCCGCCTCTTCTTCGCCGTTTTGTGAATTTCTGTAGCAGAAACAGCGCCACCTATAGGCCTGGAATATGAAGTCGCGTGTTGAGTCATTTACGTGTGGACGTGGCCTTAGTTCCCCACAGTGAAATATGGGCAACACTACAAGTCAGACATTTTGACAAAAATGACAACATTTGACAGCATTGTCAAAATGACACTAATAACACTAAGGACAGCCCCGACATCTGTTGTTGTTGTTGTTGTTGTTGTTGTTGAATCCAAAGCCCAAACTCCAATCTGAAACACCAATGATGAGATTTTTGACCAAACATGGAATGATCCACATGATGAAAAAAAACTCAGAATTTTCACAGTTAACACCACATCGCATAAGACAGTCAAATTTACAGGTTAGAGCAAATAAGCTCGTTAGAGATGAACTGCGCCTCGCCTGTAAAGTGGACGAGAGCAGACGGCAGCAGCAGGGGGCGGTGACAAAAATCCACGGTAAAGTCGGACATTTTGCAGCCGTTTCCAGCAGCCTTCAGGCTGAACAGGAAGTCACAGAAACACTCAAATCCTGTTAGGTCTGATTCCGATTTAAATAAAATGTTATCAGACCCATATATCAGCTTGAACACAGTCTCCAGCTGTTTTATAAAGACAGAGTAGCTGTCAAAATGCTCTACCTGCGGTCTGGTGCTGATGTTAATACACATCAGACTGTAGATGATCGATAATCTGAACAGATTTAGTCTCTCTGACTTCTAAACGTAACTATCAGCCACACAACAGGTGTTCTTCACAGAATAAGCCTTTAAATCAGACAAATAGCAATTAAAATCCTTCCAATTCAAAAACTATAAAAAGTTTATATGAAACGTTGAGTCGATTCTGAACCAATCAGCTGTTAGATCGGCTGAGAGGCCAGCGTTTCCCATCATGCCCTGGGTCCGCCTGGGTCTTGCAGTTGCAGGTGAAAAGCAACTGTGCTGCCTGCGGCTCAAACCTGCGGCCGCCTTGATCTTGTGAGGTTACCGTTGCCCACGTGTGCATGACGTCAGAGCAAGTCGGGATCAAGTCGGACACAAATCTAACCAGCATGCATTGGGCGGCGATCGATTCTGCACAGACCTGGCTCATCTCGAACAAGCCTAATAATTGACTCACAGCTAACTGACTATTACATCATTCATAGGTTATGACATGTGATTATGAGTGCTTTGATTTATGATCTGCCCTCACATTGACATTGACTATCTGGACTTATATATATGTATATTTACTCATTTCTTTTTTTTCCCATTTTGTTGTCCAAGTATAAAACCTTTTATTTCATTTTTTTTTTTTTTTTTTTTTTACAGAATTTGAAAGTTGCTGTTCCTGAATCCATCTCCACTGATCTCGGTAAGTTTTTCATGCTGTGCTTTTGCTTCATTTGGTTGTCTGCAAAGTGCCATTTTAAGTGTCACTTTAACCATTTGGCCATCCTCATTACACAGTCCCTGTTAGCCATGCACACTCCCAAATAAGGTGTTAAGAAATCAAATGCTCTGATGGTTTGGAAAGTATTGCTTAACCATAACAGTGCATATTAAGTGTGCACTTGACATAATCCTGTCAGAGACTTGGCGGACACTATATGCAAGTGTGTGTGCATGTGTTTCCAGACCGGCGGCGGACAGAACTGATCCCTGAGGAAATAAACAGACAACACGTTCAAACACTGCAGGACTCTCTGCTTCCTGACATCCAGAAGAACCTTGAGGATTTCAGGTAAACTTGTCAGCTCTGAATTTGTATTTACCATGGTGTGGTAGGTTCTGATTAATTGCAGAACTTGGGAATTTGGTTCCCACATCATGCAAATGGGGGGGAAAAAATCATTATAAAAATATATCAACCCAACCACAATATATGACTTGATATGTTGGCACATGTAGGCAGAAGCGCAGTATGGGCTTAACGGTGGCTGAAGTAGAGTTGACCAGACTGGACCAAGAGAGAGTCAGAGACCGTGTCGCTCTGGAGCGAGAGCGGTCATATGCTGAAAACATCATCGCCAAGATAGAGGATATCCTGTAAGTAGCACATGCACACACAGTTACATGACACACATGCCATTAGGGCTGCTCCCTCTTAGTCGATTAGTCGACTAATCGGTCGTTTTGGTCTTAGTCAACTAAGATTTCTTTAGTCGATTAGTCATGTATGCTTTTTTTCATGCTGAATGACTTATTTCCAAGAAACGTATGAGCACATCTCTGGTAAACACAAGAATTAAAGTGGTGCTTTTGCATGACTCTTTGCGGAGAAACTCAGATTTAGAGATCTGTCGATTAAATCAACTAATCGATTAGTCGATACAATTGAATGAGTGTTAGTCGACTAAGAATTTCTTCAGTCGAGCACAGCCCTACATGCCATTCATAACAACATATGCTGCGCGCATGCACAAATATTTACAAATACCTCATGTTTCTAACCATTATCAGCCACTCATTGTATTTTTATTTTTTATTTTTTAGGTTAACTACTCAGACCACAGAGGAAGAGAAATGGTAAGCCAACTTTATTGATTAATAAAATGTAAGACTTTAGGGGCTCTCGTGGCCTCTCGAACCATCTGTGTCTTCATTGCATTTACAGCCTGTAATGTGTCCCACAATAATATAAAATAACATATTCATTACTTTATTTTACTTTGTGACTCCTTTTTAATGAATTATATTATTTAATGATATCTGTCAGTGGTAATCACTTTTTTTAACCTTTAATGTATAGTCTTTGATGTTTCGGCAAATAACACATAACATATTGCTGTCATCCCCCACAGTTTACAAATTAAACACTCGGGCAGTCTCTTAAAGAAAACATGTAATTTATGCAGCGTGTTTATATTAAATAATTCAAAAGTGTGACTGATTGAAACAGTCTTGTTTGAAATGCCATATGGTCGCAGCGCACCCCAGATGGTTTGTGTAGAAATTGTACAAGAAGAACTGGTATGACATATGGTGCATGTCGCAATATGGACACTTCAGATTGTAGCATCCTGTTGTTTTGTCGGTTAGAATTCAAACTGGAGCAAGTAAACTCAAGTGTTGTCCCTTTTGTTTTCATTTAGCACTACAATGCAGTATGTCATTTATACATACATGAAGCACCTTGGTGTGAGGGTCAAGGAGCCTCGCAGTCTGGAGTCCAAACGGGTCAGGATCAACTTTCTTCCCAAGATCAAGGTACTTAACATTGCTTTTTGCGCCTTTACCCTTCTTCCTCTCCCTTTATCATCTCTCTGACACGCCCCTTGTTTTTAATGAAATACAGAAAAGCATCAAGACAGAAAAGGAAGGAGAAGAGAAGGTGAAGAAACCCAGATTTCCCAGTATCCTTGGACCTCAACGTCGGCCCAGCCGCATTGAAGCAGCATCGGGTGAGTTAGAACTTTTGACTAAGAGGAAATTATGACACTTCTTCTTAAGCTTTTCCAAATTTTGACTCCACATTTCTCTGTATTCAGTGGGTAAAGCCTTGGATGGTCGACCCAGGCCGCAGAAACAGTTGTCTCAGCCTACGCTGGGGGCAAGTGATCACATGGAAGCTGTTCGTCTAAGAGGCAGCCAATCGAGCGAGGGCTCTGAACTCACACACTCCATGTCTCTCAACACCTCATCCCCAAACAGCGCCACCTATGGCTCAGACACTAGCCGAGACACTGATATGGGTGAGCTACTGAGCGACTGGACTTAGCACATCAATAGAAGAAAAAGACAGATGAAGCAACGATTTCTAACTTGTTACTTGTCTCTCAGGTGGGACTCCGACCTCAGGCCCCTCCAGGCTGAGTGACAGCCTTCAGTCCGATCCTCTTGACGGGTTGCCGTACCCTGCTTCTCCCTTTGACCTTTACAGCCTGGACCAACTGCAAGAGGACGACAGAGAAAGCGACAGGTGCATTTACAGACACATTTGCAGTAACACTTTGGCTTCCTTACATAGAGAATATTTATTTTTAACCTTGATTTTACTGTTAATCGTTTTTGTAGAGCCCATGAGGGAACACCAAAGGCCATAAGAAGGTGAGGAAACCTGATAATTTTCAAACTTAAATTCATCTAAACAAAAGTGGTGATATGCAGTGTTGAAACCTTAGTAACCAGATGAAAAGCTAACTTTCTGTCTTGCCCTAGGCTCGAGGGACTGGGTGCAGCTGATGTCCAGAGTGAGGACGACCAGGGAACAGACTCTGAGCATGACCCTCCAAACTGGCAGCAGCTGGTGGGACGAGAGGTCCTTGCGGGTCTCAGGTCTCACGAAATCAAGAGACAGGAAGTCATCAATGGTGAGGACATGGCTTACCGCTTCACATCATATGACATATTTCATTAAAGCCAGATTTATTTTCAAAGAATATAAGAGGTTCCCCCTCAGTGTACTTAAAAATCCTGTTGTGTAATAGAGTATAGTGAGTAGAAGGGAGAAGAAAGAGATATGCAGCAGCAGAGCAGGGATCCAACCCAAGTCGCTGTAGAATGTACATCATGTTGCGATGTGCAAATGATCTGCCATCTTGAATTAAAATCTTGCATTGTGTCTGCAGAGCTGTTTTATACAGAGCGTGCGCATGTTAGGATGCTGAGAGTTTTGGACCACGTTTTCTACCAGAAGCTCTCCAAAGAGTCCATCCTGCCTCCGGCAGACATCAAGAACATCTTCACCAACCTGGACGAGATTCTACAGCTGCATGGTACACACACACACACACACACATCATAATCCAACATACATTTTTATCTACACGACTGATATTGAACCATTAATAAACAGTAAAAGAAAATAATCAAACTAAAGTTCAAAGTAAAACTAACTACAACAGCAGTACACACAGTACCCTCACATTTTCATGTTTTATTCTTCGTCTTTGTTATGTTAAACACACACACACACACTCTCTCTCTGACTGTCCATTGGTGCCTCTCTGAATTTCAGTTTCAATACTGGAGCAAATGGCAGCCGTTCGGAAGAGAAATGAGTCTTCAGTAATTGATCAGATAGGAGATGACTTGCTCTCCTGGGTGAGTACAATTCTCAGGCTGAAATTGTATTTCCTCTTTCAAACATTTTCTTATATTGAATAAATTTCAAGATGACTGATGTGGTAGGAAAGAAACGTATTGTGCACAAAGAAATTGAACTGTTGCCCGAAATTGCTTTATAGCGAGAAATAAAAATGTTGATGTTGGCATGAAATTGCTTTCTTCGGCCTCAATTCTGTTAGTTTTGAAATGTCATATGTACAGGAAAATGGTTATTTACAGTTTAAATATTAGAGAGAAGGGGTTAACATTAAATCCCTAAATCCTGAAAGACAAAACCTTAGACATGGCACAAAAGTACAAACTCTGCCAATAAATGTTGCAATAAATGCAAGCGAGTGAAATGGAAGCCTGTTTCTCAGTAAATGGTTATGTCAGACAATGCCCTAGATTTGGCTGACATCGCCACATCTCGGTATCATGTGTGATACATTAGATGTGAGTTAGCTGCATATCAGCTGGCAGCCTTGTCTAAAATATCTCTATGGGGGATAAGTAGGGTAAACGGTCCCCTGAGGGTCTGAGCATTGATGTAGTCTACATTTAAACTTAAGCTGTCTCACCTACGAGGTCTATTAAGCCTGGCCCCCTTCTGGGAGTTGCTGCTCATTGTAGTGGTTAAATACTAGACATTTCCATGGCAACTACCCCTGACCCAGATCGACTGAGTGACTGATCACCGTCTCTGTCCGTCTCTGCCCTGCCCTGTCCTGTCCTGGGTTGGGTGGTTACAGTTCAGCGGTGGAGAGGAGGAGAAGATCAAGAAGGCGGTGGGGACTTTCTGCAGCAACCAGCCTTTTGCTCTGGAGATCATAAAGACCAAGCAGAAGAAAGACTCGCGGTTTACATCGTTCGTCCAGGTACTGACATTATGCTTTACAAATTGGTTTAAAGCAGCCATATTATGCTCATTTTCAGGTTCATAATTGTATTTTAAGGTTGTACCAGAATAGGTTTACATGGTTTAATTTTCAAAAAACACCATATTGTTGTTGTACTGCAGTGCTCTCTCTCACTGCTGCAGCTCCTCTTTTCAGCTGGTCTCTGTTTTAGCTACAGAGTGAGACCTCTTTTCTTCTTCTTCTTCTGTACTATCTTTGATTGCACTGCACATGCCCAGTAGCTCAGATGTAGATCATGTCAGCTAGCTAGCTCCATAGACAGTAAAAGAAAGGCTGTTTCTACAACTTTGGTCAGTTACAAGGCAGGATTAGCTGGGAGACTTCTAAATGAGGGCGCACATGTAAGTAGTTCTTTTGTAGATTATGGTGAACTTGTGTGTGTTGTAGCAGTGCTTTGCTATTGAGAACGAGGTAGCATGCTAGTGTTAGCATGCTAGCGTTAGCCATAGCGTTAGCATGCTAACGCTACGAGCTAATGGTTACGGTTAGCCTGCTCGTTTCGGCTTGTGACGTCACAAGCCGTGCCGATTTTGAACAGCTCACCCAGAGACTGAAGGCAGGACACATTCAGAAACCGTATCTCACTCTAAACAGCATGGATGGATTTTTTTCAAAGTTTGTATGTGTGTGGAAGCACCAGAGACACAAAAGAACACCCCAAATCCCAGAAAAAGTGATTTTTTTCATAATATGGGCACTTTAATCTTTGAAATGTCTAATTAGCTACTATACTGAATGAATGCTCAGAATGTGTCATACAGAGAAGTTAAACAAGCCATATATATATATGTGTATATATATATATATATGTGTATGTATATATATATGTGTGTATATATATATACGTATATATATATACGTATATATATATACATATACGTATATATATATACGTATATATATATACGTATATATATATACATATACGTATATATATGTATATATACACATATATGTATATATATATGTATGTGTGTGTATATATATATATATATATATATATATATATATATGTGTATATATATATGTATATGTGTATATATACATATATATGTATATGTGTATATATACATATATATGTATATGTGTGTATATATATATACATATATATGTATATGTGTGTATATATATATACATATATATGTATATGTGTGTATATATATATATATATGTATGTATGTGTGTATATATATATATATATGTATGTATGTGTGTGTGTATATATATATACATGTATATGTATATATATATATGTATGTGTGTGTATATACATATATATACATATATATGTATATATATATATATGTATGTGTGTATATATATACATATATATGTATATGTGTATATATATATATACATATATATGTATATGTGTGTATATGTGTGTATATATATATATACATATATATGTATATGTGTGTGTATATGTATATATATATATATATATGTATGTATGTATGTGTGTGTGTGTGTGTGTGTATATATATATATACATGTATATGTATATATATGTATATGTTAAAAAAATTTAGCTGAAATGTCACTTATCTGGGTAAAAACATAAGGTACATTTAGTGTTGCTCAGTCACCATTAATACTTGTTAAAAGATGGCTGTTTGGGGCGCCTGGATAGCTCATATATAGAGGATTACTCCTCAACGCAGCAGGCCCAGGTTCGACTCCGACCTGCAGCCCTTTGCTGCATGTCATTCCCCCTCTCTCTCCCCTTTCATTTCTTCAGCTGTCCTGTCAATAAAGGCCTAAAAATGCCCAAAAATAATCTAAAAAAAATGCCTGTTTGGCGACAGCTTAAGTTCACCCCTCCTGCATAATTTTTCTTATTCTTTGCAGGAGGCAGAGAGTAACAGACTGTGTCGCCGACTGCAGCTTAAGGACATCATTCCCGTAGAGATGCAGCGGCTCACCAAGTACCCCCTGCTACTAGAGAACATTGCCAAGTACACAGGTGCTTTAATGTTGCCTTACCAATCAGAGTACCTTCACAACAGTTTACAGGGATTTGTGCATGTTGCACATGGTTATTGTAGTGCACAAATTACTTTACATACTAACTGTGTGCATGGTCTTGGATGTAATAATGATTCAAAACAAGATGTTTGAATAAACACAAAATGTGGCAAGTAGATATTAGTCATATTGAATGATAATAGAATAGCTGCAATTAATGTCGTCATCATTTTCATCTTTGATTAGTCTACCAATTATTTTCCTGATTAATTGTTTGTTCTATAAAATGAAAATTCCCATCACAAGTGAGTCCAATGTCTTCAGATGTCCCACAGAAGAGTGGGAAAGCAGTACATCTTTGGCATTTCTGCTTTAAAAAAATTACTTTATAGTTCAGTCAAAATTATTAGATTAATTTTCTTGCATTGGACTAATTGCTACAGCTTTATAATATAGTATAGTAGTATATATCGAGGGAAGACACTCAATGTGATTATAGCATACAATAAAGCACCTGCCAGCCACGTGTTTTGGCTGTGGACACACAGGAAGCCTAATGATGTCAACATGCCTGCAGGAGGAGCCACAGAACAGATTTGTGCATTCATACAAACCACTCACAGTTCATGCAGGTACAAAAACTGATGCCATCCTGCAGTCTTATTCAGACACTTCAAAGTCTCTTCCACTCAGTCACGAATACTTAGTCAATCACTGACTCTGTCACAGGGAGAGAAATTGTGATCTACTTTTAAAAATGACAGTTTCAAACCAATATTGTACTTATTCTCTCCACCATTGCATAGCCTTTTAGACTCTCCTGACTTGACTAGAAATTAATTCTTGCTTTTAGTTTAACTGCACTGCTGCAACACCCCTGCATGTGACATCCATGAGAAGAGTTCAATTATCGTATCCAGCTCTCTGTCTCTCCTGTGAGCCTCAAATCAATTCGATCCTATGAGGCACCTAATTCAATATGGAGACAAATGTACTCATGTTGCAAGTAACCATGGAAATGAGGAATACAGGAATATCTAGTTTGCATTTTTTTTATCCAAAATGTAATATAATACAATAGATAAAGATGGAACTCTTGAGAAAGATGAAAGTGGATAAAAATGGACCAAATGAAGTCTCAAGCAAGGTTCTGTGTGGCAACATACCAGCCATTAGTGAATTACAGAGACAAATGGAGAGATTAGCATTTTAATGGTCCTGGAGCGGCAGTGCACATTTTGGGAAATGTCACAACCATTATTTGGTCCATCATTTTAGTCTTGGCTGGGGTTTGGCTCTCACACAGAGAGAATGCACTAACGATAAAGTATAACCAGCTATTACGGGATCATAATGCCCCCCTGCTTTATCATAATTTTTGAGAATGATTGTGTGTTAATGAACAGAGGAAATATCAATTTGCCGGACAGCCCCCCCGCAGAATTAAGGAGGCCTTACTTCTTATTTGATGTTGTCATATTTTTCAGACAATGCAGTGGAGAAGGACAAAGTGAAGCAGGCAGCAGACTGCTGCAGAAAGATCCTCAATCACGTCAACCAGGCTGTGAAAGAATCTGAGGACAAGCAGGTAGGATGTTTTTTGAAATCTCCTTTCCAATTTATGCCATCCCGTCGACTTTTCTCTTCCTCCCCTTCAGTCTCATCCCAAGTCCTTCCTTTTTCCTGCGCTACTACAATTTATGTTTTCACTACCTTCTTTGCTCCCCAGGCAGTGGCTTCCTTTTATTAAAAAAGGGGCTTACTTATCCCCTTTCCTCTGTTTCCATTTCTCTCTCCATCCTTCCTCTAGAGGTTGGAGGACTATCAGAGAAGATTGGACCTCTCCTCTCTAAAGCAGACAGACAACCCCATGATCCTGGAGCTAAAGGTGAGTTATCTACACAACTCCATTTAGCTTCAGTTAAAGCACACTCACTTGTTGTACACCCACATACTCTGCTTGAAATATCTTCTCAGTAGAAAGGGAGTGCTTTGTGGAAAGTACTTATAAGCTTTCAAATAAATTTCCCGTTCTACCTCCTTCAGAATTTGGATTTAACCAAGAGAACGATGGTGCACGAAGGACCACTGTCATGGAAAGTGAACAAAGACAAGACTATTGGTTTGTAATCAGCACATTATTGCAGTTTGATTGAAATGTTGACATTGCTTCCCAAAACTAAATATAAGTGTCCTCTCTGTCTCCCTTCAGAGTTGTACACACTCCTCCTGCAGGACATCCTGGTTTTGCTACAGAAGCAAGATGAGCGTCTGATCCTAAAGTGTCACAGTAAAAACCTGGCAGGCACCGCAGATACCAAACATATCTTCAGCCCCATCATCAAACTCAATACTGTGCTGGTGCGCTCTGTGGCCACAGGTCAGTTAACACCCAATCTCTTTTCGATTTTGCATTTCACAAAAATGGCGGAACATGAACTTCATAAGTCAGGATCAGAGCAAACCATCAAAACAAACAAATGAACGAACCCCTTCCTATACGACATCCAGGCATACAACCCAGAGTAAGGTATCGGGAAGTCCTGGCTTAATGCACAAAAATTGTGATTGATCTCACCCTGAACCTTCTGTCCACACTCTCTCCTGCCAGACAACAAGTCCTTCTTCGTCCTATCCATGTCAGAAAACGGAGCCCAGATCTATGAGTTGATGGCGCCCACAGTTTCAGATCAAAGAACGTAAGACCACATACGTTTTTGATTGATTAATTAAATTTGTATTGCTCCAGTTGTTAAATGTGCTAATATCTGTTTTTTCCCCCCTCCTTTGCACAAGGTGGCAGCGTCTAATCACCCAGAGAGCTGATGCCATGAAAGTCAAACCTCACAGCGTCATCCCATTACCTCAGACTGAGTACGTTGTTCAACCATTTTTCTATTTGGTTCTCAGGGTTTGAGCTTGTTACTAACATAAGATGTTGCCTGTGTGCCAGTGGGGAGAGAGACGGTGTGGAGATCATTACGGCAGGTGTTTCCAGGCTGAGTCGAGACCCAGACCGCACATCCACCGGCAGCACCCAGTCCACAGGTAGCTGAAGAAACAGGTTTTCCCTCTGTTACTTTATATATTCTACCCTGGTCAACTGTGTAGAAAATCCTTCTCTAATTATACCCCCTCAGATAAAGAGAGCAGTCCAGCCCCTAGAATTGTGACGCAGAGTTCTCTACAAGGTAATAATCCCTTTGAGGGAGTAAAGGCAGAGGAAGAGGAGGAGGAGGAGGAAGGTTTTGTGGACCCAGAGCCTCCTTACCAAGTGGCTGAAGATGGCAAAGAAGGAGACACGTTTAACATGTTTCCTTCCAGAGCAGACGAAGCATTGAAAACATGTAAGCACACCGATGACTCAAAATCTAAAGTGCTACACATGTAGCAAATGAATCAGCTGTACACAGATATTGTGTGTAAATATGAAACGATCATAAACCCTTGTCCTCTGCTGTCCGTCAGTGGCAGCATTAAAGCAGGTGTTGGTGACCCAGCTGATGTCCCAGGAGGCTGTAGAGCAAACCAAACGCTCCACGGGGGCACGTCTCCTCAGGACCACTTCTCTGCGGACCCCCGTAGACAGCCGCGCACGGGTGATGGCCCACAACGGCTCCCAGACAGAGGACCCGACTCAGGACCTGGGCTCTGGGGACACGGGCTTCTTCGATTCTCCTGAAGATTATGGTGAGCCTGACAGTTTAAACCAGGGGTGGCGAACCTGTGGCTCTTGAGCCGTATGCGGCTCTTTGCCTGCTCCTGTGAGGCTCTTACTGTGTGGCTGGGGGCTGTGTCATTGGTTGATTGTTGTTTTTAACTTTTCTAAAACATACAGTATTTCAGATAAGTAAAAAAAAACACATTTGAACGCATCTGCCAATACATTTGCCAATTATTTTAAAATGGAAAATAATGCAGCAGAGTTTTGAGGACAGATTCTGCAACCTGAGGAAAAACAGCGGCCACAGATCACCTTCCTCGTTAACCCTTTCACTGCTGAATCCGATTGTTTGAAAGCCCCTTTAGTGACAGATGAGTGAGAGAGTTCTTCGAGTGGCCACAACCGAGTTCAAGCAAGACCTGAAAAGGATTGTGGATAACAAAGACTGTCAGGTTTCCCACTGAGTCAATCTAAATGAGAAAAAACTATGAAAATTGCTATGTATTATGACTGTCATTAGATCTGGAAGACACTGTTGCTGTTGTAGTGTGGACGTGCATGTGTTGTGTGGCTTTTTGCTATGGTGCGGGGTTTTTTTGTGGCTCTTTATACCTAACTGGTTGGCCACCCCTGGTTTAAACAATTGATTTGTCATTATACATTTTTCCATGTTTCCACAGCAGTAGTCCTAAAAGGTTCTTCTTAAATCCCTCAGCAGGGTATTTAGTCCTGGAGGGTTACGGTGGCCCAGGGGAGAGTAGCACAGATGATGACATCTTGGCATCAACCACAGGGAAGCAGCTGAGAACCTCACAAGGCTGTGCTGCCGACTCTGGCATCAACTTGAGGTTTTCTTCAACGTCACACGCCGGCAGCCTCTCCTCTTTTAGCAGACAGGTCTTGTCTCACCTTAGAAACCTTCAGGTCAACCTCAACTACCTGAAGGTATCTAACAGTCACTGAGCTCACCAACACACATTCCTATAAAAACAGTGTGACTTTTACACACTTATATTGCCTGATCTGACCGTGAATTGTTTGTTTCTCTTGCAGGAGGTTGAGGCCAAGTACAATAATCTAATACGCCAAAGGCCAGAGAGGTCAGCAGCAGACACGGATGGAAACAAAGGTATCTCAATTCATGCTCAGTGTCAACATATGAATTGCTAGATCTTAATATATAAATCACTTCCTGTATCTGCTCTTTTTTTGATCCTACGCCTCATTTTTTCCCCCCAGATAAGAGATAGTGGAAGTCTGTACCGCAGCCTTTGGCTCTGGTCCCAAAGAGGAAGCACCGACTTGTAGTCTGTTCCTACTTCTTGTGTCCTGGACTTTCTGGACATCTTATAAGCTTGTCCTCTCACTGCTGAGCCCCTTTTTTCCATCGCCATCGCCCACGTTCGCCACAGAGAATGAGAGACTTAGTGTGAGCAGAAACGTTTGAAAGGGTGGAGTCATCTTTGTGATGCTGCGCCCCCCCTTTCATCAGCACAAGGCAATCAGGGAAGTGGGATTGCCCCCAAAACCTCACCCCCCAACCATCTAACGCCCATTTTCCCCAGACCTCCCTGCAAGAAAGAGAACTTATACCAAAATGTACAAAGATGTGTGTTAAGAATATATATATGAAACACAAAACAAGAAAAGGAAAATTTTAAGATAATGTATTAAGATTTTTTTTTATCCCAAGATGTATTTATTTTCTTTTCTTTTCATTTCATTTTTTTTTTTTAAGTGTTTCCCACATTGCTTGCATGCTTTTGGCCATGGTGTTAACTTTTTGGCTGCTTTTCCTGCTTCAGTCATACAGGGTTAGTGTGAGTGTTGGGTGCACGCTAGCATACAAGCGCGCTAGCCTAGCGTACCCTTATGAAATGGCAGGAATATATTCAGACTGATAGAGGCCAGAGTTGCACTGGTGATGGATAGATCCCATTGTGTTACAACTCTTGAATTGTGTTAACGTCTGGAATTTCACATAAATTCTAGGTGTGGTGTTAACTAGAATGAAGAGTCAGAAGGCTCTGATCTGGTCCTGTTGCATTTTCGTGCCGCCTCCTTCCTCCTCCTC
Organism: Sander lucioperca; assembly: GCF_008315115.2. Taxonomy (NCBI): domain Eukaryota; kingdom Metazoa; phylum Chordata; class Actinopteri; order Perciformes; family Percidae; genus Sander; species Sander lucioperca. The sequence goes on from NC_050177.1 coordinate 2,826,605, forward strand.
CTCCTCCTCCTCCTCCTCCTCCTCCTCTCGCTGTGAGGGGTATTTTGCCTCTTGTCTGCTCCTCTTTTCCTTTGCGTGTGACTCTCCCCCTTCTTTTCCCTGTAACGCTTCATGGGTGTCATCCTTCTCCTTTTCTTCACATCCCAGTGGCTTTTTTCGTGCTTATTTATCCTCCCACACTCTGTATGTCATGCTTCCTCATCTGCATTTGGGTATCTTGCCCCGTTCCCCTCTCTGTTACAAGGAGCGCTCATGCTCTTTCAGTATCAGTTCCTGACAGAAATGCTGCTTCTTTCTGCTGCTGTTGGCGATGCTGATCTGACTGCCTGATATTCTAATAATGTCATGAAGTTCATCATATGTACAATGATCAAGTTGGAAGGTTATGCATTACTTTAATAAATAAATGATGCCATGACACATTCAAAAAGAAAAACCTTACCTGTCTTATTTTTCTTAAACTTTTATGCACACCCGATTCCTTATGTGAATCTCATGAAAAGATATAAAATTACTACATTGACAGACTGCTACATGGTCGGTAAATCAGTAAATTGTCATTCAGCACTTACTGAATGACGGTTTCATTAATGGAGAAATGACTGAAGACCATTTTATCACTTAAAACATGATGAGAAAGATCAAGGACACCTATCCTTGCAGCCTATCCTTGAATTTTTACTCACCCTATTGTAAAAATGACTCCATTTTATCAAAGTGACAAAGAAACATTCAGTTATGCTATTAATCTATAAACTTTAAATAACCAAGTTGTCAGATCATAACTGTAGGGTACTCACCCCACTTATCTTTTACTGCTTGAATTTGATCACTGAACATAATCAGTGATATAAATCAGTATATTTAAACCCTAAACGGTCCACTGGTCATACTATATCTGTAATCTCTTGTCCTTACCTGTATCAGATAGTATACATTTTTCAGATGTCAGTATCTCATGGTGTGCTTGTTATATTCCCTGCTGATGAGATGATACGATTGTACAGTGTTACAGCGACATGATTTTATGTTATTTAACAATCTCTCCTAATCACTTTTTAAAGGGTGTCATATGTCCTAATTAATTAATTTAGCTAAAAATAACTACATAATTATCTTACTTGACTAAAGGCTTATTATTTAAACCTGTAAAAAGGGATTTTTCAGCCACTTGGGAGAAATCTGAACACACAGCTACACACATTGCGGCAACCATGTTGGCAAACCGTTGCCTTACCGTTGCCTTCATTATCATTCATTTGGACTTATGATTCTGCCCACTTGGCAAATGTTAGTCCAATATTAATTTTAGCTTTATCTGTTTTTTTGTCTCCATTGAGGGAAATATCAGGCTGTTTAACAGTTAGCTGCAAACTGCTCCACTATATTTACCAGCTAGCTAACCGTTAGCCTTTTTGCCTGGCTGACCTTGCGTTTTGGTGCTTGGCAGTTGGTGTACAGTGGGTTCATCAGAGCTTTTCTACTGAAAACAGCTGCCAACTGCAGCCCAAAACGAGCTATGGTTAACAAAAAATTGATTTGAAAAAAAAAGCAACATGTTACAAGTTGCCTTTAAGTCTTTAATATGGTTTCAGAAATTTCCCTGTGAGCTAAGGTTCATCAGTCCTTGTTTTTAGTTCATTGTTTTTCATTGACTATACTGTGTAAGTGAATGACTAGCTATTCAATAATGTCCAGGAGCATTTACGTAGACAGACAGTAATGTGAGTGACTGCTTGTTGCATTGCAGCTGGCAGAGATTCAGTGTATTGTTAATGGATACAGGGCTTGAGCTTTGGGCATTTGAAAGATGGTCTGTATGTAAGTAACCAAAATTAAATGACGAGATGTTGAGCATGTTTTTACCTGAAGCCATTTCAAAATTGAAAACAGGGCTGGATATTTGGACATTTTGGAGCCTTTTAATTTGATCCTCTTGGTCCAATGTCAAGAATTTCCCTTTGGCCTTAACAGAATGAAAAGCTTTTAGCGGACGTTTGGCAGCACTAAATGTCAGGATTTTGAAGGAATCATCAGAGAGGTTTGATCAAGGACACCAGAGAAGGTAATGAGCATTACCAGCAGGTGGCAAACTTCCACCATTAAACATCCAGTCAAGAAGATCCACCCTGAAACCTGCAGTGACATCAGTGTTTTAAATAACCCAGGGTACCTTTTGAGTTTCCAGATACATTTGACTCTAGTGTCTGACAAATAAATGGACCAAGGAATGTATCCAGTTTGCCTCCGTAATGTGACAAAGCTATGGTCAGGAGGACCCCACAGAGGACTGTGCAGCATTTATTGTGACTTTGTTGGGGCTTAGTGCTACCTATAGTAGTAGAGTATGCCTGGCAGTGATTGTGCTTGGTGTGTCTGAGTGGAAAGCAGGAGGACGCCTCACAGTCTGAATGACATGTTCCCTCTTTTTCTGTCCCCGTCACCCTGACTGTAGACATGCTGCAGTGAAACAGAGGGATAAGTAGAGAGAGAGAGAGAGAAAGGATATGTTTTGAGGAGACAATGAGAAGCCAGACAAGGTATGAATGGGAAATTGGGGGGTGAAAAGACGATAAATTAAGAGTAATAGAATGGAGGAGGAGAGGGACAGAGTGTGATAAAGACACAGGGAAGATGATGATGATGAGAGGACAGAGGGAGAAGAGAGGGGATAGTAATTGATTGTCTCATTTCTCCACATGCACCTGTCACCAAGCTAATTGGAGTGGCAGAGAGGAGAGAGGTGTCAGTCACATCAGAGCCTTTTAGGAGGGCAGTTCGTGTCAAGCTCTGATGAGACGAGCCTTTCTCCTCCTCCTCCTCCTCCTCCTCCTCCTCCTCCTCTCTCTGCTATGCAACAGTGCTGTGAGTCAGAGAGCAAAATGAAGCATCATCCTTTAACCAAAGCTTTAACCAAAAGCAAAGACCTGCATTGTTGTTTTCTTATTTTCAAAATTCAAAATGTTGTGTCATCCTTTAGATATAGTATAAGACAATGGAACAAAACACATTCACCCACATGTTTTCAGATACTGATTTGCATAAATTATACATATCCAAGACTGAAAATCAAGTTAAGGATTTGATGTTTACTTGATGCTGTGTACCACGAAGAACTGTTGCGGGTGATTATGGTGGAGCACATCATTATGGTTGTTGCCATGGGGCTTAATTCCAAGATAAGGATGCTTGACTAAATAACTCACCTGTGACAGGAAACAAATAAGGAGAATTTTCTGGAGAATGTGGGCTGTTTCATCCACATCTCCCCAAACAGCTTTGCAATCATCAAACTCTGAACAAAATTCACATATATGTGTGCATGTTTCTGTCCCAAAAGAGTTTCTCATTAATATGTTAATGTATTTACAAGTGCATCTATTACCATTCTGATGCTTTGGGTCTTATATATTTACACAGCCTGTCTCTGTGCCAACACTGTACCACTATATAGAATTGAAACAAACTGCTAGTTGCTACAGCTGGTGTTTCACATAGAAAGGTAATCAGTGTCACTAACCCATGTTAAACCTGATGTTGTCACTCAGCAAATCATGCACAGAATGGACATCATTCTCTATTCTGCGCGCCTGACTCTTCATCTTTGGTGGAGATCATCAATATTCAAACGTTTGTTTGCAGCGGGATGCACACGCGCATCATCGTGAGCTGCTGTTCTTACCAATAAACATTCAATCGCCGGTGAAATCAGCAAGATTGTGTGAGGTCAAACTTAAGATTAGTCAGCAAAATAATTAGTAATACCCTCCATTACTTCTGTGTATATTTTCTAGCAGAGTCACAGTAGGGTTGTTTTCTGATGCAATAAATCACTGTCTAGTTCAGCTCATCAAATAAAACCTATTATATGTCAAACTGTGGAGGAAATAAATAAAGAAGAAAATAAGGTGGACTGCTCCTAAAAAGTTGAAGTTGGATTAAAATAAACTATTCAGATGGTGATTTGTGGCTATAGCTATTCTTTTTTAGGGGAGGACGGGAAGGTTTGTAACTACTTGTCAAACTAGAACAAATAGTTCCCCCCTGCTTTTAAATATGTTTTATTGTAAATATTTACATTTAAGAAATGTTATACACATCAAGTATTAGAAATTAAAACCATAATTTTTTGTCAAAAGCCTCTTGTTGAACTGTCAAATGCATGCCATACTCAATCAAGGACATACTGTATGATGCTCGTATGTAACACAGTCACCTCAATTATAACCTGTTTCCCAAACTGGAACCCCTGACCTTATGGGATTGATTTCAATGCTGCACTTCTCCCCCTCCATCGAGCAGAAGCCAATATCTGATGGATTGGACTGAAGATAAATGTGCTCTCCACAGTCTGATTAATCCATGGCCTCTCTAGAGTAATCACTGTCCCAAGCACAACAATGAGCCAGGCAAGATGTGGATTGCTGCAGAAGTGTTATGCTGGCGCAGAGAGATGAATGAACTGTCCCCTTCAAATGGCAGGAATATGCTAAAATATGTCCTGCCGAAAGAGCACAGAGTCATGTATGCCAAACAGCAAAGGATACCCGAGCCTATTCAGTGGCTGTTGCTATGGGACACTTGATAATCAACCTAATAAATAGGCACCTGTGGCGTGGCTTGGTGTTGCCCTGTCTAATTACCACACCGTACTTTGATGAAGTATCTGGGTAAAACGCTTCAGGCAGGCCAGCTGGCATGGAGAGAAACCAAAGAGAGGCATTGAGCTGTGACCTGTGACAGAGCTTAACGTAGCTCAAATCCGCAGCAGAAATCGATGGCACTTTTTGGCAGCCGTGCTTTTGCTGATTTTGGTGACCAGTGTTGGCAAGGTACACAGCTGCCAGGTTGGTTGGGCAGAGAGTGGGTGTATGGTTTTGTGGACAGTGCCATGAAAACAGAGAAAAAAAGGGGAAAATAAAATCAGAAATGAAAACAAAGCGATATGTTGTGGGTTGATAGACATATGGCTAGAGTCAGCTGCTTTGTGTTGTCCTCTGGCCATGTGATGGGTCAACAGTAACAGTATGTGACGGCGATGAATGGAGACGCCCTCGCTCCTCCTGATGCTGGATTTGGTCGAGAGGAGAAATTGATTAGATATTTATCATCCTTAAAGTTACAATTTCAAAGATCTCCGTATTCTCTTTGGCGGCACCTATGGCGATAAGTGGTAATTGCAGGTGTGTTTTTGGATCTCACTTTCCAGAGATCCAAACAGTGTGATTTTTCCTGGGAATGTTGCCACAGACACCCAGTTCATAATACTACCATAGGCTCGAACATCATTGTGTTACCTCATTTGCCGATAGTAACTTAACAGACTTTATATGGCTGCCACGATCTACACACATAAGGAGAAGAGTAATTCAAAAAAGAACACAACACAGTAGAAAACATCTTTTCTTTAAAGCTATAGTGCGTAGTTTCTGTCTCCCCCATGCAGAATTCTAAGTAATTAAAACAAAACTGTTGGCACATCCACATGACCATCCACAAGTCTTCCGTGAGCACGCACCGTCCCCACCCCTCCTCCACACAGTTGCTAGTAGCCAAGGAGGACACGGAGGATTAAAAAAACATGATGGACTCTTCAGAAGAGGTAATTATCTTCGCTCAATTTTCTGTGCGCAAAAGTCACCGGACGACACCAGTTTATGAACACAGCCATACTGAGAAATACAGAAAGAGTTTTGTGGAGCTGATAGTCTTAATTGGCTTTGTAGCAACATATTTGGCAATGGCTTGAATGTAACGGACGTTTATTAATAAAAAAAAGTTACGCACTAAAGCTTTAACCATAGATAGATAGATAGATAGAGAGACTTTATTAATCCCAAATTGGGAAATTACTCTGTCACAAGCAGCAAGTTACAAGTTACCAAGGACATAGACACATACTACCTCACACACATACAGAAAATACAAGAAATATACTAGAAATAATAAATAAGATTAAAAAAATAAGATAAAATAGTAGCAAAAATAATAACTACTGAAAAATATACTTAGAGGGATGAAAAAAATGAACATGTATATATAAGTATAGAATAAAATGTACAACCTACATACATAGTATATATAACAAAATAAAATATGTATAATATTAAATATGAGTAAATATGAAGATCAATGCCACTGTCATGTTTGTTTGGTAATTATGCAGCAGGAGCGACCAGATGCTTAGCTTACTTTAGCTTAGCTTAGCTTAGTTTAGCATAAAGACTGGGAGCAGGGGAAAGCGGCTAGCCTGGCTCTGTCCCAAGGTAACCTAAAGCTGACTAATGGCGTTTTTCCATTACATGGTACTTGCTCGACTCGCCTCGTCTCTGCTCGCCTCGACTCTACTCGCCTCACTGTGTGTCCGTTTTCCATTGCAGATTTTAGTACTGCCTCAGTGTGGCTGGTCATAGCGGCGCCGCAGTAAACTGCCGTGACCTAACGCGACACACACACAGAACGTCGAAGGTGTGTTGATGTTGTTGCCACAGCCAGAAGACACATTTTGTTTCAAATGAAGCTGGAGGCAGCAAAAATAAACACAGCTGGCTAAACTATTTAAAAATGGCGGATTTGTTCAGGACGCCCCCCTCTGTCGCTTTCACGTCACCTTTTGGTATCGGCTCAGCTCGCTTGGAACCTCGACGGAGGTGGTACTAAAAAAAAGTACCTGTTAGCAGGTACCAGGTACTTTTTTTCATAATGGAAAACCAAAAAAGGCGAGTAGAGTCGAGGCGAGTCGAGCAGGTACCATGTAATGGAAAAGCGCCATAATTAGCACGTTATATAGTTTGTGTTTCCAGTCGTTGTGCTAAGCTAACCAGCTGCTGGCTCCAGCTACATATTTATATTTTTATTGTGAGTGGTATATCGATCTTCTCATCTGAAAATTAAAAGGGAAAATGTCAAACTATTTCTTTAAAATGTGAATCGGAAAATAATTATCTGTTTTAGCTACACTAGAGATAGATATATATATAGAGAGCATACTATGAAGAGCTACATTTGGTTCATTCACTTAGAATGGAGGCATACACAGATCCCAACACAGTTAAAAGCAGCTGCTGATGTATAACAGCTGACACTGGATTTAAAAACATAGCCTATCTGATGAAGACCCAGGGCTGAAAGATTATATAATTGTTGCATAAATCTGACAGTATTGAAAGCAGTGCGTGGCATCCTCCCTTTTTTTAATTCCTCCTAGTACAACCATAGTCCTGAGTCATCGAGGAATCACGAGCCTTTCTTTCTTGCATGGAGTGTGAATAGCTTTCTTAATTGTGTGATAATTCTTAGTGGGCATGTACAGCATAAACAGGCTTTTGCAGTATTATTTAAAGCCCACATCCATAATTACAACATGCTGTCCTCTTATGAGTCATTGATGCCCCACCGTTGGCTCAGTTTATGTTTTAAGCATGAGCATGAATTTTGCATGAGCTTTGAAGCTGAACAGGTTTGTTTTACATTGACATTATTTGTAAACAGTGAATTTAAAAGAAGGGAGGAAGCTTCAATCTTGAGATGTAAGGGAGCAAAATGCATTTTTCCCAGGTATAGGCCGAGCCCTTCAAAGAACCAGGATCTAATTTCCAAGACATCCTAAAAGCTTTATCTCACCACAATCTAATCCTGTTTTTTTCTTATTCTCTCTTACTCTGATTGCATTTCAGCTTTCAAAAAAAAAAAAGTTTTTTTCTCCAAATAAACATAGCGTTTGCAAAAATTGAACAAACATTTAGAAGTTTTACGAGATTGATTTAATTTCAAGTGTAGATCTAAGTGCCTGGTGCATTTGCGTCACCTCGCTCAGCTTTCACAGCTACAGTTGCATCTCAATATTAGATAAGGAACGGTAATGCACGCCTGTCTGAAAGTCCTGAATTGATGGTCCTGAAGAGACCAAGCCGGGGTCAGGTGATTTAATCTACCTGACAAGCTCCTACAGAGTGCTGATCAATAATGCTCCAATGCTAATGTCAACATCAGGAGAGAAGGAATCCACTTGAAGAGGAAAAAAGTTAAGAGTGAGCAGAAACAGAAAGAGAACATCAACAAAACCTGACTGGAATTGAAAATGACTCTTGTTTGGTCGTCTGTTGCTATTCTCTCCACAGGCTGGAGGCCCTAAACTAGTCGTTTGGAACATCCAAGAGCATCTCCTACTGTCCACTAAAAGTCATCTGACAGCATCCTGCTGGTTCTTGAAAAGGGCACGAATTCAGTGGAAGCTATTAATCCCTGGTAAAGCCTGAAGGTGAGCTGTCTCTCAAGACCTACTAGAGCAGAGGTTCACCCTGGGCTTCTGCAGAGAATGAGTCCAGTCAAGGGCCCTGCTAATCCCGCTAAACTGGTTCACAAGGGCACTCTTTGGCAGTGGGGGGAAGTAAAGGAAGGGCACCTATTAAGTAGAGGACCACAGAGAGGCTTCTACATTCCTGCATTGACATCTTCACCTTGAAAATTGGATAAACGGGACTTCGGCCTCTCAAACCAGCTTTTACAGCATATGGGCTTTTGTCATTTTTTAGGCCAAGGACCCCTAAGCTGAAAGAGAACCGGAGTCGGGTTGATATAAATGACTGGATATTCATATATTATTTATATGTCATGTTTTAATGTCAAACATACATGTGGAACTGCGACTCCTTAAGCTTAATTTTATGGCTACCATAGTTGCTACCTTACCTATAGTACGCTTATCTTCAATGTGTAAATTAAATGTTTTGTTTTTTCACAAATAGGCCAAGTTATCTTTGCTATTAATATGTTAGATTCATATTCATGTATATTTTCAGACATATTTAGATTTTTAAAAATATAAACTTTCAAAAAATTATCTTTTTTTAACATAATTTGGCGGCCCCCCCCCTGCACTGAATACTGAGGACCCCATGTTGAAGATCTCTGTGTTAAGGTATTTTGACCAATCGAAATAATACCCACATTTTTCTCTTCCCGGGCAGGAGCACCTGTTCTCGAGAGACAGCTTATTTAAGTAATAGCTGATCTGGAATGTTCTTTCATTTTCCCCTGTTTATAGAGGTCATGCACTGACAGTCCCATTGTGCCAGTGGCTATGATGTAGTCGACTGATTACAAAAATACACTCTGCCAATGTATAGTCAATTCTAGAGGGAGGGCAATTGTGATCTGTGCTATTTAACCCCTAATAAAGTCAGGATGGGTGATTGACACCTGGACCAGATTACTCCTGAGCAGAGGGAAATGAAGATAAGAGGTGTGTGTTTGTGTGTGTGTGTGTGTGTGTGTGTGTGTGTGTGTGTGTGTGTGTGTGTGTGTGTGTGTGTTGTGTTGTGTGTGTGTGTGTGTGTGTTGTGTGTGTGTGTGTGTGTGTGTGTGTGTGTGTGTGTGTGTGTGTGTGTGAGCCTGCAGGTGAATCTTATAGTGTGACAGATGATTAAGGGTGGCTAAGGTAATACACAGTATGTCTTTGTGATAGAAGGTGGACAGGAACGTGCATGCTTCAATAGCTGCACTATTTTCCCAGAGATCAGTATTTAATCTTACTTATTCACAACAACAGTTCTGAGAGTTTTAGTGTTTTTGTACCAATTTAAGTTTAGCCTCCTACTTGCCAGCCAGATGCCTCGCAGGCAGTGATTTGAGTCCTTCCTCAATCTATTACTGTCACTTCCATCTGTCCTCATTGCTCATTTCTCCTGTCTTGGAATGAGTTAGAGAAACACTTAACTGTCCATTCTCCTTAGCTGAGTGCAATATAGCTCTTCTGTCTGCCTGGGTAATGGTTTGCTACAAGTGACGACATTGTCCAAACAAAGCACGTAACCCTGGCTCATCATGCTCAACAGCAGCTTTTCTACAAAGACGAAGCATATCCACTGTAGCACATGCAATTCATTCTGGGCGGCATCTAATGCTTTCAAAATTGTCAAATATAATTCTTGTTTGGACTCACTTAGCTGTGACACCAACATGGAAAAGGAGTTCTTGCTGCTCCAGATTCATGTCACTCTACTCTTCTTCACTGCTTTATTGCTTATCACCCACTCTTTCTTTTCCACCATCTCTCTCTTCTTTCTCATCCATCACGTTATGTCTTCCTATCGCTCTGTGGCCACTGGAAGAAAGCCAGAGCCATTAGCCTGCTGTCGGTCTGAGGGAGGATGGGGATCTATCCTGTTAGCTGATGCAAAATGAATAGCACCACTTGGTCACACAATGCACAATATTGGAGGACCTTTGGGGATGGGAGGTGACGTGGTAGAAGTGTGTTTGTGTGCGCACACAGATACTGTGCCACACAACCTGACACATCGACACAGCAGTGCTGCACCAGTGCAGCAGTGGTCTGATTTATAGCTAATGAATATTTACTAGCCAGCCTTGCGGTGTCTCAAACTGCAGCGGCTCACAGGGGAAACAGAGGTGTTGAACCACTCGTGGCTGAAAGTTGTAATTCAATCTCTAACACAAGCTGCTGTCAAGGTGAAGGGTTCACGCTCCATTCACGTGTGGACATGGATCAGTGTGTAGTGAGGGCTTTACATAAATGTCCATATAATTATGGGTGTGTCCATAATGTATATGCCATCGGATACATGTTCTATTTATCCATCTGACAGGTGCAGTTTGATTGAAAGCTGATCTGCCATCTGTGCAGTACACTGCTTGGCTTCATCCTACATTATAGTTTGATCGTACAGTACAGTTATATACAGATCGTATATAAAGATTATAATATAATAAATATTACAAATATACTTCACTTATGTGCCGTTTCACACACCGACCCCCTCAGCTCTCCTCCAGCTGCAATGTCATCCCCTAGAAGTGGATGCTCAATGTATGTCGTGAACCTATTTGTGAAGAATTGATATTTATTTGCACCAAAAGGGTTGCAACTTTATAAAACATCAAAAGAAACAAATTCATTGCATTTCGGCAAACAGTGTAGCAGCATAACACTTTTACGGTGCATTAAAGCCTCTGAAAACATGGTTTCAAATCTGACGTATTTCTCTATAGCATTAAATACTCATTACTAAGTGTGCAACTGTCAAAGTTAAAGTTTGGAAAACAAAAACATTGCTAGCTTTTATTTATTATTAGTTTCCCAATCAAAAACTCAGCTCATCTGCTTCATCAGGATTGTAGGTGTGTAGGTGTGGTTTGATCACATTTGATTGATCATGGTCTGGCGCCATGAGCAAACAACCCCACAACCATCACATTTTGATTCAAATATTTCTAAATCTTGATTGATGCACACAATAGTGCGTCACTGTTTTCCAAGTCCACTTCAGACAAGTGAAAGGAGCCCGGACGAAATGAGAAAATCAAAAGATCTTACATGTGACGTAACTGAAACTGTTATTGTGTTAAAATGTATGACCCCATAGTTAACAGCTATTCAGAGAAAGAAAAATGGCTTTCAGGGCGTTTAACTCTCACAATCAGATTGACAGTATATTTAGAGACCAGATGGTCTCAAGGTGATAAGTGATCTTTGATTCTGGTTTGCAAAGTTCAGTGCAGAGTTCACACCAGTCCGCTCTTAGAACAGGAACTAGGTTGACAAATGAATAAGGGAGTCGATGCCAAAAACAGCTGTCAATAGAATAATGCTTTGAATGCTAATGAGGGAAATTGCTGACTATCCATATTCTGATTTGTCAGTAAATTGTATTCCCAGTTAGTGCACCTTGCCAGCTTCTTTCAATCAATAAGCCAGTAGGGATGCACCCACTCTGACTTCAGCATAAATGTGTCATCCATTGTGAGTTGCACCACGCACCCTTGTTCGCATCATGGTGAGGTGACGGTACCCTTGTCCTGCCATTTCAGCATCAGCAGCCGCATTCACATCCATCCCACCCACAGATCGCTGCAGCTCATTGGGGATTTAAGACTTTGTCAATAATGCCTATTGCAGTGTCAGTGTGCTGCCTAATTACGAAATGTCTCCCGCACAAATATGGTTTGTTTCAAGTCAGACATGGTCATGCAAACATAAATTAAGGCATGCAAAGTTCACGGGCAGATGGCTGAGAGACAGTGGAGGACTCATGGATGACATGGCTTGAAAGCAACATGTCTATTTTTATATGGCTGATTTTCCATCTTGCTTCAGTGACTTGTTCCACAGTTCAACTGCACCCAAAACTATGTGGCACTCAGTAAAGCATACTATGCTGTACTGTGCCTCAGCAAATGTTATGCAGCTGTCAATGTGCCAGTTCCACAAGTCAGAATTTCAGCCACAGTTAAAGTTTCTTTCCATGCCCCATTAACAACCTATTTCACATCAGGAGATGCACACTTCTATGACCGTGCCTGAAATGGGACATCAGATATGCTCGTTCATATTCTAGGAACTCTTAAGCTGCAACACTGCACAGCAAATCAGTCCTGTTCAGTGGCTTTTTCGACAGCCCTTCTGCCACTGCACTGAGCTCTGGGAAAATGAACAGTGCATTTATATCTTCACTGTTTAAGTGTTTCAATAATGTAGGAATTGTTTCCTCTCATATCTGCTGATGGGAAGTATATGTGAAGATGTGAATAGGGTGTATAGGGTGTATATGCCGTGTTTGTATTGTTTACTAAATCATCAGTTAAACTCTTATTTAAATGACTTCAGTGTTGTACTTTGTTACAATTTAAATCTAATTCTGTAGAAGCTTCAATTTCATAGGCACTTCATCAGTACTGGATTTGAAACCGGCCAACTGTTATAACACTAATGAGTTAGATGTACAAAGCATTGTTTTGCAGCAATTAATAGAGAGCATGAAAGACAAGACACAATACAAAAAAATATATACAAGTAAAAGGCAATAATAAATGCATTCCTGTTCACCTTTTGTTTTCATTGTAGTCTGAGAAAATTCATCCCAAAGATGACAGGCTGCCTCACATGAGGTTCAAAGGTCTCAAATGTAGCTGGACCAGCCCAAACCATACATGAAATAATCAGTAATCAGTGAAATCATAAAATCAGTTCTGACAGCACGGGATGATCTGAGTGGGGGTTTTCTCAGGAGGGGGTAGACTGGTGTGTGTTAAAAAGCAGCCAGTGGCCAGTAATGTGTTAATGACAGACAGAATATGAAATTCGACAATGTCAGTAAAACAGTTATTTACTTTTTATATGTATTATTATTTGTATTTATATTACTATGTTATTATGTTTCTAGAACAAAACAATCATTATGCACATCTTTGTTATTATTTATACAATATATTTTATATATTCTGATTATTATATCATTGCATAAGAAATAACCATTTGGGATGTAAAACATACTATAGTCTGGCTTAACGGCTATACATTGCTGCGATAAAGCCTGACATCCATCGCGTGACAGACGCTCCGGATGTCCCTCCCTTTTGCTATCTCTGCTATCGGGGCTTAGCACCGCCCAGGACAGTTGTGATTGGTTTAAAGAAATCCAAACAAGCCTATCCCTGAATAAATAGGTGGTGTAGCCAGACTAAACATACTATAGTTTGGATGTCCCTCATTTTCTGCAGGATGTCCCTCACCTTCCGCTTTCTTTGTGTTGTAATTTTTAACTCCGGTCGATTTATGAGGACTATAGTTAACCTATTCTCAGATCTCTGCAGTTCCGAGGTAAATGGAACGCACTATAAGTAGTTTTTCTTTTTGCTGAAGGGAGGAAGTTAAATGTTTTGGGATACAGCCTTTTAACTGTTTCTGATTGCAGTTTTATTACATTTTTTTCTTGTAAGATTTCTTGTTATTTGCCAGTGACATCAAAATATTGGCTTTTGTGTGCACCACAGGTGATAAAGGTGTGTTTGACCCAATGCAGAGGACAACCTCCGTTCGTGTCGGGCTCCTGCATCACCCTGTCGGGGTTGTATTCGCTATAATGAAAATCTACATTATCCCTTACATAACACACCTGAATCTCTGACTAAACCGTCTTTGGTCGAGTTGCATTGTGGGTAATTTGGGCGCTAGTTTTTGACAAGGAAGAAAAAAAAGCATGGCATTAAAAAAAGAAGTTATCTCTGTTTTTGCTGCATCTTGACATCTTTTGAAGCACTAAGTGACTCTTCCTCCTAGTTATTGAGTGGCAGCATGTCTTCATCAGATCAACCTGTTGTGTTTGCATTTTGTGTCAGCAGGGACAAACTCCTAATATGCAATATAATAACAGTGATTTAGCCAATACGTTTGGATAACAGCAAATAGCCAAATACATTTTCGGCATAGCTTTTTGTTTGTCGCAGGGGGCTTATGAAAAATTAACATCACTCTTGGCCTGCACTTCTACACAAATATCCCAATATGTTTCCATTCTGGCCAAATACAGTGGAATTTAGATTATGGATAACACTGATTCCCCCTTGAAGCATGATGATTACATTTTATCAATACTATGTCATAAATTACTTGAAACATAGCTGACTATGGTATGTAAATTGCATTAGTGATAATGCACTACGGGATATGGAAAACCTGCTTTGTGTTGTGCATATAACAGTGTAATTCATTCAGTCACTGTTATTCCTGAGGCTATAGCTAAACACGCCTGTGGATACCTCGCTGCTGCAGGTGTTTTTAAGGAATAAAGCCCTTGTGTAGTTATGATCCAAGAGCAATACAGCAAGAAAACATCCCCAGTCTGCCATCATGGGAAAAGCATCCCTCAACTTATTTTCCTCCCTTCCTGCTTGTACGTGATAGGATTTTTTGATTCCTTGATTCTCCGAGCAATCCTCTTTTGAGAAATATGTGGATGGGCTTGCCCTTCAGTATCTCTGTGGAGCCTCTCCACTTATACACATATGGCATGACTGGTGGGTGAGCATTGAGTGGGGTGGTGGGGTGGTTTGGGCTGGGGTGAAAATGTTAAGACATTATTCTCAGATGTTCAGTTACATCAACCTTCACCTTTCACTACACTGCTGTTTAACAAGACATTTAAGTCCACTGTTACATGTGATTCATCTGCATGTTACAAAACGCACAGCCCTCTCTATTGTAGCTGCAGCTCACTTTTTCTCCCACTGCACAATGAACTGGTGGCCACTCTGAAGTCTTGATGAGTGCAGGAAACATGTGGGGAAAATGCTTAACCAACAACCAGTCAAAGGGCAAGATGGAGCAGCAGTAGCCTATGATCCTATTGTTGACCCATTGAATCCCCAGAGATCTTGACAGACGTAGAAGTGCAAGCCGAGGCTGTAGGCTTTGTTGATTGGCGATAATGTCAGGAACTGTTCTCTAGGGGTTGTATTGTACTTTTCACCTGCTCAGGAGGGAGAACACCTTGTTGCTGCTCTTTCTGTGTCCTCCAAATGTTGCCTCTGCATTCCCAGAGGACTGGGTTAAAGATAAAAAAACAAAAAAATCTACATTTCCCCCTGCAGTAAACAGGTAGGACAACATGTATTCCTATTTATAGCAAGTGTCATCAAAGTGAAATAATTCCTCTCTGCACATTTATTTTGGAGATGTTATTGCCTCATGATAAAGGCTATAATCTTACTTTATTATTTAAACCACTGCTGAACCTTCCAGTATACAGCCATATTAAAAAAACTGACTTATTCTCCTTAATATGTCCCTTTCCGTCAGATGAGTTTTTTCCGTTGCTGGCTGCTTGTTGAAGAAACGCAGCTCTGACAAGCTCCGGAGTTTTGGACGCTTCTATAAATGCACCAAGAGTCCGGAGCGTCTTCCTTTTCAAGACTGGTCAGCCGCGGTGTGAGGAAGGCACCACAAATAAAATCCCCTCTGACTGTGAGTGTGTGCGCGCAAGAAAAAGGGACGAGACTTCGCCTGCACCTTAATCTGCTCTGCATCTTTCCACTGGACCGCAGTGGATACAGCCGACTGTACAGGACTAAATCTACAACACAAGATGTAAAAAAAGGTTTTTTTGGGTTTTTTTTACAAGAGCGTGTTTCACACGTCCGTAATTTGTTTGAAGGAGAACAGCACAAAGCGAAATCTCCTGCCTGTTTTTTTTTCTTTGCGCTCTTCCCTCATCACGTTAGTGGGATGCAGGATACGCAGCATCACCGGCATCGTTAGAATAAGCCTAATATTCTTCCAGTTCAGTAAGCCTATCAGATTTCAAGGCAACGCAAGTGGTGAAGACTAAACAGGCAAAAATAAAACTCTCCGCTGCTGTGAAAATGACTGATTTTCTTCTGGGGATAAAGTGAGGAGGGGTATTTTTTCAACTATTTGGGATGTGGATGTTTTTTTATTCACCGGGCGCGCTAATGCCCCATAAAACAGGAAATTATTTGGTCATCTAAAGATCAAATATAACTGGACTGCTGCTGATGTTATCGGTTACGCGTTTTATCTGCCCATCTGCCTAGTGAGTCTTGGTGTGTGGAGGGAGCCGCGGAACAACATCCAGAGAACTATACAGGGGATTGAGTTACATTGCAATTACGCTTTTCTTGCAAAACGACGTATTTCTGCGGGCAGCGGACACTCACACCAAACCTAAGACAAACTAAGAGAGAATTTATTTCAAAACTGGACAAGAGGGAGCATACAGATAGCCAGGTAAGACAAGTTTTAAAGTCAAAATACGCAATGCATTTAAGAGCATCTTATTGAAAACTGTATGTTTAAAGGCTGTAGCCTAATGCCAATGACTGACTAAACCTCCTTTGTGATATTAGGATAATATGCTTCATAGTGCAGCAGAAGTTGAGACATTGATTATCCATCATATGGTTAATGAATGTTTTAACATGTCAGATTCTGGCTCCAAGTACTCGCTCAGCCGGATTTCTTTCTGCACATTTTTTGGGTTGTATGTGCCATTTGCGTTGGTAACTCCTGCTGTAGCCTAATTGTTGCATGCTGGGCTGAATGGAAAAAGGGTCTTCGTGCAGCAGAGATTGGAGACCACGTCATTAATTGGTAGGGGACAGAGGCCGAGGACGTAGTCGTGACGGATGATAGGGCGACTTATAGTGATAAAGTGTTTGATTTAAGTGGAGTGATACAGATCAAGCGTAATTTCATTAAGGTATTGATCGATTGCCGTTGTGGTTAAGTGTTGATTTAACTCTCCTTACAGACTTGGAGTTTGGACTTTTACTCAATTGATTCTTTTTCCTTTTTTTTTAATATCAAAAGGAAACAAACGGAACGTGATGTTGTAATGAGATTTAATGAGAGAGAATGGTTGGGGAAACACATACGCTCATTTTTGGCACCACCTTGTGGTTCAATTTAGTGTCTGTTTTTGGCTCCACTGCTGGCATCCACAGGTTTTTTTGATGTGGATGCCAAAACTAACAAAACCCCCTTTTTGTTTATCGTCTCAAAGAATTGATAGTGTGAAGTGATGGGGTGGTAAATAGCAATGTGGGTATGCTTTGGACCCCCATGCAATAAATGGTTATAATAACCACAAATAAAAACAGCAGATATATTTTCACCAAATGCTTCGGTCTGTTAAAGACTGCATATGTACAACTTGACGGTTTGATTATTTCATTGATTACCTACAATAAATTAAAACCAAATATCACTCAAATATATTTTCTGCTTTCCAAATATAAATGTGTGATGTCTTTATGTGGCTCTGGCTTCCTCTACACTCCTGGTTAAAGGCTGTTCCCACTATTTGATACAACAATTTGTCTTTTCTTGTGTACATTTTTTTTATCTGTACTTTGCTTATTCTCTATTTTTCAGCAAAATAGTTGCTGGGAACTTTATTGGCAACGGAATGGTAACCACGTGTTAGTGGACACTGGTGCCAGCTGATGCTAGCATTTCTGCAAGCTCTTTGTGTTGATCCTAAAATGAATAAATGCTGCATCCATAAACACAAACTGCTTTGCTGGCTGTCCCATATTTGCTCTACAGAATCAATATCATGTTCATAAATTTATCTGAATCTAGACAATGCAGTTTCACACAGTAGGCTATTTGATGCCAAAGGCCCCAACGGAATACTTAACAACGGATCATTAACTGGGAATGGTGGTAATCTTGGATTGGCTATATGAAATTACGGATTGGGAGCATATCAATAATTTATTGTCCTGCAAATGTAGTTCTAGCTCTTTCTAGTTTGTTCTAGCAGAGAGTAAAATTTGAAAGCCAGCAGTACCAGCATGTGGAGATTAATCATTAGGAAAATCAAATTAAGAATAATTCCATGTTATTGAAAACTCATTTATACAAATTGAAGATTTGTGCTGCCAGATGGTTAAATAAACTATTTAAATACATTATTAAAACTGAGATGACAACTATAATTGCAACTCCATGACTCATCTGTATATAAAAGAGGTGTCTAGTGTACATATTATTACTAGTATTACTCTTACTCTACTCTTATTGGGTTTGCTGTAACATGGGATCTTATCTTATGACAATGGACCAAACTCAATATACGGATGAAGAAAAGTCCAGAAAAAGCTAGTAAACTGACCTTGAGTTAAGATAATTTTATCAAGCTGCTATTTCCTATATGAACTTTTGCCCTCAACGTATGTGAGTCCATTTTATCTATTTATGTAGTAGGCTAGCTAACATGGAGCAAATACGCATTCTGAAATTTATCAAGAGTCATCATATCATTCATGAATTAATGAGGCTGATAATGAATAGGAAATGTACAATCACTAAGGCTTGTGATATTAGTGAATTGATGCAGGTCAGATTCATAATGAGGACATGAGCAAGACTTGAGGGGTAGCCTAGGCCTACTGTTTTCTTTGTGGTCCAGCCCATATTTCGTTTTTTTCCCCAAGGTTCATTGAACACACCACATAGACTAGAAATAAGGTTCTCACTTCACTGGTGCAAGTTTAGGAGGAAAACGACAGTCTAACGTTACTGAAACGACCAAAAGGTGCTCAAGGTATGCTAGCTAGTTTTCTGCTTCTGTTGAAGAATAATTAAACAAGTGGCTAATTTCCGCTTCATTTTGGGATAGCCTACATTTCGTGTCTGTAACGTTACCTGCTAGACTTATACCGGTGTTTTCACTTGTTTACCTGCAGGCTCAAGGTTGTGTCTGTCACCAGTAGGTTAGGATAATAAACTAACTAGCTAAAGGTTAGGATGTCCGTAAGTGGCCCCATTTTATGCATTGATGAGTAACTTACATTTGCTACATTCCAGTCCGTAAATTAAGCCTTTTTCTCAAAGGTAAGTAACCAACAGGACAAAGACATTGTAAACCCTTTCTATCCAGTTGCAACAAGAGATATTGGGCTGAATTTATAACGTTAAGCTAATGCTAGTTAGCTTTATTATTTACCAGCATCTACCGTGGATTTAAAAAGGTAATTCTGACTCGATAACGAGGCTAAATTTACTTAGCTACCAATCAGTAACCTTAACTGTTCATGAATTCTCTGTGGACTGGAAGAGTCAATAGCCATTCAGTGTTGTTTTTCCCATCCATCAAAAGAAAGACTTCATGGTTTCCTCTGCAGATCAGCATTGACTAGATTACTGTAGCCTATGATTTAAATTTTGTTTATTTATTCTTTTTATCTACCCAAGATCTTTCTCGTTGTCAGTGTTGTAATGTAAACTTGTAATGACTTATAATAAATAAATGGATATAGTATTATTATTATTATTATTATTATTATTATTATCATTATTATTATTATTATTATTATTATTATTATATTAGTAGTAGTAGTAGTAGTAGTAGTTAGTGTTCACCTGGCTGCTGTTATTGAAGTCGAAGCAGCAGAGATCGGCCAGCTTTTCTGAAGGATATCATTATTATTTTCTTGGTCAAACTGATGTTTAATGCAGTGAACTATGACTTTCTGCAGACATGTAGTGGCTTCAATTATCTTTACATGCATTAAATGTATGTTACATTTAACAAATCACCCACCCAAAACAGATGTTAGAAAATGTTTAATTTGCTTTTAATAGAGTACTGTGGAAGAGTGGAAGGAGCAGCAGCTCCCGATACTTGACGCAACCTGCTTCAGGATCAGGACAGCACAGACAGGGCTAGGCCAAGTCCCAGACCAGCAGCAGACCTGTTCTCAAACAAGAAGGGGGCTCAGTTACCAGAGAAGTGGTCTACAGGTAAATTCTCTGTCACAGATGTTCAGGCTATTCCTCTTGTGGATTGTCATGCCAAATACCAGTACCAATTTTAGTGGCACTAGTAAGGCTTTATGGCTCTGTTTTTGTTCTGCATTTGGTGAAGGTGCACATTTTGGTAGATTACCCAATGCCATTTGGTGCAAAATGTATTTGTTTGTGTCCTGCACCTGTTTGTGAATTTCATGGTTTGTTTGTGCGCTCCAGAGTTCACTCATTTACAGTACGGTGTGTTGCGAAACAGTACTACTGTTAACAGAGCAAAATGGGGCATTATAGGCAGCTGGTGTACCTGAAGCAGTGGTTGGCAATTGGGTTCAACCAAGGGCCAGTTTTTTAGCACATTGGGGGCCAATGCTGGTTTATTGTTGCAGTGGAGACACAGATGTTTTTATGTTTTTAATTCCTTTGTTTGAAAATAAGTATTTTTAATTCAATTGGAAATAGCCCACACATTTTCCAGCTTGGGTGTATAGTCCCTGTAGTATGCATAGATTTACAGCTTGGTCAGGGGCCAGATTTGCTGAGGTCTAGACTACAATAAACAAACTGGAAGTGGATCAGACTTTATTTCCTATATACTTTAATATTTTATATTGTACTAAATATATATCATTCAAAAATGCCTCCATTTAAGATATTAATTATAATTTAAGATAGTACACACCATTTTATAATGATGAATACTTATGATTATGGTAATTCAGTTGCCTTCTACTGTAGCACTACTATTTGTTAAATGTTACACGATTACCAGCAAAACAAATAATGATAATTAAAGTAGTGACACGGTAAAAAGTAAGAGTGAACACCTCATTTGCCGAGTCAGGAGCCTGCTATTTATCATCATCCACAAATCTGAACCACAGTTCTGTACGAAATTACTATGGTTGGATGAAAGAAAGGTCAGAAAGATGAAGCGGTTATTACATCTGACGAGAGATTTGTAACTCTCATTACAGTTTAATTTGTGGTATATGTTGTCTCATGGTATCCTCCAGCATCACACTCTGGTCAGTCAGAGTCAATATGTTCCTAAGTTGCCCTTCCTATTTTATAGTGCTCATATTATGTTCATTTTCAGGTTAATAATTGTATTTAGAGGTTATATCAGGATAGGTTAACATGGTTTAATTTTCAGAAAACACCATATTTTTGTTGTACTGCACATTGCTGTAGCTCCTCTTTTCACCCTGTGTGTTGAGCTCTCTGTTTTAGCTACAGAGTGAGACATCTCACTTCTGTTCCATCTTTGGTGGGAGTTGCACATGTGCAGTAGCTAGGTAAGGACTACTAGCCAGTCAGAAGCAGAGTATGAGGGCGTGCCACGCTAGCAGCTAGGCGAGCATTATAACGTGTGTTACAAAGTGACGCACGTTCGTCACGGAAGTAAAGGCTGGACTACAAGGTCAAGGTCAAGTAGTCTTTATTATCCCCGAGGGGCAGTTCGTTGTGCAGCAATAGAATGCAACATAAACAACACATAAGCCATACAAACAACAGACACTATCAATAGAGGGCACAAAAAATACATACTACACAGAAGTCCTCATCTCACATTGAATTATTAACAAAGCCTATAGCAGCGGGGACAAAGGAGTTTTTTTGTGTCTGTTTGTCCTGCATTTAGGTAGACAGAATCTGCGGCCAGACGGCAACAACATGAAGTAGCTGTTCAGGGGGGCGCTTATATCAGCCAGGACTGACTGGGCCTTCTTCAAGGTCTTTGACTCATATAGCGATTTTAAGTCAGTCAGGGAGTTGTGGGAAATTTTGCCACACACTTTAGTTATGTATTGCAGCCTGTTTTTGTTTTTAAGAGTGAGGGACCCAAACCAGCTCACAAAGGCAAAAGAAAGAATAGTTTCAATAAAACAACAATAAAACATCCTCATAAAAGTCTTATCAACATTAAAATTTTAAAGAAAGTTTACGATAAAAAAACATCCGCTGGTGTGACTTTTTACATACAGCGTCAACTTGAGGCTCGAAGGTGAGTTTGTCGTCTATTATATATATTATACAATAGAGCAGTTTGTGAACAGTTTCTGTGGGAGATGGTAAGTCCCTTTGGGGTGAACTTTGGGCTTTTTCACGTTGTAAACCTATTACATGCACAAAAAAGATATATGACACAATAAAGGAAAGGGGGAAAAGCCCAGACGCATAATATGAGCACTTGTGTTTTTTAAACTGCAGTTACAGTGGGGCGTCTCGGATGTAAACTTGGATATAGTCATATTTTCGATTCTCCAGTTAGCTTTTAGCACTGACTTAATGTAGGGCCCTATGGAATCTGTCATAGCTTTTTTTAAACGTTGTGATTCCGTCCATGATTTTGTTATCACAGAAAATATTGGGCTCTACATCAGTGTTGCCATCACTCTGTGACTGGCCCCAACCAGGCCATGGTCGCAAAAAAAAGACAATTGCCACATGGCTAAACTGCTTTTCTGGGGGAAACCCTGAGATTACAGATGTATTTTCTCCTGTGGTCACTCCTGGGTTCTCTACAGGCCATATTCTCTCAGTATATGTTAGATATTTTTTCTTTACTATAACAATATTGGTTTCATAGCTTTGCGCTGTTTCTTTGGCATGGATGCCAGAGAAATGTTGGTGTACATTTCCTTTAATGAATACACGGCCCTCATCTCAGTTTGTGTGACATTGACTTCCGAGGTCTTAGCTGATTGTGTTGAAGGTTAATTATCATCAGCTGCTCTCTGCCTCACAGTGAGGGACAGAGTGACAACCACTTGTCCTTAACCAAGTCTCTTCTCCTGTGAGTTGGAAAGAACAGCAGCGCTGTCGTGCTCTGCATCTGTCCTACTTCATTTAGCCAGCCGTCACTGCAGCATTCTCACACTCAGGACTCAATGCTCACACATAAGCTGTGTTCCAAACCGTTGCATACAACGGAAATAGCACACTATATAATGTGTTCGCCATTTTGTAGTGCTGTTCGAATTCACAGCGTTTATCATTCACTATATAGTCCTCCTGTAAAATACCCACATAGCATGGCTAATTTGAGCGAACATACCCTACATTTTCCTCCCGTATACCACAATGCAACATGGTTGTGTTTTTCCGAGAGGAGAAGAAGAAGCAGAAGGATCAGCGGAAACTGAAACTAAAAAATGGACCAGGCTTTCGTTCATATACGTTGGAAATTGAACAACATATATACAACCTTTTACTATCCTTCTGAGTGCTCGGTTTGTTTCAGGGACGCGTTGTAAGTGTTTTTGTTTCGGTTTGTTTTCATGATGCCTGGTGCGCCCGCTTCCGTCACACAAATAACCGGCGCAACGAGAAAATTTCAGTATAGTTTCCGAAATCTCGTTTGGTCATCTACTATATAGTTCATATGAGTGAATGGTTTTAATCACAGCAATAGTGTACATTTAATATGGCATTTTTTAAACTTGAGGCTATTTTTTCCTGTTTGCTGAGCAGGCGTCATGTTTTCTTCCTTGCCTCCATAGGTCATGTTTAACATATTTATTGTGCTAATATAGCTGGTGGAGTTGTTTGCTCAAGGTTACACTAAGAATGTCCCTACTGGACATCTTCAAGGTGAGTGTTTAGGGCATATCTTTGGAGGACTCCAGTAAAGTGCTGGCTGGCGTAGATCCACAGATGTTTACTGAAGTGGGGAAAAAAATCACTTCTACTACACTCTTTTATCTATAGGTACTTTTTCTTGCCAGAGATGAGGCCTACAAATAGCTGATTGGCTTTGTAGAGAAACTAGGGAGACAGACATCAATAAGCACAACACGAGACCGGTTTGAACTGCTGAACAAATCTGAGATGTGGGCAGTGATTCAGAGGTCTGGAACCAGACTAGCTTTATCCTGCAATAAACTTTATTTTAAAGTAAGTTTTTTCCTTTAATTACCTTTTGAAATACACTTTAAGTTCTAAAGACTTATTTTACTTTGCCTGTGAGCGAGCCAATTTTAAGAGAAAAGGTCATGTTAGAGGTGGCTAATTGATGATATCATTGATCTTTGTAAGTTAACCCGTTGAACAAAGACGGCTCACCAATCCAAATCCTGCATCCAAAGTTGACCTGAATGTACAATTACACACTTGACCAAGACGTCTAGTTATTCCTTAATCTAGCTAGCTGAAGCCTTTCAAACTTACCTTTTGTAATGGTTTTCCTTGTTTGTGCATCTATGGAATCGCCAAAAGCAGTGGCACTGACATTGTGTCTGCACAACAAGCTTTCCAACTAGGTTACTTTTTTTTCCTCACTGCCTCTGGCATTTTGTGTGGACAATTAAAATCTGATCTGAGTGATCCGATCCAAGTGAACAGCTTTAAGTACAGGTGTGAATGCACCCAAGATCCGATCACTCAGACCACATTCAGAGGTGGTTTGGGC
This sequence comes from Sander lucioperca, assembly GCF_008315115.2. Classification (NCBI taxonomy): domain Eukaryota; kingdom Metazoa; phylum Chordata; class Actinopteri; order Perciformes; family Percidae; genus Sander; species Sander lucioperca. Next base: position 2,851,090 of record NC_050177.1, read on the forward strand.
CACATATGACCACATTCTTTACTTCCCTCTTCTGTGAGCGGAACTACGTACTCATTCAAAGTATTTCTCATGTCACAGAAACCACTGAGAGTGAATTGTATTTTTGGATATTGTGATGCTGTTTTTGTTCCGCTGCTGCTTGCTCTTACATCCCCGGCTCTCTGGAGCTCTGTGCCGTGCTGTTGCCTGGAAAAGCAGCCACCGTTATACAATATCCTTAGTTTTAGTTTCATGAAATGTCCCCGAATTCACGAATATGTAGGATATTACTACAGACATTTCTGCTCTTACGTCGCAATGTCTGCTGTTGGTATTTACTGGTCTTGCATTGCCAGACCTATCTCCACATCACTTTTTAATACCAGGTAAAAATGGGGCCTCTGTCATGCAAGCTAACATAGGTCAACATTGATTTAGTTAAAACAAAATCCAGGAAGTCAAAATTGATTGATATTACCGGTAAGTCAAACAGATATATATTAAGTCAAAACTAAATTGAGTTCACTATTTTGATAACAATGCTGTGTGTGTTTTGCAAAAATAAAACGCAGAGAAAAAGAAATCCTGCTGCTGAGACGCTGCAGGAAAGCCCAGTTTGCAGGGCTCAAAGTCAATTCATACTGGGTTACATGCTGCAAGCATGTACTGTAGTATTCCTATGTACAGTATTTGATGGCATTTTTGAACTGAAGAAGCAGGAAAGAGCTATGACTCTTTAAATGATGTGTCTCACAACTAAAGCTGTCAAAATTGGCTAAAAATGACCTTTGAATTATCCTACTAAAAACCACGTAGATTCGAATTAGGGCTGTAATTATTGATTATTTTCATTGTCAATTAATCTATTAGTTGTTTGGTCTATAAAATGTCAGAAAATGGTGAAAAAATGTCGATCAGTGTTTTCCAAGGACCAAGAGACAGCCTCAAATATCTTGTTTTGTCCACAACTCAAAGATATTCAGTTGACAGTCATAGAGGAATAAAAAAAGTAGAAAATATTTACATTCAAGGAATCATTCATAAAGAATGACTCAAACCGATTATCAAAATAGTTGCCGATTCATTTGATAGTTGAACAAATTGATTAATCACTTAATCTTTGCAGCTGTAGAGGGCTGCACAATATGAGGATAATATCTTATTGTTATTATTTTTACTAATATTGCGATCGTGATATGATTCACAATATTGAAGGGAATGATCATTTTTGTATCATTATTCAAATTTTCATTGAAAAATATTAAAATTAAAAGATTTTTTTTGTCTGTAGGATAGGATTTTTAGGCTGGGATGTGTCTGCAGCACCACAATACTTGTTCAGTTCAGAATGGTTTGACACATATTTTGCCTTAACAAATATTGTGGCCCCCTGTGATTTGGATATTGCACTAGTCCATATTGCGATTTCGATAAAATTGCGATTATTGTGCAGCCCTAGTTTTCACTAGGGCTTGTTTTCAAAAAAATGCAACATCTTTCCAAAAGTCAATGAGTAATCTTGTTAAAAATCCTGATTTTGATATTGACCAAAATAATTGTGATTAGGATTTTTTTTCCATAAACGAACAGCCCTACTGGTGACATTATCACACAATTATTTGCATAAAGCTTAGTGGTTGTGGTTTGCAGGGAGGGAGAGAAATGTCCAGTTTTACCACACATGTATGTTTCAAGGAAATAGTCATCAATAGTGAGCCAGTCTTTTTATTGGTGTGTTTTCATCCAATTGAAAGACTGCTAGAACATCAGGCCTAAGAGTAAATAAAAAGTCTGCTCAAAAGAGAAAAGTAATGGGTGGAAAGCCAAGTAGAGTGTTTTGCCTCTATTTTGAATAAGTGCCATGGTGAGCAAACATGATATTATGTCTGCAAGGGCCATTTGCAATGTGTTGACAAGAAAAGTGAAGTAAGATTTATGGTCTCATTGTGTTCTTGATCAATTGATGGATTGGACATGGGAGCCCAACTCCCCAAAGTTGTGAAGGTTAACCAGCTACCGCACATCCATCCTTTAGTCTTTGAAGCATGCACACAGCAACTAGCAACAATGCAATGTAAAGACATGTCATTTACCTGGATGCTGGTGTACTTAAGTGGGCGTTTGAGTACACAGAAGACAAATCTTTTTTTTAGATACACTATAGCAGTTTTCAAAATGTAACAGAAGGAAAGAGAGTTACTACAGGGGCCCCATTCTAACAACATAGATCCTTGGAGATAAGAACTGACGAGCCTGCACAGAGATGTCGTTTTTTGTAGAAGTTGTCTGCTTTTGTCACATGACATATTTGAGGCCCAGTTGCAAGCACAGCACAGACCAGTACCAGGTCTTGGCCTGGACGTTGAGAATCACTGACCTAAAGTATGTACGCGATTCCTCTTGGGCTTGTTTCGTTTCTCATTTTTCTTATGACAGTATGCCTGTGAATGTGTGCAGAGTGTGCCTTTGGGAGTGGTTCATCTGACTGTCTAAGATGATCCATATCCACTATGCTACTTGTCAATTGTTCAGACAGTGATAAACGAGAGGTAGAATATGTGTAAGGCAGGTTGCCATAGATGAAGCACCTGCACAGATTCTGACCTACCTGCGGTCAAAAAAAAGAGAACCTAGATGGACACACTGTAGAGACATGCATTCTTTCCATACACGACCACGAAGTAGTGCCAAGGACTCTGATGAAGATGTGACCCTACAACGAAACGTTAGTCACTGTTATGCACCTTAAGAAATAAAACTATTAATTAAGAAGACATCTGTGTTGCACCAGCAATTTTTTGTTACTTTACACTGTTTTGACCTGCCTTGGTTGCACCGGATTGTTGTGGTCTGCAGAAACGCAGAGAACTCTCTTTTTTATCTAGTGCCACAGACTCTCAGGGCAATTCTCAACCCCAAGAAAGCAAAGAATGGACTTGTGTTCTTGGGGAAAACGTTCTTCCCAGTCGTTCTTGGAAGAATGAACTTGCAGGGTCATGAGCACACAGCACGTTGTGGACTGTTTGAGCTTATGCGTTCTTGCTGGTGTTGCGCAATACCCGCAGCACAGAAGTCGCCTGTTAGGGGTGTTGAAATGAATCACTGCATCGCGATGCGGACGTGGACGATTCTGCATCGATGCAGTGACAAACCATAATCGATTATTGCCTACTGATGTTGATTTTACCGGTAGCTGCTTTTTTTTTTTTTTTTTTTGTTTTTGCCTGTTGTCTGTTGTCTGCTATGTTCAGACTCCGCTACATTCAGGAAGTGTCTTTTTTTAAGAGCAGATAAAATAAAAAGGGTAGTTAATATACATCTGACTGCTTGAATTTGTCGATGAAAGCCATGTGTAGCAATATATATTAATATTGAGGAGGTGATGCATCGTGATATCGTTTCGAAACGTTGACAGGATAATCGTAATCGAATTGAATCGTGAGACCAGGAAAGATTCACACCCCTATCGCCTGCAGTGTTCCAAAATAACAGCCAGAAATGAAAACTACAATACAACCACTTACAAACTATTTAAACAAGCTCTGGAAAAAAAAAAAAAAAAAAATTCATGTCACTATTGCAATAATTTGATGACTGTTGATTGAGCTTTGAAATGAATTTCTTTCTTTATGGCCAATGTTTATTTCCTTTTATAAGAAAACACAGCTTAAAGTATTTATTTCAACAGCTCATGGTGAAATAACCCAAAGAAAATCATCAACGAGGGGAGACTGTTTATATAAAACATTGCTTGACAACATTTGCTCAAACTGCTTTTTGTTTGTGGAGTTTTTGAACTCCTAGGGAAATTTTCAATTTGCTATAAATGTTTGTAAAACCTGTCCCTATATTTGGCATCTACACAGTTGATTTCCCCTAAAAAGTTCTCAAAAGTGAATTTAGTGATGAAACAGCTGGAAACCCGACCCTCGCCTGAATGCCGAAATAAATGCTGGGATACTGGGGCTGTCAAGTTCATACAAGCTACCAACGGATGCATCCTTGGTAAAATGGGCATGTCGAGAATATTTCCGGGAATTTTAACTGTTCTTGGTGAAAAGCAAACTTGTGTATTGGGACAAAACTTTGGCCACAAAAGATGGGCCACAGATTGACAAAGGCCCTCAGTCTGTTTTGGCAGGCCCTTCGTGTGTCTTACCCCCCCCAGTCCTGACTGGGCACAGGTCGCGCACACAATACATGTTCCATTTGCGTACTGCAAAAGAGCTCTCCCACACACTATTTGATCAAATACCTGGCCATAAAGTCCCTTGCACTTCTGCTATCATAGGTTTTCTCTTTTCAGAGCACCTGACATTTGATGACTGGCCATTTTGAAAGTTTCCTCGTGGGAGAGGAGGGGCTGGCTAGACATTACCTTTGATCTCATAGTAGCGTGAAAGTCTAAACTTTTTTTGCCTAGGTAAAGGAAAGTAAAATTGTTTTCGAACAATTTTTTGTCAAAGAAAATTAGGAAGATAAAAAATAACAAGCTTTTATTTGACTCACAAATACTATAAAGTTTTCACAAATATGTATTCTGACAAATTATTAAGGTAAGGTTAGAGCTGCCCCAGACAACCGACCCAGTGTTCCCCCTGTGTCTGTTGGTATAAAGATACTTGTAGGCACATGGCAAGCTAGCATTACTTCATTATATGGATAATATTAGAACTTTTCAATAAAAATTTAGATTAGAAATCGCGAAAAGAGCCAGGATTTGATTAAGCTATAACTCTTACTGTCTTAACAAGTTAAATCAGGTGAAAGAATTATTTGGCAACCAATGGTTTCATGAGCTATAGTTAATGAAAAATGTTGGCGACAAATTCAGTCAGTTGTCTTGGCTGTCTGGAATGTCAGTCAGTGATATTTTATCGAGAGAGAAACACCACTCTGTGTTATCTTGACGATTTAAAAAGAAAAGTCTCTTTCTAGATTAACTGTTTTTATGCACTCTCTCCTTAGTCTCCTCCTCATGACCACTTAGTGGCATGCAATGTACAAATGATGGGGCATATTGATTGTTTTCTTTGAGGGTAAACTAAAGCTGCATGGTGCCTTGAGTCAGGCAGTTGGCAGCCATTTATTCATGCAGTCTCACAAAGCCCTTTAGGTCACTGTACATCAGGGTGGATTTTAAAGACGGCCTGTGTAATGGACTCTGAATTGGCCTCAGTCTCAGGCTCAAACATAAGGAAAGGAGAGATGTGTAATTTCCCTTTGCAATATGTTGACACAGATAAATGGTCCCCTTGCTGTAGCCTCGCCCTCATTATTATGCTACGAGGGGAGGTTAGATTTTCACCACTGCAAATCAATAACACATTAAAGTTGGAAACTAATAAAGGAAATGCAAGTGGACTGGACACATGTTGCTCACTTTTTTTTCTGAGGGTAATCAACCATGATTAACTTCTAATTTCACAGATGGCTTGAATGGCAAGGGATTTCTTTTGGTGATAAATGCAATGTATCATTTGCATGATGGAGCTCTGTCTCCCAAGAGGCTGCATTTTGACCACACTTGATGTCAAGGAAGTGTAATTTCATGTGCATAGGAAAAACCTTTTACATAGCTTTTATGCAGCGCTATCCTGGCTGCACGACACTTGTTGCTATAGCAGCCAGTCCTTACCTACCACTTTGTGTCATTTTGGTTATGAGCCATAAAATGTAAGACGATGTAGGAGTCCATCGACACAGGTGCAATTAGGCCATGTCATGTTGTCAGACTATGGCTATTGTTTAGTTAGATCAGGAAATGGTACAAAAGGGTAGGGGTATACTGACATGATGTCCCCAAAACAAATGACAACTTCTACTACACAATTCTTTATTTGTCTCCACTGGAAAGAGTTATTTATACAATTCAGTTCATAGTCCTTTTGTAATACATTATCTTCCTCGCAGCAGCGTTATGCCAGGGCAGGATTTTCTTTAACATGTAGGGCCATGAATTTATTCTGTTGGAGATAGACGGCAGAACATTTTTTTATTATGAGACTCCAATGGCTTCAATATAAAAAATAAACCAACTCAGAAGCAGCAGCACAGGCTGTGTATGGTCCGCGACTGTGAAATCAGACAATTTTTTAAGAACCTGCAGCAAGTCACAGCATACAGATAGTCCCTTTCCTGATTTAACCACAACAAACAGGTAGTGCAATACACCTGGATAAAGAAACTGCTAGCACGGCAACATTTTGGAACGTGTTTTATATATATATATATATATATATATATATATATATATATATATATATATATATATATATATATATAAAAAATACATACATATACACACTGATTGGTGACAACTTAAAGTTAAAACCAACATTAAGTGTACTAGAACAGCTTCTACTGAAGAAATTTACATCATTTTTAACAGATATGCCCTTATTTTATGTCGCCCCCATGAGGAATTCTAAGTAATGACAACACCCCTGTTGTTGCATCCACTTGACACAAGCTTTCCATGATGGCGCACGCACCCCCACCCCTCCTCCACGCAGTTGCTAGTAGCCAAGGAGGACACGGAGGATTAAAAAAAAACACGATGGACTCTTCAGAAGAGGTAATGATCTTCACTCGAGTTTCTGCGTGCAAAAGTCGCCGGACGACAACAATTTCTAAACACAGCCATGTTGAGATATCCAGAGATATATGCCCCATATATATATAATTAGGGCTGTCAATCGATTAAAAAATGTAATCTATTTAATTACATACTCTGTGATTAATTAATCGCATACATAATTAACGGTGCCTGGACCAATACTTTTTAAGAAAGTAAAAAAAAAACAAGAAGGGTACTAAACAACAGTCGGTGACATTAAAGAACGGCTTGTTTATTGCTAAGGCCATATGGTCAAAATTAAATGATTTAATAATGTATAACAATAACAATAACTTATTTCACTAATAAATTGCTGTTGAACGACAAAAACAACCACCAGATGGGAAAAGAACATTTAACAATAACTTTGAATGCACCACGAGGCTGTAGTTTACCAGTTTCATTGAACGCACCGTCCGTGTTGTTTTTCCGACAACGGCTCTTGAATCCTCTACAGTAAAACACAGTCAAAGTTTACACTGTTTAGCGTTAGCTGTCAGCATTTTAACCATTTTTAATCCAGCTACTAGCTAGCGGTAGGCTAACCTTAACTGCTGTCGAGTATAGTGTTAACTAGCGTCATGTGCAGCGGTGTTTGTGTTGCCTATCGTCTGTTTCAGAGCATCAGAAAGAAGCGCAGACATATCAGTGGCACCAGATTTCGGTAGCCAATCTTATTCAGGAAGAAGATTTTTACAAGTAAATGTTCCAATCAATGATCCAGGCAGCACATTCTCGTCTCCCTCCTTCATTTTACAGTTGAATGGTGGCTAGAACGGCTCCGGGTCAAACGTCAATATGGAATGGATTAATCTGCGTTATTTTTTTTATTTTGACAGCCCTAATATATATATATATATATATATATATATATATATATATATATATATATATAAATACATTTTCCATTTTAATTTTATTTTCTATTTACTTGCAATTTTTACTATATATTATAAAAAACATATACAGCCTAGTCCCAAATGGAACTACCCAATCCTACCCAACACAGAGAAAAGAGGGGTCAACCGAAATAGCGGCTTTTTTAGAAATACAGCAAAAAGAGAAAATGCAGAGGTATAACACCCACATGGAAATCATTATCCTCAGTGAGCTTCCACTTATACCTTTCACTTTCGCAGTTATAAAAAAATCTGACTTTTAAAGAAATCAAAGGCTCAACTGTCACAGTTCAGTATGCCAGAGACTGGTGGCTTGGTATGGTGATATTGATCTGAAGCTGCATCAGAAGATATGCGTCTTTATGAGGGGTGGTCGTCCAATATGGGTCACTTTGATGGCCCCTGTCTCCTGAATTGTTGGTTATTCTGGTCAATCAAACCACCGTCTAACATTCTCATATGTAGTAAAGAAATGTTCAAATCGAAAGGGCTGAGGTCAGAAAGTGATTGATGGAATGCCCCATATGTCACACAGTCCTTGAAAGGAGGCTTTTCAGGCGTCTTTCAATTTCTAAGAATATTTTTTCCATTGAATAATTATTGCTGTCTGGGTCCAATTCTTCAGTGATTGAGGAAAAGCAGATAACACCTTACAGTCTTCTAAAGCACTGTTTTGGAACGTGTACAAAATGCACACCATTAACAATATAACAGTGAATCTTCATCCGGAATTGATGGATTTAGGTCCATGTCCACAGTGCATGTACACGTGAACCTTCAGCACCTTAATTTCCAGCAAACTGCAGAATCTTTTAAACCAATTCTCTGTAACTTACTGGGGTGTCAGTAGTCACAATGTCAAATTGTCAAATTGTCAAAATGTTGTCAACCAGCTCTCCGTGCCTTCCCAAGTCCCCCTTGCTGGCCTGTATGCCAGCCAGCTCAGCTGGCAGTCTGCACTTCACTTTGATTTGTGAATGTGAATTTTATCAAACATCAATATTCTCTTTTAAATGATATCCAAATGGGCATTTTATAGTGCTACAGGCAAGGCACGAGCTCACTGCTCAATATTGTGCCTTTCCTAGCATTGCCAGACCGCTTCTTATTCCCTTTCCAGTTCTTTAAGATGGAAAATTAGAACTGTGCTCGCCTTCGCTTGGCCACAACAAGAGAATCTGAGTCGTACAGTTTATATTTCTATGGATTGTTGTTCTTTAGTGCAACCTTGATGCCGGAAACAAGAACCTTCTCTCATTCTTGGAAGCAGTTCACAATAGAGTATGATGCTTCATGCTGACTGCGTGTAATGCATAGAAAGAATTCCACTTATTTCTCGTCTAGGTTTTAAAGAGTGCTGTGTCTTTTGTCTGGCTGACAAAAGACACCAGTTGGTCAGGCCCCACGGTGGTCTAAGGTGGATCCTGTGCCTGTGCCTGCTCTTTGAATTGCAGTATATTTTTTTTCTCTAGCCATTCTTGCTCTTTCCATTTAAGTCATTTCCTCAAAGCTCAAAGATTTCCATTTTCCTTTTTGCTTTTTTGGATGCTCATTCCTTGCCATGCTCCCTCTGTCTATTTCGGCTTCTTCATTCTGATAAGACATGGGAACAAACCAGTATCCATCCATTTTCCCTCAGGGTCTGGTCAGTGTCTGTAGTCCCACTTGTCTCTCAGGAGAAACACTCAGTGACTACACTTTCCAGTTCCCAAGCCCTAGATGTATCTGCTGAGTCCACTGCACCTAGCCTTTTCTTTCTGTAGTCTCCGTATAGTTCCTCCGAGCCTGCTTCTTTCACGTATTGGGTGTCTTCTTCTTGCTTTCCTCTTGCCTTTGCCTAATCTTTCTCTCTTAATGGGAGATTTGAGTTTGAGTAGTTTGTCCCCTTTTGCCACTGACTCTTCCTTTCTCCCTGTCACCACTCTTGTAGAGCTGCAGAGCTGTCTCTCTCCCCATAGTTCCCATCATCATACACTTGTAGCTCTATGAGACCTCACTATTTCAACTGAGACCCTTTAATGTACGGCATATGCTACGTGGCTTTCCAGTCGTTCTAATTGGCTGGTGGGGGTCGCGAGTCAGTGCACATTTGCACCTCTCAGCTTGATTGACATGCGACAGCGGGGACTAGTCAGATCCCAGGTGCAGAGGCAGTATGTTCTGGCTACTTTTTAATCATGTTCTCCAGGCTGGGGCTTATAAGAGATGTAAGGGTGATTATGGTTCAAGGAGGACCAGGTCCTTGCGCAGGGGCTTTGGGATTATTGCTCTTCACTGTGTTCTGACTGAGAGAATGACTACATCAGTATTCAGATGGTAGCCTCCTCAGAGGTTGCAGAGTTACTGGAGAGATTTGGAATGGAGAAGAGAGGCTCACTCTGTCAGAGAACTCGAATCGAACACCCTAGGATTGTCTGTAATCTGTGAACTCATTCCATTCTGAGCTCAGCAGATGACAGTATGTGTGTTAATGGCATTTTAGATATGATGAGCTCCGTTGACCTCAAAACTCTGTTCTCTTTTTATTTTCAATATGTGAATAGCACAGATATGAAGCCAGGCAATGCTCCTGTGTAAAAGGCGTGAAGAAATGTCACGGTATGCATCTCTCTGATAGTTTATAGGGTTTCCAGATTTTCAGAAAAATAGTATTAAATGGTCACGTATTGGGAATATGTAGAAAAATTGGTAATGTTGCAGTTAAACGACTTAGCATCAAAGTGTTTCTTTTTTTAAAGCTCTGAGTTGGACTGATGCATCGGCTCAGGTCACCTCATGTCTTCTGTTAACAGTTGCACACAAACAAACTGCAAACACTTCCGCTGTCAGCGAGATAACCACAAACTTGCACACATTTTCTGTAGCGTTTGTGACAGAAAATAAATAGTAGTCTCTTTCATAGAGAAACAACTGGCTCTGGTACTGCAAAATTTGGCTTCACTGTGCTTTGCAATGCTGTTGTCAGCCTGTGTGTTTTTTGCTAGTGGAAGATGAATGGAAGAGGCACGGGGGGAAATTAAGGCGAAAGAGCACTAAATGGTTGAAATTACTGATTCATAAATATGCTATAAGGAAGGTTATATTGCTACTGTAGATTGCACTAGATTTGATTAGTTTGCATGCATTTCTTAGTTGTGTATTTTATACAGTGTATAGTAACATAAAACCATGCATAAAGTGTAAATGTATTTGTTTTATGTAGTAGCAGCTGGGTATGTCGTCGAAAAATGTTATATACTCCAGAATTGGACGTTGGTTGCATGCTCCTGAAATGGCTTGTGTTTTATAAACACAATGACAGGAAGAGGCAGTTTCTCCAGCTGCTGCGACTGTAATCTATGCTCAGTGGTCTGTCAGTTTATAACAGAAAACAAAGGAATTGGAGGTGGGTACACATGATTATCCACAGACCCTGAACCCGGATTTCATCCAGACATTTGACCCTTTCTTACTGCACAATTGCCAGGGGTATGTGCTTTCAAAGCTAACGTTAGCTCAAGTTGGCTGGCTGACTAAACAGGGAGGGACTAGAAATCATCTCTGTTGCTTTTTGGATTTTGAGAGCAAATTGACCAACAATATGAATACTGTTTTGTATGATCGTAATATTACACTAAAGGGTGCGATTTAAGTAATTATTGGCATGACAGTGATGCGGCTAGGACCGAGGTGCTTGCGCCAAATTTCGTAAGCCTCACTTATGTGAAATCCAACCTAATATTGCTTAAATGTAGGGGCACAAATGACCCTTAAAATCAGGTCTCAGCTCCCAAAGACAATATTTAAAGTGAGCTTGTTTATATTAAGGATTCCGTTCGTAATATGTAAGTTGCAAATTACTTCCTTAGTATCACCTCATCATATTTACCCATTAGGAGTTACATTGTGAAAAATTAGTAAACAACATCAACACTTTGACAAAGCTTCACATATTTTTCTGTGCCAAGTGCATATTGAAATTTCAAAGCTACAGACTGTTTTTTTAGGTCAGTTTAAGCCATGTGTAGGACTTGAAAGGAAGTGAAGAGGAGAGAAATGTATAAAAAAATTATCATACGAAGACACAGCATCCTTATCTGAGTACACAATTGGCAGGAGTTGTAGAAGCAGTGACTGAGTAAAGGTATTTGGTTTTTTAAGTTTACTAAATTGAACAAAATAGAAGACGGTCAGGGTTTCCCGCAGAAAATGTGTTAGTTAAGGTGGTAGGTTTGCCATCTGACTAATTTATTATTATTTACATTTAAATAATAATAAATAATTAATAAATAACCAGCTTTTCAAAATAACAGTTGCAATGTGCAACTTTAAGCTCATTAAACTATTTAAAAAAAAAAAAAGTGCTGTAACGGTTTCACTGGCATTGCTCCCATTATCCTCTGTGACATGCTCTCTTCCGCTTTGACCGACAACTCTTCTCCAAAACTGCGCTGAGATAACAGAGCTCAGCCCATAGCTTCACACACTCCAGCAGATAGTATGCGTGAAATAAAAACAGGACACGTAATTTCACTGTGTGTAACTACGCTAACTAACCGTGTATTGTGAACCGCGTGTAGTGATTAAAAAAAAAAACAGCTGTGTCTCAAAGACCGGGCAACAGCCGGGACATTGAGAATCCACACGCGTGAGGTGATGATAGTTCCAGTCACTTCGTCATGTATTCACTTCGTTGAAACAAGAGAAGAAAGCCTCACTGATGTGAAGAACAGGACAGAGAAACATATATAAATGTTCTTTGCCCACCGTATGCCAACGCTCTGGTAAGTCCACTCACCCCGTCTCTGCCCGGGCATGCCCCAGCTGCCGCACATTTGTTGACCGACTCCGACGCACACGCGGCGGTGAAATGGCAATTGTTCTCACGGACACACACACGATATCAACTGGCTAGTTCTCCACCAGACAGCGATGGACCACGTCTCTTTTTCTTTCTCTCATTTCGGCCGTGTGGCGCGCGTGCCCGCTCGCGGTGTGAAGCGTGTCCGCGCTATTGTCCAAGATGCACTTGACGGCCTTTTGTGCAGCGGACTTTTTTTTGATGACCTAGTTAAGGCGGTAGGGTTCCCCAGCTTAGGCGGCCGCCCAAGCTGCAAAGTGCTGTGGGAACCCCTGACGGTAGATGAAAAAAGATGACCAGGCCTAATCTCTTCCCAAGGCACTAATTTTACCAAAGAACTTTCACAACAATACTCACTGCTCACTGGGCTTGACATCTTATTGACCTCCTTGCTCCGTGTACACCATTTCCATTGTCAGTCAAATGTTCAGCACATACTTATCCCAGTGACAGGACTTCCAGCCGTGTCTATATGTAGACTGATGCCTGAAAAAGTATGCTGTTCACTGACTATCCTCCATTTGAAGTAGTAGGGGTGAAAGAGTGTATAATGAGCATTACAGCCACACACGGATACAGAATTTTACACCATATTTACACCATGTTCATTAGTCCCCATCAAAGTGCAGGTCTGTCCTAGGGGTGCAGTGGATCATAAAACTCACGGTTTGGATCGGATTACGGTTTTGAGTCACGGATCGGATCAATTTTTCGGATCAGCACAAAAAGGGGGGGGGGGGATTTAAATGATTTATTAAAAATTGTTAGACAAAAACAGAAAAGGGTATTTTACAATAACTTTGAATGCACCACAAAGTTTACCAGTTTCAAATAAATGCACCATTTAGTCCCGTTTGCGTTGTTTTTCCGACAACAGCAGTGACCAAGTGCTAGTTTGTGTCTTTAGCTGCAGACTATTATACATCCCGGTGTTGGAATTCTCTACAGTGAAATACAGTCACACTTTTACACCGTTTAGCTATCAGCATTTTAACCGTGTTTAATCCAGCTATTAGCTAACGGTAGGCTAACGGCAATGTTACCTGCTGCCAAGTGTAACGTTAGTGTTAACTAGCGTGAAATGCAGCAATGCTTCTGTTGCCTCTAACATCTGTGAGCATCAGAGAGCAGCGCAGGCATTTAAGTGGTACCAAAATGAGGCACCGAAATCTGCATTGCTATTCCGTCCAGTAGATACAGGTCCTTTAGGCACCGGTGCCATATTAGCACCGGAAATCGGTACCCAACCCCATCTCTAAGCCCCCTATTCTCGGGTAACTCAACTACCAACTGCCGCTGATTTGATGGAGCTCTGTAGCCGGCGTCTGTACCCGGCTCAAAGCTTCATATTCTTGGATAACTCAACTGCCGCTGACGCGACGGAGCTGTAGCCGACTCTATCAACTGTTTTTAACATGCTCCGTTCATGTGAGCATACAACTGATTTTAACATGCGCCCTTCACGTGAACAGAAAACTGCATTGCCTTTATCTTTTCACGGCAACCTTCCATAGAGATTTATCAGCCTACTTTACATAACAGCGACAGTAAAAAAATATTTCACACTATTATTATGGTTAAACTTTGCAATTAATCCACGGTTCACATGCATTCCGAACCGTGAGTGTTGATCCGTCAACTGTGGTCCGTTACACCACTAGTCTGTACCACCTTTGCTAGTAAACAATATTGGTAAACCATTTTGATGAATGCAGGAAAAATAGTAAAGGTACAGCTTGGCAGAGCCAAATGAAAAGGTCTTAAGGGAGTTCAAATACTCACAAAGATAAACTAGTTAAAGTATGCTTTGCTTATACATCAGTGAGGCATTTTATCTCCCTTAATTGGCTTGCCAACAATGCAAACATGCCAGTAATTATGTTATCACACCAATAGCCTGATCTATAAATGAGCAGAGTGTTTTAGGGATGTCCCAATCAGGTTTTTTTGTTGTCAGATCCTGACCAGTGAGTTATTTATGTGCTCATTTAACATAGTTAACACAAGGGATTTACCTATAAAAAGGGTACCATTGTATGGGATTATTTTTGTGTCTTTAATTCCAAGCAAAACTTCTCAAGTATCAAACAAAAAACACTAACTCAAGCAAAAAAAGTGTCACCTCAAAGGTCAAACTTTAAACTTGCAAACAAAACAATTTGTGTAGTTGTAAACTATTGGTCTTATATTTGTTTGATATTATGTCCTTTTGTTTCCAATTCCCTCTGCTTCTTTCTCAATGATCAGTCTTTTGCTCTCTCCATCACGTTTGCAGTTCTGCTCCCAGCTTTCTCGTTTGCGCTTCCAGAGTCTTTGTTTGCAATTCTGACTCAAAACTCTCGCGTGGGCGGGTATTACAGGGGTGCGTCCCCATTGGCTAATGAGTGTTAAGGGAAAGTTTGAGTGACAGCTCTGCCTCAGTGCAGGTAAATTAACATTAAGAGACTCAGAGTCTGGTCTGGAGGACACACAAGCCACTCCACGGCGGATTCCTACAAGATTAATAAAGTGTAAGTATTGATTTTTTTTATATATATATATATATATAATCTGTGATCTACGTTGCAAGCATGGTTACTAGACGTTTGTTGTTTCGTTGTGTTAAGTTACTAGCTAGCTAGTAAAGCTGTTTAAGTTAGCATTTAACGTTAGCTAACTGCTAACGTTATGTAAAACTTGTAGCCAGCGGCTACGTTACTGAGCTAATTAGCCATGGGAATCATGTATTCTTCGTGAGGCCTTCCTCAATGGAGCTGTATTAATGATCGTCTTCTCTCTGTAGAGACCTGCAGGACCCGAGCAGAGCTACGATGCTCTCCCAGGTAACGTTAGGTCAGTAACGTAGCTATATGGTCTATTAGGAAAAATTATTATCCAGCTAACTACAACTACAAATTGTTGTGGTTGCTATTGGCCTGATAATACACAATACTAATATTGGTTAAGTTGTACAATGTAGAAGCTGTGAATGTAATATTATATCTAGAGGTTGACACATACATTAGATAATGTTCCATCTGTACACACTGTTTCTTCTTTCTTTGCACTACTTCAAGATGGGAGATAACGGACGTATTTTTTTGTATACTTTAGCGCTGTAAATGTCAACAATATTTAGATTTAATGCATATTGTAACTACTGTCCAAACTATGTACTTTAACTAACACACCAATCTCTTGACAAATACTTTGCTTAGTGATCCTTATGATTTGATGTGATGTGCATGTGTCCTGGTGGCTGGCTAAATTCAACATGAAGCCATATCTTACTTTACACATGTAGTCAACGTGGAGGTAGGGATCTAGAAAGGGTGATCAATAATATTCCAGAAATAAGTGTTCAGGAAAGCTAGAAAAATGTTTCTAGAGTGCAGGCTTTATTACAATTATTTATTATTGAGCTAATTTCAAACACTTTTTTTATCATCCACTAAGGTACTTCAAGCAATACAATAAGAAGTCAAGGAAGTGAAGGACGACAGCCACATCCCAGCCCTTCAGAGAACTGTCCTGCAGAAAGGGCTGTCGTCCAGACTGGAGCGGTGGGCCATCAGTGAGCTCAGGAGACCAGATGATCCCAGGCGTCCAGGAGTTGTGTGTGATATTCCTGTACTACCCTCAGAAGTGTTGTTGCAGACACAAGTCAGCAGAGAAATACAGCTTGCCTTAGGTGAAACTGAATATGTGAAATATATACATAACCCAATTACTCAGTATGTTTGTGTATTGTTGGTGATAAAAAAACGGATCCTGACCTGTGATGTACTGCAAATAATGACTGACACTGAGTTCCAGCTTCTTCTACCACCAGGGCCCCAGCAAAATACGTTCAAATATCCATTATGTATGTGAAGTTTTATATTGGACTAAAAATAAAGCATTATAATAGTCTCAACCTTATGTCCTGTATTATATAATGAACCAAACAGATAAGGGTGAATGTAAAAAAAGTGTTTTAATATATGATGTGCATTTTAAAATATAATTACAGTAAGATGATGTAAACACAAATTAAATTACAGGACAGTATACTATAGTAGGATATATTGACATACAATGGACTTAGAAACTACAAGTACACCAGTGAAATCTTAAGAAAAAGGTTATTGTAAGTGTTCATTGAGTATCTCAGCAAAATATGATCAATACATACTCTATCGGTCTATACCCTGGCTGTTAGAAGCCTTAGCACACGTAGTGTTTCCTCCACAGAGAGACTGAAGGCTCCTCTCCCTCTGCTGCTCCCACGTCCTCTTGGTTGGACTGCCTGCTGCCTGATGTGAGCTGTGATAGAAAATTATAACAAACTTCCTTACACAAATCAAATGGTAACAAAGTTCATATTGATAACTGTGGCTTCTAAGCATGGGTGATTTACAATTAAAATATCTTGCTTTTAAGTAGCCATTAGCAAATGTGTAGGCTTTACAAACACTATGAACATTTTCCTTATGCTGACCTGCTTGCAAATGCAACAGAAGACATGTAATTAGAGTTAGGATAGCCAGTCTTTGTCATAACTAGGAAAGTACAGATGAGCACAAAACTAAAAAGATGAACCAGTTAAGCAGTAGCACTGCTTAACTGGTTCATCTTTATAGTTTAGTATACACTGCATTTGTACTGTATGTGTCAACCTATAGATATAATACATTGTATTCACAGTTTCTACATTGTACAACTTAACCAATATTAGTATTGTGTATTATCAGGCCAATAGCAACCACAACAATTTGTAGTTGTAGTTAGCTGGATAATAATTTTTCCTAATAGACCATATAGCTACGTTACTGACCTAACGTTACCTGGGAGAGCATCGTAGCTCTGCTCGGGTCCTGCAGGTCTCTACAGAGAGAAGACGGTCATTAATACAGCTCCATTGAGGAAGGCCTCACGAAGAATACATGATTCCCATGGCTAATTAGCTCAGTAACGTAGCCGCTGGCTACAAGTTTTAGATAACGTTAGTAGTTAGCTAACGTTAAATGCTAACTTAAACAGCTTTACTAGCTAGCTAGTAACTTAACACAATGAAACAACAAACGTCTAGTAACCATGCTTGCAACGTAGATCACAGATTATTTATATATATATATAAAAAATCAATACTTACACTTTATTAATCTTGTAGGAATCCGCCGTGGAGTGGCTTGTGTGTCCTCCAGATCAGACTCTGAGTCTCTTAATGTTAATTTACCTGCACTGAGGCAGAGCTGTCACTCAAACTTTCCCTTAACACTCATTAGCCAATGAGGACGCACCCCTGTAAGACCCGCCCACGCGAGAGTTTTGAGTCAGAATTGTAAACAAAGACTCTGGAAGCGCAAACGAGAAAGCTGGGAGCAGAACTGCAAACGTGATGGAGAGAGCAAAAGACTGATCATTGAGAAAGAAGCAGAGGGAATTGGAAACAAAAGGACATAATATCAAACAAATATAAGACCAATAGTTTACAACTACACAAATTGTTTTGTTTGCAAGTTTTAAGTTTTACCTTTGAGGTGACACTTTTTTTGCTTGAGTTAGTGTTTTTTGTTCCTTTGTTCCTTTTGATCCTTATCCACACCCCTCTCACTACCTTCCCCTTCTCACTTAATTTTCCCTTTTCAGTAAGTCATTTATAAAAAGTGGGCAGATCACATGCAGTGTGGCAAGTGCAGAATTAACAGAATTACATCTTGTTTTAGCTTGATTATATGGGTGGTTAGAGAGATGCAACTCTTTACTCTGATGGACAAGTTGTACTTCTCCCTCGTATGACAGCTTTGGCCTGCTCCAATCACATTTGCTTTGAACAATATTCAGGTTTCACACCTGCCTTGTCTACAAATTACAAGGCTACATCTGTTACTGTGCTATCTTTATCACCCACAGAAAACACCTGCTTCTTCTCCTTCAGAAATGCAAGTTGCTGCTTTATTTTATAATTCAATCTTTTCAAGAGAGAAACCCCAGCATTAGGTTTACCATCTGAAACACCTGTGGAGATTAAGCAGGGCCTGGAGGAGGCCTGGGTAACGGGAGAAAAACCTAGGTATGTGAGAGGAAAAGACGCATGCAGGAGAGAGTGGCAGATTGGAGGCTGAAGGCTGTCTTTGTGACAGAGATACTCGTAAACAAATGGTGTCTAGTGGAATTTTATCTGGTCTTATGTGGGCTCAGAGTAGCTACTAGGTGTAATTTCACTAGACTTAGCAGGGTTCCTCAGATCTTCTCTCCCTATTACCATCTTGATTAACCTAATGAGTTGAGCTGGGAGAAAAAGGCGCAGAAAGCTGACAAGTTTGTTTTAGCCAATTATTGCACTGTCCTTCCTGTACCGGCCTTATCTGCTGAAGGGCGGAGATTGGCATCAGTGGACTAGCAGCCTCTTCGAACCTAGTGTGTGCTGTGGAGTCTGGCATCGATTGGAGTAGCAGAGGAAGAAGAGGAGGAGGAGGAGGAGGCTGCAGACAGAGATTAGTGAACCCTGATGTTCTTTGCTTGTGAGGATGCTTGCAGCCACTGCGTTGTGGTTTCTACACCAGGAGATTGCTTCTATATAGACGGTGGACTGGATATATTAAAGAACACATCACTGTTAGCGCTGACAGTGTAACAACTCATTTATTCTCCCCTTTTTTAACATCTGTTTTGCCTTTGCTGTCTTTTCTTTGTAAATGCATGTTTTATGTGGCCTTAGTCAGGTAGTAGTCATGCTATTAGTAGACAAAAGCTGTACCACTTTAACGTCATTGCATGTAAATCCCCAAAGCTTCATCTTGTTGTTTTTGTATCTTAATTTATGTGTGCCAGTTGATTTAATGCTAGTCTTTGGCACATGCATTGTACTTAAATTGACTGTTTCTTTCTCACAGTCACCACCTACCCCCAGGCTCCAACCCAACCCTACATCCACAACTTGTTGGCCAATTTTTTAATATAAATATTATTTAGATAGACAAGCCCATTCACAGCAACTGCTCTGCTTCAATGTCAGAGATGAAGGATAAAGTAAATAAACAATAGAGGCCTTAATGGTACAGTAGTTTGTTTGATGCAAATTTGTCAAACAGTTGTCTGTACCTCATGATAACTACTGAATGTACACAGCATATATGGGTAGATATGACAAATTTAAAGAAAACTTTGGTTTTGACCTATGTTTTTGACACTTGTTTACCGCTGAAATGAGATTGCACTTAGTGCTCTTTCCAATGAACCATCCATGCATGAAACACAAGACATGTTGATCCAGGCTACTGTAGTTGTCGTGTGGTGAACCTGTGTGTTGATGTGAAGTTCCAATATTTGAGGCTTGAGAATTGAATGCTAACCAGCATTGAATTCAGGAGTTATAGTATGCTTTAAGAAAATGAAATATGGACAATGAAGTAATGTGGATTAGGGACGAGCGAGTACAGCATTATCTGTATCTGTATCTGTTAACCATATGAAATATCTGTATCTGTACTCGGACTGGGCGGGGCCTAACCCGGAAGTGGGTAGGATTTAACCTGGAAGTGGGTCGGGTTGTCTTGAAATGGGTGGGGCTTTAACCGGTATGTTATTTTAAGCATGCAATTGATATGGGTTGATCAGAAATTGTTATATTTATTGCTGATTAGAAAACTATTTACATGACTGCATCAGCATTGAGCTTCAGATCAATGGTTTTGATCACGATAACAAACTATATACAGAACAAGTTTTGCAACAATGAATACAACACATACAGTTGCAATTATGAAGTAAAATGTAATGAACAAGAGTTTTCATACTCAACATAACTTTCTTTTTTAACTTACCAAGCACCACGTCTGAACAAACCCCACGTTTACCAGAACTCTACTCGTTAATAAGTAAGTACTACAAACCGAAGTAAAAAACAAACCTGAAGCTGAAGAAACCCTCAACGTTAACGGAAAAGACCCGCGAACCTGAGTGACTGAGGGAGAGACAGAGAGAGAGAGAGCTGTTCTGTGTGAGTGAGCAGAGCGAGACACAGCAACACAATACATCTGTATGTGTGTAGGGGAGGGGCGCTGTGACGACTAGCCTATCACAGAACGCAGACACAGTCAGCTACCCAATGAGGATTTTTATTCAATCCGAGCACAGATATTGACTCGTATTACTCGTATAATACTCATACTCGGCAAAAGTGCTTTATCCGTGCCGGATACTCGTTTCAGCCGAGTATCCGGCTCAACTCTAACGTGGATGTTGTAAAAAGGAGAATGTGAATTAAGTAGTTACTTGTGACATGACATGTTGCCTGTTAATAATACTATTATGACTTATATATAGGGTTGTCAATCGATTAAAATATTTAATTGCCATTGTCCATAGTTAACTAGTGATTAATCGCAAATCAATCACATTTTGTATCTGTTCTAAATGTACTTTAAAAGGGATATTTTTTGTCTTGAGCTGCTTTTTAATTATTCTTGAGCTGCCTGGTGGCGAGCCAGACAGTGCATGGCAGGTTTGTTATCATGAAGCATTTACACTGTACAGTTTCTGCTAGCCATCAACAACGCATGGATGTACGTTATTGCTGCATCGCTTCCTGATTTCCCAAACTACGGTACATACGGCCCCATGCCCAAATCACAGAATGCATGTGCGTTAATTGTGCGTCAAATTGTGCCGTTAAAACGATTTTGACAGCCCTACTTATAAAATTTACTTTACTTTATTGTTACTTGTCCATAGCAGGACCTGGAGTGAAATATAGACTACACAAAATGTATCATTCATGTAAGGGATGCACTGATGCCATACATTGAATCAGTATTGGTGCCCATATTAACCTTATTAAGTAGACTGGTTATCATCCATGATGTGACCAATTAACAATAAATATAGTTTCTTTGTCAATGTTATTATAAAATGTTGTGTTTCACTGACTTAATTTTTAGTGCCACAGCAACCACTGGCCTTATGTTACCTTAAACGAAAAGGATTCCAATGATTTAGATGCAGTGAGGAATACAACCTTTAAATTTGGTTAAAAGAGATCAGTAAACCATGCCAGTGAGCCAGCAAGCTCAATACTAGGATCCTGGAACTGGTTCACCTAAATGGAATGCAGTCGTTTTTTTATGTGCTTTTCCTGCTTTGACAAGTCAAAATGTCTGGCTGTCAAAAAAGTCTATTCTTGTGCATGCTGTTTATGAAGCATCCTACTTTGACTAATATAAACTTAGCACAAAAAGTAAGGAAATTTGTGTTTGGTAGATTATTTCTCTGTGGTAACAATGTTTTTTGGCAATAAAGCTTATACCGTTGGAAAGCTTGTTTAGTTCCCTTTCAAATGGTTCCCCATTTGTAAGGAACATGCATTTGTGGGATGAGCAGCAGCACTGAGTATGTGGGTTGCGCCCATGAAAAATTTGCTAATTCTTCTCTGCCAATGCCAAATAGCTTATTCTGCCATTGACTCGTTTGGTGGATTGGATGATTAAAGTTTGAAGAAACAAGACATATTGGCAATTTAACAATTTATTCATTCACAAACAGGAGCCTCAGTAGCATGTGGAAGAACCATACACAGCCACAGCAGCCTGGCACTTCCTCCTCATGCTGGTCACCAGCCTGGTCACACTGCTGTGGGATGGCATCCCATTCTTCAACCAGCATTTGTCGCAAGTCAGCCAATGTGGTTGTGTTGGTCACTCTGGCGCGAACAGCACGCCCAAGCTGATCCCACAAGTGTTCAGTGGGGTTGAGGTCAGGACGGCTGGCAGGCCATTCCATCCTCTCCACTCCCACATTCTGGAGGTAATCTCTGATAAACCCCACCCTGTGGGGGCGAGCGTTGTCATCTTGGAGGATAGAGTTCGGTCCCAGACTGTGGAGATATGGGATTGCCATTGGTTGCAGAATCTCATCTCTATATCTCTCTGCATTGAGATTGCCTCCAATGATGACAAGCCTCGTTTTTCCAGTGAGGGAGATGCCGCCCCACACCATCACACTGCCTCCACCAAAAGGTATTACTCTATCCGGTGCAGCAATCAGCATAGCATTCTCCGCGTCTTCTCCACACTTTGACCCTACGATCCAACTGCTGTAGGCAGAATCTGGACTCATGGGCTGAACCCACATACTCAGCGCTGTTGCTCATCCCATAAATGCATGTTCCTTACAAATGGGGCAACATTTGAAAGGGATCTAAACAGGCTTTCCAATGGTATAAGATTTATTGCCAAAAAGCATTGTTACCACAGAGAAATAATCTACCAAATTTCCTTACTTTTTGTGCTAAGTTTATTATTTAGTCAATGTTGACACTGCTTTCAATATTACATTTTTTCATCACTGTTGACCACTGTGTTTTTTCAAGCAACAGTGTATGTGCTTTATTAGACAATGCTTGTCTAATTATTGACAAGTCAATAAACTTATCAGCCACACAGACAGCCAGAAGAGGAAGGGGAAGACAGTGAAGCAGTTGATCAGAGTCCGTAACATTTTATGAGACTACAGCAAATATCCAGCAGCATATGGCATGGTAAAACATCTAAACACTTGGAATCCGTACAAGCAGGAAAAGAAACAAGTGGCCATATTGATTGTCTGGTTTAATAGATACAAAGGTAACCCAATCAAAATAGCATTAGAATAAGGAAAAGCAATTAATACACATGCATATCAAAATAAATGGGTCATATTATCAAGTCATAATCACAAGTCACATTTTAAGGTTATAAAGTGGTTCAGTGTTATGTGGCAAGTAAATTTAACCAAGAGCATGTCAGACATGAAGGTTCATTGTATAGTCCTCAGTCAAAAGCCATTTTCTCTTATGAACTCTGGACAATTTCTGACGAATCAGGTGCCGACATTGTCCGAAGTTACCCTTTCTCGCATGTAGCACACAAATGGAGATTGTCCTTGACAGGCGTGTTCTTACCAAGGTCAGGTAGCCGGTTCGTCCCTTACCGACAGAAGTTCTCTCCAGTTAGACATTTCCATTTTCCGATATACGATCAGATATGTTGCCATCTGTTGCCTGAAGATTCTGAACACTTTGCTGCTAATGCCTCCGAAGGCCTCTATTTTTCATCTCTGGCTTTTCATCACTGTACAGCGGTTTATTAGTGATGCCTTACTGAATCATCACAAGAACATTTGGAGCTCCAACGAAATCAGCCATTGGACAAAGTTCAGCCTCTTCAGCTCTAACATTAAGCCTATACTACTCTGCGGTCAGAGACGTGGAGGACAACCAAGAAAACAATGACAAAAGTACAAACATTCATCAACCGCTACTTGAGACGGATCTTGACAATCCACTGGCCAGATATCATCAGCAACAATGATCTCTGGCAGATAATGGGCCAACAACCAGTGGAAGAAGTGATCAAGAGTAGAAGATGGGTATGGACTGGCCACACACTCCGAAAACCAAATATATGCACCACCAGGCAGGCCCTTAGATGGAAACCCCAAGTCACAAGAAAGAGAGTCCGGCCCAAGAACACCTGGCAAAGGGACCTGGAGACAGACATCAAGCAGAGTGGGATGACATGGATCACTTTTGAGTGTGATTGCCTGTGGGCCTTCTGGGAAAGGTAGTATGTTGTTAAGATGGTGCCTGGCCAAGTTGTGCACACTTAATGAAGCCAGCGTGCATTATGGGTTGGGTGCATTGGACAATTGCCCTCCAAAGACACAGACTCATTACACATGGACATTTAGGATTGCCCTTTGAGTCTCACATATGCACGCACAAACACAAATTCACACCAACATGCACATGTTCACACACTTACACAAACACACAGTTAGGGATACAGTCACACATGAGCGAATGTAGGCAAGTGACCAAGGCAATATTCAGCGGTCAAAGTTCACCAACTCTACTTGATGCGAAGATTTGCCCCTTCACTTGCATAGAATGGAAGTGAATGGGTGGTGAATATTTCATGTTAATTTTGCATGTGTGATCGTGCCCTCAGGCATTTAACCTTCTCTGCCCACATTTACAGCAATAAAGGTTCAGTACATATGATAAATATGTTTAACATCTTGATAAAATAATTAAAAGGAACGATGATGGGGTTGTCCGTATGGCCTTTTATCAGAGTAGCACTCTATATGGTGCAGGTATTAAGCCAAGTTTACACCCAGCATATTTCTCTGCCTTCTATTGCTGACATCTCATTAGAGACATGTCAAGTCCCTCCACACAATGTTGTGGTGATTATATTACAGGGATGGGATGGTTTACCTTGATTGAAGTGAAAGGGAGAAAAGAAGCTCCTAGCTGCCTTCTGCTCTCATCATGAGCAGTGATATGACTATGGGGTTAATTGTGGTGCCAGTGCAAGAAGGATCCAAAGCTTTATAAAGCTCAGGAAAATAGCAGTTGTCAAACGTAGTTCTCTATCAGTAAAACCTTTTCAGCTTTAACAAAGGGCCCAATTTTGGTCCAATGAGAGATGAATACCTGTGTGAGGAGAAGGCACATTAATACACTTTTCAATATAAAGTTCTAGTGCATATTTAAAATATGTGCTATGTGCTTCCTCAAATGCCAGTTGCTTCTTTCTTGCCACCATGTAGGTATATGCCCCCCCCCCTCATGTTATAGTAACTGAATGTTGACACGCCTCCATGGGATCAGTGCTACATTTTCAAAGACCCCCAGTGGTTCTGGCCAATAACATACTGGTGAAAAGAGCACTCCTCTCACAGCCAGACTTCTATTCCAGAAATTTTGGAAATACCCAGCAGCAAGATAAAAATTCCTTTGCATCTCCTGGCCAGTGGACGACACTGACCAGTGGAGAGCCAGCTTTGATCTACCATCCCCTTGCAGTGAACTGACAGCACCTGAAACAATTCAATTCATCCTTTTTATTGTGAGCAGTTTAGCCAACCATTGCCTAATAAGCATCAGTTTACCATTTTGTGCCACAACCCCTCTAATGACAAGTCAAGTACCCTAGTCAGCTGGCACTAGTATTCCAGGATGTGATCCCTCACCAGCCTCCCACTTAATTTTGTTTGTTGGAATTTATAATCAATGATGTACTTTATCCTTGATTTTAGCTCTAGAATTATACTCTGAAAGGGGATAATTTGTGTTATTGGGAGATTGATTGGTGTACACATACAAACGACCTGCCTCAAATAAATTATAATCGGGATTCAAATCTAATCCTTCAGATATCTCTGTTGGGAATCGGTAGGAGTACAGATTCAATTATTGGCAAATTATCAAAGATGTTTTATCAATATTAATAAAGATATGAATATGTGTATTAATAATTTTATAGAAAGCGAGTGGGGGGGGAAGCCAGCGTTGAGCTATCATTTTCTTGATTGCGGTTGAGCCGGCTAGCCAAATTTTCTTCTGTCTCCCAAGCAGATGTAATTTAGAGTCGTCATTAAGTAACAAAACAATCGGGTCAGTAGGAAGTCAACATCCTATCACATCAGATATTTTTGATGTTGTTTTATTCCAAAACTCATGCACCTGTTCACACTCCCAGACCATGTGTTGGAAGGTTCCAGTTAGTTCAGGTTGACAGAACGTGCAATAGGGAGTAGGAATGACTTTAGAGACTTATCTCTTCTGAGGAGTCCAATATGTCCTATGGCATATGTTGAAGTGGATCTGCTGGTGATTTGGGTTCTTGGAACAGTGGGAAATGTTGTCCCAAACTGTCTCCCAATTAATTGCGTTCCCCTCAGGGCTCAGCTCTTGCTCCCATTTCTTTACTATTAGTTATCCTACTGATACTTGCATCAGTTTAGCATAAATCCTGGACACCAATCCTCTCAAAGGAGAATCAGCAAGCCATTTAATGATTGGGTGTGTCTCAAGACTGTTCCTCCATGGCACTCCATAACATTTTAGGGATGATCTTAAGTGAAGATAAAGGAAGAAGGATGTCCTAGGGACCTCAAAGCTAGCTCTCAGGTCTTCAAAACTTACAAACAAAAAGTTTGTAAAATGGTAGGTCCTAGTATGTCAAAGTATTGTACAGAAGTTCTGATGGAATTCCGTCCAACCCCTGTGTTTTCCCTTTCTTAGCTGTTTTTAACGCTGATTTAAGTTCCTCTAACGTTATAGGTTGACCCAGTTCTTCTGTCTCCTTTGGGTCAAGAAGAGGCAGGTTTAGCTCTTTCAGGAACTTTTGGCACTATGTCGGATCTGGATTGCAGGAGGATTCATACAACTTTGAATAAAGGATTGGAAAGTGGCGGTGATA
Source organism: Sander lucioperca (assembly GCF_008315115.2). Taxonomy (NCBI): domain Eukaryota; kingdom Metazoa; phylum Chordata; class Actinopteri; order Perciformes; family Percidae; genus Sander; species Sander lucioperca. The sequence goes on from NC_050177.1 coordinate 2,877,637, forward strand.
TCTTTAGGATTCGTTGAGATACCTCTGCCTGTGCGGATGCTGTTGATAGCAGCTCTGGATTTGCTTTGTTTTCATTTCAGAGCAAGCAATTTGCTTGGTTTGCAACCATTAAAATAGTAATTTTGCCTCACTCTATGCATTATGAATTCAGGTCTCCTTAGCAAATCATTTAGCTCTGCTCGATTTGTGACTATAAGAGTATGTGTAGATTTAGAAAAACGCGTCTTTAGAGACTGCTCTAATGATTTACAACGTTCTTCCAACTCCGCAATCCTTGCCTCTCTCTTTTTCGTCAAATTGGCCGCAAAGGAAGATGTGAAATCTCGAATAAATCCTTTAGTGGCTTGCCAAATGTACGACTGGTCCAAAACTGAGTCAGTATTGATTGATATAAACTCCGCCAGCTTGGCTCTAAACTGTATCAAAAGCTGTGTTTTGGAGAAGGGAATTGTTTAATTGCCATCTCCTAGATCTTTCTCCTAACATATCACAACAGAATGTGGTTATCAGCGCATTGTGGTCAGACAGGATTGCTGGTTCTATTGCTATCGTGTGGAACATTGCCTTAAGTTCACTGGAGCACAAAAAATAATCAATGCGGGAGTGGGTGAGGTGACGTGTGGAAAAGAAGGTGTAATCCTTGCTAGTAGGATTGTGCATCCTCCATATATCTGTAAGATGGTGGGATTCCACAACTGCTTTAAACATGTCCGATATGCGTTTTTGGGCTTTTGTGTGATTGACCCCTGATCTATCCTGATTTAAATCTAGTACTGCATTCATGTCTCCCCATATAATTGGTGAATATTCATTGGTTAGGCATGGGAAGAAACTTTCATCATATGTAGCCGGTGCATATGCCGAGACAAAGGCTATTTTCCTACTCCTTATTGTGGAACATCAGGGGTGCCCAACCTTTTTTGACCCAAGATCTACTTCAAGTAGCCAACCTCCCGAGATCTACCAGTCCAGGGTCAACATCGCAAACCCACACACATTGTTTCCAGCCTGCAGTAACTAACCTCACAACACTTTTTCTTGTTGTCGCACAACTACTAGACATCACAACACAAACCCTCCCTCTCTCAAACACACACACAAATTCCTCTCACACAGTTTCCAGTTTGCATAGTGCGCTGTAGCACAAACCTGCTCTCTCTGCTCCTCTCTCTCTCTCTCACACACACACACACACACACCAATCTGCATGATGAGCAATAGTCATATAACTGACCTTAATATGAACAAAACAGAAACATAAACCAGATACAAAACAGGTAGATCTCTACCTCTCGGCCAAAATTAAAGCTATAAACGCGAAACTTTAGATTCTTGTTTGCCCCAACAAATTTGACGATAATTGGCCACTAGGGGGCGCTACAACTACAAAAAGTTTATATCTCATGAACGGCTCATCCGATTTTTACGAAATTTTGAGGTTAACATCTAGGGCCACTCCTGAGGCCATGCCTACAGTGGGGTACTGATTGGCCAAAGTGGGCGTGGCCTATGGGACCCAGGTTTGGATTCACCACTTGCACTAATGTGAGCAACTTCAAATTTACAGTATAGCAATGGTTCATGGACCTCACATACAAAAAATTACACATATGGACCACTAGATGGCGCTATAGTGACGTCAAACGTGTTTTTGCCTATAACTCCCACAATGCACATCGCACATTAGAAACCCTTACACCCACGTGTTTCTTGAATCGAGCTGAATCTGACGATATAGGCCACACCCATTTCCGCTAAGAAGTTTTTTCGCAATATGCAAAACCAGCTTTTTCGAACTCCTCCTAGGCCGTGCGACCGATCTGCACGAAACCTGGTACGTAGCATCTCCAGATAGACCTGACAAAACGTTATCAAAAGAATTTTGCTATGTTAAACTATGCGCAATTTACAACCAAACTAATTTTCGTAGCTAGCCACAAAACACAAACTTTACCATATCTCGGCCAAATCAATAGTTATCGGAGCAAAACTTGGTATTAATGTTTGACATTCCATTCCGATGCTCTCTACCAAATTTGGTGAGGATCAGCCATTAGGGGGCGCTATAATCAACGTTTGTGTTTTGGCTGCTTGCAGTTCTAGTTTTCCTTGTTATTTCATTGTTTTTGTGAATGTAGTTCTGCTGTTACAGACACCAGCTAAGCGGGACTGTGTAGCTACCGAATGGTTCATACCCTGATCTTCTTTTCAGCTTAATTTTGTTAACACCATCAGCTTATTTTTATTTTTTGACCTCTCGCTCCCACGCAGCAAAGTTGAAACCACAGACAGCCAGATGTGCTGGAGTCAGTCTGCAGAGCCCTGAAGTCCCGCCCGCAGTGTTATTCTAATCTTATTAATATTGAATGTATCAGTATTCAATACTTTGTTGTTGTTGTTTTTTAATTACATAATTACATATGCCTTACTCCCAAAATTGCAGTTTCAAGGGTTTTGACAGTGTTTAACTCATGTCTCGTCAGGACTCGCTACATTGAAAAGCTATGAACATCACTTTGCTGGTTTTTGCATATATAAATGTTACAGTTAAAAAATGTAATTGTCACTGCTCTCTTAAGGACAAACTAGGGATGTCCCGATCAGGTTTTTTTGCCCTCGAGTCTGAGTTCGAGTCATTTGATTTTGAGTATCTACCGATACCGAGTCCCGATCCGATACTTCTATAATATATAAAAAAAGAATAAAGCAGAGCGAAAAAACAGATCCAGGATGTTCCTTATTTTTTATTTAATTCACCTTATTTTAACATTCAACAACTCTGTTAACAAACAGAGCATTTCTGTTACATATCTCACAGTTTGCTATGGCAATGTTGTTGTCATCAACTTTATAATACCTCCAGACCGCAGACATACTCGCGCTTTCCGCTTCAAGCTGCTTCTGTGTTCTACTTTGCCGGTATTTAACCAATAGCGTCTCTGCAACAAAGTGATGTCATGCCGCATGCGTTGCTGTTTCTGTGTGGAGTCAAAAGGGTCTAACTCTGTTCCACCGCATAACTATAGATGTGTTAAAAAATAATGAGAATATATATACATATATATCCGAGTCCTGATCGGGAGGTAACGTCCGATTCCGATCGAGTCTGAAACCACGTGATCGGGCCCAATTTCCGATCACGTGATTGGATATGGACATCCCTAGGACAAACGGATATTAGGGGTGTAACGGTACGTGTATTCGTACTGGACCGTTTTGGTACAGGGCTTTCGGTACGGTGCGCATGTGCATGCAATCTTTTGTGTGCGGAACATAGGTCAATTTTCGTGTTTCCACACAAACATATTAAGTGGCGGAAGTCTCCGCGTTCAGCGCAAATCCCGCCCTGCAGCTGATTCTAAAGTTTTCATTGGTCATGTCAATATGTCAATCACTGTACGGATTGCCTACACCAAACACTGATCTCTAAACCTACCCGCCGTCACTGTAACCTAAACCAATGAAATCGACTGCAGGGCGGGATTTCCGCTGAAGTGGTTTGGGGAAAAAAATAATAATCACACACCGCGCGCTGTACAACAACATACACGGCACGCTGTTCTCTTAATACATCCATGGCTTTAGCCCAGCCTCTCGCTAGCTAGCGTCATGGCCAATGCAGACAAGCCCATAGACAGTATGGACAAGCCGGAGCTTGAAGAGCCACCCATATCATTAAGGTCTCCTGTTTGGGAACACTTCGGTTTCCCAGTGAAATACGTAATGGACAGTCGATAAGACGAAAGCAGTGTGCCGACATTGCTCAGGAATGATCGGGTATGTTTCTGGCAACACTTCAAACTTGTTAACGCACTTGAAAAGGCATCACGCGAGTGTGAACATCACTACTACAAGGAAGAAAACGACCGTAATTCAAACGCAGCTCCCGTTGGCATTTAAACAGACCTTTGCTGGTAATTCCGATCGGGCCAATGCAATAACGAAAGCAATTGGTGTTTTTATAGCAGCTGATCTACGACCATACTCGGTTGTTGACAAGCTGGGATTGATAATGCTGCACTGTAATCCATAGTTATTTATTTATATTTTTCATTATATTTTATTATGTGATATTGGTTTGAGACTGAGAGTATTTTATTTAGTGGAGAGCTTTGCAGCAGTATTTTATTTCTTATTCTTTTTTTTATTTTATATATATATTATTATATTTTATTAAAGTGTTTAAAAAAGTGTAAACAAATTGTTAAAAAATGTTTATAGTAATAAACAACCTGCAGTTCAATGTTTGCATTTCTTTCCCTTACTGTACCGAAAATGAACCGAACCGTGACTTTAAAACCGAGGTACGTACCGAACCGTGATTTTTGCGTACCATTACACCCCTAACGGATATACTTACAAACCAAGGTGAAACATCTGCGATATTGGCCAATATTTTCTCCAGGATCAGTCAGACTCTCCTAACCCTAACCCTGTTTTGACAAGGGTGTTGATTGAAGGGTTATGATTCTACCTATTTGGTTCTGCTGCAGTGTTATATCCCAATCAGCGCTTCAGATGTAGCTGGCTTGGTTCCATTTATGTGCTGATGAATGTGCTGGTTCTAAAAGCTCAGGCTTTAAAGCCATAGTGCGTAGTTTCTGTCGCCACCATGATGAATTCTAAGTAATGACAACAACACTGTTGGAGCATCTAAATGATGCCCCACCCCCACCCGTCCTCCACACAGTTGCTTGTGGTGTAGTGTTTAACCAGTCAAATCAAGGAGTACACAGAGAATAAACATAACACAAATAAAATAAACATGATGGGCTCTTCAGAAGAGGTAATTATTTTGTAAATTTTATGTCCTCCTTATGTCTCCAAAACTGAACGATGCTGTTGTCCCTTCTCAGCGGTGATGTAAAACGCATCACTCGAGCTTCTGCGTGTGAATGTTGCCAGACTACATCATTCTGTAAACATGGCCATACTAAGAAATACAGAGAGATTAGCTTTGTATCAACTCATTTGGCAATGGCTTGAATGTAACGCATGTTTAATCTAAAATAGTTGGCACTATAGCTTTAAGTCTTAGTGTTTTAGTTTTATAGTTTTCTTCCCATTGGTGTTTCTAAAAGCTGCTCTTTACTCTTTTACACTTCTGGAGGCTCCCAGCCAAACACAACAGAATGCCTTTAATTAGCTAGAGTCTCTGCATACAAAGATAATTGTGAATAATGCAGTTGCAGTACCCATGGGTGAACGAACCCAGCATTTGGCTCATGCCTTGGTTTCTCCATAGGGCATTTCAGACCATTTTTTTCTGGAATGAAGGTTAAGTGTTATAAGGACCCTGCACAGAGGTGAGAGAAGGCCGCCTGATCATATTGACACAATGATTAATCTTCCCTTCCCCTGATATTTTGTGAATTGGGTTTGGGTGTGCTGTAGCTTTGTTGTAAGTGGGTTGACAAGGTGACCCGTGCTGTAGATCAAACTGCTGAACAACTGCTTGGGGACAGGGTCCTGCCCGCCTGACTGGACATCATTTTTCTCCATTTAGCCCCATCTCACACCTGTTATAGGGTGGTCGTCCACATGAATGCTCACAGCCCCGCTGGGATAGAGTCTGTCATCAACAACAGGATTCAACAGATGTACACCGCTTCTCTGCTGGCTTGAAATGACATTAACTCTTAGCTCCATGTGTAGGTTTTGAGGGAATTGTTTTTTGTCAGATGTTTTGAGCATAGAGAATTAGTTTTATGTTAAAACGCTTCAAGATAAAAGAGTGAAAAGCATAATGTAGAAAATTGAAAATAGCCTGCCCATGGTGTAGGCTATTGTGACTGCCATTTTTAAGAAATGGTCCCTTGGTATTTCTGTCTCTTAGACACGGTGACATTTCCTTTACTGTATCGATGCCTGACCCTCTTCCTCTAAAGACCAGTAGCCACACAAAAACATAGAAAAGATAATGGACACACCTGTGTTTGTTGGTTGGTGAGGTCGGGTTGAGTTTTGTTCACAGTGACTTGAGACGTTCCTTAGTCTATCATCTTCACAACAGTACGAAAAGAGTCAGTAGAAAAACTGACAAAGCAAAGTGATGCACAATGAATATAAACGTGATAATCGGAAACTCGGCTGCTCTTTTTTAATGCATCCTTCTCCTTTTTTTGACTTGGAGGAGTTGCAACTGATTTATGTGTTCAAATTTGAACAAAACAGCATGGTTCAAAGGTCAGCATATTTTAAATTGAAAACTCAGGTTCTTTGTAAACATATGGTAGGCTACATATATATTCTCTTAGTTCACGGACTATCTTTTTCGCACCTCTCCATCCCTCTGTCACGCTCTCTCTCGCTCCCTCCCTCCCAGCATTGTGCCTGAGTCAGTCATGTCTGCAATAAAAACATTACAAAAAACAGTAGAAAATCACAGTACATTACGTCCTTAAATGTGTCATATTCTAGCCACTCCAACTCCTGCTTCCATTCACTCTTAAATTTGGTTGCCTTTTTCTGTTTTTTCATAGTCCACTTTTTATGTTTCTAGTTCTTCTGTAAGAATAACATTGGCAATTAGTAAACCCATACTTAAGTAGTCCTGACAGGATCTGACAGGATCTCTTTTTCAGCAGCCCACAATGATGTGTCCAACCAGCCAGAAACACACACACACACACACACACACACACACACACACACACACACACACACACACACACACACACGATGAGTGAATCATACCAGTTAATGTGTGGGTTGTCCAAGTTCAAGAGCTGCAGGGCTGTGATGAGCATTTTCCCAATTGTCTAAAAAATCTCTAATTATAAATTTAGAAGAGAGGTCCTGACCACAACCATCTTAATGATACTATGGACCATGAACCCGTTATTGACTTATATCCAATTTGAAATTCTTTTCCTTTTTTTTTGCTAGTTACAGTGAGGAAAATAAGTATTTGAACACCCTGCTATTTTGCAAGTTCTCCCACTTAGAAACCATGGAGGGGTCTGAAATTGTCATCGTAGGTGCATGTCCACTGTGAGAGACATAATCTAAAAAAAAAAATCCAGAAATCACAATGTATGATTTTTTAACTATTTATTTGTATGATACAGCTGCAAATAAGTATTTGAACACCTGAGAAAATCAATGTTAATATTTGGTACAGTAGCCTTTGTTTGCAATTACAGAGGTCAAACGTTTCCTGTAGTTTTTCACCAGGTTTGCACACACTGCAGGAGGGATTTTGGCCCACTCCTCCACACAGATCTTCTCTAGATCAGTCAGGTTTCTGAGAAACACGGAGTTTGAGCTCCCTCCAAAGATTCTCTATTGGGTTTAGGTCTGGAGACTGGCTAGGCCACGCCAGAACCTTGATATGCTTCTTACAGAGCCACTCCTTGGTTATCCTGGCTGTGTGCTTCGGGTCATTGTCATGTTGGAAGACCCAGCCTCGACCCATCTTCAATGCTCTAACTGAGGGAAGGAGGTTGTTCCCCAAAATTTCGCAATACATGGCCCCGGTCATCCTCTCCTTAATACAGTGCAGTCGCCCTGTCCCATGTGCAGAAAAACACCCCCAAAGCATGATGCTACCACCCCCATGCTTCACAGTAGGCATGGTGTTCTTGGGATGGTACTCATCATTCTTCTTCCTCCAAACACGGTTAGTGGAATTATGACCAAAAAGTTCTATTTTGGTCTCATCTGACCACATGACTTTCTCCCATGACTCCTCTGGATCATCCAAATGGTCATTGGCAAACTTAAGACGGGCCTTGACATGTGCTGGTTTAAGCAGGGGAACCTTCCGTGCCATGCATGATTTCAAACCATGACGTCTTAGTGTATTACCAACAGTAACCTTGGAAACGGTGGTCCCAGCTCTTTTCAGGTCATTGACCAGCTCCTCCCGTGTAGTTCTGGGCTGATTTCTCACCTTTCTTAGGATCATTGAGACCCCACGAGGTGAGATCTTGCATGGAGCCCCAGTCCGAGGGAGATTGACAGTCATGTTTAGCTTCTTCCATTTTCTAATGATTGCTCCAACAGTGGACCTTTTTACACCAAGCTGCTTGGCAATTTCCCCGTAGCCCTTTCCAGCCTTGTGGAGGTGTACAATTCTGTCTCTAGTGTCTTTGGACAGCTCTTTGGTCTTGGCCATGTTAGTAGTTGGATTCTTACTGATTGTATGGGGTGGACAGGTGTCTTTATGCAGCTAACGACCTCAAACACGTGCATCTAATTTAGGATAATAAATGGAGTGGAGGTGGACATTTTAAAGGCAGACTAACAGGTCTTTGTCAGAATTCTAGCTGATAGACAGGTGTTCAAATACTTATTTGCAGCTGTATCATACAAATAAATAGTTAAAAAATCATATATTGTGATTTCTGGATTTTTTTGATTTTGATTTAAAAAAAAAAAAAAACATACACACACAACACACAACACATTTTACTTAAAGGTGCTGTAGGTAGGATTTTGAAGATCCAGGACAAAAAAAAAAATGTGAACATCGACAACTTCTCAGTCCCTCCCCCCTTTCTGCTAAAGCCCAAATGGTCTCCTAAGCCCCTCCTCCCACAAGGGAGAGCTGTGTACGATAGAGCGCGTGTGAAGAGGGGCGAAACCTATCTGCAGCTCGTGCGCAGGGAAGGGGGAGGGGAGGACGCTATGAAATGCGTGTGAGCAGTGATTGATACGCAGTTAGACACCCCCCTGGCCCTGATTGGTGCATCTGAACAGGGAGGGGTGGCTTTTTGCAAATCGCACTACAGGCTGTAGGTGGTGCCAGATAGTGTTAATTTCGTCAGACGAGACAAGACTAAATATGTTCGTCAACAACCTTTTTTTCCATGACTAAGACGAGACGATGACGAGACTGCGCCAGTGTCCAAAAACGCTGACTAAGACTAAATTAACAGCCATTATTGTTGACGAAAAAAGACGAGACTAAAATGTTTTGCATAAAATAAAAACTTAGATAAAATCTCTCTTTATTCTTGTCTACAATCGTCTCTACTTTTTCATCATGAGATAGAATATTCAGCTGTTACTAGGGTTGGGTACCGAGACGCGGTGCTAATACGGCACTGACCGGTGCCTTAACGACCGTTATCTACCGGACCGAATAGCAACGCGGATTTCGGTGCCACTTAAATGCCTGCGCTTCTCTCTGATGCTACTAAACGGACGTTAGAGGCAACCGAAACATCGCTGCACGGGACGCTAGTTAACACTACACTTGGCAGCAGGTAACATTAGCCTACCGTTAGCTAGCAGCTGGATTAAACACGGTTAAAATGCTGACAGCTAAACGGTGTAAAAGTTTGTCTGTATTTCACTGTGTAGGATTTCAACACCGAGACGTACGACAGTCTATAGCTGCCGTTGTCTGAAAAACAACACATAGGTTGCGTTCACTTGAAACTCGCCTTGCCAGCCTCGTGCTGCATTCAAAGTTATTGTAAAATACCCTTTTCCCATCCAGTGGTTGTTTTTGTCGTAACTGTTGAAATATTATTTAAAAAAAGTCTAAAATGTTTTGACTAAAACTTGACTAAGATATATTGAGTTCTCTTTTGACTAAAACTAGACTAAAATGACGAGACTTTTAGTCGAGTAAAACTTGACTAACAAAAAAGATATGTGAATGACTAAATATGACTAAAACTAACAAGGACCATTTGGCACAAGACTGAGACTAAATTAAAAACAGGTGACAAAATTAACACTAGTGCCAGAGGAGCCAGATTTTTTTTAAATGACCTGTTTCATGTAGTTCTACTGGAACATAGGGTCAGTTTCAGCAAATATGACAGAAAGTTAGTTTTATAAGGCTTACCTACTGCATCTTTAAAGAAGCTTCAAGAAGAACTGCATTGGCCAGTAGCCTCTTTGATTGGCTTTCTTGTATCATTAATTCTAAAAGTAACAATAAAACAATAACCTTGGTCTGCACTCATTTACTTGACTCTGTGTAAAATGTCACTAGAGAGGTGTTTTCACATCCCTCTCCTGAAGGGGGAGATGCCTGTGCACTGCCTTGAAATTTTAGATTCAAACGTATCTCGGGCAAGCTTGATTAGGTCACTCGAGCGTAAACCGATCCGTGTGTCCATGCTCTGTGATGAAACCTCCAGCGCAGAGCAGACTGTTACCACATCATGACATCGTAGCTGTGTCAGGCACTGCAAGTTACAAGCTAACAAACCGCATAAACAAATAAAAGACGATAACTTCACTTACCATTGGGATAGGTCTGCTAGTCGCCGATTTTAGTGCACAACAGAGTCTTAATCTGAGTCTGACTGCATGAAGACATCACAAGCTGCACGCTGTTGTAAGAGAAGCCGTCAGCAGCAGTGTGTTTCTGAGCGTGGATTGTGGAGATGCCAACAACCAAACTCTTCTTCATTTCCCTGAAGTCAACAAGCACTACCGAATATCCTACAGGACCATTACTTGCAATTTGCATCTGAAATTGTGTACGTTTGTCAAACTAACTTATATCACCAATAATGTTAACAGTTACAAACATAACCTCCAAAAATAACGTTACCTCTGCTAATTAAATCCATCCTGTAACATTACTTTATAACCACGATACTTTATTGAACTGAAAGATTTTTGAACAGGGTTCATTCAGTGTGACAAAGACGTTCACTTAAAAAAAGTAAACAAGCCAAGTTAGCCCTTGAGCTAATGTGTGCTAACTACTGTAGCCGAGGGTAATGAAATAAAAACACTAGCGGTGTGATGAGACAACCAGCTCACGACGACGAGACACGAGATTGGGTTCACGAGATCGAAACGAGACAAGATTTTAACACTATTTTACAGAAAACTTCAACGATAAAAAAATAAGACTGTAAAAATACGAGACAGCGCCACAGTGAACTGCACGCAGGCATGTCTGAAATCTTAATTTGTCTGAAACCTCCTCCCTCTTCCTGAAACCTTAATCTCGCGAGATCTCATGGGACGAGATCTCACGTCACACCGCTAAAAAACACGGAAGCTCTGTATTCTGTGTGAACCAAGGTGGTCTCCAAACTTGTATTAACTCCCATATTGACGCCGCATATCAAACAAAAGCAAGAGACTATATCGTATTAAGTTGCTATGAGCTGTAACCTCTTCTAATTAAAAGGCAGAGGATAACATTATCTCTTCCTCCTTCCTGCATACCTTTCACTCACCCTGTGTTGGTTCTGCAGCTGCCTGAAACCGTTGCTGACATTTTTACCAAGCGACCGGGACGACGTAGTGAAATGATTTTACCCCGGAGAGCAGTGTGAAAGTGAGGAGCGCTCACTCTGCACCTACTTCTGGGGGCTGAAATGTCCTATTTAGCAATGTAACTCTCCGCTAAGTGTGTTTCACCGGTGTTTCTGACCATGAGTAGCCACAAGTTGGCGTATTGTTCAGGGGCGGATTTAGCGATAGCAGTTACCTACCTTATCTAAGTTGTCTTGCTCGGCAGTCCAGGGCATGTGCCTGGCCATGTGGGAGTAATTGATTGAATTGACAATGTAGCCAGAATTCCACTAAAAACATAGAGGATTGGCTTATGGGTGCAGTGTTAGGGTGGGTGGAGGTGAGGTGGGGCAGTTACATGTTTGTGTACACACTTATTTGGTCACTATTGGTGACTTAAAAGGACATAGATGACAATGGAGACAGCATAAGTGCGGTGAAAAAAAACACCACAGTGCCACTGTCCTCCACTTGAGGGACGTCTCTGAGTGATTGAGATACGTGCTCTATCAAAGGATCAAAGAGAGCTGGAGTTGCGCTGCCATTCAAGTCAAGCAGTGACTTTGGTGCACACTTGGCGTGATGTGTTAGCTGATGATAACTTAAATTGCTCCTCTTCACTCCAATGGCATTTTTCCATTACATGGTACCTGCTCGACTCGCCTCGACTCTACTCGCCTTTTTTGGTTTTCCATTACGAAAAAAAGGCCCTGGTACCTGCTAACAGGTACTTTTTTTAGTATCACCTCCGTCAAGGTTCCAAGCAAGCTGAGGCGATACCAAAAGGTGACGTGAAAACCTGCAGACTACTGATTGGTCAGAGAGAATCGTCACTAATCACTGCGTCATCATTGCTAGCGACAGACGGGGGTGTCCTGAACAAACCCGCCATTTTTTTTGCTGCCTCCAGCTTCTTTGGAAACAAAATTTTTCTTCTGGTTGTGGCAACAGCCACATGCTGATATTCAAAAACAAACACACCTTTGACGTTCTGTGTGTGTGTCGCGTTAGGTCACGGCAGTTTCCTGCGGCGTCGCTATGACGACCAGCTACGCTTGCCTCAGGCATGAGGTGGTACTAAATCTGCAATGGAAAATGGAGGACGGGACACCGCGGTAGAGTAGAGTCGAGCAGGTACCATGTAATGGAAAAACGCCACAAGCTAGTGGCTGATTTTTCCTATTACCCCTTATGTGCCCCCTGCAGTTAGTCCCCTCCCTCCGTCACTCCCTCCACCCCAACCTCCTCCCTCTTCCCGCCCTTCTCCTCTTCCCCCTGCCCTTTCTCCACGACTGAGTTGCTCTTCATTCACCACTTCCTTCCTTTTCCCCTATCTTTTCCCCACGTTTTTTTGGCTTCTGTCTCAGAGCAGAATGTCAATGGTGCTTGGAAACTGTGTTTAGGATTCACACAGCGTGCCTGGCATAAGCTCATAAGAGTAATTAGATGTTCTCTCACTGTTGTTCTTCCCTTGAAATGGAGGCTATCGTTTTTGTCTGTTCTCCTCCCCTATCATTTGACATTCTGACGTCTGCATGGCCACAAAGAGAAACAAAATAAAAGTGAGGCAGAAAGAGAGAGAGAGGATTACAGATAATGAGAGGAACAGAGAGAGAGGACAAGGGAGGGTTAGAGACCTCTGAAGGCAAAAGGAAAAGAAAATGGAAGCCTGATAGCTTCTGATATACAGTACATGTAATTATTTATTTAAGGACAACTGGCAGGCCTACTGGTGTGTACAAGGACAGCTGAAGAAATAGACATGTAGAAGCAGTGTGTCAGTGTTGTATACGTGTGTCTGTGTGCACACATAAACTGGCTCTTCCTCTTTTCCACCATTTATCTGAGATCCACACACGCATGTGAGTACATACATAATCATGTACATACAAAAATGGCAAATCCTTTATTCAATAATCAAATATAGTCTGATGTGTGTGTCATGTCCTTGTCAGTGTCTTATCTCGTCAACAAGACTTTACGCCAACTTCAAGCTTTTCTACACTACAAGAATTCTAATCCTTAAGTGTTGCTAGATCAAGTTTGGCAAACAGACAACCAAAGCACATCTTATGGCTCAAGGGGCTCAGAGTAAATTTAAAATCTGTCTGCCTTTTTTCGGCTTTGATAATATAAGCTTTCATAGACCAACTGCATTTAACTAAGCAAGCATACGTGATCAAAAAGGTATGTTTTCAGTGCACCGAGAATGCTCAATTAACAGTTAATTAATCTTTCATGTTTAAAGGCTAAACATTATGCCTTTTTTTTGCCACTGCACAGAAAAGGAAAGTAACCACTGTGCAGAGTTCTCATTGTCAGACCTGTCAATTTTAAATACATTTCAGTGCAAAATTCCCAAATGTAGATACACACAAACCTCAACCTCAGCCCCCAGTGACTATCACTCAGCACCTCCTGTGGAAAAAATCTCAACAACAGCCATACTGTAATTAATTGTCTTTCCTGGGCGGTAACAGGAAGTGTTGAGTTTGCATTAGCAGCATACTAGCAGTGAAAAATGTTTGTCTTTCGTCTTCTCAGTGGAACTCTTTACGAGCACTATGTCCCTGTAATGTGTCAGATCTTTTAATCAACCCCATTCTAGTTAACATACTGAACTAATGTAAACCCTGAGGCAAGAGAATAGAAGAACAGGTACTCATTGTTATTAATTATCATCAAATCTGTTGTGTTGAGTGAGGAATGGTGGACCCAAACGCAGAGAGAGGGAGGAGGCAGGAGCAGCGTTGAAACTCAAAGATTTATTGGACAACAATGAGGGGAGCAAACAACAAAGGAAGTCCTGAAGGCAACAGGCAAAAAGGTCCAAAGTACAAAAAAAACAAGAACAGGGAATCCAGGGAGCCGAGACAGGCACAGGAACACACAAACTGACCAGGGGAAGATACAAAACGATCTGACACAAGACAAAGGGAACACAGGGGTTAAATATAAGAGGTAATGAACAAATGAGGGACAGGTGACACGACAGGTGAAACACATCAGGGTGGGGCAGGACAATCAACAAAGGCAAAAAGTAAAACTAGACATGACAGACTATCAAAATAAAACAGGAAACAGGAACCACTGACAAAAACCAGAAATCAACTAAACACAGAAAACACCACACAGAACAGAACACAGGAATAAACCACACATACACAATAAACGAGGAGATAACTAAACAGAAATATAGAATATACAAACACAGGAAACATGCACAAATAAACAATAAAGACAACAGAAATGAACAAACAGGTAACAGAAATAACCTAAAACCATAACAAAATCTCAGTTTTTATTTCTGTCTTTGACTTCAAAGATGACAGATGTGCTGTGTTTGTGCCTACAACTACTACTGTTATATAATATGTATGTTATAATATGTGCTCTGCAAAGTTTATTTTCTTTTTACAACCAGATTACTACAAGCCCTGGCAAAGTTCACCACAGTGGGTGTGGTAAAATTAAACAGACTCGCCATCCAGTTTAAAAGCTGAAGATGCATTTTTAAATTTGGTGCTGTGGAGTCCTTTGATGGGATTCACCTGTGCACCTTCATATAGCCTATCTATCAGAAAATGAATTACCATGATTTTCAGTGATGATTTCGACACATTAACATAGTCAAATGCGGTCAATGGTACTTCTTAATGGTAGGCAGTCCACGCAGTCTGCCCCGGGGGATTCAACTCCGCATTTCCTCTGTGGCGGTGCGCCATGACCGACTCTAGGTCAACTTGGAAAACTTTGGGATGAAGGTGGCTCATGGTTATGCCTGTGAGGTTTACTGCATCCCTCATGCGTATCTTGCTGCTTCCTGGGGCAGTGGAATTAATGCTCGCTGCGCCCTCTTTACCTCCGGGAAAGGGATGGCTATCAACCGGGGCGGACTGTCCTCGGTGCGTCAGGGATCTGCAGCGATTTCGGCAACCCACCCGACCCATCTTGAAACGCAGACCCTGTCTCGTTTACCATGATTTGTGGCTGTGACTTCTTTTGCCTCCTCATCACCATTCATATCTATAGACCACCTGTTTGAAACACTACACACTGATGCTAATGCACACTTGCTGACAAAAAAAAAGAATATATTAGCATAAAACTGTAGTCACAACCAGCAATGTAGTAGCGACTGTGAACAGAAGCGCTCACGTTGTCCAAAAACACAAGTCTCAAACTAAATCTTTCAACAACAAAAAAAAGAAAACCTTTCTGTGCTTTATGTAGATCGACTGCTTGCATTTTGCTGGCTTTTTAAGGTGATTAAGATGACATTGTGATAAGTGCTGCACTAAAAGGATTATTATGAAATACGTATTTCCTGGAAATGGCAGTGCTGCACTAAAAGGATTATTATGAAATATGTATTTTCTGGAAATGGCACATTTCCATACATGTTTGTCAAGTTGTTACTTTACCAAGAATTACTCCTATGTGAGGGGATATAATGGCAAGGTTGATAGCAATTTCTTGGGGCGCTGTATTCTTGAGAATTAAAAATGATGAATGAAGTCTTGGCTGACTGAATAGATACTGGACCACTCCTGCCTTGCAGTGCTGCACCTCTGGATAGAAGCCTGTTGCTGTGATGGCAAAAAGTTACCAGCAGAAACTTTCAACTTCAGCGAGGGTTCGGATTGGGATGTTTATTGCAACTTCAGCAATATCTGCTGCCTTATGTTAGAAACACAGCTCCCCTTGCTCACCAGAGCAGCTTTGACCGTAAGAGGCACAGTGGCCCTTGGTGTTGATCTTGACGTATAACCAATCAGTGCTGTGGGCGGGAGTGAGACTACAGAGTGGTGACTACAGACAGAGAGAGGCGGTTGTATTAGAGCCAAAGCAATGAGGTTATAATAATAAGAGGTGAAATTATAATATAATGCCCTGATTAATATCAAAGTAACGTTTAAAGCATAAGGCATTAGTTACCTGTATGTCAGTCATGAAGAACCACAAGCAGTGTTCTTCTGCTTAAATTATCTGAGTACGAATCTAGAGGGTTCATTTATTCTCATTGCACAACACAAGTTACACAACAAAATGCAGTTGTAGTCTTTAATTCTCTAGGCAGATAATATCTCCACCATCCTAACATAGATTTTTTTACATCTAAACGTTGTCCATCAACTTTGACTTTGAGCACCAAGCATTACCAGTATAATAGTCCGCCTCCCCTGGTTCCACAGTAGTCTTGCGCTCCATTCAGCGTGGAGCACTGCCCGCCTGTCAAGTGCAACAGCCCAATCCAGCATGTCACAATATGGAGCCAGCTTTCTGCATAGATGTGGGCACAACGGTCTCCAATCTCGCGTTGCTGGGTCACACCGCCTTCGGTGGCGCTTGGTTGGCTGTGTGGTTGGAAAAAGCTGTGGACAGTGATCGTCTCAAGGTCCGCTGAACTTAATCCAATCGCAATCCGATAGCTACATCCCATAATCCTGGCTGTATTTAAAGCAGGATTGATTTCACAAGGTATTGTTGCATTCATTGCAAAACATAGTAGTACTTAGTAACTAGTATGGCTACAAGCAGGTAAAGTATGGGAAGGGAAAACATTTAGATTTAATGTCTGCCATGGCCCTTGTTTACTAGCAGTTTAAACAGATTAATCCCCTATCACAAGTAGGAATGGCATATGCTATGATTCCAATAATCTTAACAAAATGTGGAATATCACAGCCGGTCATCAATTGATCCCTACAGACATAAACTTTACTATAATATTATTATTTACTTTGCGCAGATGCAATAAATCCATGGTACATCAAAGGACCATTTGATTTTGAGAACACACGAACAATCTATTCGTTGTTTCAGTGGCCTGAGTGCTCTGCGAGCGATTAGTTGGGCTTGTTTCTCTCCACTTCGATCCAGCAGAGCACTTATTCTTTCCCAGCCTTCTCTAACCTGTCTTTCCTCATTCCGTCTCTCCTCTCTGTCAACCACCAACCCCCCTCTACTCCCTGACTCAATTATACAGAGCTCTTAAAAACGGCTATCAACATGTTTCGCTCAGTTAGATCATCCACATGTCTCAGATTTTCATTATAGATAAACCCCACATATGTAAATGCTGCACATATACAGTTCTGCTACACTTGCTCCTTAATAAAGCCTGAATTAATCTAAGAGAGGCAAAATGATCAAAAAGCAAAAGAAAGCGTGAAAAAGAGAGAGCTGAAATGAGCAACCAGGCTGCTACTTCTAATCCCCCACAGTCAGCACTGCCAATCGGTGTAGCCCAGCTAGTTGCTGCTGATGTGAATGTGGTGGGAGTGACGGTACACTCCCACAGAGAGGCAATAGCAGCAGCAGTAGCCACTGATTAATCCTCATGCTGGAGCCACTAATGATTTATTTATTTGGAAATTACAGAGCCCTGGGAGAGCTGGGCACAATTGATAAGGAAACTCAAGAGGTGGGGGGGGAGAGATTTATACTTCCTTCCACCTCAGTTCTTGCCTTTGCGTACTTACTGTATATGTATGTGTGTGTGTGAGCCAGAGGATCTATACCCAAGGGGTGCATCAAAAGGCTAATTCTCATATTGACATAAGGGGAAATGTTCCAATACAATATTGTTTTGATGCAAAATGTTGCATGGGTCTTTTCTGCCACAGGCGGGAGTTTAGACTCCTGCTGTGACGATATTGATGTTTGATCATAGGGTGTCTTGCTCTAAATGTGGATACATTTTTTTGTGTGCAAGAAAGGCAATTAGCTCTTTTCATTTTTCATGTTTGGCTGACACTAAAATTTCTAATAATCTAAATTCTTTGTGCTGAAGTTGGGCAACAGTGTATTTAAATATCTGCCAGCTGTCTTTGTCTGAAGCGTACTGTGGCTTTGGAGCCCGGGGTGGTAGATCCTGTTGAGACTCATTATTACACAGACTCTTTACATCCATGAAAGCACAGACAAAACATGCAGCTCAAATTCACACCGAATGAAATTAGTTATGATGCTCTCTGAGGTGATGGTTTGGTAGATGGTAAGCGATTATAGCAAAGTATGTGTCAACATCAACAGTGATGGTGATGTTGACACATACCAGCATGTGATGGTGGGCTTTTCTAACTGGAAGTTAGTTAGAGATGTTTCTTGCTGGGAAATGAAGGCAGTCTGGCAGTGTAGACATATACTATAGGAGAAAATGGGAATGTATCTTGGCATTACTGGCTATGCTCCTGTTTTAATTTGTCAATTTTCTGGGTTGTCTGTCTGCAGAAAGTATCAAAAAACTGATGACACCAAGTAGTACTTGTTAAACATTTTATTTGTCCTTTGAGTCGTTATCCTGCAGGTGAATCTATGATCTTTGACAGATAGTAATTAGATAGTTAATAGACACTTTGTTCTGAAATGCCAGGTAGTTCACTAACTTTATGACTGTGTATTCAAGGAGCTTATTTCCAGAGGCAATTCGGCATCTCATCCACCTTATGTGTCTGTAGGTAGTATTTCTTTTCTTTTTTTGTCTAATTGTGTTGTTTTTAAAGTGTCACTCTGCTTAGCTAAAGAGCTTTAGTTTAGGTTTAACAGTCCAGGGAACATTTTCTCCAGATTTAGATTTGTCTAAGTGGATCTTCAAAGATCAGTCAGGCTTTCTTGTGTTTTTTCTCTGCAGTGGTGTTTTCTTTTTCCAAACCCTTCTTGTTTCAGTCTGTATGGTTGGGCTCATTGGATGCCATGCAAGGTATATTTTCAGTATCTCTCACCAACAAATTGATATCTTAGATTGGATTTTATCTCCTTACAGCTCCAAGAGCAGCGGCTTCTGGATTATTTCAAAAGCAGTCAAGAAGGTTAAAGCTTTTGGTTTCCTTAAAGCCTTGTTTACTGATGTCCTAAGACAGAGCAGATAGAAGGAGCAGAGAAGCAAAATAAAGTCTCTTTTTCCCTTCAAAGATGTGCTATTTGTTTAATTGATACCATGTTACATGCAAGTGACTTTGCAAACAAAATGTAATTATCTTAAACTAAGGTGAAATGTTGTGAAAGGTGCAAATGACTGTGTCATTGAAAGAAGATTACAAATGAAAGGTTGTTTTCTTTAATTTATGATGAAATTATGTGTTGTAAATCTGTTGTAAATCTGCCAGTGTGAGTCAATAGGTGAATGAAGAGTGAATATTGATTACATTTTCTGTTATTTCTGAAGATTACTATCAGAAGTATAATGTCAGGCTGCCAAGACCTTACTAAAAACGTATATATAGAGTATAAAATTAGCACACATGGATACACAATTAAAAAATATGTTTCTAATTGGCTGGCTGATAAATAAAAAACGAAATGTATTAAAGCTGCAACAAACAACTGTTTTTTTAATTGATTTAATCTATCGATTACTTATTTGATTAGTCTATTCCGTGTTACAGTCCATTTTGTAGAGAAGTCTGCATCTCATATCCATTGTAATCCATTTGTTTACTAGAGGATCTTGACAGCTACAATATGGCAGACATGCAGACGCATGTCAAACCGAAAAACACAGTATCTTATCTATATGGTTTCTTATACCGACTTACAGCGTGAAGTTAATTTAAATCTACGGTGTTTAGTTTAATAGGTCTAATATGGGCATAAACAAACTGCTTACAACTTGCAAATGCGCTGGAAAGCAGCATTGATAAAGACTCATTTTCAGCATGCCCGGGAAAAGGAGCCGCCACAGTATGAATGTGTATATGTATAGAATGTAAACAATGCATTCCACGCAAATAAATCTATGTACGTTATTGACGTAATCAATTACATCAATGTGTCGTTCCAGCCCTAAAATGTGTATTTGGCTGTTACTGTACTTGTTAAATCAACCTTCTAAATAAGTGCTCAAAATATAGCCTACTTGACTGTATTGAAACATAACAGCAATCTTTTTAAGCATGTTCACACGTTTTCACAATGGCTATACTGGTTGCCTCACCCACTTTTTTTTTTTTTTTTTGCTTCTGTTGTTGAGATGCCTTTCTGATGAACTTTGTTAGGTGTTTACTGTGAAAAATAGTTTTGCATTAACCAATGTACTTATACATTGCAAGCCGGTACCAGCTTGGATTATTATCCCAAGGAGAGAACACAGTTCAAGGTTGTTTGTGGTATTAATCCTGGGAAGTGTTATGAGACAGTTTCTAGTCAAAGGGGCATTCAGTAGCCTGAGGAAGGTCGTTTACTAAATTATTGTGGATGAAACTACAAAAAAGAGAGGGAGAGAGGGACACCTAATTAGACCACTTCCTTCATAAAAACAGCTTTAACTGCATGTGGAAGCTGTATTTTATCATTTATAGCCACACAAATTAAACAAGCATTAACCATACACTTAAAATCATTAATGTTATTTTCAAATGTGACTGATGCATTACACAGTCAAACCCATAAAAAGTCGCCCCCAATACTAACAACCGAAACCCCAACTTGTGTATGTACCTGAGTTTCTGTTGTCCGATAAAAAATTATGATGATGACCTAAAATTCTAATTGTCTCCAGTCAGAATGACCAGTGGAAATAATTCCCTCTGCACAATTTGAATTGTGTTAAAATAGGCTACAGTGATTTTCATATCTTTTGTTCTATTAAAACAATGAACAATCATATTTTTTCATTTAGAAATGACTTTAGACTGTAGTGTATGCGATAAAGGAAAAACTACATGTTGCGTTCTCGCTCTGATTGAATGCAGAAGACTAGCGTAGATTTACAACAAACGGCACCAAGCAAGCAGGAAAGTCAAAGCCCAAGCCCTGGTCAAACACAGAAATATTGTGAATTATTCATAACACCAAGCAGTGGCGGGTCTAACGTATATGATGAAATTGCCAGCGAGGACAAGTCGGCACCAGCTACAGCCCCTCTCATTAACGTTAACGCCACAGACACACATCGAGATGCCATATATGATGACAGCTCTCCGCGGTTACCGAGGCTTGACTTTCTGTGAGGTACTTATTGGGTTTACGGTAAAATCTATCCAGAGGGGTCAAACTGGCCAAGGTAGCATGCATAAAACCCGTCTCCAGTGTGCCAGCAGAAAGAGGCTTCTCCCTGCAGATTTGCATCAAAAACAGCGCCTCAATGTCACCTTGGGGAAGGCAGAGGCTTATGCGCATCGCGAGTTGCAGAAAGACACTTGTTTACAATTATTTGGATTCAAGTCGGCACTTGATAATTTTATGAGCCAGTTTGTTTGCACTGTAGTTTGTATTGTTTTATTTCCTCAGCATAGCAAATGGAAAATAGGCCTATTTTAATCCAGATCGGCACAATTATGTGCATTGTTTTAATTCTTTTGCCCTCTCTGCCTGTAGCAAGTAGCCTACATTTCAATAAAAATAGTATGAATCTACGTCCCTTGATGATATTTATAGCCTGCCTATCAATTGTTTTTAAGCGCAATAAACACGGAAAATATTTGACCGGAACTTTTCACATTTGACCGGTAAAATGAAAACTCTGGTATGTATTAGGGGTGTGCAAAAAAATCGATTCACATTCGAATTGCGATTCAAGCTCAGCCGATTCAAAATCGATTCATAGAATTCCAAAAATGTAATCATATTTTAAATTTCTTTTTTAACTTTTTTTTTATTGTATGTCTACTGTCTACTTTTGAATTGAAAATCAATTTTTGAAACGAATCTTGAGCCTAAAAATCAATATCGAATCGTGACATTTTCTGAATCGTGCACTCCTAGTATGTACCCTCATGTGAGTTATATTACTACCTCAAGTCAGTGTTTAAAAAGATTTTGGGGGGATCCTTAAGCCTGCTGGCGAGTGCAACAGTCTAAACAGGGCTCAACAGAACAGTTGCAGAACTGAACAACAGAACTGTGGCACCATGACTCCTGTTTAATCCAGGGACTTTGCTCATATTCAAAAACACAGAGAGCAGAATTACTCTCTTATCTTCCTCTGCTATCCCTTTTTTCCCCTAATTCTTTCTCCCGACCTCACTCCTTCTGTCCTTTGCTTTCCCTGCACTCTGCATAGGAGATAAGTGTATGAGTCGCAGGATTAAGGTGAATCTTCTCATATGTACTGTTTCTTGGTCCTTGGGAGGCCGACTGGAGGGTAGCAATCTGCTCAATGGGACGTGACAGCTCCTTCAATTAGAATCAGCATGCCAACCCATAGGAGTACATAGGTGTTTGGTTAGGCGGCAATCCTGAAAGCAACTTCAATCAAGCCAGTTTAGCTGGTTGCGTTAATGGCCTTTGATCAGCCCTGTATCTTCCTCAGCAGATTCCTTTCTGAATGGGTGTTATTATTACATGTAAATTGCTCTGTAACAGTTAACTATGTCAACAGAGCGATAATTTGCCACGCCTTCCCCAAGCTGTCTCTGAATCTCACATAGAAAATCATCCTGATAGTTCTTGTGATTGTTCAGCCATTATTAGAGCCAGTATTAAATGTGATTTGATTTGTGATTGAATCATTTTCCTCAATTGCTTGCCCAGTAATTGTGAATAGCTGGCAAGAAACATTGCAGGCAGACCCCATTAGCACTGAAGGCTAAAACTAAACCTGAAAATTTTAAATTATCGATTTTGTATCGCACTGTATTGCACAAAGGGAGGTTAGGCGTTGTCAATGTTAAATGGTAAAGCATCAGAGTTAGGGTCAGTGATGGAAGTAAAGCGAGCGATCATTAGTCACATCTCTGATCTTTTTATAATCTTCTCTCAGATACATTCTTGGCCATGATAATTACTGTGGTATTCATTATATGGGTGTGTTGTCATTAGACACACGTATTAAAAAAAAAAAACACGCAGATTGGGTTCAAGTCTTTGTCAGTGTCACATTTAATTGAGTGCTGCAGGGGAATGAATAACTGAGAAAATAAACTCTTGTCATTAATGGACACACACACACACACACACACACACACACTTGTGCACTCTTGGTCAACTGTAAAGTGCTCTCATAGCCTTGACCTGCAAAATACAAAAACAGTGTTTCCCACAAAATGACAGTAGTCCCTTTCACACAGCATTGTCAAGGAGGGACTGTTGTGCCTTTGATCTGCCTCTCCGCCTATTTAAATGTTGCGTGAACGGAATAGGGGGAAAAAGTTGACCAACGTTTGTGTGTAAGGGACACCCAGCATACACGCAGAGTGATGCACGGGTCAACTAGGGGTTCACCTGAATGCCGTTGCTATGGAAATCAATGTTCTAAATAATTATTCGAAAGCTTCTTTGCAGTTTTTTGTTTTCATGTATACAATTACATATGCATTACCCCAAATTAGCCCATGCAATAAGGAATAGTAATCCAACACACTTAACGCCTCTGGCACTGTGGCTTGTGAGAGTTGGTTTAAGCATCATAAAATGATCGGCTTCTCCTGGGCCAAGATCCAGAGTAGAGACACTATAAAGCTAGAGTCATGCAAAATTAATTGTAACAAAGCCTAACAAGTTATATGCAAATTGATTGATTTCGACATATACAGTATTTGTAGTATGTAGTATACCCAAAACAAGTCAAGGCCAAAGAATAAAAACTGATGACTATAAGGGGACTATTTCTTCTTGACAGAGCAACACAGTTTGCATGTGATGATTGTAAGATGGTCTCTACGTGAGTCTGCCGAAATCTCAGTGTTGCCGACCCAAAACACATTAGCAAGTCAGACAGTCACACTATTCTCTCGCATTGAATGACTTGACCGTGATCGAGATGAATGCTTTCAAGGGTGTGCGTCATGTGGAGTGTGTTTGAGTTTTCAAAGCTGTCAGACGATCAAATTTTTCAACTCTCTGGACTGTCACCCGGCTGTCACGATAAGACACACCACTCCGAATTAGACATGTTCACTGACTCCATCCGCTTGCTTTTAAATCCAGACTACAAGTAGAGTTGGGGGCTGAAAGGGTCATTGGGCCCCAGAGATGTGTGAGATATCTCATCATGCATTGATATGTGTAATGATCCTTAAATTTGATTTGAGCTTGGTATAAAACAGTGTGCACCAGTAAGCAGGTAACGTGATTGGCCTGTTTTCTGCAGGCCACTGGTTACCATGCCCTCTGCTTTGACTTGCACCATAATATGAAAAGTAGCCAATTGTGCTTCTGCTTTAGCTTTTGTGAGAGCCTGTAATCTTTTTGTGCTGTGTCCTTTATGTTTTGTTTTATTCCTCTACACCCTATGTATCCCTACCTGTCTGACTCATCCTGTGCGATGTTCTCTGCTGTCTCAGTCTTTGACATGACCCTACAACTCTCCCCAATGCTGTGGTCTTACCTTAATAACTCAAGTGCCTCATTCCTTACTCCCTCTAGTGTAGTTTTGACCTAACTACCCCACTTGGTTTGTCTTACTTTAGTACCTCTGAATGGCATTCGACTGCACCTGTGTCGCCACCCCGCAGAGAGATTGATCTTTTCAGCTGTCACCCTCACCCTATTTGACTATCAAAAGTAGCTGGAGTGTCGCAGTGGGTGGTTCAAGATCAGTGCAGGGTGCGGGCAATGGAGCGAAGTAATTAGGGCAGTTTAATCGTTACATTGCAAAAAAAAAGAAGAGGAGAAGACGGCCCTTAATTTCATTACACCATTGTTATTAATTGCAAAAGTCTGGAGAGGCTTCTTGTGTTCCATAATGATGCCACATGTGTTTTTGTGAGACATAGAAAAACAGGATGAGAAAGAAGGAAAGAGGCCACACAAAGATTTGTTCCATTGGACAAGGAAGGCTGTGAATAGAGATGACAGCCTTATCTATCAGACTCCAAATAAAGAGAGCTGTTTTACTGTTTAATGGCCACTCCACTGTGCTTCTATCACCCGAATGAGTCCTGCTGACATTTTCTCCTAAATCCCATTTAACACAGGGGCTGGCCTTATCTTTCAATGGGGATTTAAACCAGTAATTCTTGTTTTGCATGTTACGTAGAGGTGTTATAGGCAGGTGAACCATCTTGGAGTTACATGTGGAAATGCAATAAAATGTATCATCCTTTTACACACTGTAAATATTAGTTCTTTGTGACCCCACTCATTTATTTTATGCCAGTGCTAATGTATATACATGGTATGCCAAGTGGCATACATTTTTTTTTTTTTTTTCAAAAGCTCTGTTTAAAAAAAAACAACTTTCTAGGATCCCTCTGGGTTTACAATTTCAGCCTATTTATCCAGAATAGGGCTCCTGACCACTGGGATGCCTTTTCGTAGTCTAATTAATGAATGTCGAGTAATGGAAATTGTGTTGCTCTGTCAAGAAGAAAAAGTCCCCTCATGGTCCTCAGTTTTAATTATTTGGTGTTGACTTGTTTTGGGTATACTACATACTACAAATACTGTATAGGTCAAAAGCAATAGTATTGTATGTAGTTTGCAGATGACTTGTTAGGCCTTGTTACAATTAATTTTGCATGACTCTAGTTTTATTGTGTCGCTGGACTGTATCTCGGCAAGGAGGAGCCAATCGTTTTTGGATGCTTAAACCAACTGAGCAGCACAGGAATTGTACATTTTACTTAATACAGCCTTTTGGCTTCTGTCTGCCAGCGGTCTCCATGACCCAAATGTAAACATGGCATCAATTTCCTCTTTTGATGGAGAACGTACTGCAAACAAGTAGCCACAGATTTAGTATATCCTTTGTGCACCGGTGTAGTTAAGGTGTAGAGCCCCTGGTGATACTTGGAGCAAAGTTTAATGTTGTGTCGAGCCTTCTCAGGGTTTTAAAAATAGCTATTTTGAGGCTAGCATAAAAGTGCCCCTATTACTCCTATTCAAAAGGCCATTTGACCGAAAAACGAAAATATGGTACATCTTAAAAGTGGCGCTTCCGCCCTAAATATGCTTTTAAACGAAAGTTTGACTCGGATACGTTCACAAAAAGGTTAGGTTAGATTTTGCATTTTGGCGAGAGTTACGCTTTAACTGCCCAATGTTAATGCAACACTGTTTTTCATTCCACAGGAGGTTTGCTCATATTCCCAAGAGATCAGGGCAATGTTTGTTTTTATTTGATTTAGACAATTATAGGTTTTTCTTTGTTACATCTATGGGATGAGCTTTGTTTTAACTGCTTGTGCAGATTTCATTTATGTGCAGAATTAAATCTTTTAAACTTTGTTTGGCCATAGTTTGTATGACAGGTAAAGCAGGAGCAAGAGCCGCAATTGTGAGTGATATTAAATAATAATAATAATAATTAGAAGAAGCAGAAGACTAACTTGTTTACTTAATTTGATTGAGATAATTTACATGGTTATGTAATTATTGACCTACTTTTAATTGAGTTGTGCTGTAAAAATAGACCATGTCAATTGCATGCATTTTGTATTTAATAAGCTTTTAATGATTAATTGCTCAATAATAATGTAAATGGCCAAGGTCAGATGAAGACAATTTGCAATTTGAAAAAAAAATTGCATTACTTATCCAATGTAATGTAGCCTGAATAATTGTATACAATTGTAACAAGGTAAATTGTCTAAATTTCTTAAACATCTGGACATTCTATTTTAAATGACGATGGTGAAGACTTATTTGTTTACAAAGCTAATAGCAGTATAATCAGATATCAAGATGTCTGCCTTCCTGTGGAGATGAAGGGGAAAGGTCAATTTTCACTTTCATCTAAAAGCAGAGGTTTCACGCACACTCAAACGCAAACTTTATCTTATTCTCATCTGTCAGTGTTGTAATAGTGTTCAACTGTAGAAATTCTGGTGGGAATGAACATACTTTGCATGTGTAGATTAGTAAAATCTAGGCCTGTTATACAGTAAATGTAGGTTTCAGACACTCACAGCAGTGTTCACCCCAGAAAATATAGTGTAATCAGAATATACTTGTATTCAAGCTGAAAGGTCAAACAGATTTGCCCTGGATAAACAACAGTTGAGGATGTTAGTTTTTTTGTGGCATGTTAATTCAGATGTTTGACCTTTTCAAAAACTCAAGAATAATACAGCAATAAGTGTTGTCTAACAGGATCACAGAAACATTGCGCGCATTCCTCATACTGGTCCTTTAAATATTTCTTTTGTTTTGCTCTAGTACACACATAGCTTATTCATTCATCATTTGTCTTTAACACAGCACATACATGCACACACACACACACACACACACACAATTTGAGCTTTGTTTTAATTGTTGCTGTGGAGCTTGTTGACATTCACACGGTCACGTTAATCCAATTGAGATGCGACTATTCAACCAGGCGGATGTAGCATGAAGCTGAAGGGGCTTCAGGATATGAGATGTAGATATGTAAAATCACAGAGTAGTAATGTGTGTGTGTGTGTGTGTGTGTGTGTGTGTGTGTGTGACCATGTGTTAAATGGACATTAGTACTTTATCTCTCCCCTTGTGTTGGCCTGCATTAATGAGCTAATTGCTGTTAGCATGTAACTGCAATGTTAAGTACAGCCTAACAGTGGTGGCACTACATATCGATCGATTAAATGTAATTCCGGTCCCCTGCCCTATTTAATGGCTGCAGCAACGTATCACTTCATGCATCTCGTCCCATGAAAACAAGGATAACTGCAATGGACATGGGAAGAATGGATTAGAGGTTGTGGTATTGGCTGCTCCCCCTTGAAACCCTATTCCCTGTCTTTAGGGTCTGATTAGATAAAACACTTTTTTCAAACCCAAACCACAGGGGTAAGATGTGCGTTTTCTGTGGTATTTTAGTAGACATTTAGGCATACATAGTGAACCTATATTTAAATAAACACACAGTAGCGGAGTTTATGCAGTGTCTTTTATTTTACTCGTGTTTTTTTCATGAGTCAGAACCAGGCAACAGCTGCGAGGGAGAGCGCGTGTCCTGCGCCCCCAACCCCACCCCCCCCACCCACACTCCCCCCGTGCTGGACCACCACCCCGACCCTGTCTCCTGACAGCAGAGGGGCTGGAAAAACAAGCTGAAATATGTCAGTCAATGGCAGAAATAAATCGTTCACTTGTGGCCATTAATGACACTTTAAAAGAGAAATGAAAAGCTGAAGAATAAATTAAAATGTTGTGCATCGTCATGTTTCCTGTATTGAATATCATGGCCGAACATAACACTATACCTTTTAAAAAGTGAGGAATAATATCCTGTCTCCTTTGTATAGCCCCAGTTGGTGCCGTGCTGGACACTGCTCTCTGGGCATCGGGGTCATCTGGCTCCATCATCACTACATTTATGGCACCCTGTTTTCCTGCACAATGGTGTGCAGAACCCCACAGGCTAAAACACTGTTGCAGACTTTTTCTGCCGTGTATGGGTCCCCCCCGCTGATGCAAGACAGAGCCATCTTTAATCCATCCCTTAATCAATCTGATGGAGCGCTCCACCGTGGCCCGTGTGCGTACGTGTGCACTGTTGTACCGGCGAATAGAGGTCTTCTATAAGAGCCAGATCTGCCATTGCTGATAAATGATCAACTGATGACTTCTCCTTCTCCTGTTAAACTGATTATATGCTGCACTGCAAGTCCACACTGACTCGAAAACTTGCGTACACAAGTTCAGACCAGACGTGAGATTTTATCGCAGCCTACGCTCACGTTCAAATTGATAAACGCCTTGCTTTGCGTAGGAATCATACGCGTACGCCCATCCTACGCCTGTTTTAGGTTGTACGCACATTTCATAAATGAGGGCCATTGTGTGCATTGACTTGTTTATGCGCAATACCTGCAATCCTGCGTCAAAAAAAGAAATCAAGATTAAAGCTGTGAGCAGCGATGACAGGCCCTTGCCCCTCCCAGCACGTTGGGGGTACTAGCGGGATGCTGGTTGCCAGTAACACTTCCTCTGTCCACTATGTGGCGCTAGAGAACACACACTAATTATTGTCATGTTGCTGTATATCATGTGTAGACCACACCATGAAAACCTGTTTATCGGATGATGTTTGTCACATCAGGTTGACTTCCTGTCTTGTCATTACGTGGTGCTATGACCCTGACTCAATATGGACGTGTAGATGTCGCCAGGTCTGGACTCTTATTATGCATGTGAAGTGTCAGGCAGATTGGACAATGTAAAGTGAAGTTCCAAGTACAACAGCTTCCTGTGTTATGGTGAAATGCATTTGCCCGCCATGGCAACAATGTTCTACAAAAATACAAAAGCGTTGCAATTTGGCATAGTGAAAGTCTTGACAGGCTGCTGTGCTGACCCAATTCGAGAAGGATCTGTTGAGTCCTATTGGAAAAGTTTCAAAATGTTCCATACCTGTAAATGGCCTAAAATGGCGAGTTGTCACATGATTTGTGACGTCATTGTTCAAGCTATTGAATATTCCTTCGCAATTTAGGGTCACATTAGTCGGAGGATTATACCAACCAAATCACTGCAGAACTTTGCAAATTTCACCAGGTCTGACATGTGTGCCAATTTAGTGAGTTTGCGAGCATCCCAAGCCCCTCGAAAATGTGATTGCGCAGCAGAAAAATAATCCTCTCAAAAACAATAGGTTCCTCGCACTTTCTTGGCACTTTCGTGCTCGGGACCTAAATATTATCCCTGTATTTCCCAAAAACTGATGTGATAATGTTTCTGTGTAAATAGGAGTCGTATGGGTTATTCTACTAGCAGATTGTGGGTATTTCTGATGAAGGTTTGAGTAACGGTCGGATTTACAAACTTGAGTGTTAGGAAGTGGGAGATGTTAGACATACTCATGGTTAAATCTTGAGATTTGTTTTCACAGTGGATTTTATTAAGTGCTCACAGACACAGAGAATATACATCTTTCGTAAGGTAACTGTCTTGCTGTCACTGGGCAGGCATCAAGATGAATGATTTATTTGATCAAGATTACCTAGCATTGTTGTCCAATGAATACCACAATATGTGCAGCAGCAGCATCCCCCACCACTTACAAGATGGTAGCAACAGGTTTCTACATGTCCCAGCGGTCCCCATCTCCAACAGTACTGTAGCTCATTCATAACTCTTCTGCTGTAATGACACTCTGATTAATGTGCCCAGACATCAGCAAGCTGCCTATGCAGGGGAGGAGCAACGCACAGAGTCTATTTAACAAACAGCAAGAACTGTCATATCACTGTCCATGACACCCCTGTATCAGCTCTCATCCACTGTAGACCACAGGTTTCATTTCACCTGGGCTGGGTTGCCCAGCAGCATTGTTACTTTTAAGGAAACAGCCCTGTTTGGAGTCATTATGGTTAGTTTGTACTCTTAATCTTATCAAGACTTCCTCACACTAGTAAGCCTCCTGCAGGCATTTATTCTTACACAAGTTTAATGAGAACACACATTGGAACTGTAGAGCACATTTTCAGTCTGCCTTGATCTCAGAGTCTTTTCTGACTGCTAATCATCACCCAAAACTCTCATAAAACCATGTATAAAATTGAGTTTCTAAGGGCTAATAAAATGTGGTCCCTTTCTAAAATCTCTGAATACCATAATGTAGAACTAATGAGAATCTTGAGTCCCTAATGATATAATTTAATTCAGCTCAAAGGTTTAAATAGGCAAATTTGCATGCTTTGAATGACTTTGGATGATCACTTTACATTGTAGCTCAGTAGAGTGATCACCACTTGTTTTCCTTTTTTTTTCCCAACACATTGCAGAGCCTCATTGAGCAACTGGCACACATGCACACTGCTCTCTTTACTGCCATTAACCACATACCTGGGGCACTTGGCCTCAGTAATGATGCTTGACTCCAGCACCCACAGACTACCTTCCAGTGTCAACCATCAATCTAGCCAACGAGAGTGCAGCTATAGCCCTTGTAGACACACGGTTGAGTCCTCTACTCACCGCTGGATCAGCCAGCTCTTTTGTTAAATGATACCTTATGTGATGCTTTTTTGAGTGTGTGTGTGTGTGTGTTACATTCTCTGCGCGTGTGAAATGGTTGTTGATTCGACAGTGGGTTAGCTTACTCACCTCGCTGTTGGTAAACCGAGAGCGTGGGTGGGATTTATCACTGAAATTAGTTTGGTAACAAATGCTTATAATGAAAGCCCTTGGCAGTGAATAAGTGGAAAATGAAAAGGCCAGCGGGGCATACAAAGATCATTTATTCATCCCCTCAAAATTCTCCTCAGATTCTGCTTGGTCATGTCCTCACCTCATTTCCTTGGAGTTGATTGGATCACAGCGGTCGTGGCTGGCTGTCAGCAGCTAACATGATTGAGAAGGAAAGTGATGCTGCCGTTTATACCCTAATAAAGTAAATTGTGTTTAATAACTCCATTCCTTTGACTGTCAAACTTCATGCATTCACTTAATCATTCTATTTTCACGGCTCTGTCAGTACAATTTCATCACTCTTTTTCTTTGACGGCATCGATCGATTTTATTTTATATTTAAAAAAGAAGGGAGTTCTGTGTAAGGTAATAGAGCCATTTTTGTGTCCATCAAATTACTCCTGTCTACCTTCACTGCTCTGTTTTATATTTATTTGGTAGGTGTGATCAATTCACAGATCTGTTGTAAAGTGTTATAAAAACTGTGAGATATACCAATAAAGACAGAGGCAGGTAATACATCAAAGTCATCGTGAAAGATTGAAGAAGATCACCTATTCATGATGTTTACGTGTGAAATTTCACAGGCCCTGACACTGTCTCTGCCTGTCAGAGAGTGAATATGTATTCATCTCCCCAGCAATACAATTCCACTATGAATTCTTTTTAGAGCAAAGGAAACAAATGATGTGAATGTTGAGAGCAATGCTTTAGCATGAGATATTACATGTGGCAGGGCAATTTCTATCCCGAGCAGGAGCAGCCCTTCAAGTCCAGCATTTAATTTTCACGTGTGATTGCAAAACATTTTTCTGAGCGCCGGCTGGTGCTTACACTGTCAGATTAGCTTCAGTAGAATTTTCACCTTTCCCATAAATAATCTGATAAATACGGAACAGTCACCACAATCCTACTCAGGTTACATTTTATGCCTCCTCACATAATTTAAAACCATCTCCACACCAATCACGTTTGACATGTCCTATGAGGATGAAAGACAAGTAGGTATATTACACCCAAGGCATAAAATATTTGTTGATTGCTTTAAACACATTAATGTCATGAGCGCGTGATGTTTGAGTGATGAGCGGTGTTCTCAGAGCAGGTAAATGTTGGTGAGTAAATATCCTAACCATCTGTACACCGACACCTGCAGCAGCCACCATGCTGCAGTACGACTCTATTGCATCTTTTCTCTCCCACCTCCTTCTCCTTGCTCTGGCAGAGACAGGAAACAAGTCTCTGGGAAGTGAAGCTGCACAAAACCCACGACAGCATCTCATTATCCAGTAAATAGCACCAGATTAATTACAATGACAATGACAGATGGCTTGTTACTGGATCATTGAGAAGGGACCCAGGGGAGGGACAGAAACATGCAGGTACAGAACATTGACGCTACAGCAGCCACACACATGTAACATTCATTGCTGTAACCCATCTGATGGACACATTTTTTACTGCACTATGAAATATATAGTCTCTTCCCCTATAAACAAGATTCAATATACATTTGAGGAGAGATTCAACATTATCAAGGATACTCTACAGTTTTTTTCTGCAGAGCATGTGAAAACAGTATCAAAATTCTGGATTTCTCCTACGAAAATATAGAGTATAGTTAGAGCTCATTATTTTTCATTGAATTGAATTACTTAGGGACTGATCTGCAGCATTACCAGTACCTCTTTTGTGTTTCCCCACAATGTTAATCAACTTTTATTATTGAAAGCATATTCAGGGCTGTCCTTGCAGCAAGAGGATCAAGTTTACTGTGAACCAGAGGTGTCCTCTTGAAGCGGGAAACGGAACAACCTTTAGATTTGAGAGAACATAAAATCCCATCAAGATTTTCAATATTTCAGTGTTCACCTAGAATCTCTAAACGTGTTTTAGTACAATGACCCGCAAAGGTCACCTCACTTGTCATGTTTGCACTACACAAAACAATGTTAATTTGACTTGTCACACTATTCATCTGATAACTCCTAAATCCAGACCCTTTCTATGCTTCTCTGTCGTACTGAGCAGTTAACTCTGGCAGTACTGAATTACACGCTCATGTTGGTGCTCTACAAAGTGCCCTACATGTATCCACCTGCTGCTGCAGACCACTTGACAGAAAGAGTAGCGGGTCAGATAAACGAGAGAGAGAGGGAGAATATTTTTTTTGTTTTACTTCAAAACATAACTGCAGAATGCTTGGCTGAGAAGTATCACATTTAGCAAAACATTGAAACATTACATCAAAGCTTTATACAGTAGCATCTCATTCCATAGATTTAATGTTGCTTTTGAGTTTTTCAATGCTGAATACATTTTTTTTTTAAATTCACATTAACTATTGCCCTCCGGTTAAATCCACAACAACTGACTTGTGATAACATTTTGATCATTGCTAAGCATTCACACCCTGGCACACTCTGAAAGGAAACTGTGCAGGATTGACCATGTAATGGAAATGATTAAGGAGTACTGTTGAGGGATTTGTGATGTGTTACCAATAAGGTGTAGTAACTCGATCCCAAGGGGTAATGCTCGTGCTTACGGGCAGTTACTGCTCCATCAGTGATGATCCTACAAAGGCTTTGACCTGAATGTTAAGCCATTTTCTCCTTCAACATGGCCACCTGTGACCAATGGTAATTGCTTTTAAAAGGAACTGCCTACTTTGTATACAGCAATAAAGCTCCGGAAATGCATGATGATATTGTGCCACCCTGACCTATTTACAGTATCCCGTAATAACGCCACTTAACAATAACGCACCATTTTATTACTTTTGATTGTGAATTTCAAGTTCATGAACACATAGCAACTATTGTTCGGCACACAGCAACTCTTTTCCCTTTCAACATGTAGGAAAAATACACATTCCACAACTTTGTTTATTTGATTTTTTTTGCCACGTCTATTGCTTAAAGCTATAGTGCATAGTTTCTGCCGCCCCCATGAGGAACTCTAAGTAATGACAACAAAACGGTGCGTCCACATGATACAAGCCTTTCGTGACTGCACCGCCCACCCCCCCTCCTCCACGCAGTTGCTAGTAGCCAAGGAGGACACGGAGGATTAAAAACACATGAAGGACTCTTCAGAAGAGGTGATTATCTTCACTCGAGCTTTTGTGCGGGAAAGTCAACGGGCACCACAATCTTCTGAACATAGCCATACTGAGAAATACAGAGAGAGTTGTTCGTTCATAGTCTTAATTAGCTTTGTAGCATTTGGCAATGGCTTGAATGTAACCGACGTTCATTAATATCAAAAAGTTACGCACTAAAGCTTTAAGCATGAAGCAACTGCTAAACACCAATTGATAGGAGTTAAAAGTAATGGAATTTCTATACAACTCGTTTGTAGGTGTACACAAACACAAGTGCATAAAGACGGTGTTGAGAGGGAAAGCAAAGCATTGAAAGAACCCTTCAGCATGTTTGCAGAAAGTAAATGACCTGGCATTGTGTGAATGAAGGAGTAGTCACAATACAAACACCACAGAGCAGCTGGCAGGAATCTGTACAGTTTTACCCTCAATTTCCACCAACCGCGGAACGTCTGCGGATCTGCTCCGGATTGGCGGCGGAGTCAATAGGTTTCCATTAAAGTCAATGTGTGTATTTTCACTGACTGTGGAACGGCTGTGTTCCGACTGCATTCCAGCTCCCGCGATCCGCAGACCTCCGGAGGAGATACGCAGAGCTTCTATTTTTGCCGGACGCCGGATAGCTCCGCAGCAATTCAGCACAATTCAGATTGTGCGGGACAGGAAGTCGAGCACAGAAACAAAATAAAACATCTGGTTAATTTTCAAAATAAAATACACCGTGCTCAGGGCGGATCATATTTCCCTGCACTACACCTTGAAAACACAGCACAGAGTTGTTTCCCCTCTACTCCTCTGGATGGAAACAAACTGTTGGTGGTTTTGTGGTTCTATTCTATGTGAATTCGCGAGATCTCGTGGGTCCTCTTGACTACAGCTGTCAGTCATGGCCACAGTCGTTCCGCAACAAATCCGGACCTGGTGGGCATTGAAGGACGGCGGAGCACGGAGCCGACAGGCAGCGGAGCCGATACGCAGCCGTACCGCAGTTGGTGGAAATGAGGGGTTAGGGATGAGACGTCGTCTTTAAACTACATCACTGTACTAGCGCTTGTTCCACTCCTGGTCATATTTATATGACAACATTTATATGTGGCTAAATTTACACTAGAAAAGACCACACATGAACGGGACATGCGCTTGATTTATTGTGGTAGGTTTTTGGAGCTGACTCAGACTGGACCGAGGCTTCAGTAGATCCTGGCATAGAGCTCTACAGCTGGGCGTCTGAGCTGGCCCCAGCAATGAGTCCTGTGCTCTCTGGTCAAAGGTTGATTTGGGTTTGTGGTGAGTGTCGTGAGCAACACAGTGAATGTGTGTGAGGGCCTGTTAATTAATTAAAAGAGGCACAATAGAAGCTCTGAACACACGAGAGAAAATCGGAGGTAGGAGAAGAGAGGCTGGACCAGAGTAAATGGTGCAAATATATGCAAATAAACCTGTCTCAAGCCCTGTTTTCACCTGGTTTTAACATTGTCCTGAGATATCACAAGTGGACAGCTCTAAGTATGTGTAAAGGCTAATTATACATTATTACAGAAACGTGCAATGAAAAAGAGCTGCCTACAATCTTTTCCCCCGCCCTACCGTTGGTATGTGTGTAATATGTTCGGATTTCTGTTTGCACTTTCAGATATATGCTTTATTTTACAATTAATGTTCACTTATAGTAGTCGTGTTTTAAGTTACTGCTGATGAAGACACCATTTCCTGATTTTGCAGTTTCCTAAAAAAAGCTTTTAAATAACAATATAACGGGGGACTTCTATTGTAAAAAAGGAGACGAAAACGTCCATCGTTTTACAGCAACTGCTTTGACCACTCAGACTTGCCACCTTCTAAATACCAACAGCAGAAGTTGTGACATAAGAACAGGAATGTCTGTAGCCTAATAACCTACATATTTGCGAAGTTTGGTACATTTTATAAAACTAAAACTAAAGTTATTGTCTAGCGGTGTTCCCCGGGGACCTGGTGGTGCCGACACAGCCACCTTTTCTAGGCTACCGTGGGGCACCGAGCTCTAGAGAGCCGGGAATTTAGCAGCAGGCGGGTGGGTGTCAGATCTTTGTAGAGCACTGGAAGAACAATGCTGACACATCACAGACAACCAATAATCCAAAACACACGATTCACTCTCAGTGGTTTCTGTGACATAAGAAATATCCAAATACTAATGTTTAAAAATACAAATACGGCCAAAGTACACAGCTACCTATAGTCGTGGATGAAGCCTGTGAATGTTCCGCTTACAGTTGAGTAGGTGCCTATCCTTCAATGTGGCACAGTCCACATTCACGTACACACTGCTAAAATAATGTGGCGGTACGCAGCCCATGGAAATGGATTTTAAAACCAGGTTAAAGGGGCCTTAAGTCATCGTTGAACTTCAGTAAACGATTGTCCTCCCACCACAGGGTGTGAGGAAAATTCAGTCTTTTTCAGTGTTTGGGTTTCTTAATCAAAGTGTTTTGCAACTGAAAAATAAATCCCAAGAAGTTAATTTTGCTATAGAGTGAAAAGAGCGAGAGGTCAGTCACTTCTAGGCATTCAGTTAATTGATATCAAACACTTATTACAAAAATTAAATTTGAATTATATTAAATATTAAAGTTTTTTTTTGTTTGGTTGTGACAGCAGTGGTATCGAAGCAAATAACGGAACATTGGAAAAGTACATTAAAGGATCATTAGTCTCTCAAATTTGTGTTTTAGTTGAGAAATAGACAGAGCTACAGAGGCCATCATCACATAATGTGTTTTAAACAACAATGTTGCAAAGGAAATATGTAGAATACTGTCTGTATATTATTCATCTGTTAATATTGCACTAGGAGCTTGGCCTTATTGCAATTTCTTCCAATCTTACACATAAATGCACCACACTGCTTTACTCATTACCAGCCATTGTTCCCTGGGCAGCCACTGTTCTGAGTTCTGTAAATGCAAAAATACACTTAAGATCATCATAACACTTATTTTGCTGTGAACAGTTATTGTACTGAGGCTGTATAAAAAAAAAAATCACAGTTGAGATTAACTTGCAAAATCTCTCTATCATTGGGGATTGTTTATCAAGTATGATATGACTGGGGACTCTGATGAAGATGCTCGAAATGTTAGTCACTGTTATGCACCTTTTAAAAAAAATAAAATAAAAAAAACTATAAAGTAAGAAGACATCTGTGTTGCACCGGCGATTCTTTTTTACTCTATGAGTATGACTGCTTTGATGCATTTTCCCCGTAGCGTTTGCTTAACTCCATATTCTGTTGTAAAACTGTAATGCTATATAAACACGTAACATAAGAGATAAAACATGTCTCGATTCAGTCCTTCACACTTCATTGGTGCTTGTGTTCTGTAAATGAAAAAAATAAACACACAGCGATTAAGAAGATACTTGTTAGATGACACGGGGTGTTTATGTCTCTTTCTGTTATGTTTTTTTTTTTATCTCTGCACCCCCCAGTTTGCTCTTTCTGTCTTCCTTTGTCTTTATCTCTGTGTTACCTGCTGCTTTAAGGTGAAATGCCGAGTTTAGTAGATGAAAGTGTTTATTGACTTTGACCAGTTGTTGCAGTAGAAGCGTAATCCTGTCCATTTTAATACTTCCTTTTCTTAGGGGAGCGTGGGCATTTTCCACACCATAAACATTGTGAATCTCCAAATGCTGTAGATCTGGGGCTCACACTAAATCCAGTTGGATATAGATTCAGTTTATGCTTCTGGAGACCCACTTAGCTGTGACATCAAATCCTCAACTGCCCCACAATCATTTGACAAGCATGTAATAGTCATATTCTCCAGGTCCAGAGTCCATCTAGAGTCCAGACAGGCTTTTCAGCATTCAGCAGCTGTACCAAAAGCTCTGTATGCTAAGCTAAAACATGACACTTTCTTAATGCTGTCACCATCTCTGGCAGCAGCAGGCTGTTGTAAATGATGTTCAGACCGGAGCATAGCTGCATTGTTGGAGAAAGTTGTCAAAGCAAATAAACGGCAGTTATTTGAAATGACCACTGTGATACAGTGCTACTGAGCTTCTGCTGTCAATTTCAGTGTGTTAAAATACAAACTTGAAGTGAAATGCATTGCTTCCAGTGTGCTCACTCTGTCTTGAAGAGTTATTTGGCAATGTCAAACTGGACAGGTGCAAATCGATATCCTGGGCATCAACTTTAGAGTTTAGAAATTATCACCAGCAAAGGTAACAGTGCTGGTTTTGTGGTGTACATGACTCCGCGACACAATTGAATTTATTAAAGATATGTCAATAAAAAACACTATAAATACCACATTGATTCATTTACATTCATGATACGATGAAGCTTGAAAACTAAATCTATTTGAAATTCACATAAAGGGGTTTGTGTTTTTTTTGGTATTGCAATTTTTACAGTTAAGACCGTTGCATGGATCATTACATTCAAAACACAGAGCTGTTTTCATCATAGATACTGTAAATGAGTACAGAAGGTTAATTAAAGCAGCCATATTATGCTCATTTTCAGGTTCATAATTGTATTTTAAGGTTGTACCAGAATAGGTTTACATGGTTTAATTTTCAAAAAACACCATATTGTTGTTGTATTGCACCGCTCTCTCTCACTGCTGCAGATCCTCTTTTCAGCTGGTCTCTGTTTTAGCTACAGAGTGAGACCTCTTTTCTTCTTCTTCTTCTGTACTATCTTTGATTGCACTCGCACATGTGCAGTAGCTCAGATGTAGATCATGTCAGCTAGCTAGCTCCATAGACAGTAAAAGAAAGGCTGTTTCTACAACTTTGGTCAGTTACAAGGCAGGATTAGCTGGGAGACTTCTAAATGAGGGCACACATGTAAGTAGTTCTTTTGTAGATTATGGTGAACTTGTGTGTGTTGTAGCAGTGCTTTGCTATTGAGAACGAGGTAGCATACTAGCGTTAGCATGCTAGCGTTAGCATTAGCTAACGCTACGAGCTAATGGTTGCGGTTAGCCTGCTCGTTTCGGCTTGTGACGTCACAAGCCGTGCCGATTTTGAACAGCTCACCCAGAGACTGAAGGCAGGACACATTCAGAAACCCTAGGACAGGGGTGGCGAACCTGTGGCTCTTGAGCCGTATGCGGCTCTTTGCCTGCTCCTGTGAGGCTCTTACTGTGTGGCTGGGGGCTGTGTCATTGGTTGATTGTTGTTTTTAACTTTTCTGAAACATACAGTATTTCAGAAAAGTAAAAAAAAAAACACATTTGAATGCATCTGCCAATACATTTGCCAATTATTTTAAAATGGAAAATAATGCAGCAGAGTTTTGAGGACAGATTCTGCAACCTGAGGAAAAACAGCGGCCACAGATCACCTTCCTCGTTAACCCTTTCACTGCTGAATCCGATTGTTTGAAAGCCCCTTTAGTGACAAATGAGTGAGAGAGTTGCTTCGAGTGGCCACAACCGAGTTCAAGCAAGACCTGAAAAGGATTGTGGATAACAAAGACTGTCAGGTTTCCCACTGAGTCAATCTAAGTGAGAAAAAAAAAATATGAAAACTGCTATGTATTATGA